>NC_137430.1:12481639-13081639 GCF_964374335.1 Astatotilapia calliptera | reverse complement strand
ACGCTTTCTAACTCGAAATCTATTTGGAGTATCGATATCATTCTTTCACCGTAAGAGACAGCAGGCTTTGGTGAACAATCATGGAAATTTTCAGGTCTCTGTGGAAATCCAACAAAAAGTTATGACGAGAGAAAAAAGTGGTTCATTTCCACAGTTTGAAATCTGAAGAAATCTGAGCGAAGGACGAATTTCCTACCCTCAAACAAGTCCAACTCATTTCAGAACGGTAATAGGTGAGAAAGAAATTCTTGAATTGTGAGCGTCAGGGGTGTCTGAAGATATTCGGGGACAAGCCTCATGTCTTAACTTTGCTTCGTTAAGGAGATATGACGATTCGAATATGCCTCTCATTACAGAAATCAAGCGGTGATTTTGAACAAACTCTCCATTGACTTTCTATGGAGAGTTTTCTGACATTGTGTTGGTCTGAGGAGATTTGCGAAAGTTCTATGAATACCACAACAATGATAGTGACATTTTCTGAAAGCCAGCAAAAATACCTACGTTTTGATGTATAATTTGTGGAAGTTGAGTGAAAATTGAGCAAGTAGCAAACAGTTGTTCGGACATGAAGAGAAGACTGCAAAAGCTTCAGTGTCACACTGGAAGCCAAGAGCATAGCAACCATAACAACGCATGTATTTTGTGAAAAATCACAATTTTGCAACTCAAAACTTTAAGAGGCATAAAAGTAAAACAGTAAAAGATTTGAAAAAGCTGAATCATACCTGAATAGCCCAATAATTTGTGAACATTTTAAAGTTTGAATGGTTGTTCTAGGTGAAAATATGAGGAAGTAGTTAAGTTTCAAAAACAAGCAAATTTTAGCAGAATTGCAGAAGTTTCCCATTCATTTCAATGGGACAAATTAAAGGAAAAAAGTGGAATATTTTAAAAAGTATAATAGTTAAAAATAGCAAAAGTCATAGCCGGCATTAGCAAAAATAGCTGAATAGTTTAAAGTTTGAACGGTGAAAATAGCACAAAAATTGTGGAAGTAGTTCCACGGCGAAAAGTGTACGGAAGTCCTAAGAATAATAAAGAACTAGAAAAATTTGCATTTCCTGCGAAAATGCTGTGTGGATGCCTTAACGCTGAAGATGTCTGCTGAAAAAAGCTGAAAAAGTTGAAAAAACAAAACAAAAATCATTGCCCTGAGCAGGATTTGAACCTGGCCCTTCTGGTCTAAAGGTGGCGATTCACCTCACTGCACCAAACTCATTCACACAAAGAAGAGGTGGAGAGAGTGACAATTGTGGTGAAATTAGCAGAAGCTGCTTAGAATTGTGCTGATAAGAGGTGAAAAAGCTAAACATTTGGCAGAAAAGAGGTGAATCAGAAGAATTTCTGCTGAAAAGAGGCAAAGAAGCAAAAAGATGAGCTGAAAAGAGGTGTAGAAGCAGAAGTGCTTGCTGAAGATGGCTGTATGTGTAATGACACACTGGAGAGCAGTGACACACAAGAAAGCAGAGCGCATGCAAGCAGGGAACATGTGTAGCAACTGTCACAGGTAGGATTCAAACCTCTGCCACCGGGTCTCACGGCAGATGCCCTACCCTCTGAGCCAAATGAGTTCTGGTCACAAGCAAAGATATGATGAGAGGGACAATGTGCACTGTGGAGCAGAAGCTCAAATTAGCAGAAAAGAGGTGAAGAGGAAGAACTTTGTTGTGAAATGAGGTAAAGAAACTGAAATTTTTGCTTAAAACAAGTGAAAAAGCTGAACTCTGAAATCCTGCTAAAACAGCAGAAGAGGCTGATATTTTTCAGCTACTCATTGAGCCAAACTGGTTCTCACGTAACTGAAAAAAGGTGGAAAAGCTTACAATTCTAATGAAAACAGCAGAAGAGGCTGAGATTTGTGCTGATAAGAGGTGAAAATGCTGAACCAATCAGAGGTACTGCTTCTGTCTGCTTCATCAGGCTGTGTACTTGTATGTATTTCTGCCATAGACTGTTAACAAGAATCTGAGGTCCATATTAGAAAAGCTGGTAAAATCATAAAACTTTGCAGAATTGTAATAAATTATCAATATGAATTACCGGTCTGTGATAGTGTATAAATTTGTACTCAAAAACTAGGTGGGATAGAAGCATAATTCTTGCACTGGGTGAATCAGCGGACTTTGGTGTACTTTGACTGCGATTTACATAGCTCTTTGTATCTCTGTCGCGGAGATATGACGAGAGAAGAAATGGCTTAATTTTCGGAGTTTGAAAAATGAGAGGAGGACAGATTTCCACCCCTCAAACATGTTTTTGCAGAAACACTGTAATTTCGCTTAAATAGTATGAAATAGCAGTAATACTATGATTTGGCAGAAATACTACTTTTTAGCACAAATACTATTGTACAGAATGGTGTACGTCAGTTTAATGCTGGGTGGTGCTGCAATAGTAACTATCCTCGGTCAGAAGGAGAGGCTGACATCCAGGGATTAGATTACCACAGGTGGAGTTTATTGGCGGTCAGATGGATGGTACAGGGAGGCATGGCATACAGTAGGAGGATGTGGAGAGGTGATATGGTGTGGTTTCTATGATTAAGAAAACTGGCAACAAATTCCTCCACTACAAATCAGTCTGATACCACTTCTTACAGGGTTCACGTTTACTAAGGCACTACCCAAAAGGCGCCACAAGAGGGCACTCCAACACAAGAGATGACCTATTTACACTGTAAACACCCCCTACTTAGCCACTACATACTACAGTGATATTACAGTATACAAATTCACACAAATACTATGATTTGGCAGAAATACTATGACTTAGTAGTAATACTATAACATAACAGTTCAATGTTCTTGCACAAATACCACAATATGGCAGAAATACTATGTTTTAGCATAAATACTGTGATTTGGTATAAATACTACGATTTGGCACACATACTATATTCCGCAGATACACTATAACATAACAGATATTCTACGACTTAGTAGTAATACTATAACATAACAGAATTATTAATTGGGCACAAATACCACAATTTGGCAAAAATACTATGATTGGGTACAAATACTATGATTTGGCAATAATACTGCATTTTAACACAACTACTGAGATTTGATTGAAATACTATGATTTTGAAGAAATACTATTACTCCATACAAATACGATGCTTTGGGACAAATACTATGTTTTGGTTCCAATACTATGATGTGCAACAAATACTATGATTTGGCACAAGTACTATGATTTAGTACAAATACTATGATTTGGCAGAAATACTATGCCTTAGTAGTAATTCTATAACATAAGAGATATACTATGGTTTTGCAGACATACTATGTTTTTTCACAAATACCATGATTTGGAACAAATGCTATGATTTAGCAGAAATACTAAGATTGGGTACAGATACTATGATTTGGCAATAATACTGCGTTTTAACAACAACTACTGAGATTTGATTAAAATACTATGACTTAGAAGAAATACTATGACTCCATACAAATACGATGCTTTGGCACAAATACTATGATTTGGCAGAAATACTATGACTTAGTAGTAATACTATAACATAACAGATTTCCTAAAAAAAACTATGAAATTGCAGTAATTCTATGACTTGGCAGAGATACTACGTTTAAGTACAAATACTATAACAATGCAGAAATACTATGACTTAGTAGTAATACTATAACATAACAGTTCAATGTTCTTGCACAAATACCACAATATGGCAGAAATACTATGTTTTACCACAAATACTGTGATTTGGTATAAATACTGCGATTTGGCACACATACTATGATTTGGCAGAAATACTATGCCTTAGTAGTAATACTATAACATAAGAGATATACTATGGTTTTGCAGACATACTATGTTTTTGCACAAATACCATGATTTGGCACAAATGCTATGATTTAGCAGAAATACTATGATTGGGTATAAATACTATGATTTGGCACAAGTACTATGATTTAGTACAAATACTATGATTGGGCAGAAGTACCATGTTTCAGTACAAATACTATGATTTGGCAGGAATACTCTGGTTTAGCAGAAATACTCTGATTTAGCAGAAGTACTATCTTTTGGTAGAAATTCCTGCTAAAAGGTACTATTTCTGCGTTTTAGCAGAAATACTGTAATTTGGCATAAATACTATAATTTGGGATAAATACTATGATTTGGCACATATAATATATTCAGCACATATATTATAAAATAACAGAAATATTTGGCCCCAAAACCATGATTTTGCACAAATACCATGATTTTGCAAAAATACTATGAATTAGCAGAAATACTATGATTTAGCAGAAGTACTAAGATGTAGTAGAAGTACTTTGCTTTAGCAGAAATACTATGATTGAGGAGTAATACCTAAACATAGGAGAAATATTGATACACAGACACACATACACAGAGAGTAAAGGGAACAGGAGCTGTGGAGAGTCTGGGCTTGGTATATGAAGGTCAGTTAAATTAGCTGCACCTGCTGTAGTCAGCCCTTACACACACAGACACAGAGAGAGGTGTGAGTTTTCTTCAGTGTATTTCTGACATTCAGGATTCCCCTCGAACAAATGGCCATAATTTCCTAACCGTAGAGGCTAGAACGGTCATTCAGGCATCGTTTTATTCAGAAGAGATGGGGGAATCTTCAGGTCTTCATAATTCAGAGATAAAACATAAATTATTAAAGATATATGACTTGTAATACACTGTAACTGAGTAGAGGCGAAGCAAAAACTGCCTTGACTTGCGCTCAAACAACCTTTGGTAACTCAAAATCTATATGGAGCATCAAAATCATTCTTTCACCGTAAGAAACAGCAGGCTTTGGTGAACAGTCATGGAAATTTTCAGGGCTCTGTGGAAATCCATCAAAAAGATATGACGAGAGAAAAAAGTGGTTCATTTCCAGAGATTGAAATCTGATGAAATCTGAGCGAGGGACAAATTTCCTACCCTCAAACAAGTCCAACTCATTTCAGAACGGTAATAGGTGAGAAAGAAATTCTTGAATTGTGAGCGTCAGGAGTGTCTGAACATATACGGGGACAAGCCTCATGTCTTAACTTCGCTTCGTTAAGGAGATATGACAATTTGAAAATGCCTCTCATTAGAGAAATCCAGCGGTGATTTTGAACAAACTCTCCATTGAGTTTATATGGAGAGTTTTCTGACTTTGTGTTACTCTGAGGAGATTTGCAAAAAATCTATAAGTCCCACAACAATGATAGTTACATTTTCTGAAAGCCAGCAAAAATACCTACGTTTTGATGTATAATGTGTGGGGCTTGAGTGGAAATTGAGCAAGTAGCAAGAAGTTGTTTGGACATGAAGAGAAAATTCAAACAGTTTCACTGTCCCCTCTGAGTTAATTGCATAGCAACCATAGCAACGCATGTATTTTCTGAAAAATCACAATTTTGCAACTGAAAACTCAAAGAGGGATAAGATTAAAACGGTAGAAGATCTGAAAAAGCTGAATCATACAGGAATAGCCAAATCATTTGAGAACATTTTAAAGTTTGAATGAAGTTTCTAGGTGAAAGTATGAGGCAGTAGTTAAGTTTCAAAGACAAGAAAGTTTTAGCAGAATTGTGGAAGTTTCCCATTCATTTCAATGGGACAAATTAAAGGAAAAAAGTGTAATATTTTAAAAAGTATAATAGTAATAAACACCAAAAGTCATAGCCGGCATTAGCAGAAAGAGCAGAACAGTTTAGAGTTTGAACGGTGAAAATAGCACAAAAATTGTGGAAGTAGATCCACGGCAAAAAGTGTACGGAAACACCCGGAATAATAAAGAATAAAGAGAAACAGGAACTCAATAGTGTGGATGCCTATTAAGGCATCCACACAATAAAGAGAAACAGGAACTCAATAGTGTGGATGCTTAAAGCATCCACACAATAAAGAAGAAAGAGAAACAGGATCTCAATAGTGTGGATGCCTATTAAGGCATCCACACAATAAAGAGAAACAGGAACTCAATAGTGTGGATGCCTATTAAGGCATCCACACAATAATGCCAAATTATGGAAGAGGCTGACTGCTTTATGAATTGGGTCGCAAAAGAAGCTTAGCCCTCCACATTCCTGCCTTAAAAAACCCACTTGGGAGCATTGCTCTAGGTCAGTCTTAGGACATATAGCACCATCCTGCTTTGTTTTAAGCTGTTTCAGCAGAGAAACTGATTTCAAAGATGGGAGCTTGGGGATGCAAATCACTCTAAGTATGTACTTGCATTGTTGCTTATGAGCTAATATTAATAGAGTTAGCTAACCTCTAAGACAACTCGAAAGTCCTGTGTTGTAAGGCCATGATGTTAGCTGTTATTTTCTCTCTCCACTTCAGGTTCCTTTGGGTTTTAAAAGGTGGTCCAGATATCCTGCCACTTTGGTAAAATTCAATTTTAAGGTGGTGACATCTGGTAGCAAATATTAAGAATGCAGTCAACCTAAAATGCAAACAGTTTGTAGGAGCAGGAAACTGTTCTGTTTAAGGCTTGTCAGGCTACTATTTTTGGTTTAATTTTCTGTTCTAAAATCTCTCATGCAAACACATATTAGTGACCATGCTGACCCAGGCGGATCATATAGACTTGTGCTATAAGTCGGGCTTGGGATTCATTGCACCATCCTGCTTGGGTTTTAAGGCGTTTTAGCAGGTACTTATCTCAGGGTTCTTGTTTTAATTTGTATCCCATTCAAAAATAGGAGGGAGATCTTAATAATCAATACATCAAGGATGATTGGAAAGGAGCCATTAGCATAGTTAGGTCTACTTCTACCGCTTGCGAGAAACCCAATACAAACTTTTGCACCGCCTATATAAAGCTCCTAATGTTTTGCATAAGATTGCACCTCTTGTTTCCCCTTTATGTATCAAATGTCAAAAAGAAAATGTTATCTTTTTTCATTACTTCTGGGAATGTAAACTAATTAAAAGGTTTTGGAGTTCCATATCTCAAGAATTGAGCAATATTTTTAAGAATCAGATCCAATGGGACCCTGGATATTTTCTTTTTGGTTTAGCCTCAAAAGAAACAACATCAACTTATCCACAACGTAAACTATGTGATAAACTATTGTTGCTGTAAATGTATTCTTATTAACTCTGTTAAGGATAAACCACCTACTGTTACTTTGTGGTACAGTGAATTGTTTAGAGTTATTCCTCATGACAGAGTTGCTGCTATCTTAGCAGGAAATGAGAATTTGTTCCTCAATGTTTGATCTCCCTTGCTTATTTATTTGCCAGATGATTTGTCCCAACTGAGAGGGGCCGGTTGTCTTTATGATGCCTGAGCACAAATGAGTTCACTTCTGTCTCTTCTTTTTTAAATCTGTGGTTTAATAGATGGTAAATATTTGTCTTTTTTCTCTCTCTGTCCTTCCCATATCTGTGATTGCAAATGTGTGTAATTATTTTTAAATGTTTGTCATTCTGTTTGTTTTTGCTTTGTGCTGACAATGAATAAAAAATTAATCTTAAAAGAATTAACACTACAGTGTGTGTACTTTCTGTAAAAATAAATGTTTACTGAACTAAAAGTACAAATGTTCTCCATTAAAATATACTTCTAACTCTATAAAAAAAGAGGTTTCAATGTTCTGTGTGTTTGTCTTTGGCGGGTAAAGAGTATGCAATATATTCAGTTTTAAAACTTATATTATATATAAATACATTAACTGTAGTAAGGCTATAATTAATGCTAGCTTATTTTAGTAAACGACACAGTCACAGTAAAGCCGCCCCGGTTGTATAACGGCTATCATCTGCAGAGAAATGCTTTATTTTCAGTGTTATTTTCAGCTAGCTTTTTGCTTTGAGTTAGACAAAGCAAAAAGCTAGCTGATACACTCCCCTTAGTTAACCTTTGAGTCTTAAAGACCTGGATTACCTGTAATTTCCTGCTTCTAAATTCAGATAAATCTTAGGTTTTTGTACTTGGCCC
This sequence comes from Astatotilapia calliptera, assembly GCF_964374335.1. Taxonomy (NCBI): domain Eukaryota; kingdom Metazoa; phylum Chordata; class Actinopteri; order Cichliformes; family Cichlidae; genus Astatotilapia; species Astatotilapia calliptera. The sequence goes on along the minus strand of NC_137430.1, from coordinate 13,073,715 downwards.
TAGAAAGCTTAGAAACAGAAACCTTGATTATTCAGGCCCAGTCTTATCTTAAACTAGTACCATCTCACCCTATTAGAGCACTTCGCTCTCAGACTCCTGGCTTACTTGTGTACTTACTAGGAAATTTAAAAGTAGAATGGGAGGCAGTCTTCAGACTTGCATACCCCTCTTCTCTGTAACCAGCTCCCAGTTGTGTTTGAGAGACAGACACTCTCTCCACTCTTAATATGGGGCTAAACATGTTCCTTTTTGATAAAGCATATAGTTAGGGCTAAATCAGGTGATAATGATAATCAGGCCTCAATCCTAAGGTAGGATTGATCCTGCAATTAACCTAGCTTCTTGTGATGAGTGTTTCTTCTTCACTCACCATGTGTCTTCTGTCCCGTCATCCTCCTCTAAGCTAAACCACTTACGGCAGATGGTTACCCCTCTCTGAATCTAGTTCTGCCAAACATTTCGACCTCTTAAAGAATAGTTTTGCTCTTCTCGCAGTCACCAAGTACTTGCTCATAGGTGCTTGTCTGATTATTTGGGTTTTTCTCTTTTAATGTAGGCCTCTTACAGTACAAAACGTCTTGAGGAAACAGTTGTGATAAAATGGAATTATGAGTTATGGATTGGCCTCTCCAGAGTACAGACCCCAACATGAAGGAGTGTAGCATCATCTTGACAGAAAACTGAACACAAGGCAACCAAAATCCAAGAAAGAGCTTTGAATGTCGTTCGAGAAGCCTGGAGAACTATTCCTGAAGACTTCTTAAAGAAATTAGAAGATGGCTCAGTTCCATGTACGTTTGCACTTTTCAAAACATTGCTGCAACCATTTCACATTTTTCTAAAAAGAAATTAGATTGCATGAGACTTTTGCATAGCACTATAGATTTTGAGGTTATATAGCATTTCTTTAGGATCTGGTGTGAGTATGAAGAAAGTTCTACTCAACAGTTGTGACAAAACAAGACTGAAGAGGGAAAAATCCAGAACACTGGCAGTATTGTATTAAAAAGAGTTTTACTGTAAAGACTATATTTACATCAGAACCAAAATCACAGTCAATGGAGACCACAGAATACAGTTACAATATTGCCCCATTCCCCACCAACTTCAATCTAAAAGGCATCATTCTTTTTATCCGCTGCAAGGCCATGTGGAGCTCAAACAGGCCAGTGCAAAACAATGCGTTTATTAATAGCTCTTGCACAATAAGCCAAAACTACAGTACCATTCTGCTGGTCTCAGTAGGTAAAGTATATTGTGGGGAAATTTAGGACATATAGCTCCAGCATAACTGTGATGGACCATGAAGCGGGAATCAGATGCTGCACAGTCTGAAAAAATCCATTCACTCACGTAGCAAATCCAACAATTTACCCATTTATCCCTGATGGGAAGCAATCATCCCTTTGTGTTGAAATATCCCCTTTTATCATAAATCTATGCGATTCCAGCCCCATACTCATCTGAGCTTTCACCAATCCAGCACGCTGTCCAAGTTTAACTATTAACCCCTTTTAAATCAAGGAAAAGGCCCCTGTTTCTCCTCACTTTAATGCAACAGGTGTGTATGAGTGAAAAAGCAAAAGAGGAGAATGAAGATTGTCTTTGTGTGCTAAGTGGAAATGTCTGTTTTAAGTTGCGTGTTTCAAATTGAATTTCTAGTCCATCTTGAGGCTACGATAGATGTAGCGAATAAATGCCAATGAGGACCAGAAGGACACGCTGCCCAGCATCAGGGAGAAGACCATCGCTGTGAGCAGGGAGTACCCAAAGAACTCAGTGCTTTGCACCAGGCCGCTCATAGAGGACCGGTTCCTATAGTAGAAAACAGAGTAGACAAAGATGAAGATGCCGGTGGATCCCGTGCTCAGCACACTCCTCCACCACCATTGGTAGTCTTCGCCAGACAGCAGGAAGTAGGTCAGTGCCACAGAGATGCAGGCGCCCACAGACAGGAGAATGGCGAAGACACACAGCAGGATACCGTACAGCGTGTAGTGCTCTCTTCCCCAAACAGTGGCAAAGATGTAGTACAGCTCCACTGAGATGGCACTTAGGGAAAGATTGGATGGAAAACAGAGTTAAAAATCCAAAAATGAGAGGGAGTAATTCTAATAGTTTATTTTACGGAAGTCAATCAATCTAAATTCAGCTTCGATGTATACTTATGTAAATGGTGCATTAAAAAAAAAGAAAGAAAAAGAAATGAAGTGCAGCAGTTCCTGGATATTTTCCTGTTTAGTTTTAATTACAGGAAACATTAGTGAATAGTGAGCAGTGATCTATAAAACATGTGAATGCAAATGAGATGACAAAAAAAAAAAAAAAATCACTTTTGCAATAACTGCCTATTATCTTCCTAGGGCTCTGGATGATGGGTTTCCCTTTAATAGTTCACAAGTCTAATGTTAATTACTTGTGATTAAAACCATAAAGTGTTTTATTGTCACCTTTTCTAATCTCTGATCTATGAGTACACTTCTACAAATCTCCCCTTGACTAAACACCTGAGGTCAGCTCACCTGAAGGGAAGGAAGCCACCGATGGCCATGTGCACAATCGTATGTTTGTACCAGGGCTGAGTCGGGATCTGTCTGGGGATATTACGGGTGCGGCACGGTGCCTGGAAGCTGCCAGCTCGGTTCTTTCCCACAATGCCACCAATGATTGTTAGCGGGAAGCCCACCAGCAACCAAGCGCCCAGCAGCAGGAGCACGGTGGTGGCCGGCAGAGCCTGAGTAGAGCCGCTCCACCAGTGGACAGAGTTCACTACACTCCACGTGAAGAACAGTGGAGCTGGAGGGATGAATAATCAAGTTAATAAAAGAGAAGCATCTAATAATCCATGTAATGTTTCCTTTGAGGGTTGCTAGATAGCATTATGTCATAAGGAACGTGAACAAAATACTGCAAAGTGAACACAGATTCATGAGTAAATAATTTACTAGGTGGATTGTACATTCAAATATTACAACTAAGTTCCTTTCATTTACTTTGAGGGTTTTTAAGCTTATATTTAATAACATAGTTATGAAAAACTGTGACAAAGAGTAGGTTAATGGCATTCAGCACAAAGCCCAACTGGGAAACAAACCAGAGATCAGCTGGAGAGACCATCTGTGCCCACATGGTGTATACCTTCACCATCAAGTCATCCCGCAAAATACTATCAAAATCAATTATATTGATTGTTCAAAACAATTTTGAAAAAGTTTAAAAAAAAGCACATGAAAACTGACCACATCCAAGTGCAGATATGAGAATGGAAATATCTCATTATCTAACTAAATCAGACATTAAGTCTTTAATCTTTAACCTGCCAGCTCCTTTGTAAATGGTCAACACGAGGTTTGAGTGCGGCAGATAACTGTTTCGCATTTCAAAAGTGTTGCTAGGAGGCCGAAAAACACGCACACCAACCGCACAGCCTTTGATGAGAAACTGACACGTGAACATGTGCTTTTAAATGCCGGGTCGCTTCCATTTTCACTTACCGGAGAAGAGAGATGATGTGAGGATGATGTTCCACACCCAGCGCTGGCCGTTGATCTGTGTGTAGAAACTGCACGAGACGTAGCCTGACACACAGCTGGTCAGAGCATACAGGACGATGGATGCTGAATTGATGGCGCCATGGCGGTGCACATTGAACATTCCCAGCAATGCCATGAGGATTATCGCTAAAGCAAACAAAGGACATATTTAGGCCCTTTATGTATATACAAGTTTCAGGTTTTCCCTTTTGCTCTAATGCTTGGGACAAAGACTGTTGTTATGGGATAGAGGTGCTCAGAAAACCAGAATGCTCCATTTCAAAGGGAATAAAAAAACAAGACACCTCACTGGGATTTAACAGGCCAGTGTTTCATTGTGTTTGTGAATTTGAGAGTCAATACTCACCTGTGGCAAGGGTAAGGAACTGAGCCCCAACTCCCAGCACAGCACACAGCAAGCTTTTGAAAGGAGGAAACCTAAATACATCAGTATGGATGATTTTCCAACCATTGTCTCCTTGGTCCAGATCATCGCAGCCACCCTCCTCTTCCACATTGTACCTGAAGGTGAAAGCAAAGTATTTTTATGACTGGGAGAACCAAAATGAGAGCAAGAAAAGTCTCTGCTATATTTACAGGTCTTGCAGGTAATACAGGTCCAGGAATTGCATACAATTTTGCACATTTAGGCCAAAAAGAAACTACATTAAGGACTAAACTTCAAATTAAAGCTTTTATTTAAACATAGTAAAATGAGAGCTTGGAGACAGAAAAAACAACAAAAGCCCTTAAAGTGTTCAACAGATAAAAGGATATAAAATAAAGGAAAGGAAAATCTCAGATTTTCCTGCACACACATCTCCTGGTTTTACAGAAAATGGTCTGAAAAAGAGAATATCCAGTAAGCTGCTCATTGCTTTGCTTTGAGCTGGCAGGAAGGCAACAGTATCTCAAATAACCACTCGTCACAACCAACGTAGAAGAGCATCTGAATAAAAAACATGTCCAACCTTGAAGCAGATGGGCGTAAAGCAGCAGAACTCACTTGTGCTACTCCTGTCAGCCAAGAACAGGAAACTGGGGCTACAATCTCAATCAGCTTACCAAAGTCAGATATGAGTAGAAAAACTGTCTGGCCTTTTGATTTTGGTGTTAACAACGTGAAAGCATGCCTTATATCAACAAATCAGGCTGGTAGTGGTGGTGTGATGCTGTGGGAGAGACTTTCTTGGTCCACTTTGGCCTCCTACAGTATTGTGCCCAAGGGTTCTTTGGCAGGCAGACTGAAGCAGCTGGGAATTGCACCTCCAACCTTCTGTGCTCAGCCAACCCATTATTAAACCACATTAAAGGCACAAAGAGACCTGACATTTTGTTTTGTCTTTTATATTCAAGCAATGCATTATTCACTGTCTTTGCGTCACTTACTCACCTAGCAAAGTCATTCTTAAGGACTCTCATGAGAATGATGATGACGAAGCCAAGAAGCAGCACCACCAGCACCAGTGAGTTAATGATGGACAGCCAGTGGATCTCCAGTGTTTTGGGAAAGAACGAGTAGTCTCTGAGACGCTCGGCTCTCCGGGAATAGGGCAGAGATGATTCAAACCAGTGCACGCTGTAGGTATGGGTCACCGTCAGGCTGCCTCCTCCTACTCCGACACCCCCCACTGCTGCACCTGCCCCCTCCTCTAATGGAACAGGCTTAACGTCTTTTACTGAGACATTGGCAAAGATCACATAGTCGCCGTTGTACTCAATGTTGAAATCCAGGTGAGTCCACAAACCCACCTAATAGAACAGAAAAGAGGCAGGAGTTTAGAAGTAAGAGGAATGAAGCTTAGTTTGGTTTACCAAAAGCTTAGCATTTCAATAAAACATTTCTATAGTTTCTACCTTGTGGCTGTGAGGCAGGAAACCACTCTCCTCTATGTATCCTACAAAACCCCAAATTGGAATATCGTCCAGGACAAATTCAAAGTAGTACAGCTCCTCAATGGCCTCACGAAGCTCGTCCACCTACCAAGGAAAAAAACAAGCACCAACAGTTAACAGATGACATATTTTAAGCAGTAGTTGTTGTCATTATTTGTTCTAATATGATGGGATCACTGTTTTTTGTCCTTGTCGATATACATGGTCTAGAAATAGTGTCTCTGTATGTTGCTATTAACTTGTATGTAACATCAACCTGGCAGAGAGTCTACAGATGAAAATTAGCCAAGGGCTATAATCTGGCACATTTACATTTGTTAAAATATTCATTAATATGTATTGTCCCTCTTTTTTTTTTTATTAGAACAAGGTTGTGGCCTCACATAATGAAACAGCTGTGCTAAAGTTGTACAGATGTTTATTATGTGAAACTGCTATTTTACAGACTCCAAGGTTCAGCATACAACAAAGTACAGGTGTAACAGCAAATATCAAGAGGGATTCGATCCTGATACGGATACATGTATCCAAGGTAACACAGGATGAAAGACTTCCATAAAATGCAAAAAACCCCAAAAGTTTTAGTTTTATTATCTTATCCAGGAAAAGAAAAAATAACTGCTACAGAACAGCAGATCTAAAAAGGAAATCCGTTTGCACATAATTTCTGGCCACTTTGAGAATGGCCTTGATTTCCATTAAACAAGGTCCAGGAAACATTCCTCAGAGATTTTGAGCACAGTCAATGCGATGTTTATTTAAGCTTTGTGACATGGTTTGTTAACCTCCTTGAAGCAGAAGATGGTATACGGAGGTGGTCAGCCAGTTTTGACTCATCAGACCAGGAAACATTTCTCCAGTCTTTGGTGAGCCTGTGTGAACTGTAGCCTCTGCTGTCCTGACAGGTGCTGTAGCCCATCCACTCTACTGTCATTTTATATGTCCAGAGATGCTCTTTTGCATACCTTGGTTGTAGGAGCCATTTTTGGGTTAATACCCCATGTTGCCGCTAGAGGTCACCTTTTTCAGTTTTCTGTATGGGAAACTCCAGTTGAGGAGTAGAATAGCATTTTTGTTTCATTTGTAAGCGGTGCTGGTCAAAGCTTTCAGTGTTTGCAGTTTATAACCAACCAGTTTTCTGATGTTAAGCATGTTAACTATTACAAATTTACTCGTGTAAATACCTGTTTTTCTGAAAGAGTGAGCTGGCAAAGAATTGTTTTCTCCACATTCTTTTTGAAGCGGATGTTATATAAAGACTCAGCCATTCTGTCACCATCCAGCACTTCTCCCAGGCTCAGAGATTTATGATGTACCTGATGAAAGAAGTATTAGCATTTAATATACAGGATGTTTAAAAAAGTGCCAGATTAGTTGATCATAATTCTGAGAGCAGTTATTTTAAAACTGCCAGCTAAATAAAAATCAATACAATGTTACTCCGGCCTTTGAAAATGCAGGCTAAACTGCTACCAACACAATCAAACTTCCAATAATGACTTTTCCCTTAAACCTGTGAGCCATTAAATAAACTATCAACTTAAAGGAAAAGCTTGTGTTTTGGTGGAATGTGTGAATTCCTAACAGCAAATCAGTTACACAAAATTATTATTATTATTACTCTTATGTTTCAAGATGTCATTTTTTATCACATTTTTACAAGAAAATGCCATGATCTTTCTATAAAAAGACACTTCTTTACTCAACATGAATTAATACGTGTTTTCAGATTTTTTGGTTGGGAGTAACACTTCACCTCAATATCACATCCTGACGTAGAAACAAACAGATAAGGGATAAAATATAACATAGTAAAGTATTTTCTTTGGACTCTGAGATAAAAATATGTTCACAGGAACTGGAGATGTAAGCCCTGAGATTTAGATATTATCATTACTCATCGACATGTCTCCAGTTCCTCTGTTTTGTTACAACAGACCAACACCACGCAGTGACACAGAACTAACACTGACCTTCTCCGGCCTGCAAACAGGCAATGTGTAATAGTGATATGTCTCCTGGGGGTTATGATAAGGGCCCACTTTGTTGACATAAAGAGTCACATTGTCTCCAATCTTGTAACCAAGGGCCCAGCCTAAGAACAAGAACAGGATCAAGACAGAGTGCAGCATCATCCTCTGACAGCCACCTGACGTGCGTCCTGTTCCACGACACATGGCCCCTGTTGAAAACACGACAGCTTATCAGTTCAGGTTCATTTTAAGCTAGCCTGTCTCTCACTTTTGTGCACTTCAAATGTGGCACGTAATTATCTTAACGCAGAGAGGTAGAACTGCACAATTTTATGCAACGTCATTCCTGCGATGCTTCAACAAACACAGCAGAAAATGATGAAACTGGCTCAAATACAGATGCTGTGTAACCACGGTGAATTGCAATGCATTTCATCAGTTTCATCAGCCCAAAAGAGGGTTTGGAATCAAATAAGCACCGTCAATTTCTGTATGTTGGAGTTTACAAGAGCAAAAAATAAGTAACATTGCTCAGAGCTTAAGTTTTCATCCAGGTGCAGAGTTTCAGAGTTGCTTTCAATTTCAAAGTATATTAGACAAACATTAGTGTTCATGTTATGCTTAACTTTCATATGAACATGTATTAAGTTTGTGTTGGAATGGTGACGCATTATATACAATGCCACACCTCCCCTTTCATTTGCATACTCTACAAAGCACACAAATGTGTTCCCTATCAACCACATTTCCTGAAAAACCACAATCCTCACATTTTTTTTGCAAATGATAGAAGGAGAACTTCAGAAGGGCGACCTAAAGTTATTGCTGATGTGGCATTAGTGTTGAATTTCACAGCAATGCAAATTTGGTCTGAGTGGTAAAGTTGCAATGCCTTTGACATAAGGCATTGCAACTTTGATCGTCCCCTGTGACGAACTAAAGAGTAGCGTCACAGCTCTATGCACATCTGAACTTTTTACTAATTACAGGACTACATAAGAAGCCCATAAAGTATTTAGAAAGACTCAAGCCAAAAGAGTTAAATCAGTTGAATGAATAATAGCAGTAAACAGGCAGAAATGCCTCACACAGCGAGATAAGTAATAGTATATACAAGAACTGTAATAAGCAGTAAGAGCAAGGTCGCAACACTACAAGCTCTGTCCTGTTTCTGTGGACAGCAGTATGCTTATAATCAAAGGGGGCCTCCTTAAATTAAGTAAAGCAAGCGATTCATCCACATCAACACTGTTTTACTCCAAATAAGCACATGCTCGCTAAAAAAAAGACTACAACAACGAAATCAACACAGTCGATCTACCGTTCTCTCCGTCGTCAGTCCCGATGCTCCAGATCCAACAAAATCTGTCTGTCCGCCGGCTTCCTTGGACTTCAGGCCCCAGTAGGCTGCTCTCTTCTCCGCTACACTGGAGCTCAGTGTGAAGATTCAGCCTTACAGCCGAGCATCTTGGAAATTCTTGATACTTTGTGTAAACGTAATATCACTACCTTCATATCCGGGTACACTGAGTACTTTTATTCGCACATGGGCCAGTGTGGAAGAAGAAGAAGAGCTCCGACTCCACGTCACCTTACAAAATAAAAATAACGACGACTCGGCTGAGTTTTCCGGATTGGGCGGGGAAACAAGAATACACCTGAAATGTTACCGGTTAATCCCAGCCGGTGACAAATTTCACTCACAAGCAATGTAAAATAAACGTGGAGTATTTACGGTCTTTAACGCCTCGGGAAATTATGAACTAAAAGGTAGGAGTTCGCAGCTTTCGACGGTGTTATTTTCCCCCTTTTTCCAATAAACCGGATTTCCTTCAACGGTAAATAACCAATCAGTGCCTTCGCGGGTCTTCCGTGTCGGAACTCAGGCCTGATTAATAAACCCTGCACTATCGATGCACGGGTTTTAGGAGTACCTGGAAGTGCGGCGCTCGATAGATCGATAGAAAATGCCTGCTATTTGATTTCCCGCGAAACAGTCACAATTCCTCGCGCTCTAGGACGTGGAGTAGCTGCACGAGCTGAGGCGTTTTACTAAATTGGTGAGTCCGTTGTAAATGTTAACATTATATAACCTGAAAGCTAGCTTTGATAATAGATGGCTACATCCTGTGGCATTTTCATTGAGGTCAGCTGGTACACACTAGTAGATCAAAGCCAGGACACATTTCTGCTCTCCAGTTTGCTTACATGAACCCGTCGATTTAAAGATCATTGTAAATTCACAAACCTGGCACACACATTGCTGAGAGATAACAAATGACGTGGAGCTCGTCTTTTAATTGATACGAAGCCTCCGTTAAAAAAAAAAAGGTTCGTATTTGTAAATAACTTGTACTGTGACCTCATTGTTTTCTCAAGCTTCTGCAGACCTGCACCAGTGATGGGGCCTTTGTGAAATGCAGTTGGGATGGAAATGACACAGCATGTTAATCCAAGAGCTTCACTCTCTCTCTTGTTCTCAGATATTCTGACACAATGGGAATACACGGACTTGCCAAGCTAATTGCTGACCAGGCCCCTGGTGCCATTAAAGAGCAAGACATAAAGAACTTCTTTGGTAACTGTTCCAGAATACACTCCTTATACATAAGTGATGCATGAGTGTCGGTCTACCCTCAGTTTGTTGCAACATACAGTCTGTATGATGCATGATGGAATGCTAACTCTTTATGTCATTGTTGAACAAGCACCTCTTTTCACCTTCTGTAGGCAGGAAAATTGCTATTGATGCCTCTATGTGCATCTACCAGTTTCTGATTGCTGTGCGACAGGATGGTAACGTTCTACAGAATGAAGATGGAGAGACAACAAGGTACTGCTGCAACAATAAACATTTAAAATTGAATAAGAAGACCTAATTGTAGATCATTTGCAGATGCAGTAGTTCCTCTGTTGAAACTTAGTGATTTGTAGCTCAGGTCTGAGTACACAAGAATGATTTTTGCCTTTACTCCTTTCTTCAAGCCACCTAATGGGAATGTTCTACCGCACCATCCGCATGTTGGAACATGGAATCAAACCTGTGTATGTGTTTGACGGCAAGCCCCCACAGCTCAAGTCAGCAGAGGTGAGTAAGGATTTCCTCTGGTCCTCACCCATCTGCAAATGGAAACATTTGTTTTCAGTGCAGTGGATTTCTGTCACTCATTTATGTCAGCAACTCCTTACATGCTCTGTTTCATACTGACAGCTCTCTCTCATTCTGATCGTGTCTTCATCTTCTAGCTTGAGAAAAGAGGGGAGAGGAGAGCCGAAGCTGAGAAGATGCTTGCCCAGGCCCAAGAAATTGGTAAAGACTTTTGGGGGGGGGGCGGTTGTTGGTCAAAGAGTTTAAAGTCAGCATGGTTTGTTGGAAGTTGCTAGTTTTTAAACCAAACTTGAACTCAGACTATATCACAAGTATTGTGGGAAAGTCTGTGAACATGTTTTCCTTTAGGCATGAAAGTCTACCGTAATTGTCGGACTATAAGCCGCTACTTTTTGCACGAGCTTTGAACCCTGCGGCTTTTAGTCAGGTGCTACTAATGTATGTACAAAACAGGATTTTCCCCCGATTTTAGCTCGTGCGGCTAATATTCAGGTGCGCTTTGTAGTCCGGAAAATACGGTAATTGGATTTTATTCTCTCTCAAACCAGGGGAGCAAGAGAACATTGACAAGTTCACTAAGCGTCTGGTTAAAGTCACCAAGCAGCATAATGATGAGTGTAAGAAGCTCCTGACCCTGATGGGAGTGCCTTACATTGAGGTGAGATTTCTATTTCTACACATTTTTGTGGCATCGAGAATATTTCCACACTTCTTACACAGTTTGGAGACATCACTCCCATGAATGATTTGTGTTTCAGTGTTTTTACAATATAATAGGCTTCTTATCCTCTTACCCTTACTAAGTTACAGTTACACAGTCCAGCTGGGGTCAATCACAGAGAAAGACAGAAATGTAATGAAATTATGCCTAAAGCTTAAAAATATACATGAATTGGGATTCTGCAGTGCAGTTTGAGGTAGTTGCATTAAGACAGATTGTGTGTATCATTCTGTTAGATGTAATTTTATTTATTTTTCATTTCCTTAAAGGCTCCATGTGAAGCTGAGGCCAGCTGTGCTGCTCTGGTTAAAGGAGGGAAGGTGTTTGCCACGGCAACAGAGGATATGGACGGGCTGACCTTTGGGACAAACATCCTTCTCAGACATCTCACAGCCAGCGAAGCAAAGTATGAACCGGCATCGCCTTTGACAGAGATATTAGCAGAGTGGAAATGACTTAAAGCTGTTGCCTTAATTCTACATCAGATTTATGTTTACCATATGAATATATCAGGGCTCTAGACTAACTTTTTGACATGGGCGCACCGGTACGCCTAACTTTAAAAATTTAGGCGTACCGGCACAAAAGTTAGGCGCACTCAAATTTTTCAACCGCATCGCTTAACACCGCAGTTTTACATGTGCACTTTCTTTGGGGGGGGAAGTCCATACAGACAATATTAATTTCTAAATTATTAACTAACAAACTTGTGCTTAAAGTGCTTTGTCAATATTGTAGAAAATGTTAAAAACTTAATCATCATCTTGGCCTCCTCTGACGACCTGTTTGCTGCTGTCTGCTGCTGAAAGGCCGTGGGGAGAGGGGACACTTGGGCAGTGCATTTACTGCAGCATATAATGTGTTTTCTGGATACACTGTGCTTTTTCAGCATTCAAATATTGATGGCACCGTGTCAGAGCACTGGCTTTGAATTTCAGACAGATCAGGCCTTAACTTAACAAAAAAGTTATCAATAGTTCTTTTCATCTTTTCTTATTACCCACAGCTACATCCACTTCTGTCGGGCCTACGCTGCTCACTAGGGCTGAGTATCATCACTGATTTCTATAATCCATTCAATTCCGGTTCTCAAAGTCCTGATTTGATTCAATTTAGCCTCAGACAGTCAAAAATATTATAATTCTAATCATTTATCAGTACTGATACACATGAGACTTCATCAGAATTGTGAAAATCACAGCAGATGCCTTTGTGTGAAAGTAACTGAGAATAAAACACAGGAAAACATGAAGGAGATTTTCCTGGTCTGGCTTTTTATAGCAGATAACCTTAAAAATATTCTGCAATTTTGCATAATTTTAAGAAATTTAAATTTCTTCAGTATTGAACAGCAGAAATTAGGCTTTCTTGTCCGAGGTCATTTAAGTGAAAAAAGAAAAAGCGCTGTAAACAACGGTAGACTGGTGGGTAATAAGCGAATGAATAATGCAGAAAACAGATTTGAGACGGGAAACTGTTCCTGAAGTACAGAGAGAGAGAGAGAGAGAGAGAGAGAGCTGTGCAGGAAGTGTGATTTTTTTTTTTTTTATCGTGGTGGAAGCAAAACAGCAAAAGTCAGAGGGAATTCATGACGACATTGATCAAATGTGAAGCGCAGTTTGCTGCTTCTTTTGCTGCAGGCTCGGTGAATTTTGGTTGGAGAGAGGCAAAACCTGCAGCTCAGAATCAGCGCAAAAAGACGTAAACACAGCGCGGACCCGAAGAATCGCTAAGCTCCGACAGCGTGTCCGTGTTCAGGCCGTCGGGTGAGAAAGCCGAGAAAGACGAAGCTGATTCTGATGTGTTGGGTCCGCTCCGTGTTTAGGTCTTTGTGTGGAATCCGTTAATGAATTGATATCGCTTTATTCAAGCTACTCACCTCTCTCTTCCACCTGCACTTTCAACTGGACCACGGCCAATCAGAGAGGTCCCGCCCCTGACTATCTCTGATTGGTTTAGTCCACGATAGGGGCATAATGTGTGTCTGTTGTTGACCACACGGAGAGTTACAGAGATTTTTTTTTTGTTACCGGAACAGTTGGTCGCACCTGTGCGACCAAATATTTATTTTTAGTCGCACCACTGAAAAATTTGGTCGCATTTGCAACCAAATTGGTCGCACTCTAGAGCCCTGTATATGTGTATATGAGATGGTTTAAATGAATAAGTTCACGCTTAAAATTCATAAATTTGAACCAAGTTTCGAGGTTTTAGGATTTGGTAGTTTGATACCCACTATAGCAGCATAAATAGTAGTCATTAACTATAAGCTGTTCATTATTGTTTCAGGAAACTTCCTATTCAAGAGTTCCACTTCAATCGCATCCTGCAGGACATCGGCCTGACCAATGAACAGGTACATTTTTTTTTCCTGACTTTTACAAAGGTTTATATAAATAAGTTTCTCTTTAAATCTGAAGCACTTCCCGTGCTTCTCTCATGATGACACAACTATCACCTGGTGCGTGTCAGCATCCTGTGCTGTTTGTTCAAAGATATGTGGTGGTACTCTCCTGGCTATCAGATGTTTGTGCTGTGGAGCTTTAAACACAACATTAATCTCAGTCTTTCTTGACATTTCCTCCTTTCCGTGCTCCATCCCAGTTCATTGACCTGTGTATTCTGTTGGGCTGTGACTACTGCGGAACTATCAAGGGGATCGGCCCAAAGAGAGCAATCGACCTCATCAAACAGCACGGCAGCATCGAAGAGATTCTAGAGAACATTGATTCCAATGTAAGTTAAAGGTTGCTGTAGTCTGTAGTGCGGGTCAGCTGAGCGAGGTGCTGGTTCTGATTCTGTGTTTGTGCGCAATGCTTGTCTTTATGCAGAAGCACCCTGCTCCAGAAGACTGGCTGTACAAAGAAGCCAGGGGTTTGTTTTTGAAGCCAGAAGTGGTGGATTGTTCTACAGTGGAGCTGAAGTGGAACGAGCCGGATGAAGAAGGACTGATCCAATTCATGTGCGAAGAGAAACAGTTCAGGTGAACTAAATATTGACTCATTCTTCTGCTTTACCTATTTACTTAGTTTGACTGAGATGATCTGTTGTTGCTGTGACTTTGACTACACACACTTTTTGTTTAATGTTTGACCACTAGGTGGCACTGTCTCTGTACATGAAGTGTTTCTGGCATCTTTTGCGTTCAATGGTTGATCATCTGCCTCCATCCAATCCTATCGTCCTCCTGTCACACAAACCTTCTGTATGTCCTCCTTTACTACAAACCGGATTCCAAAAAAGTTGGGACACCAAACAAATTGTGAATAAAAACTGAATGCAATGATGTGGAGATGGCAACTGTCAATATTTTATTCAGAATAGAACATAAACCACGGAACAAAAGTTTAAACTGAGAAAATTTATCATTTTAAGGGAAAAATATGCTGATTCAAAATGTCAGGGTGTCAACAAATCCCAAAAAAGTTGGGACAAGGCCATTCTCACCACTGTGTGGCATCTCCCCTTCTTCTTACAACACTCAACAGACGTCTGGGGACCGAGGACACCAGTTTCTCAAGTTTAGAAATAGGAATGCTCTCCCATTCTTGTCTAATACAGGCCTCTAACTGTTCAATCGTCTTGGGCCTTCTTTGTCGCACCTTCCTCTTTATGATGCGCCAAATGTTCTCTATAGGTGAAAGATCTGGACTGCAGACTGGCCATTTCAGTACCCGGATCCTTCTCCTACGCAGCCATGATGTTGTGACTGATGCAGAATGTGGCCTCTCATTATCTTGTTGAAAAATGCAGGGTCTTCCCTGGAAGAGATGACGTCTGGATGGGAGCATGTTGTTCCAGAACCTGAATATATTTTTCTGCATTGATGGTGCCTTTCCAGACATGCAAGCTGCCCATGCCACACGCACCCATGCAACCCCATACCATCAGAGATGCAGGCTTCTGAACTGAGCGTTGATAACAACTTGGGTTGTCCTTGTCCTCTTTGGTCCGGATGACATGGCGTCCCACATTTCCAAAAAGAACTTCAAATTGTGACTCGTCTGACCACAGAACAGTCTTCCATTTTGCCACACTCCATTTTAAATGATCCCTGGCCCAGTGAAAACGCCTGAGCTTGTGGATCTTGCTTAGAAATGGCTTCTTCTTTGCACTGTAGAGTTTCAGCTGGCAACGGCAGATGGCACGGTGGATTGTGTTCATTGACAATGGTTTCTGGAACTATTCCTGAGCCCATTCTGTGATTTCCTTTACAGTAGCATTGCTGTTTGTGGTGCAGTGTCGTTTAAGGGCCCGGAGATCACGGGCATCCAGTATGGGTTTACGCCCTTGACCCTTACGCACAGAGATTGTTCTAGATTCTCTGAATCTTCGGATGATGTTATGCAGTTGATGACGATAACTGCAAAGTCTTTGCAATTTTTCGCTGGGTAACACCTTTCTGATATTGCTCCACTATCTTTCAGCGCAGCATTGTGCGAATTGGTGATCCTCTACCCATCTTGGCTTCTGAGAGACACTGCCACTCTGAGAAGCTCTTTTTATAACCAATCATGTTGCCAATTAACCTAATTAGTGTTAATTGGTCTTCCAGCTCTTCATTATGCTCAAATTTACTTTTTCCAGCCTCTTATTGCTACTTGTCCCAACTTTTTTTGGGATTTGTTGACACCGTGGAATTTTGAATCAACATTTTTTTCCTTTAAAATGATAAATTTTCTCAGTTTAAACTTTTGTTCTTTATGTCCTATTTATGTCCTATTTATGTCCTATTCTGAATAAAATATTGACATTTGCCGTCTCCACATCATTGCATTCAGTTCTTATTCACAATTTGTTTAGTGTCCCAACCTTTTTGGAATCCGGTTTGTACATCTATGAACCTCCTCTGTGCTTCTCTTTTCCTCCTGCCTGACGCCTCCACTTCTTTAGAAAAAGATATTTGATGTACAGTGTGTTCATCTTGCAGGTTTATACTTTTTTTTTTTTTTTTTTGCCTGTTAAATATGTGAACGAACATGCTCATAGGATAAGTAGCTTTTATTTATTTTGTGTATGTGTGTGCAGTGAGGACAGGATCCGTAACGGCTGTAAGAAGATTGTGAAGAGCAGACAGGGCAGCACGCAGGGACGTTTGGACTCTTTCTTCACTGTCACTGGGTCTCTGTCGTCCAAGCGAAAGGTACATGTCAGAAAACTATGGTACTGAGTGTGTGTTCCTTTTTTTTGTTTTGTTTGTTTGTCTTTCTATTCCTCTTGTAACTATAAAAAGCAGGCAGAAGTGTTTGACTGACATATTTAATTTAGATCTCGTTATAAAAACAGGAAACTGCTGGTGTAGACTCATTTCTTTTCTTAGTCCTGACACTTTCTATACTGCTTTCTTTTTCTTTGTCAGGAACCTGAGATTAAAGGATCAGCAAAGAAAAAGCAGAAAACTGGAGCCACACCAGGCAAATTTAAGAAAGCCAAATAGACTGAATGTATCCATAAATTAATGAGATGTTATTGTGATGAGTGATGTTTGGAGTTAAGACAAAAGGAAACTGCTACTGTTACTTTTTTGTAACTTTCTGTTGGATCACCTAACGAAACCTGAGCTAGCTGTATTTTAATGAGTGTTGGACATTTTTATTTCAAGTGTTGGAAATAAAAAAAAAATAAAAGTTTTTTTTGTAAAGATCCTCATTTGTTGCCCTTTAACAGTACTGTGCAAAAGTCTGAAACTTCCCCTCTTATCTTTATATTTTGCTACCAATGAGCTAGCCAATAGTTCTCCAGACTTCCCTAATGTCTTGCAAAGTTTTTTTTTTTTTTTTTTTTTGGGTCCTCTCACTTTCAGTCTACTTGCATCCAACCATCAGGCAACATGACAAACAACTAATTTCAAACTTTTCAACAAGGTGATTTTCAAAAAACTGTTATTCTATGGCCATGATACAAAAAGCTATTAGGTGAAAATCTACTTTGATGAGTCTAATATTTAGAATACATTTTGGTTTATAGATAACATAAGATAAACCTTTATTAGTTCCAAAAGTAGGAAATTTACTTGGTCATGGCAGAAAGTGGACAGTATAAAGTTAAGAGCAGCAAAAATTAAAAAACAAAAAATCAAATCAATTTAAATGAAATTAAAAAAAAAAAAACTTTGTCACAGGCAGTGGAAAATAAAATGTTCAAATGTACAGTCTAAAGAATGTACCATGTAAAATGGAATATAAATATGGACATCTGTATTTTAAGAATATAAATGTATGTATGGAAACTTAAAGTAAGACTAAATGTAGACTTGGCCAAGTTGTATACATGTACACAGCGAGCGTATGTGTGTGTATATATACACAGAGTGGATGTGTAAATAAAACGAGAACATTGTAGAGACACACACACACACACACACACACACACACACACACACACACACACACACACTTGCACATTCTGACCAAGCAGTAATAGCTTCACCCAAAAATTGCATGGCATCAGGAAAATTGCACTCAGTAATATTGCACATAAGAGAGACTAAGCAAAGGCATAGTGTATTGGAATTGTGTTTGTCCGTGTGTGTGGTCATCTGCAAAGTCTTTGTTGTGGAGTCTGACAGCAGTTAGAAGGAAAGTCCTGTGGCATCGCTCTGTCCCACATCGTGGGTGCTGCAGCCTGCCCCTGAAGGAGCTGCTCAGTGCCTTCAGAGTCTCCTGCATGGAGTGGAAGATGTTGTTGTCATGGAGAAATATATTCCATGATTTCTTTTTTTAACTCAAATTGCTTCAATTGGCCTCTCTGAAGTTCAACATAACTGTGGGATCAATTGGCCAGAGAACAAAATCAAAAGGCAGCCAACATCCAAAGAAGAGCTTCAAATGTGCTTGAAGAAGCCTGGAGAACTATTCCTAAAGACTACTTAAAGAAATGTCAGGAAAGCTGCTGTACTGATGGGCCGATTGATCCAAATATCAATATTGCACTGCTATGTTTAGTTGTGCTGCAGTTATGTGACTCGGAGGCACTGAGAAGAGCTGTAAAGCTTTGTTTTATTGGAAATGAAAAAACATTCCTCAAACATGAACAATTTCTGAACTTCTTAATAATAATACTGATCCCCATGGGGACATTAGTCCTCTGCATTTGACCCATTCACTCAGTGAAGCAGTGGGCAGCCACTAAGCAGGCGCACCAGGGAGCAATGTGTAGGGACGGTACCTTGCTCAGGGATACCTCAGGGTTGTCATGTGAGGGCTGTGTGCAGGCAGGAATGGTGGACCCAAAGTGCAGACACTCGGAGGCAAAACGTGAACTCGAAACAGCTTTAATGCTAAACTAAAAGTTACAAAACTGAGAATCCAAAAATAAACTCAGGCAGACAGACAGAACACACAGCACAGACACAGAGAAACACAGGGCTTAAATACACAGAGGGAGCAATCAGGGAATGGGTAACAGGAGGGAAACACAGCTGGGGCAAATCAGCAAAACCAGATACATTAACATGGACCTTCAAAGTAAAACAGGAAACACAACACAGAGGCGCAGACTTGACACAGGGATACAGCGACTATAGAACAGAACAGAACACCAGAACACTAACAAAACCTAAACTAAGATTAAACCTATAACCCATAAGGCAAAGCTAGAATAATGAAATGAACAAAATCAAAAAACCAATAAAAGACAAAACACTGGGTCAACGGCCCAGACACCCTAACAAGGGTAGCCGTTCAGTGGCTTCTAATCCCCGACCTTCCGATTATGGGGCGACCACTCTACCCTACTGCGCCATCCCTGCTTTTTGTGTTGCTTGGCTGGTCAATTTATGTTATATAACACTTTAAAACCACTGCAGCTGGCCCAAAGTGCATATTTACATTCCAGGACTCTTAAAAAAGCAAGAAAGGTTAGTTTTATTGTGAAATATTATGGAGTTCTCAGTGATTTAGTGGTGATTAAAATGTGTCCAGAATTTTGAAAATTGATGACGATTTATTTCAGAAATCATGACACACATAAGATGTCTTTATAAGTTAAAAGTAATGGTATTGGCAATACTGGACCTCTGCTTGGTATCAGATCAATATTGAAATTTGCAGTATTACACAGTCCTAAGTTCAGGATTAACAGTGATCATAACAAATATTGACTTTCAAGCTCCTTAGAATTGTACAAAGTCTGTTTTTGCCTTATATACTCTATTTCTATGCATATATGCATAAAGCCTTGCTTCATGCCTACAGCTGAAATACTTATCATGTGTAAAAACTATATATCAGGGCATCCACACCATGCTGAGTGCAATTTCTCTGCAGGGCATTTGGGTTCCTGCTCTAAATAGAAAAGGGTTGATTGCACTTGCACACACATGTGTTGACAGGAAATCTTATATATTTATATATTAGGTTAAAGAATGCGTAAATTCACATAAAACAAACAGAATGTTAAAAGGAGAACAACATTACAGCAAGAAACACACAATGCGTGTGCTGCAAGTTCGTCCTGAGAATCCCACAGTCATGGCATGACAACTAAAATGTGTGTCAAACAGTACCACTTCCTTTGTGCTTAACCCTGCAGGGTTTAATGGTTTGTTTGAGCTTGATGAAATTGCAGATATGAAAAAGTGAGATTTCATTTTGTGGCCATCTGAGCCACAGTGAGATGAAGCTTGTATACTACACTGCCAATATGTCGTTTCATGCAGCAGATTCAATTTTACAGTTAATGAAGTTTTATCATCTTAAATATTATGGACAAAATTTCATGGCTTGCTATTGCGATGAAAAAAGAAAACTCTGCAAACACGACTGAGTTTTTTGACACACAGACAAGTAAACATTTGATCATCTTCAAAACAATACTAATTAATAAGGTGGTACACATAGAAAAATGCTTAAAAGAAAATATGATTTCAAAAACATTTATTCAATAAATCTATAAAAAGCTGCAATGCTGTGAAGAAAAGTGTACCCATGATGTCAGAAGCTCTCATTTCCTTAGCAGTAATAAGTGTTGCACAAGTTCCCAACAGTCTTTGACATCAGCTTCCTTAAATTTATAACTACCGTCTTACACAGGAACTGATTGTGAACTCAAAGTTAAGTCCAAGGCTGCAGCCTGCACACTGCCTGAGCAGCATAACTACAGCAACAACACAATTTGCACCCACAGCTGCTGTTCAAGACACACATGTGTTATTCTTGACTCTAAACTTTCCTTTGACAGACAAATCTGTTCTGTTGTTGAAGATAGCTAAAGATAGGGAAAAGTCCAAAACTTTATTGCATCTGGATAACTGTAACTCCCAAGTCTCCTCCAATCTCTTTTGACATCGTTGGAGATAGTTTGAAATTCAGCAGCAACACTGTCAATTGACTCCAAAAAAATATAAATACCATTCCAGCCCTGGCCTCACTGCTCTCCATTTTAGAAGTCAGTTTAAGATTGTATTTAGTGTTTCTAAGGCTCTTGATGGTCAGGACCCATCTGCATAGCACCAGTCTCATTCATTTGCATTCTTTACATGTCCTGGGGTCACGCCTCAAACTAAAAGATATCAGAGCTTATGCAGTCACTGCTCCACATTTGTGGGATCAGCTGCAAGTTGATTTTGAAGTCTAGGCACAGAAACCCACCTTTATTCTCCAGCCCACAGAGAAAGGGCATGTGTGTATTAGTATCCTAGATTCCTACAGTTTTAAAAAATAATTTGGTGTTGTTGCTCCAAACAAGGCCTCACCATTTATTTTTACACAGACTTTCATAATGAGACACTAAAAAACATTCTTTAATGAGATGAAATGGATCTTCATCTCAGGGCATGCGTGATGTAGACTGACCAATCAGGCTAACATGTAGCTGCAAAAACTGTGCATCTTTGGAACTGATTTTAAAGAAGAAACATAAATAAATGACTAAAAACACGAGTTGACATATTGCAAGATATTTCTAGCACTTGTAGCTGTGCTCTTATCAGAACAACGCAGAAACTGACTGTGGTGACACAGTGACTGTATGACAAACAATGAAAACCACGAGGACAGGAAGATGAAATTGTCTGGTTAGCTAATAATGCACTGGTTGCTTATGTTGGTGTGCAGCTTAAACAAAGTTGTTGTTTTTTTAAATGTATGTATTGTGCCCTACATAAAGAAGGCACAGCTTATAAGACTGCTTTGTGATTTTTTGATTGCTTTAATGCAGAATTACATTCTTTCAGGTCATCATACTGAGTCCCAAAATGGGTTTTTATTTTACAAAGGGAAATTCGTTCTTTCATTATTTCCCTTTGGCAGCTGAAATCCCAAAGTTGCTACACATTTGCAGAAATATTACAAGACCTTATTGTTTCTCTTTTTGATAGGTGGAGTGTGTATAAGTGCGTGTATGATACTTTTACTTCTTATCATTTTAAGCCAAAAAAGAGATCCTTGTTGGTTTGACTTTCAGGGTAAGTAGATTTTACACATTATCATATTATATGTGACAATGATATTCATCCTGTGGATAAATATAAATGCCTGAATATATCACTATGTATAAAATATGTAAATCTAGGAATTTGTCGACCTGTTGACTGAGTTGTGTTTGCAACGTCAGATGATGAGTGTCATGGCAGCACTGTGTGTGAACATGTTGAGAACCAACATGTTACTGAGTATCTTCATTCTTTCAGGTGAGTTGTTTTTATTTCAGAGACATTACTCCAACATTTGAACATCTGCATGCATGCTAATATTTTCCACATTATTTTAATCTAGACACTAAATTCCTAAATTCACAGGCGCTCTGGCTGCTTGTCCTGAGGATTCAGCTTTACTCGTCACTACACCAGAGCAGATGGAAGCACTGAGTGGATCTTGTCTCCAAATCCCATGTAACTTTAGAGCTAAACCAGAAAAGGCTTTTAATGGGAGAAGAGCAGTTGCTGGAGTGTGGATTAAAAGTGACAGTAGACTTTTAATAGATCCAAACAATGTGATCTACAACAGTAGTGGAGCAGTTAGCATCTATCCAATGAGAATTACTGGGAACCTGAGTCAGAGAGACTGCACCACTCTGTTTTCTGATTTATCCACCAAGTACACAGACACATACTTCTTCAGAGTAGAGAGTGAACCATTCAAGGCGACAGCTTACTGTGATCATCTTCAAATTACAGTTAGAGGTAAGAGAGTTTATAATAAATAACAAATTATATTATTTATATTGTTATAGAAAACTTTAAATTATCATCATAAATCACAGGGCTGAAAGTTAGAGTAGAGAGAGGGAAAATGCTGTGCTGGAGTCATAACCAAGAAAAGAACTAGGTATAAATGTGGAAATCCAGAACATATGTCTATTTATTTAGATGACACCACCTCGACTTCACAAAGAGTGTTTGTGTTTGTTGTACCCTGTCCCAATGTGCGTGATTGGCTGGAAAGAAATATGATCCACATTTTACAGCCCTAAAATGAGCCCAGAAATGTTATAATCATCAAATCTCAGTTGTATAAAAGAGGTTGCAGTTTAAAAGTAATAACTGTGGTGGTGTGACTGTATTCCAGCGTCAACAACTGATAGCAGAAATGTACTCGTGTGTTTCAGCACAGAACTTTCTCCAGAGCATGTGAGGTGCAATAATGAAGCTCGATTATATATTTAAGAGTAGATTTAATATGAAATGCAAAACTCTGTCATCTGGGACCAATCGGATTACTTTAGTGTGCCTAAATTGTTTTCACAGGGACTGAGCACAAGTACTTATTTGCTTCAATTCTAGGCGTATAAGATGTATCAATGCAGATGGCGTTCCTCATTGATAGGTTTGTATTTTCAAAAAATCCACAGGAAAATGAAGGTGGTTTGAGTACTTGAGTAAAACGTAGTTTTTGTCAGCACAATAACATCATCACTGCTGAAGATCCAATCACAAAGATTTACAGGGTGAGTTGAAAGAGTGGCGTGAACTGAACCACCATCACTGAGTAGCTTTAAAGTATTTTTCCTCAAATTTATCAGAATTGGTTTATTTTTCCACTGAGCACAATGCTATTTTTTGAGACATTATTGTTCCCAAGTATGTATTATTATTAAATAATGTAATGAGATTACACCTCTATGCCAATGAGTCCTCAAAGCGCAAAGCTTAAAAACTACACACTTGTAAGTACACAACTGTATTTGAATGGTTATCAGCCTTGTGTACTAAAATCCAAATAATACCTGTATTAATTTGATGTGTCTCTTGTGAAACCACAGATTCTCCTTGGAGGCCCAATATTACAATCTCAGGTGATCTGAAGGAGAAGGAGTCTGTCACTATAACCTGCTCAGCTCTCACTCCCTGTCCACACTCCCCTCCTCAACTCACCTGGAATCTCCAACAAGACTCTCCCAACAAAATAGAGGAAAACACAGATGGAAGCTTTACAACTAAAATCCAGCAGAACATCACTCTGTCAGACACACATGATGGAAAGAAGATCAGCTGCTCTGCCAGATATCCTGTGAACCAAGGAAAAGACACCAAGACAGCAGAGACAGAAGAAACTCTCAATGTTTCATGTAGGACTTGAAGGCCTTATCTTTTAGAGAAAACCTTAATAAAGAGCCTCTTCTCTCTTTGTGCACCTTTATTCACTCCAAAATCTCTTCCAGACCCTCCCAGGCTGATCAGTCCCACTGGTCCTGTATCAGTGGGCAGCATGGTGACTCTAACCTGTTCCTGCCAGGCAAACCCTCCTGTTGACAGCTATGTCTGGTTCATGACCAGTGGTGATAAACTGGAGATGATCAAAGCTGACACAAAGGTTTACAGCTTTGAGGTGACCAAACTCGATCGAGACAAATTGTTTTACTGCAGCTGCGGGAATCATCTGGACATCCAGATATCAGCAGGCAGTCAGCTGCTGTTTGAAGGTAAACACAGGAATTGCATTTGTGAGGAGTCATTTTCCATCAAGGAGTTGACTGTGCTGTCGCATTGCAGGTGATGAACACTGGGGGAAAATGACTGTAATGAAGACTGTGGGAATCATAATACTTGTCAGCACACTGGTCATCTTTGAGTGGTGAGGCATTTCAAATGTATTTACATGAGTTACAGCATTAATTATAATGTAACCAAAATCAAATGAGAAGCTTTCCTCCTTTCTAACTTGTTTCCACCTTTTTCTTTCAGCTGGTTTAGATCGAGACGTCCCAACAAACCAGAGGCAGAAAGATAAGCAGAGCTTATAGTCTAACAACTAAAGTGTCTGCAAGTCTCATGAGGAAGTATAACCTAAGGAAGTAAAAACTTAAAACATCCCTGCATTTACTGCCACGGTTAGCAAGAAACAAAAGCTTGTACAAGTTTCTAAAATTCTCTGTTGTTTTAATGGTAGTACAGAAGAAAGGTGTAAATACTAGTGTCCTCACCAAATGTAGAGCACACAGCATACCGAGCAGCCACATGATAGAAAGGCAGTTGTTGCTGGTTTTGAAAAGTGCCACAGTGCAGCATTTAAAAGCTAAAGAAATATATATTACCCAATACTGGGTGGCAGAATCCTAATTCCCAAAAAAAAAGCATATCACTGATGTGTAAATGCACTTGTTTTTTCTACCATCATGATCAGTTTGATTCATCCACAAAACCACAGAATACACTTTAAGAGTTTCATGTAACACTTGAAACTCTTAAAGACAAATTCATATAATAAACAAAAGCACTGATGAAAACAACTGATCTAGCCAATTATATATATTTAGAAAAAGATTCATTACTATAGCTTTAACAATAGCAACAGAGAAACATTATCACCTTCATAGTACCAATGATGAATTAAGTAAATTCCGGACATTAGCAAACTTATGGATAAAGACTGTGACCTGGATGATTTTGGTTGTCATGTGTTTGTTCTGCTTTGTGTTTGTCCATGTCATCTTTCAAAAATAAAAACAATCTTTATTGATTTCATAATTTTCGACTGATTGCTGAAACCTTTTTTTCCTCTTTAAAGGTCCACTTTGTGAGTGAACTGGATGCATGTGTTTCACAACATGTAGTTTTAAAGAGAGGAAACTGGAGTAGGGATGGGTATTGTTTAGGTTTTATCGGATACCGGTGCCAAACCGGTACTTTTGAAACGGTGCAGGTGCTTAAACGGTGCTCAAACTGGTGCTTAAAGAATAGAAAACACAAACTTTGTCCTAAAACCTAGTTGCTAGTTGCTAGTTCATCTTACGTGCATTAATTTAATAACGTGGTTAGCCTACTCAACGTAAATTACGCACGAACAACATTAAGCCACTCACTCAGAGAAGAACGGCTGCTGCTGCCATCATCATCCTCATCATTTCTGCTACACTGGCAGGGCTAGGGGCCAGGACTCTCCTCTTCGGGTTTTTGGGGGATGTTGCTCCAGGTAAGATAACAGGCAACCCACCAGCACTCGGTTTGCGCAGTGGCGTGTCTAGAAAATTTTTGTTGGGGGGGGCCAGGTAGGGGCACAGATTTGGAAAAGGGTGGCAGATATAATTGGCAGATGATGTTAAAAAAAATTTCTACCAACTGTTAGTATTTTTACTGACATATAATGCATATATGTTTTGGGCAAAAACATTTTTGAATATTAAAATATGAACATTTCTAACATACAATTGGCAAATTAGCCAATGCCAATGCAAAACTTTATCTGTCTGTTAAAAAAAGAAGATAATCCTCTCACAAACTGGTGTTTGATTTTGAAACAGGAAAAAAGTGGGGAAACAAATGAAAAGACTAACATTTGAATGAAACCTGAAAGCAAGTAAATACTTTCTATGCTGCTTTATGATAAACTTTGGTAATATTGATGTATAAAGAACAACACTCGCTGATGATGAAATACAGTCAGCTGGCATGGTGACACTGCCAGTATTAACCTGCAGGGCTGGACTGGGACAAAAAAAATCGGCCCGGGCATTTTGACTAGAGACCGGCCCACCAGGTATTAAAGCCATAAAGCCTTTGAATGAAAACAAACGCTGTTGTGACAGTGATGCACACTGTCTTGTTGGTATATGTGTGATTTCTATGCATTTTAAGTCAGATAAAAACTTTGTTCGCAAGATTCAGATAATTATTTAATAAAAGCTAAATATTTTAAATGAGAATAAGAAAGAAAAGTATTTCTTTGTGCCCCCCTTTCCCTGTTAATGCCCCCCTGGCCCCCTGGCGAAACTTTGCTAGATCCGCCCCTGCACAGTTACCAGCTGTCAGCTACCTAAAAAAGGATCCTGGTGTTATTTGTCTCTCAGAAACAGTTCATAACTTCCCTTCAACTCATTCATGTCACCTAAAAGGTAAACCTGTTTCTCCATCACCTGTTCAGCTCTGATGATTCAGTAAGGACATCTCCTGGTTTCATCTTCATGTTTCCCTCTCACCACATATCCAAACTGACATCATGACCAGCAGCTTTACAGCTGTGGCTCCAGCAAACATCAGATGATACTAGAAATTAATATCAAATAAATTCTAACAACAGCTGATCAAGCTTAAACCTGCTGCTGTTGTTTAGCGCGACATCCGCTGGTTTCCTCTTTCTGGCGCAAAGTGGGCGATAAACAAACAAGAGAGAAAAGCCGATCAGCTGATCATTGATCAGTTTCATGATTGAAGTAGCAACAGGAGAGGGAGGGGGGAGAGAATGAGAGAAGAAGAGGCAGCTGTGCAGCGTAACGACAGAGTAAATCCAGCTTTGTGTCTTTTTCCATTCTAGCTAAAGTACGGGACAAACTGCGTCCCTTCTCAGCTCAACACGAAACACGTAATATTTTCTCTGAATGAGGGACCATTACATTTTTTAAGGAGCCGTTGGCAACTCTACTAACTAACCTTATGAATAAAATAAAGTTCACTATCAGTAACATCATAGCACCCACCCAGCTATAAATAAACTCCATCATGCTAGCTAGTACACAGTACGTGTTATTGTAACTGACGGTAAAAAGTCAGCACAACGAAAATAAACTCCACCTAAACCTGGTTTATATCTGACCCAGATAGACTGCAGGACATAAGTTCTTACCTGTAGTTCAGTTCACCTGACACTCGGACAGGCGGCCACCTCGGGTCTCTCCTCCTCCTGCCTCCCCTTTCTCTCATCCACCTGCTGGCCTTTGTGGAAGCTCCGCCATAGCCACCACCAAACAACTGAGTTATTTTTACACATCTGCCAGCATCTGGCCAATCCACCACCTCTCATTGTTCATGCCGTTACAAAAAAAAAAAAAAAAAAAGTCATCAGCTCACTGGGCAAATGCTTGGGATGTAGTGATGTGCGATGCCACTGATTTCCTTTCCGATCTGATACCAAGTAAAATTCAGGGTGTTATCGACGATACTGATCCGATACCGATACTTTGTACAATAACGTATTTTATTTATTGTATCTTTTATTGTAGCTTCATCATGACTACAGGACATGAGATTACTTATTCTTATCACTTAATAATGCAGAATTCATCATATAGAAATAAAATGTTGCCTGCCTGCAGCACTAAAGGACTCCATGAGAGACGTCTATCTCCCCCTAGCAGCACCTG
The DNA here is from genome assembly GCF_964374335.1 of Astatotilapia calliptera. NCBI lineage: Eukaryota > Metazoa > Chordata > Actinopteri > Cichliformes > Cichlidae > Astatotilapia > Astatotilapia calliptera. The sequence continues at coordinate 13,045,968 of NC_137430.1, read as the reverse complement.
TCCCTGTCCACTCCTCCTCTTCAGTTCCCCCTTAACATACGCTCGTTATATTCTGTGATATGATTTACTCTGAAGTGTTTGACGAGGTTAGTGTTGTTGCCACAACACCTCACTTTTTAACCACATGTATCGCAAACCACATCTCGGCTGTTTGTGGAGGTAAAATACTTCCGCACATGACTCCATTTACGCTCAGCCATTGTTGTGAGTGCGCACGCCATAGTGCTGCGACACATTTATACAGCTGTATTTTGCACATGACTATGGAAGGCGGAAGAGGAAGTAGTTCCTTCCACTGTAGACAATCTGAATGATATAGTTTCTTTCCACTGTGTTCCTGTTAATGATAAACTACAAATTTACCCTAAATTACTCAACTGTCGATATTTTAATGTGAGAATCGATTCTAGAACATAAATAACTGGTATTGGAGGAGTCGATATTTCAATATCGATCCGCACATCACTACCGGTATGCCTGATGGCCAGTCCAGCTATGTTAACCTGCAACCAAATCTGCAGCTCCATACAGCAATGTTACGACTTGGATTGTATCTTATAACTTATAACTCTTATGCTCAGGAAAAAAAATAAAGTACCGAAATGTGCGCTGCTTTTCGGTCTGGTTACTGTCTGGTTACTACCGTTTATGTCAGAACTGGTGCCATAATGGCACCGGATACCGGTACCCATCCCTAAACTGGAGGTTGAGATTAAAGCTTTCAGTTATAACCAGTTTTAATCATTTGTGCCCATACATCTTCAGAATACTTGTGTGTATAATTACTGTTGATATTGCAAGGATCCGAGATGGGTGGGGTTTGCTTTTCCTGTTTTCTTTAGGTGGGTGAGTGGGTGTGGCCGCAGTTCTCGGGGTGTTCAGCTTGTGGTGTTTGGCATCGTCAAGCTGGTGATGAACAGCGGTGTGCCAGCTGTGCTTCAGCTCTGTGGTAATGGGCTCATTCTGGGAATCTCCAGCTATAATCTTCGTCTTCTCCTCATCCCTCTGCAGAGCTACTCCTACTAAGATCGCTCGTCTGTTTACTCCGTTCGCCCCCTGGAGAACAGCGTTAGGCACGGATTCCTCACTTCGGACCTTCACGCTGGTGCTTCACCTGCTTACCTGGATTTCTCCTCATCACCTTCCTGCACCTTTCCCAAACGTCCAGCTGCCTGCTCCCATTAATCTAACGTTACTGTGTGTGCGCTTATCACCGGTCTTTGTCCTCTTCCTTTCTCCTCAGGTCCTTCCCGTTCCACTTGCTCACCAAGTGTTTCCATTTTTCTTCTTTAATTCACCATAAATCAACTTTTTCACGTGTTTGTACGACTGAGTTGGTTTGCCCCTTTGAATCCACTCTTAGTGAAACATGACAGATATAATTTCATTCATGTTATTAAATATATAATATAAAAGCAAAACCTTAGAATAACTCAAGTTAGTAAAGAAGCTCTTTGATGGTTTGTAAGTACTTTGAGACTTTAACGATGTTGTAATCTTTGACTTTCTTTATCAGAGGATATTAACAGGAAGGACAGATAAGTGACTATTTTTCTGCTTCGGTCAGAGCATCATGTGATGCCATGCCCGTAGCAGCTTTGCAACCAAGCAGGCTGGCCTTAGGACACTTTCTTAAAGAGTGTGTTCTCCTTCTGAACTTCCTTCTTTTTAACAGCAGTCAGGCTACATGGTTCACTGTAACTGTGCTAAAACCCCCTCATTTCGTTGTGAAATCACTCGTTCACTTGGTAAGGAAACATTTCACTGTTACTCTCTAAAACTAATAATTATTTATTCTTTTACTTAAATGAAAGGCGCATTAAGTAATTTTAAATGTAATATGTATTAAATTTTACTTAGTTTTGTTGTTGTTATAAATGAACTGTGTGATTATAGATTCAGAGAGATCACTGCTAAGAAAAAAAAATGTCGTTAAATAGGGGAAGTTCTCTGTGAAACAACTTTGTCAGGGCTGTTTTAAAACTTCATGTGTGGAATGATTAGATAAACAGATGTCTTTGTGTTTGTCTGTTAAAATGCAGGGAAGGAGTTTGTGAACATGGTGACAGTCGGCATGTTATCGGTTCTCCTCTTTGTTTCAGGTGAGCCGTTTGTTCACTTATATTGAAATCATTTAAAATTTGAATTTTATTTGGAAGAAAAAGTGACCCTACAGCTACTTTTTCCAACTGTTATTGTCCTAACTTGAAATTGAAATTCTTTAATTGGTAATTTCTCTTTGGTTTGTTTACAAAACAAGAATTTAAATGATTACAGAAGAAGAAGTGGCTGAAGCTACAGCTTGTAACACCTACAGCTTAAGAAAAAATAAAGAAAGTATATTAAATCAACTACACTTTTAATGTCTAATTTAAAAACTGAATCATGACAAAAGAAAAATAAATAATCAGTAACCCTTTATGTCTAATTCAGCTCTAGATGAGCTCTGTTAAAACCTGTGATTGTGTAATAAACACACAGATACAAAAATCAATGTAATTGAATCATTTAATCAAAGATTGTGTTTTAAGTCTTGGTGGGACTACAGTACAGTATTAATGTGTGAATAACTTAATCCATAAAATGTACTTACAGGTGCTTTGGCAGACTGTACAAAACAAGCAGACCTCTCCATAACTGCACCAAAGAAGCTGGAAGCACTGAGTGGATCTTGTTTGCAAATCCCATGTAGCTTCAGACGCAAAGACGAACAGACATTTATCAGCACAAGAAAAACCTTTGGAGTGTGGATTAAAAATGATTCTAGATTTGGCGAAAATCCAAACAATGTGATCTTCAACAGTAGTGGAGCAGTTAGCACCTATCCAATAAGTATTACTGGGAACCTGAGTCAGAGAGACTGCACCACTCTGTTTACTAATTTAAACACCACATACACAGACACATACTTCTTCAGAGTAGAGAGAGAAAGATTCAAGGCGACAGCTTCTTGTGATCCTCTTCAAATAACAGTCAGAGGTAAAGAAATGTGAGTTTATACTTTGTAACATGTTATTTTTAATTAATTTTAATTAAATTAACTGCTGAGGAAATGTTAGATGAAAGACATAATGATCATCATAACTAACATCCTGACACTAAAAGGATGTATGTATTTCTTTCTTTTAATTTCTGTGCTGCTTTGTTCAGGACTTGATTACATTTCTGAACTTCTATGGGACTTCAGGAAGATAGCATCACGTGATTAGTTTGAAAGATTTTGTCCTCTTCATTTTTAATATGTGTTTGATGTGAAACCACAGATTCTCCTTGGAGGCCCAATATTACAATCCCAGGTGATCTGAAGGAGAAGGAGTCTGTCACTATAACCTGCTCAGCTCTCACTCCCTGTCCACACTCCCCTCCTCAACTCACCTGGAATCTCCAACAAGACTCTCACAACAAAATAGAGGAAAACACAGATGGAAGCTTTACAACTAAAATCCAGCAGAACATCACTCTGTCAGACACACATGATGGAAAGAAGATCAGCTGCTCTGCCAGATATCCTGTGAACCAAGGAAAAGACACCAAGACAGCAGAGACAGAAGAGACTCTCAGTGTTTCATGTAAGACAATCAGAGTTTGTTGTTGGATCCTGTCAACATATCATGATTGATGGGATCCCCATTATTTATTATTCTGTTTATAATGAATAATGGGGATATGTGTTAATCTTTTTCTCCAGATGCTCCTAAAGACACCTCAGCATCCATCAGTCCATCAGGTTTGGTGTCAGCAGGCGACTGGGTGAACCTGACCTGCTCCAGCAGAGCCAAACCTCCAGTCAGCAACTTCACCTGGTTCAAGAAGAGCAGAGATGGAGCTGTGAAAGTATCTGAAGGAGAGATTTACAGCTTCAATGTAACAGATGGAGGAGTTTATTACTGTGTGGCCACTAATGATCTGGGTAATCAGACATCAGCAGAGACTCATCTTAATATTTCAGGTAAATGTAGAATGATAGATGAAAAGGCTCAATTCTAAACATTTTGTTTAACTTTAGTCATAACAGATTGATCAAAATAATCAGGAATGGGATAAATCTTTTCAGAAAAATGTAGGTAGTCAGCTGTTCATCACGGTTGAACATCTTCACAAAGTACAAGTGCAAACATCAGGGGAAAGTAAAATAAGGAGGCTGGACATATATGAATGAACACTGAGTATACCGAGCAGAAAGACTCAACATGTGTTTCTTTAGGAACTGATACGTGGTGGGCTGCTGTTGGAGGGATCCTTGGGATCATCACACTTATTTGTTTGGTTTTCATCATTTGGTAAGTGTCTGTTTCTTAACCTATTTTAATAATTTTTTTAGCATTGTGAGTAGCTTGTTCATCACTTTGTTTATATATATATAATTATTTCTTTTTTTCCCTTTTACTTCTACAGTTAAGCTAAAAGTTGTCTTGTTCCTTTTAGGCGGCTGAAGTCAGTCAAACATGGAGCTTCCGATCAGACACAGGTGGGAAAACTGAACTTTATTGTGGTTTTAACATGACTGCACAATAGTGACTGCAGTCTTTTCAATTCAGTTTAATTTTTTTTATACAACGCCAAGCCAGCTTCATGAAGAGCTTTATAGTGTAAGGTAAAGACCCTACAATAACAGACAAAAAACCCCAACAATCATATGAGGCCCTATGAGCAAGCACTTGGTGACAGCAGGAAGGAAAAACTCCCTTTAAACCAGAAGAAACTTCCAGCAGAACCAGGCTCAGGGAGGGGCCACCATCTGCTGCACCTGGTTGGGTTGAGGGGAGGAAGACACGACAAAGACACCCTGTGGAAGAGAGACAGAGATTAAACATAATTAAATGGAGAGTGGCATATAAACGCACAGTGAGTGAAAAAGCAACATAATGGGAATCATCCAGCAGACTATACCAACTGCAGTGTAATAAGGGAGGATTCAGGGTCACTGATCCAGTCCTAACTATAGGCTTTATTAAAAAGAAAATCTTATCTTAAAAATCTTAGAAAAGTAGAGAGGGTGTGTGTCTCCTGCATCCAAACTGGAAGCTGGTTCCACAGAAGAGTGGCCTGAAAGCTGAATACTCTGCCTCCCAGTAAGTAAACCAGCAGTCTGAGGACAAAGTGCTCTAATGCGGTGAGACGGATTCCTCACTCACATGAAATGCGATTAAACGTCCTGTTTTGTTGTGTTTTACTTGCTTTCAAAGCATCAAGTTGCTACTCTGAAGGTATCAAATTATCACTGATTGAGTCAAACAGAGTTTTCTCCCAGTTCTTCATTACATCTCAAGTTTGGTGTGTTTGATTTCAGAGTCTGTCTCTCCAAGAAGCAGCCAGAACAGCAGAAAATGAAGACATCCATTATGGACAGATTGACTTCTCCAAGCAGAGACCCGGACCTTCTTTAGACCGATTGCAGGAGAGCACACAGCAGCAGGATTTGGTGTATTCACAGGTCAAAGTGTGCAAGACTCAAAGCAGAGACAGGCCATCACAGACAGCTGATGGCCCAGAGTGTATCTATGCTCAAGTGCAGAAGAAATGAGTGTGAAAGTGTCTGTTGGTGAAAAATGCTCTCTTCTAATTCATTACAAAGAACCCGTTCAGGATGTTCATATATATATATATATATATATATATATATATTTGTAGAATAGCGCTTCCATACAATATTTCTTTTAAAAAGGTACTTTGAAGTGAAGTTTGATTAGCTGTTTATCTCCAGTAAAATATTTATTATTATATTTTATCATTTCGTGTATTTTTGTGTATTTATCATAAGTTTATCATATATATTTTATTTTTAATGTTCCTAAAATGAAGATGATGCACAGTTATCAAATTTTCTCTTTAATGGCTTGGCATTCAAGTGAAATATACTTTTGTATTTATTGAGCCAAAATATTGTGTTCTTGGAGGAGAAGCAAAACTGCAAAATGTTGCATGAAATTAGCTTCTTACATTTATTAACCTTCCCAAATTAATTTATCATGTTTTACTCTGAAGTTTTACTTATAACCCACAGTAAATATCACACTAACACCCTCACAATTCCTAATACACTGTTTATTTAAAAAATGGGGATGTGCAATGTTTACTTTATTAGGTACACATTGCTAGTATTGGGTTGGCCTCCCTTTTGCCAGTCTTAATTCTTTGTGGCAGAGATTTAACACGGTGTTGGAAACATTTTTCTTAATTTTGCAACATTTTGTATCACAGCTGCTGTGGAAGGCATTTGAGTAAAACTCATTCTATTATTAAAAAAACACAATCTGATATAATCTGAATATTGTGACATGGTGGCTTAGTCTGCTGAATATCCATTACACCACCAACAACCTGGCCTGTTATTAGCAAGGATCACTCCATTCTTCCATGATCTTCATGTCGTGCTATCAGAGATGCTCTTCTGTGAGTGGTTTGTTTGCATAACTTTCAGCTTTCTGTAAGCTTGAAGTAGCTTGACCAATTCTCCGCTAATGTCTGGCATCGTCAACATGTTTTTTCCCCCATCACTCACTGGATGTTTTCCAGTGAGAACCTTACAGATGGCTGTGTGGGGAAATCCCAGTAGATCAGAAGTTTTGAAATACTTGGAGCAGACATTCAAAGTCACTTAAATCACCTTTCTATCTATTTCTGATGTCTACATGCATGAATGCTGCTACACAACTGGATGATTAGATATTTATGTTAACAAGTGAATGTAAACGGCAATAGAAGGGTTTGTTTGTTAGTGAAAATGAAACACGGTCAGTGAGCCGATGCAAATGTTTTGATGTATGGCTTAACTAGCCAGTACACCTGCAATATCATGATATTTCTGTATTTGACATCCATACCCTAAATCTAATTTCAGGTACTGGATGCTAACATGCTGCCATTAGGCATACTCAACTAAGGTACTGTAATTGTAATGTTACAGTTTCATAAACAGAGGTGCGTTTTGTGCCTTTCTCTATTGACCTGGTCTTTTATACTCTGCTTTGACCTCTGGTGTGCCTTAACACCACACAGGCGGAAAACAGTTGGTAAGCAGGTTAACAGGTCTGTGTGCTTGTAGACGATTTGTCACATAGTAATCAAGAAGATGTGACAGATAATGATAAAAGTGAAGAGAGGAAATGAGAAAAAGTGAAAGATGATGAGAGGACAGACTGTTAGAAATGTGTTAGATGACGACAACAAGAGCAGCAAGGCACATATATCCTTAAAGGTGCAAGTGTTTAAGTATAAAGTAGTAGAAGACTGCTGTCCTGCATAAATGTTTAAGAGACTTTGTGAATCACAGTGCCGCTATCTGTCACGTGGTGTGACTACATCATATTATTCCTTTACCTTGTTGCCTTGGAAACACTTTGCCTGCCAGTACTGAAATTTAGTTTAAGTTGAATAACTGATACCTGGTCAGACGTAGAGTGACTATATTATATTTTCTGGACCGTCAAATACAAGAAACTAAACCAGTAAACTGAACATGACACACACCAGACAGGAGACTATCAAAGTAAAACAAACGCACAGAGGGGGACACAGAGGACAGAGACACAAGGGGAACCTAATGGACAAGGAACCAAACAGAGAACAGAAGAACCTCAAAACAGACAAAACTAAAGACTACTAATGAGCCTAAGACATAAACCATAATACAAAAATGACACCAAAACACACAAAACTCAAAACACTGGGTCAAATGACCCAGATAAATGACAATTCCTTCATGAAATTATGAACTGTATAAATTACACAATACTAATATTGATATTTTCAATGTTTTCTGATGTTTTACAGAAAGAGGATTATTACTTATGAGAAGGTTCAATAAATTCAAGATAACTTTTGTTTGGAAAAGTTCATAATGTAAGTCACCTGTCTGTCACCGGTAGGGAGAGGACTCAGGCGCAGACTGGAATTCAAAGTTCAATACGACAGTTAATTTACACAACACCAAGCGCACAATATATACATGTGGGGGGAAAGATCCAGGGGTCCAGGGAGGGAAGGGAAAGGTCCTCTCACATACTTGTGCTCCACCACATAAATCCACACACCAACAATCCAAAGCAGGAAAGTGGGCAGCAGGTTCTGGGAGACTATTCACTAGTGATGGGCAGATGAAGCTTCATGAAGCACTGAAGCTTTTCATCCAATTGGTTCACCCCAGCAAAAAGCGTCTTGAAGCTTCATTTGCTCTAGTAGGACACCTACTGGACGTAAAAATATTAGTTTGCATGAATTTGAAGAGTGTGGCATTTTGCACACAGCCTGTAAATGTCAACAACAAAAGGAGTGTGTAAAACATGTATATTGTAGTGATGGCAGTATACTGTGTATATTTATACTGGCAGTATGGAAAATGATTATTTGGAAATGCTTAAAATGGAAGTGATCATTTACTGTGAGGTGAGGTGTGGTTGGGGTGTGGACAGTGGTTGTGCTTTTGTAACGTTGAGGTATGGACAGCTACACACTGAGGCTTTGAGCCTCAGTCCTGCCTGTTCACATTTTATTCTGTAAAAACTAAATTTTCACTGCTTTTATGACCTTTAGTGGGGAGAACATAGCTAGGATTTAATGATTTAACAAATCTTTTAAATCCTTTGTCCTCCACAATGCTAAATGGCTGGGAGTCCTCAATCACCATGCTAACCAGGTCTTCATCTATTTGAGATTGTTCTCCTGAGGAAAGACAATAAAGACAAAGCACAAATATAAATATCACACACGTAACTTATAACAGTTGTATAATATTGTTATATCATTTAGTAACATTACTGCATGCTATATTATCATTGCATTTGATGGCTCACCTGGTCTTGCTCCACAGTCGGTGTTCCTCTTATTCTCATGCAAAGCTCTGTAGTGCCTAAGCATGGATGAGGTGTTGTTGTTATATCCCAGCTCCCTGGCACATAGCAAACACTTCACCTTGTACAAAAGTAAAGACAGCTTAACATAAATTGTATTGCACCATCAGTATTATGAAAATACATCTTCTGTAGAAATTTACATACCTTGTTGAGAGATATAAGATCAAAATGTTCCCACACAGGGGAGGACATCCTCCTCTTCTTAGCTGGCTCCATTCTCTTCTCACTCTCCTCAACCTCCAAACTCTCTCCAAACTCTCACTAACCGCAACTCTCCATCAAACACCTACATTTTGTCTGAGGGGTTTATATCGCTGTCATAGCTCGCAGCAAAGTTCGAACCACTTCATGAACCAGTCACGTGGTACAGCCGGGCAGCGAGGCTTCGGACATCATCATTTTCAGCTCCTCCCATAAATTAAGCAAGCCTCGATACGCGCATCGCGGAAACGCCCTGTAATGTTCTGTCTCAAACTTATGAATAACGTGTTCGTAATCTGCTTCGTGAGCCACCATTATCTTTATTGCCGCTCGTCCAGTTCCACATAAAACACCCCCACTTTCGTGAAAACAAACACTCCCCGTTGCCACTACGGTGGACCACAAGGGACAGTAAGCACGGAGTGCAAACATTATAAGCAATATAACATCTCCCTTTTTTTTTTTTTTTAAATGTCCGCCAGTGACACAGCTGGTATACATTTCAAAATAGAACATCCTGAACATGAGGATAAGGAACAGTTTTTCAACACTGCCATGTGTAAAATTACTGGGGCATAAAACTAACACCAACAATGCAATGCGGGATATGCACTCATTAGTACATGGACATTTGACATGTTTCCATTTTTTTTTTTTTTTTTTTTTTTAGGGCAGCGATCCGCCTACACCCTTTACAATCACAGGTCAAGAATAACCCTCGGTTTGACCACTCGTCCTGATCTGGTGGTCAGTGCAGGGCTAGTGTCCATGGTTGGCGTTTTAGTGTCTCTAGATGGCGACAGGGGCTCTGCTTGTTGCTGAGCTGCACTATCTGGCTGGGTGACCAGATCGGATGCTGGTGCTGAAGGTGCCGGTGACGCCTTGGCGCCTCTCAGGTGCCGTCGGTTACGCCGTATAGTCTGTCCCTCGCCAGTGCGGATCACAAAAGAGCGGGCAGTCTCTGCAGGTCGGATGATGACAGCCGGTTTCCAGGCTCCGGACTCGTGCTGAAAGCGAATGTGGTCCCCCTGCTGCAGCCTCGGTAGTGGTGTGGCGCTGCGATTGTAGTAACGCCTCTGATGCTCTTGTCTTTCCATCCGTGTTTTTTGCACAACCGTCGGGCTTATGATGCGAGGTACCAGGTGGCATCCGGTAATGGGAAGCACTGAGCGTAGACGTCGACTCATGAGGAGCTGCGCGGGTGACCTGAAGCCATCGACTGGCGTGTTCCTTTGCTCCAATAGGGACAGGTAGGGATCTACTCCCTGAGCATGAGCTTTATCCAGAACTGATTTGGCCATTTTGACTGTTCTTTCGGCGAGGCCGTTGCTTTGCGGGTACAAAGGACTTGAGGTCGTGTGGACAAAGTCCCATGTGACTGCAAAATCCTTGAACTCTCGAGAGCTGTACTGTGGGCCGTTATCTGAGATAAGCTTCTCTGGTATACCATGTCTGGCGAATATGGCCTTGAGCTTTTTGATGACGGACCCTGCAGTGGTAGAGAATAGTCTTTCGACCTCAAAGTAGCGGCTGTAATAGTCCACAACTACCAAGTAGTCCCGTCCACGCCATGTGAAGAGATCTGAGGCCACTGCCTGCCATGGTCTCTCAGGGATCTGGTGTGGGATGAGAGGTTCTTTGGAATTCGCCGTGCGCCTCTCCTGACATATGGAACAGTTTTCCACCGTGGCAGCTATGTCCTTGCCCATGCCTGGCCAGAAGAGGGCGTCCCTTGCTCTCTGCTTACTCCTCTCAATCCCCATGTGCCCAGTGTGGATTCTCTCCAGCATGTTGTTTCTTAGGGCTATTGGCACTATAATTTTGTCACCTTTGAAGATGATGCCATGGAAGTGTGAAATTTCATCTCTGAAATTCCAGAAGTCCAAAAGGGTTTTGGGGCATTTTTTTCTGTCCTCAGGCCAGCCATCCTGCACAGTTTGCTTCAGCAGGGTGAGCTGCGGGTCGCATCCTGTTGCAGCCTGTATCTCTGAGAGTTTTTTGTCACTTACTGGGAGGCTGTTTATCACTGAGTGGATCTGGTCCTCCATGCCTTCACTCAGCGTGCTGTCTTGGTCGGGCAATGGTTTCCTGGACAGTGTGTCAGCCACAGGTATGTCTTTTCCGGGCCGGTGCACAATCTCTATGTCGTATCTCTGCAGCTGTAACAGCATGCGCTGCAGACGAGCAGGGGCTACAGAGATTGGTTTCTTCAGTATGTGCTCCAACGGCTTGTGGTCCGACTCGACGATAACTCTCCTGCCGTATATGTAGGTGTGGAAACGCTTGCATCCAAACAGCACTGCAAAGAGTTCTTTTTCGATCTGTGCATAGTTGACTTCTGTTGGGGTCAGTGTCTTTGAAGCATATGCTATTGGGTGTCCGTCCTGCATCAACACAGCTCCAAAACCATACTTCGATGCATCTACCTGTAGCCGTAGCTCCTTGGTCGTGTCGTAGTATGCCAGTATGGGGCCTGGTTCTCTGGTTATGAGATCTTTCATTTGCTGGAAGACTCTGTCGTGGGTCTGATCCCAGATGAACTCTGAGTCTTGTTTGAGCAGCTGACGCAGCGGTGCGTTCACCTCTGATAGTCGTGGTGCGAATCTGGACAGGTAGTTCGCCATTCCAAGGATTGTCTCAAGCTCATTCTTATTCTCAGGAGGTGGCATGTCCTTTATGGCCTGCAGTTTCTTTGGGTCTGGCTGGATGCCCTCCCGGGTGAGTTTGTGTCCAAAGTAACTCACTTCTGTGGCGCCTATGACACATTTCTCTGGATTGAGACGTACTCCTCGCTCCCGTGTGCGCTCAAGCATGGCACGGAGGTTCTCGTCGTGTTCCTCCTTTGTCCTGCCAAACACGAGGATGTCATCCACGATGGCTGCCACTCCATTGAGCCCTTCATACGTCTCATCGATTTTCCTTTGGAAAATGTCCTGTGCTGATATTATCCCAAAAGGAAGGCGCAGAAAATGGTACCTGCCAAAGGTCGTGTTGAAGGTAGTGAGGAGCGATGACTTGGTGGTTAGTTGTATGGCCCAATAGCCTGAGCGAGCATCCATGACACTGAAGTACTGTGCTCCTGCCAGCTTTGGTGTGGTGTCATCCAATGTTGGAAGCGGGTAATGAGGTCTTTTGATGGCTTTGTTTAATTCGCGAGGATCAAGGCATACTCTGAGCTTCCCAGTACGCTTCTCTGCGACCACCAGTCCGTTTACCCATTCTGTGGGTTCTTTTACTTTGACGATTATGCCGTTTTTCTCCATGTCATCCAACTCCCGTTTCAGTCGTTCCCGCAGTGTGAAAGGGATCCTCCGGGGGGGGGGCACACAACGGGCATGGCGTCTGGGTCAATGTGTAAGTCGCATTCTCCTGGGAATTTCCCTATGCCCTCGAACACATCGGCAAACTCCTCCATGACGTTTGTGATCTGTACTGACATGACCAGCTTGACTAGGTTTAGATCCAGGCATGCTCTCAACCCTAAGATGGGGGGTGCTGCAGTGTCTACTATGTCAAAAGTCAGCATCTTGTGAATGTTTTTCCACCTGCACTTCAACTGGCATGTGCCTTTGATGTTGAGTTTTTCTCCTCCATAGCCAGATAGTGTGTGTGTGGGCGGTGCCAAGCTAACCTGCTTAAAACACTTCTTAAACAATCGGGCAGGAATGACGTTAGCAGTGGCTCCTGTGTCAAGCTTAAAACTCACGGTGTGATGCAGTGAGCCTACTTCTACGTCAGCGTAAGCCTGTTCATCGGCCTCCCCTTCGTTGCACTTTGTTATGGAATCTATGAATAGCTCCGCTTCATCGCTTGGAGTGTCAGGGTTGATAGAGTACACTGGGTTGGGTTGGTGTGGTGCTTGTGAACGGCATGCTTTGGCAAAGTGGTTCATTTTATTGCACTTTTTGCACCTCTTCCCTTTTGCAGGACACTCCTCCTTCTGGCTGTGTGCTCGTGCACATCTTCCACACATTTTTCCCATCTTATTATAATGAGGTGCCCTCCTATCTTTTTGCTGTGTACTCTGGCGCTTAGCGGATACTGCATGCGCGGGCGCTGCTCCCTGCAGGCTAGTGTGTGGGTCAACCATGGCTTTCAATTGCTCTCGTGCGATCTCATAGGAGCGTGCAATGTCTATGGCTTTTTCTAGAGTCAAATCTGACCCTTGGCTCAGCAGCTTTTCTCTGACTTGTGGGAAACTGGTTGCGAAGACAATCCTGTCTCGGACCATTTCATCACTGTTAACATAGCCACACTGCTTGACGAGTAACTTTAACTCGGTCACAAAGTGCTCAAATGACTCCCCTTCACCTTGGAGTCTTTTATTAAACTTGTATCTGCCGAAAATGGTGTTTGTTTTCGGCATGAGGTACTGTTCAAACCTGTCGAGATATGTGGTCAGCTTTTTAGCTTCTTCATCAGATAGCTGCCATGTGTTATAAATGTCCCTGCCTCTTTCTCCTACCCACAGAAGAAGATAGCTGCACTGGGTCTCCTCGGGCTTGCCGCTTAGCGGGCCGCTAAACATTAGCTTCACATGTTGTACGAACCTCCGCCAGGCATCGGGAAGATTGGCTGAATCCCAGTCCATCCATGGTGCAGGAACTCCCGACGAATCCATTTCGCTCTGTCAGTGGGCGTTTAGTTCGATTTACTCTGACACCATGTAATGTTCTGTCTCAAACTTATGAATAACGTGTTCGTAATCTGCTTCGTGAGCCACCATTATCTTTATTGCCGCTCGTCCAGTTCCACATAAAACACCCCCACTGTCGTGAAAACAAACACTCCCCGTTGCCACTACGGTGGACCACAAGGGACAGTAAGCACGGAGTGCAAACATTATAAGCAATATAACACGCCCCCTCAATTACTCGACACAAGCTTTGAAGCCTCGATACAGAACGTCACATCACTACTATTCACAAAGAGAGATGAATCTCAAAAGGCAAACTCACTCATGAAATACAGAAACTAACACTAACGCGTCTCAAACAATCATCCAGCGATGAGAAGATCCGAGCCCCAGCCATAAATAGCCATGGAGTAATCAACTGAGGAATTAGAGCCAGGTGCGTGGGCCAAAGGCAGGAGCCTGCAGTGAGCCCCGCCCGGGCAGAGCGACAAGGGGGAGAGAAAGCACAGAGAACACAGAATAACCACAGCATGTGGAGACATGAGATTTGAAATATGAGTGGATTTCAAACTGTGCAGACTGATGCACATAACAAACATTTTTATTAAATGTGGCGATTGAACATTTCTTACTGGTTACCCTAATTACCCTAATTTCTTACCCTAATTACTACAGATTACTGCTAATTATTTACTTAAAACAATCAGGTGATGATTGAGCAGTATGGCTCAAGAAATGAAGGAGTTGAAAAGAGACCCCTTATGTGTATGTCCCAGTGGCTTGAGGCCCCAGTGGTGTTAAATGTGGTCTCTGTCCATGTGTTCAGCTGCTGTTAGGGTGAACAACTGGTTTTCTGCCTGTATAAAGCTGTGTGTCATCTGCAAGAGGAAAAGATTTGGTTTTGATATTGTTGCAAATGAGTAATCACCAATTTAGTATTGATGATTCAGTATTGATCAGTATCTGAGGTTTTTTAGAGGAAAAAAGTCGCACTGATGATGAAGAAGTATCAGAACTTACAAAGCCAAATATGACACTTGGCATTACAGCCAGCAATATCTCACTTCCTCTTTCAGCGGGTTGTAAGCAGGAAGGCCAAACATAGTGCATCTCGTGTTTTAGTCAGTGAGTTTCTCAGTGCTTGCTTCTTTCTGATATGATGATCACTAGTTTACAGGGTTTATTGTAATTCTGCTTCATTTCACTCTAAAACTGTGAGACTAAACTGGGACTTGTTTGGTAAAAAAAACAAACATTTGATGCTTTTGTAACCTGGACGTGTGTCCCTCTATCTATAAAGAGATGATCTATACTGCTCGCCCAAGTGCAATGTCTACAATATCCGAATCTAGGTTTGGGAAGGTGATTGGCAGTAGCAACTTTGTAAGAGCAATAAGACTTCCAACCCACATAACACGCACAACCACAGGTTTGTGAAACAAAGTTTGCTTTATATATATTTTCTTTGAATCAGTTCCCTTTGCTCATCCTCAATGTAGGGATACCTTCAAATGCAGTAACGATCTCAAATGCATCACAAAAATAATTGAAACAATCAAAATAGATGTAAGACAAGAAAGAACACACAATATTTCAACACCCCAAAGAAAAGGAAAAAGAAAAGAAAATAACATGTGAGTGTCCAGTTCCTTATGGTGTCAGTTTATTCAGTTACCCACTGTCTTGGGTTGAGAACTGAAAAGGACCTGAATCTCAGGCGGGGAAAAAGTAGCAAAAGAAAATGATAAGGTATCTCTCAGGGAAAAGGGTAACACCACCTGGGTCTGGGTGCAATTCCCCCCTCCAGGGGCAAGGGTACCTAGACCCGGTTTGTAGAGTACGCTTGGGGAGTGTGATTGTGTGTACAGCGTCTCTTTATGTCTGTCTCCACGTTGGTTGAGTGTGGAGTGAGTGCATATGAGAGCATGAGGGTGGGAATGGATGTTTGTGTCTGTGTGTGCCTGTATGTCTGTGTCTATATGTCAGGTTGGGTATCAGACGCCACCTCTCTGGGGACACCTCAGGCCCTCCAAGGTTTGGAGGCCTATCTCCACCCACCACCACTTCCCCTGCCGGTGGCGGACTCCCTCAGGTGTCGGTGTGTTGGTGGTTCTTTGTGTCTGGGGGTGGGCGTCCGGGTACACACCGGCTCACTCCTTGGCGGCCGCTTGTCGGGGCCTGGGGCCTGGGGCTCGCTCGGGCCCCTTTGGAGGTGGGGTGCCCCCGGCCTCTCGGCCTGGGGCTCGGTCACTCAGGCGCAGCTGGGGGCCGGCGGAGCTCACGGGCGCGTCACTGCAACTCCCCCTGACTTCTGCTCCGCGGCTGCTGGGCGAGCCCTCATCTGGGACTCTCCTCAGCTCTTACTGGAACAGTGGCGCGGCTGCCCCTCTGTTGGTCTTCCATGGTCTCTTGTGTTCTGGGGGCCTCTGGATGTCTGGAGTTTTGATCTCCTCCATACCCGCTTCACACCCTGGAGGACGGGGCTGTGGCCCCCCCACACTCCCTAGCAGATCATTACATGGAGAAACCTTTGGAATGCAAGCATGCTGATCCACACAGGTATGCACACATGGGTATTCACAGACGCGGACTAAAGCTTTCTTGGCTGCTGCCTCAAAGCACACTGTGCGCTGTCTATCTTGCGTGCTGCACAATATCGTTTATTATTTAGTAAATATTGATATCTATGACTAGCTAGTTTATTGTGATGGTGCTTTGTTTTCTCTATTATTATGTTGCTCTTTGTTGTTTGCTGTCTCCTCTGTTTGTTTTTTTTGTTTGTTTTTTTTTTCTCCATACAGGTGACCCAGGAGTTCTTTTTTTTTCTCTCTCCCTTCCCCCCCCCTTCTCACCATCTCTTCTCCCCTTTGGTTTTCTTTCTTTCTCTCCCCCTCTTTCTCTCATTCATTCCCCCTGTCCTATTTATTTAAAAAAAAAAAAAAAAAAAAAAAAAATGACAAAGGATGAACTGAAGCTCTGCCATCACGTAATGTCGCATACTGCTGTTTCTGATGTCATTTAAGAAAAAAAGAAAAAAAAAAAAAAAAAGGTATCTCTCAGGTGGGCTTCCTTTTGTTTTTTCCCTACCGCCCTCCTGGTACGGCAGGCATCAACGTGTCAGCGTCCTGACACACAGAAGGCCTCCCCAGCAGCAACAGTGTTCAACTTTGTCCACAGTAAAGTTACAGCGGGATACAAATAACATCAGGCTGATCCTGCCACGATTTGTTCCCCGGTTCAAATCACAGACAAACATTATCCCACAGCTGTTTATGTTTTTAAACCCATTTTCCACAGAGAGACATTTTTTGAAAAATGTATTGACAGCAATGTTGAATATTATTGCACAGGAAAAAAACAACTGAACGTAAAATAATTACACCTTGACGCCTCTGCCTTTCTAAATAGAGGGACAGTAACTGCGTGTGCATGTAAGCTTGTAAAACCTGAAGATAGAGACAAAATACTGTTAATCTGACTCTCTGCCATTCTGCAATTCCTCTCATGTAAGCAATAACGTGGCGCCCAGCTGACGTGAAAAAAGGCACATACCTTTAACTTTGCATGACGAACTCTGTATTCCTCGTCCACACGTAGACGCAACATTTTAAAAAATCTCAGTTTTCGGTGATTCGAAACACCGTTTACGTGTGGACGAAACAGCTGCGTTTTCAAACATACCGGTGTAGCTGCGCGGAAGTAGCGTAAAAGAGTTAGTAGTTTATTTTATTACTACCTGCAGATTACTTGTATTTGCTTAATTGTTTACTAAATGTTTGAGGTGTGAAATAAACCACAATTGAGCAAAATATGGGTGTGTGTGGTTGGAGGATGTGTTAGTGCGTGCGTGTGTGTGCGCGCGGGGGGGGGGGGGAATTTTTCTGTAAAACAAAGGGGGGCCCAGCGAAAAAAGTTCGGGAACCACTGTCCTACACCACACCTTCACGCGCACCGAGCTGCAGATGATGCCTTCAGGGCAAGCCCGGAAATTAAGCTATCAGCCAAGAACTACGATGCATTCAAAGAACCCTGTACTTCTGATTGCTGTAAATCTTACCAGGGTTACACTTTTATTTAATGAAACTAAAGCTTTTATTTTGTGATTCTTATTTTAGTGCACTGACAGTGACCCTGTTGTATTATTACTGTTTTTATATTTCATGCGGCAAATGCTGTTAATAATGGTTCCTTATGAAAAAACGACAGCTTCTACTGCACAGAGTCTGGATTATGAATATGTTTTAAAGAATAATGAAAAATCTCTTCAAAATCCATAATACAAATTATTAAATATGTGATGTGTGTTTGTAAATCAGGGTTTCAACAAGTTCCTGTGTGTGAAAATGGTGACAGTCGACATGTTGCTGATTGTCCCCTGTGTTCCAGGTGAGCTGTTTGTTCAGTCATTCACAGACATGGAGTCATTTTGTGTTCTGAACTTTAACAAAGAAAATCTTAAAGGTCAGTGAAGATAGAATCAACAGCTAATAATGACACTGTATTTAAGCTGATTTGGTAGACTAAAAGAAGCATCACTCTCCATAACTGCACGATTTGTTTAAAAATGTGCAGTTGTGTGATTGGATTAATCATTATGTTGTATTTACAGGTGCGTTGGCTGGTTGTACTGTTAAAGCAACACTCTCCATAACTAGAACAAAGACTCTGGAAGCACTGAGTGGATCTTGTTTGCAAATCCCATGTAGCTTCAGACGCGAAGAAGGGCAGAAATTTATCAGCACAAGAAAAACCTTTGGAGTGTGGATTAAAAATAAATCCCAATTTGGCAAATATCCAAACAATGTGATCTTCAACAGTAGTGGAGCAGTTAGCATCTATCCAATGAGTATTACTGGGAACCTGAGTCAGAGAGACTGCACCACTCTGTTTTCTAATTTAACCACCACATACACAGACACATACTTCTTCAGAGTAGAGAGTGAACCTGTTCTGCCTTTTATAACTTAAATCGGATATTATAGTTGTAAGCTGCCCTAGAGCTCCCTCTAGTGGCTGCTTTGTAATATGGGTTCGGTTACTTTGGGAAAGGAAAAAATGAGAACGTGAAGAAGAAATAAAAGATGGCGGAAAGTGATACCGTAATGTTATCGTTCTAAGCTGATACGGACCTTAAAATGTTGTTGCCTTGGACAAGATATATCTGTAAGTATGAATGTCGATAAAATAACTATTATCTTTTGTTTTGTGTAAAAATGGCACAATAATTTGTACATTTGAAAGTTTTATCTTGTTAGCTTGCAGTAAGAGTGTAACAAGCTAGTTTACATGTTAGTTAGCTAATACAGTATTTTGTACTTTCAGTTTTACGATGGTCAAAGAGAAGGCAATGGTCAGAGGCCATTCTTCAATAAATCAGCGCAAAAAGGAAAATAAGTCTGGTTATTGGAGCATCGTTATCTCGCTGTCTAGCTGGTGAAACTAAGAGACTCAGGGCGAGGACAGCATAGTAAAAAGACATTAGCGCAGCGGGCACAACCACGAGGAGCTATTTTCAGCACATCAGTTATGAGTCTACGGTCAGGAAAGCAATATCAACTGGATCTTCCAGAAGAGGAAGAAACACCAGACCAAAGAGAAACAAAACAAGTGCACAACGCAGAGGATATGGAGAACAAGGATAATGCAAGCAACGCAGACACACAGGCGGAGTCTAGACGCTCGCATACATCCAAGCGTTCATCCACAAGTTCTGCAGCACTTAAAGCACGAGCAAAAGCAGAGGCTGCACGTGCACAGCTGGCGTATTCAGAAAGAGAAGCAGCTATAATGAAACAAAAAACTGAACTTGAGGCTAATTTACATGTTTTGAGCTGTCAAAAGGCTGTTGCAGTTGCAGAAGCAGAGGTTGCAGTTTATGAAGAAGAGGAGGAGGGACTCTCAAAAAGTGAACTGCGCTATCCATTGGTGGGACCACCCGCCAGTCCAAAACAACGCACAGCAGAGTATGTACAAAAACACTCAGATATTTGCCTTGAAGGATTCAAATTAAAAGTAGATCCACTTGCCTGTCACAAAGCTGCACGTGAACAATGCGAAATGGCTATGAATGCAGATATAGACAATGACGGCTCACACAGTGCTCAAAAGGCTAATGTTAAAGTGGAACTCCAAACACAACAGAGAGAGAGACTGGATTCCCCCAAACCTTATCCGTACAACACTCTTCAAACATCAACAGAGACACAGGGTGTCCAGGATATTACAAGGTACCTGACACGGAGGGAAATGTTAAGTACTGGACTTTTGCAGTTTGATGACCACCCAGAAAACTACTGGGCGTGGAAGGCATCATTTCAAAGTGCTATTAAAGACTTGCACGTTACAGCTCAAGAGGAGCTAGATTTAATGGTCAAATGGCTTGGAGTTGAGTCTGGTCACCAGGCCAAAAGAATCCGATCAGTCCATGTCTTTAATCCAGCTGCAGCTCTCAACCTTGTGTGGCAAAGACTCGAGGAATGTTATGGATCTCCAGAAGTGGTAGAAAATGCACTGTTAAAAAAGATTGAACAGTTTCCCAAACTAAACAACAGAGACAACACAAAGTTAAGAGAGCTGGGTGACGTTCTGCAGGAAATAGAATGTGCAAAAGATGGAGGATATCTACCAGGCCTCTCATATTTGGACACAGCTCGCGGAGTCAACCCCATTGTGGAAAAGTTACCATATGGACTGCAGGAAAAATGGATTGCAACAGGAGCAAAGTACAAAGAAGAACATAAAGTTGTTTTCCCCCCTTTCAGTGTCTTTTCAAAGTTTGTAAGACAACAAGCCAAAATAAGAAACGACCCAAGCTTTGTCATCACACCTCCTGCCGACACGAGCTTCAAGAAGGAGAAAAGCTTCAGAGGCAGTAACAGGCAAGTGATTAGTGTACACAAAACGGACATTCCTACAGACACTAGTTCACCTCAAAATAGTTACAGCAAGCCTATAGAAAGCCCTGACAAGGTATGCCCAATACATAAGAAGCCTCACCCTCTTAAAAGGTGCAAGAGTTTTAGAGCAAAGCCCATAGATGAGCGCAAGTCATTTTTAAAAGAGAACAGAATCTGTTTTAAATGCTGTGGCTCTACTCAACATTTAGCAAGGGACTGCAGGGCTCAAATAAAATGCATGGACTGTGGTAGCGACAGGCATTTAGCAGTGCTACATCCAGGTCCACCCCCTGCTCCAGCTGAGAGCTCTGGAGCTGATAAAGATGATGGCGGGGAGACACAGGATAGTGCAAATGCCTCAGTTGTTTCCAAATGCACAGAAGTCTGTGGTGATGAAGATAGCCCACATTCATGCTCAAAAATAAGTCCTGTGTTAGTCTATCCAGAAGGCGAAAAAGAACAGGCTAGAAAGATGTATGCAGTGCTTGATGAACAAAGTAACAAGTCACTAGCTAAGTCGCAGTTTTTTGAGCTCTTTAATATTAAGACACGCTCAGAGACTTACAAGCTCAGAACATGCTCAGGACTGTCAGATAATGTCGGCAGAACAGCAGTAAACTTCATGATTGAGTCAATGGATAGTAAAGTAAAGCTCCCACTCCCAAACCTGATTGAATGTGACATGATTCCAGACGACAGGAGAGAGATTCCCTCTCCACAAGTGGCCATGAAGTTCTCACACTTACAGAAGATAGCTGAAAAAGTACCTCCTTTAGAAGAACAAGTACCTATTCTGTTGCTTTTGGGAAGAGACATTATACAGGTACACAAAGTCAGAGAGAGAATCAATGGGCCACACAATACACCTTATGCACAGCGTTTGGATTTAGGCTGGGTTATAGTTGGAGAAGCCTGCATGGGGAAGACGCATAAGCCCCCTAGTGTGAGTGTTCTCAAAACACATATTCTTCAGAATGGCCGTGCTTCTTACCTCTGCCCATGTCCTAACACGTTTCAAATCAAACACCAGTTAAACACCACACCTAACCCCAAAAAGGACAGGGGAAACACAAACACCAATCAACTGGGAGAAACTGTTTTTGACAGGACAAAAGATGATGACAAACCAGCACTGTCAGTAGAGGACAAAGACTTCATTGACATCATGGAGAAGGAGGTGTATCAAAATGAATGTAACAGCTGGGTGGCGCCTTTGCCATTCCGCTCTCCAAGACCAGAGCTTCCGAGTAACAGAGAGCAAGCATTCAAGCGCCTCCAATCTCTCAGAAAGACACTGGACCGAAACCCTGAAATGAAAAGACAATATATCGAATTCATTCAAAACATGCTGGACAATGACCATGCAGAAGTCGCTCCACCTTTGGACTCAAACAAAGAACACTGGTACTTGCCATCCTTCGGTGTGTACCACCCACAAAAACCTAATCAGCTGAGAGTAGTCTTTGACTCAAGTGCAGAATTTGAAGGACAGTCCCTTAACAAAGTCTTATTAAGTGGACCCGACCTAAATAACACACTGCTGGGTGTCCTTATGCGTTTTAGGAAAGAGCCTGTAGCATTTTCAGCTGATGTGCAACAAATGTTTTATTGTTTTGAAGTGAGAGAGGATCATAGGGATTATCTGAGATTCCTTTGGTATAAAGATAATGATCCCGACCAAGGTATTTGTGACTATAGAATGAGGGTTCATGTTTTTGGGAATAGCCCTTCCCCAGCTGTGGCTATTTATTGTATGAGGCGTGCTGCAGTCGAGGGAGAAGAAGAGCACGGACATGATGCAAAGCAGTTTGTAATGAGACATTTTTACGTTGATGATGGTCTCGCATCCACAGCAACAGTGGAAGAAGCTGTTGAGACACTCACAAGCACTCAAAAGATGCTGGCACAGTCAAACTTAAGGCTACATAAAATAGCCTCTAATGACCACAAAGTAGTGGAAGCGTTTCCTGCTGCTGAGAGAGCCAAGGATCTAAAAGACTTGGATTTAGAGTTGGACGACATACCCCTGCAAAGGAGCTTGGGGGTACTGTGGAATCTTAAAAAGGACTGTTTTACCTTTCACGTCACCACTGAACAAAAGCCGTTCACCAGGAGAGGTGTCTTGGCCACTGTTAACAGTCTGTATGACCCGCTGGGTTTCGTGTCACCCATCACAATGCAGGGAAAAGCTCTTCTCCGTGAATTGACCTCAGAGCAAAAGGACTGGGATGAATCACTTCCTGCAGAAAGAGAAGATGAATGGAGCAGATGGAGAAGCTCATTGAAGGATCTTGAGCGGCTACAGATACCGAGGTGCTACTTCCCGTTCTCCCAGGCCATTGCTGTGAAAAAAGAACTGTGCATATTTTCAGATGCCTCCACCATGGCCATAGGAGCAGTGGCATATCTGAGAGCTATTGATGGTGAAGGTCAGTGGCACACAGGTTTCATCATGGGCAAGTCCAAAGTAGCCCCAAGACCCGCCCACACTGTTCCTAGATTGGAGTTATGTGCAGCAGTGTTAGCTGTAGAGATGTACGAACTCATTAGAGATGAGATTGACATTGAAGCAGACACTGTCAGATTTTTCACAGACAGTAAAATTGTTCTTGGTTACATACACAACAACACAAAGAGGTTCTACACTTACGTGGCTAACCGAGTGATTAGAATCAGAAAGACTACACATCCAGCACAGTGGTTTTACATAGCCACTAGTGACAATCCAGCAGACACAGCCACTAGACCAATTGCAGCTTCTGCATTGGCTTCTACAAACTGGTTTAGTGGTCCTTCCTTTTTGACACAACACGACATAGAGAAGTCTCACTGTGATGGTTTCACACTGATCGATCCTGACACAGATGCAGAGATCAGACCTGATATAACAAGTTTTGTTACCAAAGCCTCAGTAACACAGCTAGAGCCATGCCGTTTTGAAAGATTTTCTCATTGGATGAGATTGTGTCGCACTATTGCATCACTAAAGCGTGTGGCAGCATCATTCAAGAAAACAAACACAGAAGGTAAAGGCTGGAAGTGTTTCAGTGAAACTAACACCACAGATGAAGTGTCTAAAGCAGCAAAGTTCATCATTCACACAGTACAAAGTGAAACGTTCAAAGAAGAGTACAGATGCATAAAAGAAAATCTGCCACTTCCAAAACAAAGCTGTCTTCAAAGGTTAAATCCAGTTATTGATGAAGATGGGCTCCTCAGACTAGGAGGTCGATTGGCACCTGCTAACCTAACAAAAGATGAGAAACATCCACTCATTATCCCAAATGCTCATCATATAGCCATCCTTCTTATTAGATACTATCATGAGAAGGTAGCGCATCAGGGGCGTCACCTAACAGAAGGAACGCTCAGAGGTGCTGGATTTTGGATTATTGGCAGTAAACGGCTCGTCTCTTCTGTTATTTACAAGTGTGTTCTCTGTCGAAAGCTTCGAGGACGACTTCAGACCCAAAAGATGGCAGATTTACCTGTGGACAGGCTGACACCAATGCCACCGTTCACTAGTGTAGGACTGGATGTCTTTGGACCCTGGACGGTCACCACACGTCGCACCAGAGGAGGGAGTGCAGACAGTAAACGCTGGGCTGTGCTTTTCACCTGCATGTCCACGAGAGCTGTGCACATTGAGCTCATTGAAACAATGTCAACATCCAGCTTCATCAATGCGCTAAGGAGATTTTTCTGCATCCGTGGACCTGCTCAAATACTCAGATCTGATAGAGGTACAAATTTTGTTGGAGCATGCAATGAGTTGCAAATTGATCACAAGGACACAGAACTAAACTCATACCTGCAAGAGAAAGGATGCACATGGCTGTTTAATCCCCCACACTCGTCACACATGGGTGGCTCGTGGGAGAGACTTATTGGAGTAGCAAGGCGCATCCTAGATGGTATTCTGTTGAAAGCCGTACATGTCCAACTAACGCATGAAGTGTTAAGTACATTCATGGCAGAAGTAATGGCAATAATGAATGCAAGACCACTTGTACCAGTCTCAACAGATCCAGACAAACCAAACCTTCTCACTCCAGCAATGCTCCTTACACAAAGGTCAATGCATTATCTGCACCAACAGGAAGCTTTGGACCGCCAGACCTCTACTCAAAGCAATGGAAGCAAGTACAGTGTTTGGCAGACTCTTTTTGGAAACAGTGGAAAAGTGAATATCTTTCAACACTACAGCAAAGGAGAAAATGGACTGATGATAAAACAAACATAAAAGTTGGTGATGTTGTGTTATTGAAAGATGCTCTCGCACACAGAAATGACTGGTCCATGGGAAAAGTTGTAAGAACATTTGAGAGCAAGGACAATAAGGTTCGAAAAGCAGAAGTAAAGACTGTGAAAGATGGAAATGAAAAAGTGTTTTTGAGACCCATCACTGATATGGTTTTGCTTTTATCAAGTGATAAATAAGTGTTTGAAATAGCCCTAAACTGTTCAAAATGTTTATTAGAAAAGTTTGTTCTAGTGGCACAATTATATTGTACCAGGCGGGGAGTGTTCTGCCTATAAATCGGATATTATAGTTGTAAGCTGCCCTAGAGCTCCCTCTAGTGGCTGCTTTGTAATATGGGTTCGGTTACTTTGGGAAAGGAAAAAATGAGAACGTGAAGAAGAAATAAAAGATGGCGGAAAGTGATACCGTAATGTTATCGTTCTAAGCTGATACGGACCTTAAAATGTTGTTGCCTTGGACAAGATATGTCTGTAAGTATGAATGTCGATAAAATAACTATTATCTTTTGTTTTGTGTATGACACTGTATTTAAGCTGCTTTGGTAGACTAAAAGAAGCATCACTCTCCATAACTGCACAATTTGTTTAAAAATGTGCAGTTGTGTGATTGGATTAATCATTATGTTGTATTTACAGGTGCGTTGGCTGGTTGTACTGTTAAAGCAACACTCTCCATAACTGCACCAAAGACTCTGGAAGCACTGAGTGGATCTTGTTTGCAAATCCCATGTAGCTTCAGACGCAAAGAAGGACAGAAATTTATCAGCATAAGAAAAATCTTTGGAGTGTGGATTAAAAATAGATTAGGCATTTATCCACACAATGTGATCTTCAACACTAGTGGAGCAGTTAACATCTATCCAATGAGTATTACTGGGAACCTGAGTCAGAGAGACTGCACCACTCTGTTTTCTAATTTAACCACCACATACACAGACACATACTTCTTCAGAGTAGAGAGTGAACCTGGGCCCTATTTCAGGAAGCCGGTTTAGTGCAAACTCTGAGTAAGTATACCCTGAGTTAACGAAAACTCTGGGTTTTCGGTTTCACAAAGCGAGTTTAGATTAATTCTGAGTGAGTTACTATGACGACACACTCCGTGAAGCTAACCTGCCCCCTAGCAGGTTTACTTCAACTAACCCTGACCTTCTCCGCCTCTTTGTCGGAAACCTGACTGTAGGAAGTGTCAGACATGGCGTGCTCCTTCCTTGAAGAGCCAGTAGATGTTGAAGCCCAAATTCTCCGCAGAGCTCTCCGCCGGGAGAGAGGGATTAGCGCGCGTTTGGACATTTTATCATTTCCTGATGATTTCCTGTGTGAACGTTACCGTTTTTCAGCACAATCTATAATTTATTTGAATAACATCCTCAGGCCTAATATTGCTTATGTGACACATCGCGGACATCCTCTCAGTTCTGTACATATTATTTGTATTGCACTTCGGTTTTTTGCAAACGGGAGCTTTCTGTATAATATTGGTGACGCTGAGCACGTTTCCAAGGCTACCGTCTGTCGGGCAGTCAGGAATGTTACAGTTGCACTGAAACGTCTCCTGTACTCGTTTGTGGTGTTCCCCGGTCATAGACCCACAAGATTCATCAAAGAGGGATTCCACAAAATTGCAGGTATCGGGATGAACAAAACTTAATTCATGATGTGGTGATACTTGAACTACTACTTAAATCTTACATTTATATTCACGGTTCCCAGGCGTGATTGGCTGTATAGATGGCACTCACATTCCAATCATTGCTCCTTCAGTAAATGAAGGAGACTATGTGAACAGGAAGTCTTTCCACAGCATTAATGTACAGGTACATAGTTCCCTGTAGCATTTCAAACTAACAAATTATTTCATCATAGTAATGGATGCTAATTTGTGTTCTCTGCACTGTGAAGATCATATGTGATGCTGCCTACATTATCACAAATGTGGAAGCCAACTGCTCAGCCTCTGTGAGTGGTGGTGGTGGAGGACCCCCACCTGTTTTTCGGGCCTTTTTTTTCTGTTGGCTATAACGGGTCACATTTGAGCATACAGAGTAAGCAAATATGTACTTGTAATGTGCTCAGATAATTTCAATAAGTGCTTACAGAAAGAAAATTAATGTAGCCTCTAACTGCAATCGATTTACATCGGACAAACAGACCAAGCACTATGGCTCATGATACAATTACACCTTACCTGTTTGGACTATATTTTTATATTTCATTTTTACTTGCTGCCAGGAACGTTTGGGGCCTGTTGGGTTGCACCTGCGCTCACATCACATCACGAAATAAAATGTATGAAATACAAAATAAAATAAAATAAAATAACGCGTTAAATGGGTGGAAATCCCTAGATCAATGTTTGAATTAACACTCACACATTGACTCTGTCGGCTATGTTTTGCCATGCATGCTCCGGCTTCCTGAAATAGGGCCCAGGGCCCTGTTTCAGGAAGCCGGTTTAGAAAACTCAGAGTGAAAAACGATACGCAGGGTTGAGTAACCCCGAACTGTCCAACTCGGAATATTCGGTTTCAGAAAGGCTGATAACAAGTAGTTCAGTCAACGCGGAGTTGCTTTAACCCCAAGTGAAGCGCGCGGACGAGGATACATAAAGCCCTGATCAGTGGAGCACAGATTAAGCGAGTCACCATGGAGACGGAGGGAAAGAAGGCGCGGTCAATGTATTTTACAGCGCTTGAGGCCGAAATTCTGCAAAAAATGGCACAATAATTTGTACATTTGAAAGTTTTATCTTGTTAGCTTGCAGTAAGAGTGTAACAAGCTAGTTTACATGTTAGTTAGCTAATACAGTATTTTGTACTTTCAGTTTTACGATGGTCAAAGAGAAGGCAATGGTCAGAGGCCATTCTTCAATAAATCAGCGCAAAAAGGAAAATAAGTCTGGTTATTGGAGCATCGTTATCTCGCTGTCTAGCTGGTGAAACTAAGAGACTCAGGGCGAGGACAGCATAGAACCATTCAAGGCAACAGCAGAATGTGATCCTCTTCAAATAACAGTCAGAGTTGAATGATTAAGTTTTAATGTTTAATAACAAAATGACAATAACCCACATTCAAATAGTTGCTCTCTGTTCTTTGCATACAATATCTCTTAGAGCTAAAAATAGCAATGTAGGATCAGTGATTGTCCTTACAGATTATTCATGTGCTACATAAAAGTCTTTCCAAAAAAGTCAGGCTGTAAAATGTAAGTGTCACGGTTCTGGGTCCGTTGGACCCAGTATTTTGAGTTTATTGTGTTTTGATTTAAGTTTGCATCAGGGATTGTGTTCTTGTTCTCTTGTCGTGTTATGGTGATGATTATGATGTCTATTATTAGAGTTCCATGTTTCTGTTTATCTGGGTTTAAGATGTGGGTTTAGTTTCATATGTCATTTCCTGTCTGTCTCTCGATGTCGAGCCTGTGTGTGATGTTTTATTGTGAAGGTCTGCGTCTCATGTGAGTGTGTTCAGTTTTACCTCTGTCTCATCTTACTGATTGTTCCCAGCTGTGTCCACCACCTGTGTGTAATTCCCGTGTTTCTCTGTGTGTATTTAAGTCGTGTCCTCCGTCATTGTAGTTGCTGGTCTGTCTGTCTATCAACCATGTCTCACCCGTGTGTTCTCCCTGCTGTCCATCTCCTCTGCTCGTTCTCATTCTTGTCCAGGTTTGTGCTCTGTAGTTTAGTTGTTTCCAGTCTAGTTTAGTTTGTGCTCCATTTGCTGTTTGTCCATATTTATTTCGTGTTCAATAAACCACCTTCACTTCTCCACTACTGCCTGCGTTTGGATCCTCCTTCATTTCCTCCACACGGCTCCTCTCACTCGCCGTGACAGTAAGTAAATGAATGGATGCAGATTTCACTATTTTCAAAAACAGGTTTGGTCAGTTAAAGTCTGTTTTAATCTCTGTCTCACTTCATGTTAAATAAGTTTGCAGAAATGGGCTTTTCTGTTTCCAGCTCTACTGAGGTTTGATAGAACTGTCTATGTTCACTGCAGTTTGACCTGAAGGCATGAAGATCATTTTACAGATTTTTTAAAAGTGTGCTTAGATATTCCCCAACTTCTCCCATTTCCTTCTCCATTCCATTCACACGTTTACTGCTGACAGGCCTCACTCTTTTTAGGTCCATAAATATTTATTATTAAACTTGTTATTTGTTATATATGAAAAGATAACAAAACAAATTGTGGCGGTTGGGTCCTGAGAGTGGTTTTTGGTGATGTGTGTGGCTGGCAGCTGTAGAGCTGCAGCCAACTGTGTACAGCACCCGTGTGTGCAAATAAAGTAAATGCTAAAAAGCATAAACATGTGGACGAGTCTACTGTGTGATTGTTAGACAAATATCTTAATGAGGTAATCTGAAATCAAAATAAAGTAAAAAAAAAAAAAATCTTAATGAAATTCATTCCAAGTAAATTACAAATGATTATATAAAATATTTCAAAATTAATACCGAAGCGCTGCAACAGCAAACATGTGACAACAGAGTGGTTCGTAATAACAAGTGTAGTGTGCAGTACATTGCCGTATACTGGATTAGTGTGTGTTAAGTGCAGAGTTTAAATAAAAGACTAAATGATTCTACATTTGACAGATATAGTGCATTATATACTGTATTTATTTGTATGTATTTGCAACATCTTCGAAACCACAGATTCTCCTTGGAGGCCCAATATTACAATCCCAGGTGATCTGAAGGAGAAGGAGTCTGTCACTATAACCTGCTCAGCTCTCACTCCCTGTCCACACTCCCCTCCTCAACTCACCTGGAATCTCCAACAAGACTCTCACAACAAAATAGAGCAAAACACAGATGGAAGCTTTACAACTAAAATCCAGCAGACCATCACTCTGTCAGACACGCATGATGGAACGAAGATCAGCTGCTCTGCCAGATATCCTGTGAACCAAGGAAAAGACACCAAGACAGCAGAGACAGAAGAGACTCTCAGTGTTTCATGTAAGACAATCAGAGTTTGTTGTTGTTGTATCCTGTCAACATATCATCATTTATAGGAAGTCAGCTATTTATAATGAATAATGGGGATATGTGTTAATCTTTTTCTCCAGATGCTCCTAAAGACACCTCAGCATCCATCAGTCCATCAGGTTTGGTGTCAGCAGGCAGCTGGGTGAACCTGACCTGCTCCAGCAGAGCCAAACCTCCAGTCAGCAGCTTCACCTGGTTCAATAAGAGCAGAGATGGAGCTGTGAAAGTATTTGAAGGAGAGATTTACAGCTTCAATGTAACAGATGGAGTTTATTACTGTGTGGCCACTAATGAGCTGGGTAATCAGACATCAGCAGAGATTCATCTAACAGGTAAACACAGACAGCAGCACAAGAATCAACTATGTTAATAAAATGTATGCAGAATTATGATTAACAGGTTTGGATTTAACAAAGAAAGTTTGGTGAGAATAAACATATTCACAGAAATAAGAGCATTGCAAACAGGTTGTAAGAGCTTAATGGTGTCCTTCTAAAATTCCAGTGCAAACAGAGAAAGTAGAAATAAAGTGCTAATAATACATTATTGCACATGATCTTCTGCATATTTATTTTTTTGAAATCAGGAAACATGGCGGCTCAAACGCTAAAAAAGTTTGGTCATACGTTACGAGAACGGATGACAACAGGGCAACTTGCAATACTTGCTAAGTAGATATTTCATTTAAGGGAGGAAACACTACGAATATGCAAAAGCATTTGCTCACAAAACACGCGATAACCTTAAATGAATGTCATGTTTTTAATTCCACTCCGGACTCGTGAATCTCAACCCAGCAGCAGCGGTAACGTTTGCACGTCCTCTCCCGTTAATGCGGCAGGTAAATAATCAACTAACAGTGCATATTATGTTAGCGCGATCTGCCTTATTACAAAACCTGCCATTACTGTGCATTTAGGTGACCATGATGAGAGAGACAGAGTCTGGCTGGCTCAGATGCTGGCAGTTCTCGCTGCAGTCTACCGGTAGCGTCTCCTTTCAGGCCAGGATAGACGAATGTCACCGAGCAGTGACTAAGTTTTTGGTCAAAGGCTTGCACCCATTTGCCACAGCAGATGCCCTCGATTTTTGGTAAGTGAATGTGTTTAATTGTAGGCAGGTTTCATTACTGGATATTCTTGTGTAATTGCTACAGAAAAATTTATGTTATACTTTGTTATTGCTACAGAAGAATATTTATTTTATTGTTTTACATTTCCAATTTTTTTTTTTCCCAGGGACCCTGTGACACCCCATTGAAGAGCCGTAGGCTGGATCTCTTAAGATCTCACTGTTGGGTTTGTAAGGCCATGTTACTCCTAAATTTCTATCTCGTTCAAAGAGAAGATATAAAATGGTAAATGGCCTGTATTTATATAGCGCTTTACTAGTCCCTAAGGACCCCAAAGCGCTTTACATATCCAGTCATCCACCCATTCACACACACATTCACACAAGATATAAAACAAAGTTCTAAGCTAATCGACCTTAGTGTTCTCCTTTTTTAAAAAGAATCGATAAGAGAATCGATAAAGAATCGAATCGTTAAACAGAATCGAAAATGGAATCGGAATCGTAAAAATCCTATCAATACCCATCCTTACTCCTAGCACACTGTAGTTGAAGCAAAGGTATTTTAAGAATGCTGTTCATTATTTTACACTTTTATATGGAAACATTTACATGAATAACATTTACCATTTAAAAGCAAAACATATGAAAGCAATCGTGTCTGCCCACCATAATGACAGTTTTCTTATTCTCTATATATCAAAGATGAGTAGATCATGTAATTCCCATCACTTCAAAGGTTTTTCCAGCAAAAACATTGATTAATTGGCACATCAGTGTGAGATAGGATAAATGTGACGTTCATACTGGGAGTTATTAAATATATTGTGTAAGGTTGAGTTTACCATGTTAGACTGTTAAAGACAGCAGCAGGATGTGATGTATTCACAGGTCAAAAGGTGCAAGGCTAAAAAACCCCCAACACAGATGGGTGATGGCTCAGTGCAGGAGAAATGAGTGTGAAAGTGTCTTTGGTTGAACAAAGGTTGTTAGAAAAGCATTTCTCATGTGGAGTATCACAGCGAACCTGATCAACATGTTCAGGATGTTCATGTCTGATTTATATATAGTTTGGTATCAGCACTGAGTCATGCTTCCACACAACTCTCAAAAAGCCATTAAAGTGATGCCACATTCAGTTCATTTCCAGTTTTCTTATGGAACGTGTTGCATGTTTATAATTCTGCTAAAATGAAGATGAAGCACACTTATTATTTTTAATAAGAACTTTGGCCTGCAACTTAAACATAACATGTCTTTTTGTATTTATTGACCTTAAATGTCGTGTGCTGGGCTAAGAGGCAACATCGAGTTCCTTTGTAACTGCTTTCATTACACGTCTCATTCTTTTAGAGATCCTTTGTCTTAACCCTTTAGAACCGGTAGGAGTGGACACGCTCCATTTTGCTAACTATTTTTAAATCCCGGTAGCACTGCAACCACGTGAGCTAGCGCAATCATTTTTTTTGCATATGAAACCGGAGGAGTTGTACTTACATCTTATGCCATTAGCTTGTCCTCGGTCACAGTTTCCTTCCACATATAGCTTTGCAAAAACTGCATAAAAAGCGCTTGTAGCAACAAAAACATAATATTCCAGAAACATGCTTTGCCGATCCGATCAGCTGTTTGTAACACTTCCTACGTCCATCAGCGCGAACTATCACATGACTGCATGACCTGCCCGAAACCGGAAGTGACGCCATTTTGCGGAAATGTAGTTTTTTTTTTTTTTTTTTTTTTTTACCATCGTGGCCTCATGAGCTTATATTTGTGTTTTTAAAAGTTATGTTTGACTTCATGACTTTCTGTGTCGTTTCTGGGATGCTTAGGACTCATATTGCACAGCTGGAAATAGTTTATTTTGATGCATATGCTGTTATTTTGCAAATTTGCACTATAATATATTTTTTCGTTTTTCCTGTACTATATGAAAATTGGTGTATCTCAAAAATAAAACTATGAAAACACTCAAAATTTCCTTTTGTGGGAAACTAGTTTGTGCAACTTTTTTATATTTACAGTTTTGAGGGATAAGCCTCTTAAATTTCTCTAACTAGAAATATGTTAAAAAAAACAAACTATTTTAAATTTTTTTGTAGTTTATTGCACTTTTTTGCAATTTATGTAATTACTATGCACTTAATGCAGACATATTATTAAAATTTGGGCTATAATGGTTGTATTGATGTATAGCAACTTGAAATGCTCCAAAAAATGGCTCCACAGCATGTAAAATTATAATATAAGCTCTGGCGGACTTGGTTCTATGGTAGGTCTTAAAGCTTCACAATACCTGTGCACCTAAAGTTTACAAGATATAGTGTGATATTCATACTGAGTGATATGTATTCTTTAAAATGTTATGCACATTTGGAATTAATTACAACTTTACTGACCTTTTACTGGTCAGCTGACCACTCATAGTCAGGGTTAAATTTGTTGTCACTGATTCATCTGACTACCACAAGTCAAAGTCTTTTGTTACTGCTTTGTCTGACAAACAGCAACTTCTCTTTTCAAGTCTAACACTTGCTTCGTTTTACTATTTGGTTGTGTATGTAATTAATTTGCAAATATTAGTTGTATTGGTAGTATTTTATAATAATGTCAGACTATAAAGCATTATTAGGTTATCAGTAAGGCATTATCAAGTGCTTAATTCATCATATACATACATATATGTGTATGTGTGTGTGTGTGTGTGTGTGTGTGTGTGTGTGTGTGTGTGTATATGTGTATATATGATGAATTAAGCCACGATTACCGACAGTAACAAGCAGTACCCTCCATGGAGAAGGCTAGAGGCTAAGATCAAGGTAGCACGGAGGGAGGTCAGCCAATTATTGGAGTTGCAGAAAGGCGCGATGAGGAAGGTGCCTAAGAAGTACAGGAAGCTATCCATACATGAGGCCTTGGAAACTGCCAAGACACTCACAGCCTTGGCCAGCCGCTTGAGGAGGTACACCAGAGAGATAGAAGGCAGGAGAATAAACCACAATAAGAAGAATAGGAACAATAAGAGAACAGCACCACCAAGGCTGGAGACGGAGCAATACTGGAAGAGCATATGGGAGAAGGACTGGCTAGTGGATCTGAGGGCAGACCACAGCGACCTCCCCGAACAGGGTCCAGTAACCATCACAGTGGCAGATATTCACTGTGATATCTCTTCATACTCTTCCAGTATGAAGAGTTAGATGAAGAGTTAGATGAAGAGTTAGATGAAGAGCTGACATGGTCCACGCCTACTGAAGAAGCATCTTGCATCTTGTTATGTGCTGGATTGGCTCAGGGGCATCTTTACACAGCCTGTGGTCTTGTCTGGTGTGATAGGCCCCAGCCTCTATGGA
The DNA here is from genome assembly GCF_964374335.1 of Astatotilapia calliptera. Classification (NCBI taxonomy): domain Eukaryota; kingdom Metazoa; phylum Chordata; class Actinopteri; order Cichliformes; family Cichlidae; genus Astatotilapia; species Astatotilapia calliptera. Next base: position 13,011,702 of record NC_137430.1, on the reverse strand, counting down.
TCTTGTACTCAGAGCTTGTTCTTGTGCTGCCATGACAGAGCGTTCTCACTCCCGAGGCGTAACATGTCGACGTTTTGTCACGTCCCGCGGCGTTCCTGAGGAACGCGAAAGGAGACCTTCGGCGTTCTTATGGTACGCGGCAGGTTATTGCTGGAATCCAGTGCAATGACGCTCCCGCGGTAGTAGACGTTCCAGCCCTGTATTTCAGCCCTAAACCTAACCTTATCCCTAGCCCTGACCATAACCTTATTCCTGACCTTAACCAGGACTTTAATGATGTTAAATAGCGTGTTTCTAAGCGATTTGAAGAAAAAGAGCGAACATGTGTAGGTTCAGTCCAGACGGTTCTCATATTTCCTCTTTTTCCAAGGTCGTCATTTAGGAACGTGGTGGGTAGCCGAAAACGTAATATGGTGACGATTTGTCACCTAGCGTAAAATGTTACGCTTTGGGAGTGAGAACGGGTTGGCCATGATTAGTGCCTCTGTGCTGTCTTTCAGTCCAGCTTTGTTCAGCCACTGGTAGGATTTCTGGATATCAGCCACCTCCTCTATCTGCCGGTGGTACATACCGTGCAGGGGCCTGTCCTTCCATGATAGTTCCTCATCTCCCTCCTCTTTCTTGGGTTTCTGCTGTCTGAGGTATTCACTGAGCACTCGGTCAGTTGGGGCCATCTTCCGAATGTATTCTTGGATGTTCGTTGTCTCATCCTGGACTGTGTGCTGACACTCACCAGTCCCCGGCCCCCTTCCTTCCGCTTAGCGTACAGCCTCAGGGTGCTGGACTTGGGGTGAAACCCTCCATGCATGGTAAGGAGCTTTCTTGTCTTGATGTCAGTGGCTTCTATCTCCTCCTTTGGCCAGCCTATTACCCCAGCAGGGTACCTGATCACTCCTTGGTAGATCCCGCACTTGATGGTGACTTGTGCTATGGGCTTGGAGTTGGCCTTTAGTGTTGTACGCCACATCCCCATTGAGTTCCCGATGAAGGCTCTTAGGGTCCTGTTGATCTCATATAGTTCTAGGCATTCCAGGATCCAGCTGTGGGGCATTGAGTCATAGGCCTTCTTGTAATCAATCCAGGCAGTGCACAGGTTGGTCAGCCTGGTCTTGCAGTCTCGGCTGACTGTTCTGTCTACCAGTAGCTGGTGCTTTGCGCCTCTGGTATTCTTGCCAATCCCTTTCTGTGCCCTGCTCATGTATTGACCCATGGAGTGCAGTCAGCTTCTTCAGCCAGTAGTCGTGAACCATGTCGGGGTCTGGTGCTGTCCAACTCTTTATGCTAGAGACCCTTGCTTGGATGTCTGCCACCGTGATGGTTACTGGATCTATCTGCCACGACCAGTTGAGGTGAGAGAAGAAAGACAAGACAAAAGACATGCTGTGGAAGAGAGCCTGAGATTAATAACAAGTATGATTCAGTGCAGTGAGGTCTATTAACACACAGTGAGTAAGAAAGGTGACTGAAGAAGAAAGACTCAGTGCATCATGGGAATCCCTCCAGCAGCCTACATCCACTGCAGTATAACTAAGGTAGGATTCAGGGTCACGAAACAAAAACACAGAAGCACAAGAAAGCCCCAAAACAAAACACGAGTCCAAAACAGAAGAGTTCAGGGGGCCGACAGCACAGGAGTCCAAACAGTTCAGGGGGCCGACCGTGCGGACGGCAACGGCGGCGACGTGGACACAGTTCGGGGGGCGGCCGTGCGGAAGGCAACGGCGACGACGACAGCGCTGGTCCGGGGGGCCGGCCGTGCGGAAGGCAACGGCGGTCACTCAGGCGGTGGCAGTCCGGGGGTCGGCCGTGCGGAGGGCAACGGCGGCCACTCAGGCGAAGGCGGTCCGGGGGTCGGCCGTGCGGAGGGCAACGGCGGCCACTCAGGCGAAGGCGGTCCGGGGGTCGGCCGTGCGGAGGGCAACGGCGGCCACTCAGGCGAAGGCGGTCTGGGGGCCGGCCGTGCGGAGGGCAACGGCGGCCACTCAGGCGAAGAGGGTCCGGGGGCCGCCCACGACGGCGATGGCGCCCGGCCAGTGGCCTAGCCAGCGGTCTAGAAAACAGCCGTTTAGCTCCAGACCCTAACGAGGCCGGGCCAGGCGAGGCTGAAGGCACGGAGGCCGGGCCAGGCGAAGATGATGAAGCTGCAGCAGGCGAAGATGATGAAGCTGCAGCAGGCGAAGATGATGAAGCTGCAGCAGGCGAAGATGATGAAGCTGCAGCAGGCGAAGATGATGAAGCTGCAGCAGGCGAAGATGATGAAGCTGCAGGAGGCGAGGATGATGAAGCTGCGGCTGGACGGGCTCCTCGGGCCCCCCAGCTGATGAGGCAAGAAGCTGGACAGGCTCCTCGGACCCTCCAACGGAGACAGGAGACGAAGGCCGGAGCGGTCCCTCGGACCCTCCAGCGGAGACAGGAGACGAGGGCCGGAGCGGTCCCTCGGACCCTCCAGCGGAGACATGGGACGAAGGCCGGAGCGGTCCCTCGGACCCTCCAGTGGAGACACGAGATGAAGGCTTGACGGGCCCCTTGGACCCTCCAGCAGAAGCCATCACAAAGCCAGCAGGCATGGAGTCCTCTGGCAGACACGAAGGCAATGGGTACTGTGCTGAGCACTGGCCCTGCTCAGACAGCACTGACATGGAGTTGTTCTCTGAGGGCTGCTTAATCTTCAGGGGTTCAGAATCAGCTGGGGACTGAGACCTAGCCTCTGGGGAAGCCCTGGAGTGCAGAGCGGTGCCTGAAGCAGCTAAAGCGCGAGAAACTCCCTGACTGGACCTTAAATTCTCTCCCTGCAAAAAGTGAATGTGTGAGACCGCTATTACTGGAGCCAGAGCTACGGGTAGCGGGGGTACTGGAGCTACTGGGGCCTGCGCTACAGGGGGCACTGGAGCTACGGGGGCCTGAGCTACGGGTGGCACTGGAGGCTCTGGAAACTGAACTGAAAGGGACACTGGAGGCTCTGGAAACCGAACTGAGGGTGACACTGGTGGCACTGGAGGCTCTGGAAACCGAACTGAGGGTGACACTGGTGGCACTGGAGGCTCTGGGAACCGAACTGAGGGTGACACTGGTGGCACTGGAGGCTCTGGAAACCGAACTCAGGGTGACACTGGTGGCACTGGAGGCTCTGGGAACCGAGCTGAGGGTGACACTGGTGGCACTGGAGGCTCTGGGAACCGAGCTGAGGGAGGCTGCGGGGCGGCTAACCGAGCTGAGGGAGGCTGCGGGGCGGCTAACCGAGCTGAGGGAGGCTGCGGGGCAGGTGACACTGGGAGCTGAGCTACTGGAGACACAGGTGACACTGGCAGTAATTCCACAACTGCGTGAGATACTGAGACTGTGAGTCCGCAGGATCCATTTGATGGTTGCGTCGTTCTGTCATGGTTGGCTGTGTGGCAGGCGGGCAAGCGGGAGTGGTGGATCCAAAATGCAGGACTCAGACACAGAAGTTCAACTTAAAGCGCAGTTTTATTGCTGGAAACCCTCTTACAAACTAAAGGCATCAAAAGACAAACAAAAACGCTGGTGGACTAAAACACTGAAGCAGAAAACACTGAACTGGAAACAAAACACTGAACTGGAACTGAAAACAAAACACTGGCAACACGGAGGCAAAACACACACAGCTTGTTGAGGGTACGACGCAACACTGACTCAGAGAAACACAGGGTCTAAATACACTGGGAAGTAACGAGGAGAATGAGACACAGAAGGAGAGCACAGCTGGGGGAAATTAGAACTGACGAGACAAGCAAAGCAGGACACATTCACATAAGACACGGACCTTCAAAGTAAAACAGGAAGGATCACACAGAGACGCGAACTTGACACAGTGGAGACAGCAACTAAGAAACACAGAGACATAAACCATAAGGCAGAGGACTCAAGAACCGAGAGACACAGAGGGGAACTCAAACAAGAAGACATAGACTTACACAGAACAGAGGGGACACAGAGAAACATGAAGGGCAAGGGATCGCAACTAGAAACCATAGAATAACTCACACCAAGTACAATAATACAAAAATCACAAAGAACTAAAACGCTGGGTCAGGAGACCTAGGACCCTGACAAAATCTCCAAGTGTGAGTTTACAGTGTTAAACCTGTAAAGCCTGAAACATGAAACAACTGCCAAAAATGCATTTTTTAATGGAGTTAATTAAAAATAAATCTATATTCATTTGCAAACATGAGTTTTAATTTGTATCATATTTGCTACATTGTTGTTTTGGGCAACTTAATTACAGAAAAAAAAATCGCTTTGATGATGAAGAAGTCTCACAACTCACAAAATCTCATCTCAAATATGACACACTTGGTGTTACAGGTTTAAGAAATAATACTAATCCACTTCCTCTTTTAGCAGATTAGAAGCAGGAAGGACACAAATGAGTTTAGTATGCAGACGTTAATCAGTGGATATCTCAGTTCTTGCTTCTTTCTGATATGATGACCACTAGTTTACATCGATTATTGTAATTTTGCTTCATTTCACTCTAAAACTGTGAGACTAAATGGGGACTTGTTTGATAAGGAAACATTTTATGCTTTTATTTAATGAAACTAAAGCTTTCGTTTTGTGATTCTTCTTTTAGTGCACTGACAGATACATTTATGTCATTTTCTTTCCTGGTGATTTAGTTTTACTCACAAAAACAAACTCTGTTGTATTATTACTGTTTTTATATTTCACATTTCAGTTGTTAACAATGGTTCCTTATGAAAGAATGACAGCTCGTATTGCAAAGAGGAAGTTTGGATTATGAATTTGTTTTAAAGAATAATGAACAATCTCTTCAAAATCCATAATTCAAGTAATTAAATATCTGATGTGTGTTTGTAATTCAGGTTTCAACAAGTTCCTGTGTGTGAACATGGTGACAGTCGGCATGTTGCTGATTGTCCTCTTTGTTCCAGGTGAGCTGTTTGTTCACTCATTCACAGACATGGAGTCATTTTACAATCTGAATTTTTTTGACATACAAAATCTGAAAGGCCAGTGAAGATAGAGTCAACAATTTATTAATCATGACAGTGTATTTACAGGTGTTTTGACTGATTGTCCTGATGAAGCAGACCTCTCCATAACTGCACCAAAGAAGCTGGAAGCACTGAGTGGATCTTGTTTGCAAATCCCATGTAGCTTCAGACCCAAAGACGAACAGACATTTATCAGCACAAGAAAAACCTTTGGAGTGTGGATTAAAAACAATTCTGATATTAACAAAATCAAAAACAATGTGATCTTCAACAGTAGTGGAGCAGTTAGCATCTATCCAATGAGTATTACTGGGAACCTGAGTCAGAGAGACTGCACCACTCTGTTTTCTAATTTAACCACCACCTACACAGACACATACTTCTTCAGAGTAGAGAGTGAACCATTCAAGGCAACAGCTGCTTGTGATCCTCTTAAAATAACAGTCAGAGGTAACGAATTCTTGCTTTTTCATAGTTAAAGCAAACAATAATTTTGTAGTTTTGTTCTTGATTGTTAGATTTTTTTTCTCTGTCTCTGTCTTTGATGGTTTTTAAGTACTTTGAGACTTTAACGATGTTGTAATCTTTGACTTTCTTTATCAGAGGATATTAACAGGAAGGACAGATAAGTGACTATTTTCCTGCTTCGGTCAGAGCATCATGTGATGCCATGCCTGTAGCAGCTTTGCAACCAAGCAGGCTGGCCTTAGGACACTTTCTTAAAGAGCATGTTCTCCTTCTGAACTTCCTTCTTTTTAACAGCAGTCAGACTACATGGTTCACTGTAACTGTGCTAAAACCCCCTCATTTCGTTGTGAAATCACTCGTTCACTTGGTAAGGAAACATTTCACTGTTACTCTCTAAAACTAATAATTATTTATTCTTTTACTTAAATGAAAGACGCATTAAGTAATTTTAAATTTAATATGTATTAAATTTTACTTAGTTGTGTTGTTGTTTTAAATGAACTGTGTGATTATAGATTCAGAGAGATCACTGCTAAGAAAAAAAAATGTCGTTAAATAGGGGAAGTTCTCTGTGAAACAACTTTGTCGGGGCTGTTTTAAAACTTCATGTGTGGAATGATTAGATAAACAGATGTCTTTGTGTTTGTCTGTTAAAATGCAGGGAAGGAGTTTGTGAACATGGTGACAGTCGGCATGTTATCGGTTCTCCTCTTTGTTTCAGGTGAGCCGTTTGTTCACTTATATTGAAATCATTTAAAATGTGAATTTTATTTGGAAGAAAAAGTGACCCTGCAGCTACTTTTTCCAACTGTTATTGTCCTAACTTGAAATTGAAATTCTTTAATTGGTAATTTCTCTTTGGTTTGTTTACAAAACAAGAATTTAAATGATAACAGAAGAAGAAGTGGCTGAAGCTACAGCTTGTAACACCTACAGCTTAAGAAAAAATAAAGAAAGTATATTAAATCAACTACACTTTTAATGTCTAATTTAAAAACTGAATCATGACAAAAGAAAAAGAAATAATCAGTAACCTTTATGTCTAATTCAGCTCTAGATGAGCTCTGTTAAAACCTGTGATTGTGTAATAAACACACAGATACAAAAATCAATGTAATTGAATCATTTAATCAAAGATTATGCTTTACGTCTTGGTGGGACTACAGTACAGTATTAATGTGTGAATAACTTAATCCATAAAATGTATTTACAGGTGCTTTGGCAGACTGTACAAAACAAGCAGACCTCTCCATAACTGCACCAAAGAAGCTGGAAGCACTGAGTGGATCTTGTTTGCAAATCCCATGTAGCTTCAGACGCAAAGACGAACAGACATTTATCAGCACAAGAAAAATCTTTGGAGTGTGGATTAAAAATGATTCTAGATTTGGCGAAAATCCAAACAATGTGATCTACAACAGTAGTGGAGCAGTTAGCACCTATCCAATGAGTATTACTGGGAACCTGAGTCAGAGAGACTGCACCACTCTGTTTTCTAATTTAGCCACCACATACACAGACACATACTTCTTCAGAGTAGAGAGAGAAAGATTCAAGGCGACAGGTCAGTGTGATCCTCTTCAAATAACAGTCAGAGGTGAGTTATTTTTAATACTTTCATAATAAAACAACAATTCACATTCAGACAGTTGTTCTCTATTCTTTGTCTAAAATATCTCTTGAAGCTAAAATTAACACTACAGTCACAGTGATTGTCCCGACTTACAGTTTATTTCTTTACTGTACAGAAGCCTTCCAGAAAAGTCAGGATGTAAAATGTAAATAAAAACAAAATGAAGTGTTTTTCAAATCATTTACCATCTCAGTTCATTTCCGTTCAGGTCAAAAATATCATACAAAAGATTAAAACTAAGAACTTTGATTGTTTTTTGTGTGTCAGGCTCTCGTTTATGTTATAACAAGACTAACAGATCACTGTTTCATGATGTAGTACTATTGATTTCATTGTGTAACAGGTCTGTACTACAGACAGGCCAGTTTAGCACCTGGACTCTTATACCAAACATAAAAAGCCAAATGGATGCAGTTTTTCACTATTTTCAAAAACATTTTTACTTTTGATCAGTCAGATTAAAACCAGTTTTCATCTTTGTCTCACTTCATGTTAAATAAGTTCACACAGAGGAAGCATCAATGTTTGTTTTCATGTTTTCATTTTCATTGTAAAGTTTTAACTTCAATGTGTGCATCTAGTCGTACCAGTGGTTTTCAAAAGTGTCCCTGAGCTCATGAAATGAGTCTCTTGGTGAACATCAAATACAATCCAAATTTTGACTTCATTTATTTGTATAAAAACTGTGTTTAATGCAAAACCACAGATTCTCCTTGGAGGCCCAGTATTGCAATCCCAGGTGATCTGAAGGAGAAGGAGTCTGTCACTATAACCTGCTCAGCTCTCACTCCCTGTCCACACTCCCCTCCTCAACTCACCTGGAATCTCCAACAAGACTCTCACAACAAAATAGAGGAAAACACAGATGGAAGCTTTACAACTAAAATCCAGCAGAACATCACTCTGTCAGACACACATGATGGAAAGAAGATCAGCTGCTCTGCCAGATATCCTGTGAACCAAGGAAACGACACCAAGACAGCAGAGACAGAAGAGACTCTCAGTGTTTCATGTAAGACAATCAGACTTTGTTTTTTCATCCTGCAAACATATCATGATTTATAGGATATAATTTATTTCTCCAGATGCTCCTAAAGACACCTCAGCATCCATCAGTCCATCAGGTTTGGTGTCAGCAGGCAGCTGGGTGAAGCTGACCTGCTCCAGCAGAGCCAAACCTCCAGTCAGCAACTTCACCTGGTTCAAGAAGAGCAGAGATGGAGCTGTGAAAGTATCTGAAGGAGAGATTTACAGCTTCAATGTAACAGATGGAGGAGTTTATTACTGTGTGGCCACTAATGATCTGGGTAATCAGACATCAGCAGAGCTTCATTTGACTGAAGGTAACGTTACTCAGCAGATTTTTTTTTTCATTTCAAAATGTTTTTGATTGGATCCAACAAATGAAGTGTTAAAAGCATTTTTTTCCATTATTCTATTTTTTGTAATATATGTCAGAAGAAAGCAGAAAGAGAGGTGTGTTTTATGTGAGATTGAATTGTGTTTTATGAACTTCTAAGATTTTACTTCATCCTTCATCAAGACTAAGACCTGAACCTGTGGTTGTTCAGGTCTTATTTGTTAAAGTTATGGTTTTCTTGGATCTTGTTTCACCTTAAATGGTTCCATTTACTGTTAAATGTTCATTCTGTCACATATTGTTTTAATCACTCTAAAATCTTGTTGCATTAAAGGTGGAAACCAGGTTGGTGTCTACACTATAGTGAAGACTGTGTTAATCATAATGCTCGTGAGCACACTGATGGTTTTTGTTTGGTGAGACAAATGTTTTTGTGACACACTCATGTAAAGCCACAAAGAAACTCATCTGTTGTAAAACAAAATGATTTTGTCTTTTTTTCCTTCAGCTGGTTCAGATCAAGACTCTCCAACAATCCAGAAACTGAAAGCTGTCAGATGAGCAGAGTCACATCACAACACATCAACTAAAGTTTCTTCAGGAGGACAAAATCCACCTGAAAATATCAGTAAATTCACTGTAGTGATGTTCAACAGTTTTGCTTTTTGTGTAGAGATGGTGTTGCAGGAATGGAGACATTTTCTTTGTGGACAAGTTCATGCCGGTCCTCAACTGGACTGAAATTTTTTAATAGGACCTGCTTCACTCTAAGGTCAAGCATTTTATCCATGAACACTGATCTAACCCTACACTTATGTAAGACTGCTGCAGCATGATGCTTGGACAATCCTGGCAGTTTCCACTCTGTTACAGTTTCAGCTGTTTTCCTAACATTAGTGTTAGATTCAGAATCAGACTTTATTTGGCCAAGTTTGTGCACACAAACAAAAAACAAGGAGCAAGTTACACAAAGTATTAAGAAACTATACAAAGTATTGGTACCAAACTGAGTGGTGTAATATGCATATGTGTTATGACCTGAATGATGTAAGAGTGGGTCATTTCAGTGTTCATCAGAGTGACACCTGGGGGAGGAAACTGTCTCCGTGGGTTTTGTAAACAGTGGTTTGTAGCGCCTGCCTGAAGGCTGCAGTTTGAACAGTTATTTCTGGGATGTGAGGCCCTTGTGGATCTTTGCCAAAACAATTACAAATATTTGAATGCCCCGAGGTGCTCAGGCTGAGGTGGGGGAATATCAGTGATTTACAAGTGCAAATTAAGTTGTCATCCATTTACTCTGAGCTCATATCATCCCTTCAAATCGAAGTATGAAAATCTATTTTGTTGTATTATTATCCACCAACCTCCTAAGTCCTGCGATGACTTCTTGAATTAATTCTCTCATCTATTTTCATATATTGCCAAATCTCACCAATTCCCTTTGGTCAGTAATTTTGATTTAAACACTGATGATAGTGCAGCATGGTAATGGTCCCACACATAAAAGCGAGCACCCCTGGATCATGTTTTTACTCCCATCTTATCTACAACCTCCCTGCATATGTTGTCACGGTCCTGGGCCATTGACCCAGTGTTTATTGTTGTCTGTGCCTCCCTTATGTTTGGTCTCTGTGTGTCTTAGTTGCTCTGTTTCCCCTGTCATGTGTATCCCTTAATCAAGTCTGCGTCTCAGTGTTACGTTTCCTGCTTTACTTTGAAAGTCTGTGTCCTTGGTGAATGTATTGAGTTTTGCTTCCCTTTGGTCTCGTCATGTCAAACCCTGTGTTTTCTGCCTCATGCTGTGTGTTTCCTTGTGTGCCTCTTGGTGAAGTTTAGGTTTTATTCTCCAGTTTACTTTAGTCCTGTATGATTTCTGTGTGTCAGCAATAAAGCTGCATTTTGAGTTATTCCCATGTGTTGAGATTTCTGCATTTTGGGTCCTCATCCTGTCTGCCCACAGCCGAATCATGACATATGTCTGATCTACTGGCCACACATTTGTATTTTTTGACAGAGTTTTTCACTTACTGTTGTTCCCAGGAACAAACTGTTCAGTCTTGTATCTTTAAGGAGAATTCAAGAGCTGTATCAACACATCATTTTTCAGATGTCAGTGATTCACTTCATGGGTCTAATAGTCTATGTTAATCATCTATATTAAGTTTTAATATAGATGAGTAATGCAATTTGTAGGATTCTTCTCTGTCTCAAGCTGACTTTACAGAATGAAATTCTCTAAATGATCTTATTGTGTCTCCATGTAATCTTTAAAGCAATTGTTGCCGAGTTTTCTGTTGTATACAATGTTCTAAATGTACTCTGTGATCATGGCAGGTAGATGCCTTCTCTCTGTAAATATTCTAGACTTACAATCCCTCTGTGTCAGAGGGCATGCAGACTGTGGTCATGCTGTCTGTACTGTTGTTGATTTCTTTGCAAAGGTAAATAAACTGGTAAAGAGTTTCAGAGTTTATTACTAATCAGTTTTTTTAGTATTAATTAGTACTTGAATATTAATTTTTACGATGACCCTAACAGCTTGTAATAGATAACTCCTGATCAGTGGCGGTCCTAGCCTGTTTGGCACCCCGTACCACACATAAAAGATATTAAGGATTGTACATTAATATAAAACTGTTGTCGGAACCATACTGAATTTCACCAGAGAAACACACACACACATATATGAAGAGAGAGAGAGAGTATGCATAGTATGCAAACAGCTACTAAACAGCCATCATAATTTGTCATACAATGAGAACAGGACAGATCATCAATTGATAATGACTAATTAATATTGTGCTGAACACAGTCCAAAAGATTCAGTAAGCGACATCAGTGTCTACTGTTTACTATCATAGCCAAGTGACACTTCACTATCCCTACTAATTGATGTTATGATGTTATTATCTCTGTTGTGGTCAGTGCGCTCCTCTATGCTGTTGCATGCTGGGGCAGCAGGTTGAGGGTCACAGATGACAACAGACTAAAAAAACTGATCCACAAGGCCAGTAATGTTGTGGGGATGGAGCTGGACTCCGTTAGGGTGGTGTCTGAGAGGCAGATGTTGTCCAAGATAAAGACAATGTTGGATAACACCTCCCACCCACTCCATGACATGCTGGCTAGTCACAGGAACACGTTCAGTGAGAGACTGAGATTATCGAAAAGCAGCACTGAACGATACAAGAAATCATTCCTGCTCGTGACCATCTCCCTGTACACCTCCTCCATCTAACACACTGTAAACACTGCTATAGTTACAGCCATTTTACACACGCTCTTCTCTACTCTGGAATATTCTTGTCAACTTTCTTGATATTTATTTATAATCCCCTCTGTTTATCATTGATATTTTTAATTTAGTGGTCTGTGTATATTAGTGCTATTTCTTAAATGTGTAAAATCTGTAACATAATGTATTGTTTGGAGTTTAGTCTGTTACTGTTACTATTTTTACCATTTCTTCTTGGAGCAACTGTAACCCACATAATTTTCTTAGGGATTAATGAAGTATTCTGATTCTGATTCTGATTGTTTCAGGATGACCTGCCATTATCCAGTGACACATCTGCTTACCTGCATCTTTTCCTCGTTTCTCCTTCTCTTCTTTTCTCTTTTTTCTAAACTGAGGACCTGATGGCTTTGAACTTTTCTTGTTCACCTTCCATTGGTTTTCATTTTGCACTCCAGTATGAACACCCATCCCCCAACTCAGGGATCACCACAACATAACCTAATAGACCTACACCCTAGTTCACAGATTTGCTTTGTCTAAGGTTTATTTCTGGGATTTCAAATCAAGAATACATAATGGGCTTGGATTTACAACATTATGAATGAAATGTGCTCTATTTGCAAGCAGCAGGTCTCTCCTCCCCTGTCGACAGGTTGTGTGTGAGACTTTAAATCATCAAACTGTAAATTATACATTTTAAATTGTTATTGATCCCTTCACTCCTAGTCCTAAAGTGTATATTTATTTTCTTACTCTTCTTATATTTGTTGTTCGTTTACTTGCACTGCTGTAACTGGAGCCTCGTCGTCTCGTCTCTATACATACTGGACTGTATAGCGGAGATGACAATGAAGTTTACTTTGACTTCAGCACAGCAGCAAGCAGGCGCACTTTTCGCATACAGAATTTCGAAAAAAAACATCGGTGCAAATTATAAGTCTGTATCATGATGTCTGGTGTTTTCGTGTTTGTTGGTTTGTTTTTATTTTGTTTTATTTTGCGAGTTGGTTATTAGATGCTGCTCCAGCCAGCCAGAGAATCCCTCACTGCCCCGCCCTCTCCTCCCTGAGCCGCAAGCAGCAGGCGCACCTCGCAAACAGAGGGCACCCTTACTCCCAGCAAATGGGCGATAGAAAACCGATGCCATTCCCAATATGCGCTGGCTGATGTCAGGGCAGCATGAGTATGAGCAATTTTTTATATTTTTTTTGCCGATGCCCCTGATGCCGCCCCGGGCAACTGCCCGTGTCGCCCGTATCAAAAACCGCTACTGCTCCTGATGATCAGTGACGTTCATATTGGGATTTTTTAAAAAATATTTTAACTAAGGTTAAGTTTGCAGGCTCTGAAGGAGTGACGTTAAAAAAATCTTTTAGGTTGTGAATGTGAGTTCAGAGTGGACGTTAAAAATAGATTGACATGTCATATCCCCTGTTTCAGCTTTTAAGCAGGAAGGACACAGTTGATTGTATCGTGTGGTTTAGTCAGTGGATATCTCAGTTCTTGCTTCTTTCTCAAATGATGACCACTAGTTTACATCGATTATTGTAATTTTGCTTCATTTCACTCTAAAACTGTGAGACTAAACGGGGACTTGTTTGGTAAGGAAACATTTTATGCTTTTATTTAACGCAACTGAAGTTTTTATTTTGTGATTGTTCTTTTAGTGCACTGACAGACACATTTATGTCATTTTCTTTCCTGGTGATTTAGTTTCACTCATTTCACATGTCAGATGTTGTTAACAATGGTTCCTTATGATGACAGCTCGTATTGCACAGAGGAAGTTTGGATTAAGAATTTGTTTTAAAGAAATATGAATAATCTCTTCAAAATCCATAATTCAAGTGATTAAATGTCTGATTTGTGTTTTTAATTCAGGGTTTCAACAACAGCATCAACAAGTTCCTGTGTGTGAACATGGTGACAGTCAGCATGTTGCTGATTGTCCTCTTTGTTCCAGGTGAACTGTTAGTTCAGTCATTCACAGACATGGAGTCATTTTACAATCTGAACTTTATTGACAAACAAAATCTGAAAGGCCAGTGAAGATAGAGTCAACAATTTATTAATCATGACACTGTATTTACAGGTGTTTTGGCTGATTGTGCTGATCAACCAGCACTCTTCATAACTGCACCAAAGAAGCTGGAAGCACTGAGTGGATCTTGTTTGCAAATCCCATGTAGCTTCAGACCCAAAGACGAACCAAAATTTATCAGCACAAGTGAAACTTTTGGAGTGTGGATTAAAAACAATTCTTATATTACCAAAATCAAAAACAATGTGATCTTCAACAGTAGTGGAGCAGTTAGCATCTATCCAATGAGTATTACTGGGAACCTGAGTCAGAGAGACTGCACCACTCTGTTTTCTAATTTAACCACCACATACACAAACACATACTTCTTCAGAGTAGAGAGTGAACCATTCAAGGCAACAGCTCAGTGTGATCCTCTTCAAATAACAGTCAGAGGTGAGTTATTTTTAAAATAAATGAATGTTTAATAACAAAATGACAACAAAACACATTCAAATAGATTTCTGTATTCTAAAATATAATTTTTTCAGCCTAAAAGTTTCAATACAGTCACAGTGATTTTCCTGATTTACATTTTATTTCTTAACTGTACAGGATTCTTTCTGAAGCAGTCAATATATATCAATATACTGTTTTTATTGTGTCATAACATTTTGAAAACAGTTTCAGAGTGTGACAGGTCTGTACAGAACACAGTATCGTTTAAAGCCAGTTCTAATCTCCGTCTCACTTCATGTAAAATAATTCCAACTAGACGAAGCAAGAATGGACTTTTAACTTCCATTTCTGCATCCAGCTCTACTGATGGCTTTCAGAAGTGTTCCTGAGCTCACGCACTGATTCTTTTGACAGAACTGTGTGTGTTCAGTGCAGTTTGACCTGAGGCCATGAAGATCACAGTCATTCAGTAATGATTTTGGGATTTTTACAACTTCTGCCAATTTGGTTTAAACTGTCCATTCCCTTAACATATTTACTACTGACAGGCTTCACTCCTTTTATGTCCATGCATGTTAACCCTATAATGCCCTTTGTATCATAACCTCTATCTCATCAACATGATCAATATTTGCCATAATTTCAAAATGTTATGGACAAAACTGTTTTTTTTTTAAAAATGAACATTGTTTTTAACAAACAGTTGCCACGTATCTTATGCAATACAAAAAATATAATAAATATTTAATAAAAAATATATCATGATATAGCAAACAAAACGTGGATTTTGTTATAAGGGTTTATAAACATCTCATTTCTAAAAAAATCTGAATTTTCTGGCTATTTTTTGATGGGTTGGGTCTTACAGGGTTAATATTAACAATTATTTGTAAGATATGAAAAGATGACAAAACAAATATCTTAATGAGATAAAAAGTAATCTGAAATCAAAATAAATTGAATAAAGTAAAATAGAAATGATAATACACATCATAAAAATATTTGAAAATCAAAACAAAAACAATGCACCAGCAAACATGTGACAGTGGAGTGGTTCATAATCACCGTGTAAAGTGTAGTGTGCAGTGCAATGCAGTACACTGGATTAGAGTGTGTTAAGTGTAGAGTTTAAATAAATTGATAACAGAACAAATGATTCTACATTAGAAAGATATAGTGTATTATATACTGTATTTATTTGTATGTATTTGCAACATCTTTGAAACCACAGATTCTCCTTGGAGGCCCAATATTACAATCCAAGGTGATCTGAAGGAGAAGGAGTCTGTCACTATAACCTGCTCAGCTCTCACTCCCTGTCCACACTCCCCTCCTCAACTCACCTGGAATCTCCAACAAGACTCTCACAACAAAATAGAGGAAAACACAGATGGAAGCTTTACAACTAAAATCCAGCAGAACATCACTCTGTCAGACACACATGATGGAAAGAAGATCAGCTGCTCTGCCAGATATCCTGTGAACCAAGGAAACGACACCAAGACAGCAGAGACAGAAGAGACTCTCAGTGTTTCATGTAAGACAATCAGAGTTTATTGTTGAACTGGATCCTATAGGACAACATGATTTGTGTGATATGTCTTTGTTTGTTTGTTTCTCCAGATGCTCCTAAAGACACCTCAGCATCCATCAGTCCATCAGGTTTGGTGTCAGCAGGCGACTGGGTGAACCTGACCTGCTCCAGCAGAGCCAAACCTCCAGTCAGCAACTTCACCTGGTTCAAGAAGAGCAGAGATGGAGCTGTGAAAGTATTTGAAGGAGAGATTTACAGCTTCAATGTAACAGATGGAGGAGTTTATTACTGTGTGGCCACTAATGATCTGGGTAATCAGACATCAGCAGAGCTTCATCCAACAGGTAAATGCAGACAGCAGCACAAGAATCAATCATTTATTAATATTAATAAACTGTATGCAGAATTGTGATTAACAGGTTTGAATTTATTGAAGAAAGTTTGGTGAGAATAATGGGAACACATCCATATTTACAGAAATGAAAGCACTGTCAACAGGATCCAAGAGCTTTAAGTCATCCTCAGAAAATTCAAGCCCAAATAGAAGAAACAGAAGTGCCCATAATACATTAGTATCAACTGCTTGCTTGTCTTCTTCTGGTCAGATTCATTGCCCTAATGCACAGAATGCTTTATTGTCTATTGAACTGAATGAAGTGACTTGATATCAATTAGGCCACGCAGAGGATGAAGTAGGGAGAACTGCTTTGCTGACTCATTCTTAAATAGACCAGCAAACAATCCAGCTTCCATTCATTTTCCATTGAGCATTTATTCCATATTTCAGTCATCCATCCACTTTGCAGTCAAGCGCAAGCACATGCAAGCTACTTGAGGGCAATCTAAAGAAGGCAAGGCATTTGACATGCACAAACGAACACAGTCAGCAAAAGAAATACAGTCTATTAAATCTATCATTCATTAAAACCTCCCACATGAACCCAAATCCCTGGAATAGACATACAACACCATGCAGACACAACCTTATCACCACAAAGTTTGTGGCCCCAACATTGAATATGATGCTGTTTTAAATAAGACATGAAATTATTGATTGAGATCATTAAGTTAATAGGAAAGCTTTCACTCTCTTAACATTTGATTGAATGTAAATAGATTAAACCATTCACAGCAACTTGAACATTTAAGTTACCTTCAGATAAGCCTGAACACTCAGTGACAAACATGATATTTATCAAAGTGCATTTGTCACTAACCTTTTTATATCTGCAGGAACACATCAGCCTTTATCATGGTCTGCTGTAGGAGGGATCACTGGGATCATCGTACTCATCTGTATGGTTTTTGTGTTTTGGTAAGACTCTAAGATCAACATCCAGTCCAGATTTATTCCATCCGTGGAATATCGAATTTTGTCTCACTTTTCTTTATCTTGTGATATTGCTTGAAACTGTCAATGGTTTCATTTTGACTGAACTTTTAACTAAAACCAGTGGAAGTGTTGAGGTATATCTTTAAGTTTATAGCTTCAGTATTTCAGTTTTTGTATCACTGGGAAAACAAAGCTACAGATGTGAAGTTTCTTCAGATTGTATCATAAGATGCTGAAATATTCCACAAAATAGAAATATTTTTTCATGCAAATGATGATAGGATGCATTTTATCGTTCCTGTGTGTCTGAAGTTCCCTTTGTGAGTTTCTAAGTTATGTAATTAATTAATTGCACAAGATTCATAAACATATTTTGAAGAGTGTAAACACGTAACCATTTATTTTGCAATGAATGTGTTGCTGTGATGGATTCTGGACTGACCTGTTCAATTAAGCTGGTAGGAAATGTTTCAGGTAGATTGCTCAAGACATCATTATTATTATTATTATTATTATTATTATTATTTCTGATGATTACATCTCTGTAACTTCTAGGCGACTAAAATCAACACGTCAAGCTTCACATCAGGCACAGGTAGGAAACTGACTCTGATGATTGTAGTTTTTACATGTGCACTCATAAAATGAAGGCTTAGCGTGACTGTGCTCAAAAACAGATTTTAGATGTTAGTATCACCTTATTGTATCCTCAAGTTCTTCATAGCATTTCAAGTTTGGTGCGTTTTATTTCACAGAGTTTGTGTCAAGAAAATGAGGACGGCCATTATGAAGAGATTTTCTTCTCCAACCAGAGACCTTCTTTAGACTGAATGTAGACAGCAAGTAGGCAACAGTGTAACACAGACAGGTAATCGGGGTGCTTCAGTACCTATGTAATTAGCAGGCTGCACATCTGGAAAGGCACCATCACTGCTGATGCATATTACAGCAAGATGAATCACATAATGTATCTATTACACCTGCTTGAACTCATAGTAGAAGAATCTGGGCGATGCACTGGTCTGCCTGCAGTCCAGGCCTTTAACCACCTGGAAACATTTGGCACATTTTGGAACCAAAAATATGACAAACTGAACACTGTTGAACCCTATGACACAAGAAAGGGACAACAATCTTTTCCAAAAAGTTTCACAAATGCTCTCCTCTGTTCCCCGAGTTTTACTGACTGCTGTTAAAAGAACAGGAAATGCTGAATGTGTCTGTTTTTTGGGGGGAACAATCAAACTCAGTATGACCTTTTTCTGTCTCTGAAAATAGTATATTTCCTCTCTTTAACCATTTGATATGTGTTCTATGTTCTGCTGTGAATAAAATATAAACTTATGAGATTTTGTTACGCCCCAGTCTAGGGGTACAGGAACGTAACATAAGAGTTAAAAAAAAGAAGTGACCCCGCCCTGGGCCCCAAAGCCACACAGAGAAAAAACAATTTCTTAGTGAACAGTGGTTTATTGTGCCTAAACTGAAGCGTGACTTCTGGGGTGAACAAAGGGCAAAATAACAAACAAAACCAGCTTAATCAGTCAAGAAGGTGCTACCTGAACCCTACATGATGAAAAGAACAAACAAAACACAAATGCTACGCCTAACTCCCTAACTGAATAAACAGAAGGAAATAATACAGAAAACAACAAGGCAGCTCACCACTTCGGCTTCAGTGACTATTTACAAGTGCTATTTACAAGTGAAGGCTAATTTACACACTATATTCAAAGCTCTGTAAGTCACGGGAATCACAAATATTACAGAGTTTGGAGGCCAGGGTCAGGTCTGCTGCTGCTGTCAGTGGCTGCCCCAACTGCTAGTGAGGGATTTTGAAAGCAACCACATGATCAGGGGACCAATCGGCAGCCGTCAGCTTATCCAATCAGGGACCTGCAGAGACTTAAAGACACAGAGAGAACAAGAAACGGCTACCAAGACACATTATGGCCAGGGCCGTAACAGATTTGCAAATCATTTAATTCTGTTTTCAATTTACATCTTACAGCATCCCCAGAGTTTTTTTTTAGAACTGGGTTTGTAGAAAATTGCTACATTGTATAAATTGCACCCATGAATTTAGATTATTATATATTGTTTCAAAAAGATCCTGACTTCAGTACCATATTTGTTATAGTTTACTTTTATTTATTATTGCATATCTGTAGATGTTGTCAATAAGACACTGACAAATCCTAGCAAACTGTAGCTGAAGCAAAGGTAGTTTTAGGAACTGAAATGCTCACTTTTATATGAAAACATGATTTACATGAAAAACACTTACCGTATAAAAGAAAAAAAAATGGAACATAGACTGACATGTAACATATAACAACTTATGTAATGTAGAGTTAAATATATGAGTGGCAGAAGGTGCACTCTGATGAACTATGCAGAAGGACAATCTGAAAAAGACAGGAGACTGCAAGTTGGTGGCAGGTGAGAATGCAGCTAGGCAGCATCAGTAGTCTGTAGGATGACTTTTACATGAAGAAAAGAAATCAGGTGAAGGCAAAATTTAAATAGTGTAAGTTCAAAAAAGAATAATGTTGCACAGAGTTCAGGCGTTTTAGTTGACTGAGCTAAATCTGGTAAATTACTTAAGAAACATAAAATGCAATTAAACTTCCTGTTTTTCAATTTTACTCTATTGGCAAAGCATTGAGGATTTCTGTGACTGTCTTCAGTAAGAACTGTTTGTTCTAATATTATCAAAATCAAGTGAATGAGCCTTTTCCTCCAGTTTTTTTTTTCATTTCACGATAGGTGTGAGTCTGTCTCTTCAGGAAGCAGCCAAAACAGCAGAAAATGAAGATGCTCATTATGATGAAACTGAGTTTTTGAAGCAGAAACCTGGACCTTGTTTAGACTGAGTGCAGGACAGCACGCAGCAGCAGGATGTGATGTTTTAACAGTTCAAAATGTGCAAGGCTAAAAAAAGCCAGTGCAGAAGAAATGAGTGTGGACATGTATTGCACAGATGTTGTACAGAGAAATGTTGTTTTGTAGTTCATCTCAGGTAACCTGATAAGAATCAGGATGTTTGTGTCCGATCCATATATAGTTAGATAATGGCAGTGAACTAAAAAAACAAAACAAAAAAACCCTCTTTTAAATGAGGCATTAAAGTGATGTCACACTAGCAGTTTACTTCCTGTGAAATATTTTTGTTGTGTGCTTCCTATCTGTGTGTAATTTTGTTATGGAACATATTACATGTTTTAAATTCTGCTAAAATGAAGATGAAGCACACTTGTTATTTTTAATAACAAGCTTTGCACGTAATTGAAACATAAAATTCTCTTTTTGCATTTATTGACCTAAAATGTTGTGTGTTGGGCTGAGAGGCAACAGTAGTGACAACTTCACAATACTTGTGCATCCAAAGCTTACAGATACAATGTGATACTCGTACTGAGTGATGTGTATTCTGTAAAATGTTATGCACATTTCGAATAACCAACGTTAATAAAAAAGTGCTTGGGCTTGAGTAATTGCAGACTTAAGACCTTTCTGACTTCATCTATCACAGGACAGTATTATTCTTGCATTTTTTTATAATTAGCCCATAATTTCATGTCTATAGCAGCTTTGCAACTAAAACTAATTGACCTAAAGCACCTGTACTATGTATTCTCCCTGCATCTTGTGGTGGTGTAGCTTGTAAATATTAACTGATGATACAATGTGACATTCATACTTGAAGTTAGTAATTATATTCTGTAACCTTAGGTTTTGAATGAGGGAAGTTAGAAAACTTATTCTCAGAGTGACGGAGTCATTTTAGACTTTCAAGAAACAGTATTGACTGACTTCCTCTTTTACAGGATATAAACAGAAAGAACAAAATGCGAATTTCTGAGGTCAGATGGCCCAGGATGTGAGTGGTCGTTAAGGCGTCTGGGGAGGGAACTCAAAACTGGATTATAGATGGCAGACAGTTGGTGTCATAAACCACCGCCTCTTTCTTTGCAAGCTCCTTTGACTACGATGACCTGGATGACTGAGAACCTTCACAGACATTCTGGACATTAGTTTTGTAAATAAACTTGTGAACTCTTTCTCCAAAGAGCTCGAGTCTGTGCCTGAATCCATTCACACAATTCACAAATGTACATAAAGGAAAAAAAACAAAACAAAACATAACATACTTACAGCCATGAAATAACACATAAGGATAGAGTTGGGTTCAAAGAGACTGTTCAATCAAGACGGCACATGTGAGAATTACTTTCTGATCCTGGCTCTGCCAAGTCCTGATTGGTTACTGCAACTATGACCCGAAAAATACAATAGCACCACCTGCTGGTGAGTTTTAATCTCTGGCAGCACACAGCTGGTTAGGTAATATTAAGAAATATTTTATTTCTTAGCTTTGCTGTATGTTCAGTTCTACAAAGATAGAATCTTAACTTAATTTAGAAAGAAAACCAAAAACCCGAGGACAGAGCCAGCTCTTCATGCAGTTTTTTTGTATACCTGATATCCCTATGTTGGTTTTGTCCCTGCATTATAATGTGATTGGTCAGTGGAATGTTGATTTAACTGATTAGTTCTGGAAAGTGAGTTAAGAAACACAAATTGTGGCAAAGCATTAAAGTTTTGGTTAGTCTTCAGTAAAAGCATGTTATTTTTATAGTATCATAACGAAGTGGATAAAGGTATTCCTCCAAATCTTCATTATACTTTAAATTTGGTCTGTTTGATTTAATAGAATCTTCAATATTTTAGGATTTGGGGGTAAATTTATAGTTTATCATTAACAGTGGAAAGTAACTATATTATTTGGATTGTTGAAGTGATTGTTAGGAAAAACTTCTTCTTTTGCCTGTTACACTGATATACCAAATTTGCCTGCATAAATACATCATGGCGCATGTGTGGTCATTCAGTCAGTTGAGAATTGATGATCGTAAACTGAGTTATATGTGAAGCTGTTTCAACTCACACAAACTGACACATTTATTCTTAATGACAAAAAATATCCCGTTGAAAATCACTGAAAATGCCATTTTTGATCACACATTTATCTTAATCTCATCTAATATATTCCTTTATATTAAAATTTTATTTTGGTATACTTGCTCTTAATTTTTATATTCGTCCACGAGGAGGAGCGTTTACCATTCAAGCATGCAAATGTTGACACTTTTTACTGTGATGTTGAATAATGGTGTGTGTGTGTGTGCTCATCCTACTTCTCCCTCCTACAATAGACTGGGGAGCACTGGCTTGACCTGAGATACATGTAGGATGAATTCACATGGACATAGGGAACTTTAATCTGACTGCTTATTACGGCCCCAAGTTCATAGGGACCAATGTAGCGTGGGGATAGCCTGTGGAAGAGAGATTTTAGGGGAATGTCCTTGACAGATAGCCATTCATGTTGTCCTGCAGTGTGCCTGGGAGCTAATGTATGTAATCAGTGTGCATAAAAACACTAATGGTCAACTGCTTTTGGCAGTGCCTCCCAAGTCATTCAAAAGGAGAGAGACCAATGGAGGATGAGGTGACACAAGAATTTCACTCACATGTGCTGTACCAATGTACCTGCACATGTGATGTGACAATAAAAGTGATTTGATTTGATTTGAGTGAACTGTGATGTCAGAGATTTACAGTTAACAAACAGTCAGGTGAATAAACAACAATGAGACACTTGTGTAGGTTAACGTGCTGCACGGGTGAAAAGCTCAGAGCAAATCACACCGAACTGCAGTATTCGTTTATTTTTATAGGTTACATCGTCAATATGCAAATATAATCACATTTCCTGTCACGCAGGTCCTGATGTCTGTCTGCATGCAAGCTGTGTGTGTGTGTGTGTGTCACAGAGTATGTGTGTTGCAGGTCAATTTCTAAGAATAATATAATGCAAGTCAACTTCTGCGGATATGTATTTCTGTGCTGGTCTCTTGTCAGTGTCACAGGCTCAGCTTCCTGTTTTAACAGAAAACTGTGTCTGGTGAAATATGTATAACATAACTTTTGAAGCATAAGCAAATAAAACAATAAAAACTCCCTGACATGTGAGCATACTCTACCCAGGGGAGATATCAGGGCCAGGTTGCCAGTGTGACAAAGTGGTCAATGAGGTTATTTGAAAAAGTAAAACATGACAACGCAACCTCGGGGAATTTCACCCCCATGAAATACAGTGTTTTTAAAACCAGAAAACGATTACACACGTTCAAAGATGCACAACAGAGGCAGACTGGCTCTATTATTAATATATCTTCAATTATATTTGTAAAAATAAAAACAAGGAATAAAACAACAAAAGTTGACTGTGGTACAGCCCATTCTGTGATAGTTTGCTAAATTAAATAAAACTATATATTGAACTGGACTTACCAGGAGCTGAGGACCAAACGAAACTCACATGTAAAATCAAGTCTACACCCCAGGTGCTGTACAACAACGGAAGTGTGGAAAACGATTCACCACTGGAGGTCCCACAGCTACTGGTATGTCCTCAGTTCACTGCAATAAAAACAAAAACAAAACTCATTAAAGGTCACAAAAACCTTAAAGTACACCGAACACCAGCATTGCACACACTGACAAAGGACTATGTATATTTCAAAATTTAATTAAAAAAAGAAACCACTTAAACGCACGCACACAAACAGACACACACACACACACACACACAACCAGCACAATCCACGGGCAAAGGATCACTCCAGACAGGCTACGTGGGCACAAGTATGAACAATATTACAAAGTAAAACTGTAGATAAAACAGTTTTACTGTCTTGTCTGGAGAAGACCAGACAAGACAGGAGTTCTTCTAGGAGCTCAGTTAGGATTTTTTGTTTAGAAGGTTAGGTAAGTGAATTGTCTTTTGGTTGGTTTTCATTTGACAATGACAGAAAGGATCACAGATTTACCAGAGGAGACAGGTAAGGCAGTGACGAAATCAAAGGCAATATGCAACCACGGCTTGAACCCCAAGCAATCACACCAAAATGTGATTTGTGCTAGAGAAGTGTAGTTGGGTGATAACAAAGAGAAAGTAGTCAGAACTGAGGGGATTGCACTACTAGAAGGAAAAATTGCACACAAATGAATCCAGGCGATCGATACCTATAACCTACCACTCATCAAAAACCAGGTGGCCAAACGAGGAGACATAAGCCACTGGTATCAAGACAAGAAAGCTCCTTATAATGCATGCAGGGTTTCATCAAGTCCAGCACCCTGAGACTGTACACTAAGTGGAAGGAAGGGGTCTGAGGACTGGTGAGTGTCAGAACCACCATCCAGGATGAAAATACAAACATCCATGAATACATCAGGAAGATGGCCACAGCTGACCTACTTAGTGAATACCTCAGGCAGCAGAAACCTGAGAAAGAAATGGTGCAGGAAGAGGAACCATCATGAAAGGCACCTGCCTTTCCAAGTATTCATATTTACATATATAGATCTCATTCATAGTTAATCTCTTTTTTACTCTAAAGTTGTATTTTTTGTCTCCCATTTTAAACTTCAGCATGTTTATATAATTCCAGACACCACCCACAAAGCAGCAAAAAGAGACCGCATTAGAAAAACATTTTGAAGATGACGACAGCAAGCCTTTGTCCTTACAGCAACAGCAACACCAGCCCCTCATCTGTAGCACATAGAATGGATCAAGAATCCAACTGTATAGAAGGCCTCTTCCTATTCCAACCAAGGACAGCACCACCCTCTGGTAGAGGATGAAGAAGGCCACATATTAATAATAATATTAATGCAGTGAGGTGTATAGACAGAAAGTGAAAGATCACTGAAGTAGAAATACTCAATGCATCATGGGAATGCCACAGCAGCCTACACCTATTGTATCAAAGTTAGAGGAGGATTCAGGGTCACCTGATCCAGCCCTAACTATATGCTTTAGCACAAAGAGAAGTTTTAAGCCTAATATTAAAAGTAGAGATAATGTCTGTCTCCTGAATCCAAACTGGGAGCTGGTTCCACAAAAGAGGGGGCTGAAAGCTGAAGGACAAATAAAATGTGATGTCATCTGGATATTAGTTAAAATGTATCAAGTTTCAAGTTTTATTGTCATATACAAATAAACAGTGTAGCCACATTTACCCGTAATGAAATTCTTTGGTTCGTGCTCCTCAGCTTTACGTGAACATATAGAAGTGTGCAGTTATAGAAAAAAATCCGGATCGGCTACATCTTCCTCATGCAGCGCTGTCTGTCTGCTGATCCTGCATCGCTGGCAATTCAGACCTGGTGATGCGCTGTGCTGATCTCCCCACTCTTTGCAGAGCTTTGCAGTGCGGAGCGTTACAGCTGCACACCTGGTGGTGATGCAGCCAGTCAGAATACTTTCAATGGTGCATCAGTAGAAGTTTTTAAGTATTCTGGAGTTCATGCCGAATCTTCTCAGGCGCCGCAGGAAGAAGAACTGCTGTCTTGCTGCTTTTGTGATAACACCAACATGGTGTGACCAACTCAGATTCTCGCTGTTGTTGATACCTAGGAATCTAAAGCAGCTGACTCTCTCCACCTCTGCTCTTTCGATGTGGATGGAGGTGTGACCTCCTCTCTGAAGTCTCCTGTAATCCTCGATGCGCTCCTTGGTTTTGTTGTCGCAGCACCATGGTATCAGGGCTGTAGCAGAATTCCATCTTTTCTTTGTTTTCTTTCTTTGTTTTCTTTCTTTTCACCTGTCCCCTGCATTGCTTTCCTGAGTGCATACTGGGATGTTTTGTATTCACCTGGGTCTCTGGGTTTAAAGGCGGTAGTTCACGCTCTGAGTGCTGCACGGACCTCTCCTTTAACCCACGGCTTCTGGTTGGGGTAAGTTCGTACATTTGCCTGTGGTATGACGTCATTGATGCATTTTCATTTGTAAATAAAGTCTGTTACATACTCAGCATAATTGTTGATGTTGTTGTCAGCGGCAGTCCGGAAGACTTCCCAGTCTGTGACGCTGAAGCAGTGACGTGGGGCGCTGTCTGATTGGTCGGTCCAGTATTGAACCGAACGCGACATGGCTGATCACTTTTCAGCTTGCAGCAGAACCGAGGAGTGATCTGATTTGCCGAAGGTCAAACATGGTCCAAAATGTCCCCACTATGCCTTCTGATGATACTGCCTAAAGGAAGCATGTATAATGTAAATAGAATTGGTCCTAACACAGAACTCTCTGTGGATGTGATATTGATAATGGAATCGGAGTGTGCAGAGATGCCCCTGACACAATCCAGCACATAACAGCAGGGTACAAGATGCGACAGAGGCATCAGGATCACACTGGAAGATGGGCAGGAAGGGAGTAACCTGATGATTAAGTGCCGGCCATTCTGGCTACCGAGGGAATTTACAGCAGTGATTATTACGGCTGTTTACATTCCCCCACAAGCCGACACTGACCGTGCACTCAGGGAACTGTACAGCGCGATCAGCAGCGAGGAAACCGCACACCCAGAGGCAGCGTTTATCACAGCCGGAGACTTTAATAAGGGAAACCTGAAGAAAGTCTCACCAAAACTCCATCAACACATCCTTTTCTAAACACGTGGAAACCGGCAACTCGACCACTGTTACACCTCTTTCCGGGATGCGTACAAAGCCCTCCCCCGCGCCCCATTCGGCCAATCAGATCACTGCTCCATCCTGCTCCTGCCCGCCTACAGGCAGAAGCTGAAACAGGAAGCTCCAACCCGGAGGGCGGTGCACTGTTGGACGGACCAATCGGAGTCTGCGCTGCGGGACTGTTTTGATCACGCGGACTGGGAAATGTTTCACGTGGCCGCCAGAGACATTGATGAATACACAGACTCAGTCTGTGGATTTATCAGGAAATGCGTGGAAGATGTCGTCCCATCCAGAACAGTCAAATCCTTCCCAAATCAAAAACCCTGGATTAACGGAGATGTTCGCGCGGCACTGGCGGCACGGAACACCGCCTTTGCCTCCGCGAACACATCGGACTACAAACACGCACATTACCAACTCCGGAAGACGATCAAAGCAGCCAAACGTGAGTACAGGGACAGGGTGGAACAACAATTTGACAACCCTCGGAGTATGTGGCAGGGACTAAACACGATCACAGACTTTAGAGGGAAAACCAGCACACCGCAGACCACGGCCTCTCTGTGTGAGGATCTAAACGTATTCTACGCTAGATTCGACACAGCGAACACCATGAGACCGGACAGTGTGCGCACCGCGGATGACGTCAGTGCGCACACTGTGTCTGAGGAGGATGTGCGGAAGTGCTTCAGGAAGGTGAACGCACGCAAAGCTACTGGTCCGGACGGGATTCCCGGCCGCGTCCTCAGGTCATGCGCGGCTCAGCTGGCTGGAGTGTTCACGCACATCTTCAACCTTTCCCTCTCTCTGTCTGTAGTCCCAGCCTGCTTCAAAATGGCCACCATCGTCCCTGTACCCAAATCCTCCACCATCTCCTCATTGAACGACTGGCGACCTGTAGCCCTGACCCCCATCGTAAGCAAATGCTTCGAGAAGCTGGTCAGGGACTTCATCTGCTCTGCACTACCCGACTCACTGGACCCTCTACAGTTCGCATACCGCCACAACAGGTCCACTGATGATGCCATAGCCCTGACACTACACACTGCCCTGTCACACCTGGAGAAGAGAGACACGTATGTGAGGATGCTGTTTGTAGATTACAGCTCAGCATTCAATACCATCGTTCCCTCGAAGCTGGACAGGAAACTGCAGGATCTAGGACTGAGCAGCTCCCTCTGCAGCTGGATCCTTAGCTTCCTGTCTGACAGACGCCAGGTGGTCAGACTGGGCAGCATCACCTCATCCCCCATCACACTGAACACTGGTGCTCCACAGGGGTGTGTACTGAGCCCTCTCCTGTACTCACTCTACACCTACGACTGGACAGCCACTAACAGCTCCAACATCATTGTGAAGTTTGCGGACGACACTACAGTGGTGGGTCTTATCACCAACAGTGATGAGACGGCTTACAGGGAGGAGGTCAGCGCCCTGACCCACTGGTGTCAAGACAACCATCTCACCCTCAACGTCGCAAAGACAAAGGAGTTGATAGTGGACTTCCGGAGGTGCAGAGAAGTACACACCCCCATCACCATCAACGGCGCTGCTGTGGAGAGAGTGAGCAGCTTCCGGTTCCTTGGCGTACATCTGGCTGAGGATCTTACGTGGTCAGTACACACAAACAAAACAGTGAAGAAGGCGCAGCAGCGCCTCTTCTTTCTCAGGAGACTGAAAAGATTCGGCATGAGCCCCTGCATCCTCAGGACCTTCTATCACTGTGCCATTGAGAGCATCCTCACTGGATGCATCACCACCTGGTATGGCAACAGCACCGCCTACAACTGCAAAGCTCTCCAGCGAGTAGTGCGGTGCTCTGAACGGATAATTGGAGGTGAGCTTCCCTCCCTCCAAGACATCTACAGGAAGCGCTGCCTGAGGAAAGCGGGGAGGATCATCAAGGACTCCAGTCACCCCAGCCATAAACTGTTCAGACTGCTTCCATCAGGAAGGAGGTTCTGCAGCATCCGGTCCCGTACCAGCAGACTGAGAGACAGCTTTTTCCATCAGGCCATCAGACTGCTGAACACGTCATAGACACCTCAGCTTCACTACTGGAACTTTAACATTATGCACTCCACACTGTATATAAATGCCACTTGTTTTGCACATATTCAACTCTGTATATTTTATATATTTTATTATTATTATTATTATTATTATTTTATTTTATTTTTTTACTATTTAATTTGTAAAAATGTGTACACACACACACACACACACACACACACACACACACACACACACACACACACACACACACACGTAGGAAAATATTTAGTATACACATCCAGAAATGCATACACTATTATATATTGTACATATATTTATTAGTTTCAGGTTGGCCATTCTTGTATTTTGCTCGTTTGTGTTGTTGTGTTTGCACATCTCTGTTGCTTGTGGGGCTCGCACACAAGAATTTCACTCGCATGTGCTGTGCCAGTGTGCCTGCACATGTGATGTGACAATAAAAAGTGATTTGATTTGATTTGATTTGAGTAAGTCGGAGACCAGTGGCCACCAACTTGCAGTCTCCTATCTTTTTTAGATTGCACCTTCTGCATAAGATATAGTCCTCCAATGTGCACCATTTGGCAAAAGGAAACAAATTGGAAAACAAAGTGGTGCCAAAAAACAAAACCCCACATGCACCACGACGCAACCTCCAGCATTAGTCATTTTCAGTGGCTAGCACAACTGTCGCCACTAGGTGGTGTAGGCTACTTGGATGGTAATCACTATGTTGTTGTCTCCCCTCTCAGGACTTTGACTGGACCCATTCATCTACTTCCTAATATAGAATCATGATTAACAAACTGCTGTTGTAGTCCTCCATTTCTTAAGCATTTCAATTTAGAAACAGGAAATGAAAACTTGACTCTGACCTCAAATCCTTTAGATTTATTTCTAAAAGAAGTTGTAAGATGTAAGATGATTGTAAGATGATCCCATGTCTTGGAATAACTACCCAGAGAGCTCACCTGAAAAAAAGCCACAGTTATATTTATGATTATTAACATCTGTGAGTTCAAAACAGTTGAAAAATAAAAAGTATAATAACTATAAGTATTTGTGAGTAAAACTAAAACTGTAAAAATCAAAATCTTAAGATCAGGAAATAAGATCCCCACATGTCAGTGAAGTAAAAGAAAAACAATTAAATAAAAGTTTGAGTGAAATGAAACCAGCTTTTGAACAGCTAAGATAAATCATGCAAACTAGTTTTTATCTTGTCAGAAAGAACATATAGACATGCACTGACTATCACACTGCATAATGCAGTCAGTTTTGTTCTTTCTCCTTTTATCCTGCAAAAGAGGAAGTCAGTCATTACTGTTTAAAATTATTTGCCACCCTCAATGTTCTAACTTGACTCAATCAAAAGCCTCAAAAGCTCAACCTTACAGAACATACATAACAATATGAACTACAGTGTGCTAGGACTTGTTAGTATGTTATTGACTTCTGTCCCAGCTACTGTGCTGACGTTAAGATGCTGTTCTGCTTGTAAAATGTAGCAACTTTCTACAAACCCAGTTCAGAAAAAGTTGACACTGTGTGAAATTGAAATTAAAAATACTGACGGCCGCCAGTGCTTCACTTCATTCTCATAATAAATACACATAGGGTATCATTTTCAAAAACCCCACATTACCTTATTCTCGATTTATTACACTCACAAGATTTTTAGAAAACGTGACATCTCTTTACTTTACCTTGGTCACCAGGATTCGTGCTCATCTGAGATTTTTAGCAGATGCACCTATGGTACGAATTTGAAATCCTGTCAGCCTTTTATGGCTCAGGGGTAAAAACAGAATCCAAAGATTTGAAGTCTCAAACGTTTCCAAATATGCAGGGCTTTGGACTAAATAATGAAAACAAGCCAGATGCAGCATCTGTGTTTTCCAAAATAATTTTTCTGACTTCCACTTTTCCTCAGTCCATTTTAAATAAACTTTTGTTAGGACTAAAACGATCAAATAAAGCTGTTTTTATGATTTTATATAAACATTGCATGTGATCATTAAAGTGTTGGCACTCTGTGTTTTTGAGTCGGATGCTTCATTCAACAAGGTTGTCTTTATGAGTTTTATTTGCCTTTGCAAAGAAGTCAAATGACAGTACAGAGAACATGACGGCACTTTATGTTTTTACAAAGAGCTACAGTAATACTAGAATATATACAGAATCAAAGTATCTACCTGCCAAAGATTACATGATGACAGAAAGAGACAATATGAAGCCTTTCATTCAGTAAAGTCAGCTTGACACATAAGCAGAAGAATCTTATAATACATCTTATGGAGAAATGATGAACATAGACTCTCTTGCATATTTATATCAGGGAGTTCTTTTCTCAAGGTGCATAACATAGGAAGGAGAATATTTAAATCAAGTACACAAACGATTCAAACATTTTTATGGTTTACAATTTCCTGCTAATTGTTACGATATAGCTATGCTGTAAATTTCCCACTGAAGCAAAAATCCCCAGTTAATATTTAAACTTGCGCTAAGTTACGTGGCTCTTGGCAAACTGGACATTTCATATTGAAATGAATTGACGGTGCTTGTGAAACTAACCACACCTATCCTATCAGCACCATTTGGAGATCGCGCCCACACAATATTTTGGTCAGATATAATGCAGAAACTACAGTATTATACCGGTAACACAACTTCGGCTCTTTGCAAGTACCTGCACAGACAGTATGCTAACACGAAGTTAGCCAAGAATCCAGAGTCATGTTAAAGCTGAGTAAATGCTGAACCTTGCCCAGCACCGTGATAAAGGGGGGTGGGGCGTGGGGTGGGGGACGTCCTTTTCAGTGAAGCTACCCACTTTTTGAACATTTGAACCTGGGTGTACTTAAGCAATATACTGCATTACCTTTAAGAAAAGTTCTGTGTAATGTGTAATAACTTTTCTACTTTTTTGAGTATTGATCCCAACACTGATCACAACAAATGAATCAATTCCCATCCTTAGGGAAGGCAGCAGTGGTTTGAGGAGAGATAATTCTGTAATAACATCCCTATAGTCAAAGTAAAATGGTCATACACAGCTGTTGAACATCAAACTATAAACAAATATGTTACATTTAATGGTTTAGCAGGTAGCATTTATCATCCTGCAGTCACTTTAGTTGATGTGTTGTGATGTTACTCTGCTCATCTGACAGCTCTATGTCTGTTTGTTGGAGCATCTTGATTTGAACCAGCTGAAGGATGAAAACAAATGAGAAACAATTAATCCTTTTTGTTTTATTAGAGACGAGTCGTTTCAAATGAGTTTGTCATAGAAACATTTGTCTCACCACTCAAAGATGCTCAGTGTGGTCAAAAGCATTATGATTCCCACAGTCTTCGTTATAGTGTAGACACCAACCAGGTTTCCAGCTGTAATGAAAAAAAGAGTGATGAAAAATAGCGGCAGAATAAATGTTAAAGAGTAACTGAGGTCTGTTAAAGTGAATCAAAGTCAAGAAAACTTTAATTTATGAAACAAACAGTGCAAACAACTGCTGAAGAAGCATTGTTTTGTTTTTAAAATTTCACAGCTGAAAAACAACATGTTGAAAGATGAAGCACAATCTATAAACAAAAAACCATACCGACGCTCACATAAGGCACACTTCTTTTTGTCTCTTGTATAGGTATAACACAAAAAAGTTTGAAAGAAGGAAAAGAAATTATATTAACACTTTGAAATTGGATTCATTAAAGAAAAATAAAATAAAAATCTGTGACTGACTTTACCTTCACAGTAAGTAAGAGTTGAGAGAGCAATGTCTGCTGATGTCTGATTACCCAGATCATTAGTGGCCACACAGTAATAAACTCCTCCATCTGTTACATTGAAGCTGTAAATCTCTCCTTCAGATACTTTCACAGCTCCATCTCTGCTCTTCTTGAACCAGGTGAAGCTGCTGACTGGAGGTTTGGCTCTGCTGGAGCAGGTCAGGTTCACCCAGCTGCCTGCTGACACCAAACCTGATGGACTGATGGATGCTGAGGTGTCTTTAGGAGCATCTGGACAAATAAATTCTATCCTATAAATCATGATATGTTTGCAGGATGAAAAAACAAACTGATCGTCTTACATGAAACACTGAGAGTCTCTTCTGTCTCTGCTGTCTTGGTGTCGTTTCCTTGGTTCACAGGATATCTGGCAGAGCAGCTGATCTTCTTTCCATCATGTGTGTCTGACAGAGTGATGATCTGCTGGATTTTAGTTGTAAAGCTTCCATCTGTGTTTTCCTCTATTTTGTTGTGAGAGTCTTGTTGGAGATTCCAGGTGAGTTGAGGAGGGGAGTGTGGACAGGGAGTGAGAGCTGAGCAGGTTATAGTGACAGACTCCTTCTCCTTCAGATCACCTGAGATTGTAATATTGGGCCTCCAAGGAGAATCTGTGGTTTCACATCAAACACATATTAAAAATGAAGAGGACAAAATCTTTCAAACTAATCATGTGATGCTATCTTCCTGAATTCACATAGAAGTTCAGAAATGTAATCAAGTCCTGAACAAAGTAGCACAGAAATTAAAAGAAATACATACATCCTTTTAGTGTCAGGATGTTAGTTATGATCATTATGTCTTTCATCTAACATTTCCTCAGCAGTTAATTTAATTAAAATTAATTAAAAATAACATGTTACAAAGTATAAACTCACATTTCTTTACCTCTGACTGTTATTTGAAGAGGATCACACTGAGCTGTCGCCTTGAATGTTTCACTCTCTACTCTGAAGAAGTATGTGTCTGTGTATGTGGTGGTTAAATTAGAAAACAGAGTGGTGCAGTCTCTCTGACTCAGGTTCCCGGTAATACTTATTGGATAGATGCTAACTGCTCCACTACTTTTGAAGATCACATTGTTTTTGATTTTGGTAATATCAGAATTGTTTTTAATCCACACTCCAAAGGTTTTTCTTGTGCTGATAAATGTCTGTTCTGCTTTGTGGCTGAAGCTACATGGGATTTGCAAACAAGTTCCACTCAGTGCTTCCAGCTTCTTTGGTGCAGTTACAAAAAGGTCATCATGGCAGTGAGCCGAAGCACCTGTAAGGATAGTTTCATGGTTAACCCATTCACACATTAAATATTGTTAAAAAAATAATAATAAAAAGAATTTTGCTCCCAACAAAACTTTAAACAAACTTTGATCAAATTATTAGTATCATTATGTTTCTGTGTGTGTATGTTTTATGTAGAAACAAACTGACATTTTCCCTCTCGTTTCTACATAAAGCTTTTCAAGACATAAAGAGAAAAAGTCTCTGTTTTCACTTTGCTTGAAGAAACAAATAATATTATAAATGATTCAAAAATGTCTTAGATTGACTAAATAAACAGCTCACCTGAAAAAAAGACGACCATCAGTAACATCCCGAATGTCACCATGTTCAGAAACTCATTCCCTGCATTTGTGAACAAAAATGATTTTTTATTTAAATGATTTCACACATGGAGCTTTTATACTCTACTGGTGTGTTTCAAAACAAGTTAACAATCAAAACTTTTATCAGCAGATTTTCCATTTTTATTACCAAAGATGAAGAAAATCTAAAGAGCTGTGTGATTTGAAACCACTTGAAATAAGAAAACAATAACATAACAGTTCCTGGAAAACTGAAGCATCAATAAATAAAATATGTATGCTTCTCTTAGCAAAAGACGAATAAACAAAAGTTTTTGTGACAAGAAGCAGTAAAATGTTTCCTTACCAAATACACCCAAGTGAAGATCTCACAGTGAGATGAAAATGTTTTTAGTGAAACATTTAGTCAACTTAACATATAAGTCACTAGATTAAAAAGGAGGTACAAAAAAAACATGCAGTTCAAGAAAGTTCAACAAGTCTGTTTTGTCTGGTTGCAAAGCTGCTAGAGGTGTGACACGATGCCCCTGAAATACAGCAGTGAAAAAATCGTCAGTTTTTAGCTTCCTGCAAAAATCCTGTGAAAGAGGAAGTCAGACATGACAGCAGCTTAAGTCTGAAATTACTTCCTCACCCTCAAATACTTTTTACTACCATGAGTTATTCCAAGAATGTATAAGCTGAGAGTAGATACACTCTGTGCCACCACCTGTCTGTGTTAAGCTATTTTCAGTCTTTGAACTGTGAATAAATCCTGCTGTGTGCTGTCCTGCACTGAGTCTAAAGAAGGTCTCTGCTTGAAGAAGCCAGTCTCTCTGTAATGGACGTCTTCATTTTCTGCTGTTCTTCTGCTTCTTGAGGAGACAGACTCAGTGAAATCAAATATACCAAAGTGAATTGTAATGACGAGCTGGAGGAAAACTCTCATGCACTTCATCAAAGGAGCTTGCAAAGAAAAGCGTCTGGACTTCTTTAAGTTGCTTGAAGACGTTTCACCTCTCATCCGAGAAGCTTCTTCAGTTCATCTTCTCATGTACACTCAAAAAACAGATTCAGGTCCTTCTTTCAAAGAACACATCCAAATTGTGTTAGTTGTTCATAAATGCAATTAAAAACTACCAAATTAATTTGAATTTCTTTGTATAAACCTAAAATTATTCTAAACCAGCAGAGGCTGATTCTGAACACAAAATGAATGAGTTTGTTGGGGCACTAGGGGTAGGAGGAGTACATTTTTGCACTTAAGTATTTGTAAACTCAAAGAAATAAATTCAAGCCCCTCTTTAAGCTTAAACATTTTTTTTAATCTCACTCAACGCAAATGTAGCACTCCAGCATTACTGCAATTATTATTCGTGTGGTGAACCTAAATTATTTTCTCTCAAAGCAGTCTTTGTTACAAGAACACAAAGTTATTGAGCTACACAACGGTCCGCCTTCTTTGAAAATTTTGCACTCTTTCAGGATCACCTAAATGAATGCAGCTACTCTTGGCCTCTCTGTACTTTTTGGATAAAACTACACCTTCAGGTAAGGTAACATATTATTTTTTCATATATCCAATTGTGTATTTCTTTATCAGCTAACTCTATGGCAATGCTATTTATCATAGAAGCTTGTAATCATAGCTGGACTGGCCATCGGGCATACCGGGCATTTGCATGTGCATTGGTTCAATGGGGAGATCTACATTCAGTCATATGTCTGCTTTCCCAGGTGTTTGGCTACTTGTCTATTCATTACATCACTTTCCCTTTCCCACGGTGTAAAAGTCAATGCCGATGGCATTGCTGTAATTCCCACGGTTTCTGCTTCTTCCAAATCAATCACTCGCAGACGAAAAAGAACCAGAACCAAGCCTATGTGCTGTCTGGGTCTACTAGCTCTATCTACGATCAACTATCTACTCCATCTACTAGCTGCATGGATGTGGTGCAGTGCTCTCAGACAGTCATGCATCTCTACATGCCATTGATGCCTTCTTCGATCCCTCCAGCCTAGCATGCTATGTTCATGCTATGCCTTTGCCTCCATATCCTCCCAGCAGTTCTCTGGAAACTGCTTCTTCCACCTCCTGCATAAGAATGTTGCAATAAGAAGGTTGCTTCTTATGCCAGTTTAGCAACTGTTCTCTCTTTTTTTTTTTTTTTTTTTTGGCCTGTCCCGTTTGGCTCTTTTGCCCTCAGAATTGTTGTCTAAAGGCAAAGAAAGATGCCCAACAGATTTACTTTACCAAATTGACCATCCCAGCCTTGCCGTAATGGTCCATTTGATTCACCTTTTATTGTTTATTTTATTTTCACTTACTGAATACGGGACAGACTTGACTGGGGGAATGAAGGGGAGAAAGAAAGAGGGAAAGAGAAACAGCTGAGAAGAGGGACGGGGGAGAAGGGCAAAAGACAAAAACCAACAGAACGGGCAGAGAGAAAAAAAATGCATATATCAATCACCTGGATCACCTGCTGAGAAAGAAAAAAGAAAGCAAGCAGAAGAGAACAAGAGTAATAGAATAAACAACATCACAATGATATATGGGAATATGACAGTAAATACTAAATGTTAAACATTATTGTGCAGCACATAAGATCAACAGAACACAGTGTGCTTTGAGGTAGGAGCCAAAAAGGGTGTAGTTTGTGGGTGTGATCACCCGTGTGTACACCTGTGAGCATGGACGCGCTTGTTTTTTGTTTTTTTAAAAGGTTCCTTCATGTAATAATCTGCTAGAGGGTGTGGGGGGGGCACAGCCCCGTCCTCCAGGGCGTGAAGCAGGTGTGGAGGAGATCAAAACTCCAGACATCCAGAGGCCCCCAGAACACAAGAGACCAAGGAAGACCAACAGAGGGGCAGCTGCGCCACTGTCCCGGAAAGAGCTGAGGAGAGTCCCAGATGAGGGCTCACTCAGCAGCCGCGGAGCAGAAGCCAGGGGGAGTTGCAGTGACGCGCCCGTGAGCTCCGCCGGCAGCCAGCTGCGCCTGAGTGACCGAGCCCCAGGCCGAGAGGCCGGGGGCACCCCACCTCCGAAGTGGCCCGAGCGAGCCCCAGGCTCCAGGCCCCGATAAGCGGCCGCCAAGGAGTGAGCCGGTGTGTACCTGGACGCCCATCCCCGGACACAAAGAACCACCAACGCACCGATGTCTGAGGGGGTCCGCCACTGGCAGGGGAAGTGGTGGTAGGGGGAGATAGGCCTCCAAACCTTGGAGGCCTATATGTGCTGTTCAAGATTAATCTGTATACGTATGATTGAAGTGTATTTATACAGTGAAAAAAGGGATGATGGAACATTTGCAGCTAATGATGTGGCATATCTGTTTGAATGCTGATGCAAATTGTAGCTCCAGCATCACGTATGTACAGTGGGTCATGATTACAACACAGCAGAGACTGCTGACGGACACTTGCATTAATGGTTACGTAGCAAAGATTGAATGTTAATCTTTGACGGCTAACCATCTTTTCTTAAAGTCTATTTTTGCAAAATGCTTCTAATATGAAAGTTGTGCTGACATAAGTTCACCATTGGCTGGATGTACTTCTTGAATATAATCATCAGGATGTCCTTGCTAGGCTTTTTACCAACTGACTACACACTATTTGCAACTGTTTGTATCACAGTAGTTGAAGCAGTCAAACAATAAATTAGTTTCCAAGTTGAATATTTTTACTTTTGAGCAACCATTTGGTTTGATTCAGCGAGCTTTATTCTCATCAGTTTTTTAATTTTGCTTTTCTTTTAAAAAAACTGATCAAAAACTGCATTCTCATGAACAGAATTAATCTATTAAAATACAAAAGAGGTGGATTCCAGTATATGGAAGCCGCCACATACTGGAAAATCATACTGGGAAAATCATCAAAGACCCCAGTCACCCATCACATGGACTCTTCACCCTCCTGCCCTCTGGGAGGCGCCACAGGAGCCTCCGGACTAAGACCACCAGGTACCGGAACAGCTTCTTCCCCACAGCTGTCAGACTCCTGAACTCTGCCTCCTGACATCTGACCCACGTTAAACTCATGGACTGAACATACACACCCCCACAATGGACAACTGTACCCTCAAACACACAATAATAACATGGACTGAACCACCACTCACAACCACTAGCACTTTATATAGCCTCTGTAGAAACTATCTACACCCTCACTTATCTTAACTGCACTACTGTATAGCTCTGTGTAAATAATCATTCTGTACATTCGATAATTTTTAATCCTACAACTGTTTACAACTTGCATAGTTCCCATTTCTGTATAGCTGTATATCCCAGATTCTGTAAAGTTATTTATTTCATATTCTGTATAGTTTTTCATATTTATATCCTGTTCATATCCTGTACATAGCTTGTACTCACTACAGCCTGTACATACTTATAGTTATAGAATATTCACAACATACTTCATACCGTGTACATTATAACATACCATAATAGACCCATTTCTGTAATATACTTACATATCTATATTATTGCTAATATATATTGTAATATATCTATATCACTAAAGCACTTCTGGATGGATGCAAACTGCATTTCGTTGCCCTGTACCTGTGCATGTGCAATGACAATAAAGTTGAATTCTATTCTATTCTATTCTAATTGCATTTCATGTCTTCATGTCTGGCATTTTAATAAAATATCAAAGTCTTCCTCCTCACCTTAAGCCTCATCTCCTAAACTGAAGTCTTGGCTCTTTTACACAAACATGCATAAATGTGCTTTTTTATTTCCGATATTTTTGCAATTACTTATTTTCAGCAGATTAGACATAATGTTATATCAGGTAGTGAGAGTCTATGAAAATCACACTTTCTCTCTGATAAACATTTGATTACATTCTCACATTGTATGAGAGTCTATTCACTAAATGTCTGAGTCCAGCAATGTTTGATCCCTTTTTCACTAACGCAGGCTAACGGAGGCTAGCATTAAGAAAAAAGTTCAAGATATTGTCAACAACTCCCCTCTGCATTGTTGTCATCGGACAGAAGAGAACTTTCCTGACTCATCAACTCATATCGGACTCCTTTCACAAAGTTTCACAGACTCTTCCTGAATAAACTGACATGGACAACAGCCGAGGAAACAGCATATTAACAGCCACTCATGGCGGCCAGAGTTGTTTGTCATACATTGACTTTAAGAAAACAGAACTCAGCTAAATGAAATTTACTGACAACTAGTGGTGAGATTTCACATACTGTCATTTTAAAGCTGGAGGTCCCACTCAGTCAGCACCAGATATTTGTACGTGTTCCTGATTACTGCTCTTGTTTTTGTTACTCCCTTTCTTTTCTTTTTTGAAAATAATTTATCCTCCTCTCCTCTCTTGTAGACTGCTTACTGAAAATTTGGAATGACCCTCCTGCTCCACATCGTTCACCCGACTCTGAAAAATACCAAAGAAAATTCACTACACCTGAACTATTGACCATTATCTGCAAAATCCCCAATAAACCTATTAAACTTTCATCTTTGGTGTTCAGATCTGGTTTGAGACTTTACAGTCACCACATTTTAAACATGGCCTTTGTTTACATTTCACAATATTTCCTTTTGACTCCAGAATTATGATGTTGAATAATCTTCAAAAAGTCGTTTTTTATGTTTTAAGAAAGCATCATGATGTCACAGTGAATTTTTGTGTCTGTGTCAACATAACTCAGTTTTATCGTGTGTATCAGTTACTGAGTTATAGGCAGGAACAAGTTTAGTTTAATGTGACCTTTGACCACAAAAAAAAAAGAAAAAAAAATCAGTTCATCCTCCCTCCCTCATAGAAATCCTGTCACATGTGCAGAGGCCTAGAAACTAAGAAACTAAGAGACCACTAAGAGAATTATGTATGACATGAAATTGGTTAGTAGGAAGTGTTTTATGTATTTATAGAGCGGTTTAAGTGCATCTCTGAGGTATTTGTAGCCTCAGAAGTGAGTTTCACTTTTCCGGTGACGCGTTTGTGCCTTGTTGTATTATGGGTGTTGCATCCTGCTGCTGTGAGTACAAAAGTGGATTCAAAGGAGCTTTTTTCTGAAAGCAGAGATCCCTCCAGTTTTGTCTTCCTGTTTACACCCATTCTCGCACTTACACACACGCACACACAGTTACTCATGTGAAGCAATACACACAGTCTCTCTATGACTGAAATACATATCACGCACTCACGCATGTATAACCCTCACATGCACACACAGCATTTTATTTTACAAGTATTTCATGTTTCATATTCATATCACAGCTTTTGTTGTCCTCCCATAGTGTGCCAGGCAACCTGCTGAACTGTCTCCCAGCAGGATTTCCTGTTACATCATCAGCTTATATGTCATGATAGCTGTGTGGCAGGCAGGATGAGGACCCAAAATGCAAACTCACGGACTCAGGGGATAAACTCAAAATCACAGCTTTAATGCTGGAAGGCAGATCACAAGAAATACAAAACTTAAACCGGGAACAATAACTAATACTTGCAGAGAGACACAGGGAAATCCACGCAGCTATGAGGGAGACTACAACACAGAACTGAGGGAGACGCAGACATAAATACACAGAGGGTTAACGAGGGAAGTGGGAGCACACGGGGAACACAGCTGACACAGATAATCATAACGAGACAGGGCAGGAGTGAACACAACATGACGCATACTGACGAGAGACTGTCAAAGTAAAACAGGAAGTACAGAGGTTCAGACAGGAGGAGAGAGCACGGGGAGAACACAGACATAACAGGCTGGGGAAAACATGGAATAAAACACGAAAGGGGACAAGGGCTCATGAATACATAGAGGGGCACACAGGGGGTGAGAGTCACAAAGGGAAAGCACACAGGGAACCACATAACAGGGCAACTCAGGAAACAGAACCTAAACAGGGAACTGAATACAAAAATACAAGAGAACTAAGAATACTGGGCCAACATGGCCCAGGACCATGACATTATATATCTCCTGGAGTGTTTTTGTTTGTTCTTTTAACCACATATATGTTCAAATCTAAGCAAAGAATAATGGCAAGCTTACTGTGGTAGTACTATTAGCTTGTCACTAAGAAATTTGAATTACTTTTATCACGACATTGGGAAGACTGGACTAGAAGAAACTGTGACTGAAAAAAGTGTGTCAGAGAGGACAAAGATTGCGATGAGTCACGCTGAACCTAAGAAAATAATCCCATCACACCACATAAAGCTGTTGCCTCAAGCTGAAAGGAGTTGTTTTCGTGAGGAGAGAACTCAGCGCTATTGTCTTGGTCTTTGTTATGTAACATCTGAGCAGGTGGGATAAAAAGCAGAAAGAGCCAAAGGATGAAAAAACCCTGATGGATACTTTTAACAGCGTTCACTGGTGACTTTCTTTTTACCACATGAATGGTGTCTTGGTTTTTTTTATTGTATTGCCACAAGAGTACGCTCAAAGACACAGAGGTGTTGCGAGAGGTCTTATTTTATCTGATAACCAGTCTACATGATGTGAGATAATTACATGTGCTAGTGTAATTGTGACATGCAATGTTACTATCCTATAATAATTGAGCAGTTAGGGATATATGTGATATTAGGAACAACAAAAGCAGAAACAGATGACCCCAAGAATCAGGCTTAGCAGCACTCTCTAGTGCAAATGTATCACCTTTAAACTTTACTATGAAGGAAAAGACATCTCTAAGCAGAGACAATTACATCAGCAGCCTGCCACCAGAGGTACAGGGATGTACACTCATACTCATCATGACTCGATGAATCATGATCGAGTCATGACTCATCATTGTAAATACGCCTGACCATTTTATTACCAGCTATACCATCAAAAGGCAGAGGTGGGACCAAGTCATTGTTTTGCAAGTCTCAAGTCAAGTCTCAAGTAATGTCAGGCAAGTCAGAGTCGAGTCTCAAGTCATTGGTGTAAAAGTCCGAGTAAAGTCACAAGTCTGAAACTTTGAATTTCAAGTCCTTTCGAGTCTTTAAAAAAAAACAAAAAAACGAAAAAAGCATGTTGCAGTTATGCTAAATGTAAATATTAGACCATGTAATTTTTAAATCTGTGTTTTTCTCAACACATGACAAAATAGTGAACTTAGAAAATATACACAAATTGTGAAATTGCACCTCTATAAAATGCAGCTCAATTAAACCTAGCTCCAAGGATAATTTTCACCGACAATTCTGAGATAAGCTGCATGTTATTCTTGGATGTGCTTGTAGGACCGGCTTTAAAATCGCATGACAAAAATATCATACACATTAAAAAAAACGGTATCATCAACGTAGCCTGGACAACATTTGCTTGTTAGATGAAGTCATGATCTCATCGTTGCAAAAGAGAAGCACCACCGACCGTTCTTTATGCAACTTCAACTGTCGGAGAAAGTTGGAAGTTGTTCCATCTCTGTCTGTGATTCTCTTCTTGCATGTTTTGCATATTGCATTTTGGTTTTTTGTTGACTACTTCATAGTTTATGTACCTGAAAAAAATAACTCCTTGCAGCATTTTTGAGCGTTTTTTTTTTTTTTTTAAATCTGGTTAATTTGATTGGCTGTGCTACAGCTCACACACACATACGTACGGAGTGTGGTTTGAATAAATGAATCAATGAATTGAATTAATGGTGCACACTTTCTATATAATATGTATGTTAAATTTTAGATTTGGGGTGAAATATCAAGTCTTTTCAAGTAAACCGGTTCAAGTCCAATTCAAGTCCCAGGTCATTGGTGTAAAAGTCCAAGTCAAGTCACAAGTCTTAGAAGATTTTTTCAAGTCAAGTCTAAAGTCATAAAATTAATGACTCAAGTCTGACTCGAGTCCAAGTCATGTGACTCGAGTCCACACCTCTGCAAAAAGGGACCAATAATCCATATGTGACCAGTCTCTATGTGGAGGGAGGGGAATACAGAGCACTGAGCTGTGGCAAGGAAATAACACCAAGCCAGTGGTTCAGATGTGTTAAGCAAATCAAAGTCCAAGAAATAGAGTTTAATGGAAAGCACAGTAAATACAAACCAGTTCATTCAGAATTTAATGAAGCTGTCTGGTGATTAAACTCAGATGACCCATCATAGCAGAATTGAATCGTGGGATGAACCAGTTGTGTCTACACATAATGGACAACTTGGCAAAGCATCAGGTTTTTGGGCACTTTCTTTCTTCACCCTGTAACAGAAACAAATAATTTGTTCCCATTTCTTTAGTTCAATCTATGAACAATATCAAAAATTAGACATTAGATAAAAAAAAGATCTTAATCTTAAGGTCGGGGAAACAGGGAGAAAAGGCAGAGGTTTGCCAGATTACACAAGAACTGGATTTATAATCCGTTTTCATGCTGTGATTAAACAAAATGAGATTTTTTTATTCCCATAAAGCTGACGTTCAAACTGTTTTTGCCTTCTGTTTCCATGTATTTTGCATGTTTTAATAAATTACAGCAACTCTTTCCCATTTTTCCAGGAAAACATAAAGAAATGAGGGAGTTTAATGCTGTTTTGACAAAATTCATTCATTATACTCAAGTTAACTAAAGTACCAGTCATAAAGTTTAAAGTCATCAAGAATGTGTTTAAAGACTAAAATACGTGCAGACTATTTAAGGATTTTCTAAAGGAGATATGGGTAATAAATGGGTTCACTGAATGTGTGTTTTTGCAATTAACGAAAGTGTACACGCTGCTTCAGTGATTCACATGTTTTTGTATTTTGGAATCAGGGTATATGTCCTCCCAGTTAAACACAGTTGAGAGTCTGGTTCCTGTTTCATGAACAGACTTCAGCTGCTTTGCATGAACCAAGTGGTCTTGCACAGAGTCAAAAACCTTGGACCGAGTTGTTGCTTCGGGCCACCCTCTGTATACGGTGGAGGAGAAAATACACACCAAACTGCTATTTCATGTGCTGCCTATTATCCACCAATAAAAGCCTAATAAAGACAGGTGTTACCAGGCAACCGAAGCTATTATAAAGTGAAACGGTCCTTTTATGATGCTTAATCCCTTTTTGAGTGCGTGAAAGTGCCCTAACAACGCTTCACTGAAACAGTGGGTGGGGTTGGAGAGCATTTGTGTAGTAGCCTGTTAGAAATAATGGCAAACCGAACGCAGCATCAGTTCATCTTTTACATTTTGCACATTTTACAGCATAAAGCAGTCTCAGCTGCAAAAGTAAAACCATCTCCCTGTACTGGAAAGCTTTTATCTCTCAGGTGCGTATAGAGTAAGAGCGCACCATGCTGTCTTCATCCATGGAAGTCAGGGATTAGGTCTGGATTCATAATAAAACAATGGGTATAAATACAAAAGGCTAATTTGTAGCAGTAGACAGTGGTGCTGGTTTTAAATAAAACAGCACATTGAGCCTTGCTGATTGATGTTGTAGGTTTGGCATTGCTTCTCAGAAATGCACCAG
The DNA here is from genome assembly GCF_964374335.1 of Astatotilapia calliptera. NCBI lineage: Eukaryota > Metazoa > Chordata > Actinopteri > Cichliformes > Cichlidae > Astatotilapia > Astatotilapia calliptera. The sequence continues at coordinate 12,967,334 of NC_137430.1, read as the reverse complement.
TGCTCACAGCCCTTTAAAATTCTTTGTGTGTGTGTATCGGTGTCACTGTCAGTTATTATCAACATGACAGCAGCAGCAGCTTCCTGTGAGTTTATCATTTAGTACCCTTATAAAGGTTGTAAGGGCTGCATGCCTTGACAGTCAGCTATGCATGCTATGTGTTAAACACACAAAACAGTTTGGGATGCTCACATTAGTACACACACACACACACACACACACACACACACACACACACACACACACACACACACACACACACACAGGTGATGACAACAACAGGAGATCAGGTAGGCACGTTCAGCCTGTCGGGAATGAAAGAAAAGACCTTCAGGAATACTGACTGGCCATATGTCCCTCCTTCACCCATCAGGGAATCAGTCTGCATAGCTGCCAAGTCTCTGCCGTGTCTCCGCCATCAGCACCAGAAAGACGAAATACAATCGGGTGTCACGCAGGGCGAAGCAGTGGAAGGTGAATCTGTCCCTCCAAGCTATCTCAAATGAAACTGCAGCAAAGAAAATTCAGGGCATTTCTACAACTTTTGTGTACGTGTTGAAGTTCAATCAGTGTGACTGCACGTGGAGAGACACTGGGGCATTCATTAACCTGTCACTGATGATTTACAGTGCAAAGGAAGCTACAAAAGCTATGTGTCAGTTTCATATCTGGCATTGTCTATTAGGAACGGGATTTATTTGAATGTCTTTTGAACTAAAGAGAGGATGACAGGTTGCAGGATTAATAATTAAATGTTTTTAATATTTCACTAAAACGGGACCTTCAAAGAGGATTAGTCCCTGTGTGGGAAAAAAAAGTGTGGCAACGCACTATGTGCAGAAAAACACAACGGCCTTTTTCAAAATTAATGCTATCTGGATTTATTTATTTATTTAATAACAAATGAGTACATGCCTGTAATTGAAAATGAATCTATTACACTTCTATTACACTCATTTCCAACTGCATGATTTTATTGTGGACTGCATTGGCTCCTAAATTAAACAACTGTTTTGCCAGTCTGTCGCAGGCCAACACACAGGGACAGACAACCATTCACACTCACATTCACACCTAGTGGTAATTTGGATTATCCAATTAACCTATCCCCACAAGCTGCATGTCTTTGGACGGTGGGAGGAAGTGCCACCGTGCTGCCTTGTATTTGTGTATATGTTGTAGAAATAAATGAGCTCCGGCCTGAGCAAGATGCTAACTTCGGTTTCCTCTCTATTAATCCACAGTGTGTTCATACTTGGCTACGCAGTGCTCTCTAGCCTGTGAGCCGCTTTCTGCCGGTCCAGATTTGCTTAGGTCTGGTGCTGGTAACAAAGACACAGTAGTGACATGGACATTTCTTCTCAGCCACATCTGCAGCTGTCATTTTTATAAATATCGACTTATTATATATGTGCGTATGTGTGGGTGGATGGGTCTCTTCATAGCAATATGTGGACACCAACCAAAGTACTTCTATATAGATGGCGACCCTACGCCCTTTAGTGACCTGGAAGCAGCTGTTGTTCCTGGATGCCTGTGATAAAACATAAGCTCTCCCAGTGTGATGAGGGCACCTTCAATATGTGGTGATCCGCTCTCACAGTCTCTATCTTATTCAGCACAACTTTTTCATTTTTGTTTCTTTTTTAAATTATGAAACAACAGACACAGATGAGCATCTATCCATCCATCCAATTCAGGGCTGTGATAGGGTGAAAACAGATAAGAAATAACACTGAAGCAAAGATAAGACAAGACTTTTCTCATTTTTCCTCCTTTGTCAGAACTGTGTGAGTGTTTAGATGTGTAAGTATGGGGTGATTGAATTGATGGGGTGATTGAATTGATAAACTCTTTTGCAAGAATATCAGATTACTCAATTAACTGGTCAAAATCTACAGTCCTACCGATTAATTGCTCCTTCCATAATTCCTCTTCTACACCACTGCAATCGGGAAATATAAAATATTTAGGTATTAATGTTTCTCCCAAGCTTGCAGATCTAACTAAATTAAACCATATCCCACTTTTAAAGAAGGTAGAAGATGATCTGGCTAGATGGAAATGTCTACCCATATCACTCATGGGAAGGGTTGCCGCTATAAAAATGATGGTCTTACCAAAAATAAATTATTTATTCTCAATGATCCCAACTAAACCGCCACAAGATTGGTTCAGATCTCTAGATTCATGTATGTCCAAATTCCTTTGGAAAAATAAACCCCCACGTATAAGCTTAAAAACACTACAAAAGACCAAGGATAAAGGAGGACTAGAACTGCCTAACTTTCAGCACTACTTCTTAGCCAACAGGCTTCAGTTTATCTCAGGATGGCTAAAACACACCCTCTTAGATGAACCTTGGCTAGATGTAGAACAAGCACTCTGCAATAATCTAGAGATCTCAGACCTACCATTTATCAGCTCAAACATCCAACGACATGAATGCTTTAAAAGCATCAACATCAGCTCTTCTCTGACAGCATGGTGGGAGTTTCTAAAATTGACGGCGTCTTCATTAATCCCATGCAAACGTACACCTATCTGGAACAACCCTGACATATTACAAAACAATAATATGATAAACTTTTCAGGTTGGAGTGATAAAGGAATCAAATATTTAGAACATATACTAGAAGGAACAGAATTTATTTCATTTGACGGACTAGTTACACAATATGGGATCAACAAGAAAAGATTTTTAGAATATCAACAAATTAAATCCATAGTAAAAAAGAAATTTAAACCGGGTCAAGTTGAACTACAAACACCACCAAGTGTGGTTCAATTTCTTACTCTTAAACCCCCCAAATTACTATCCAAAATATACAGAATGCTTTCTAAAACAGATGAATCAATATCACTTCCTATTGCAAAATGGGAAGCGGATTTATCAGTTAACTTAGACCTAAACTTCTGGTCTCAGATTTGCTTAAAAACCTTTCATCTAATTAGAAATGCCAGTCTTCAATTAATTCAATACAAAATATTACATAGAGTGCACTATACAGGTCATCGGATGTTCAAGATGGGCTTTACGTCTACCAACAACTGCTCACACTGCCAAACCAATTCACCGGACAATTATATCCACGCTCTTTGGTTCTGTCCACCAGTTCAGAAGTTTTGGCGCGAGATATGTGAAGACTTATCGAAGTGTCTGAAATGTAACATTCCAACTTCCCCCTTAGTGTGTTTGTTGGGCAGCTTAGATAATGTCACTTCAGAAAAGAATATCGCCCATATGGTTTTCACTGCCCTATGCATAGCCAAGAAAACAGTCCTCATGAACTGGAAAAATAAAAATAATCTTAATTCTAACCAATATAGAAATTATCTATTAGATTACATTAGTCTTGATACAGCCTCTGCCACCACATCAGATCAATTGCTCTGGGCTCCTTTGATCAGCTCCATCACCTAGTGGGGGTGGGGGGTCATAGTTTGGTCCCACCTTCACTGTTGTGATTGGTGTGGGGGTAGGGACAGGCTTAGGGCGTCGGGGGGTTCCCCGGAGGCATCTTCCTTGGGGGGCTCAACCCGGGGTAGCGGTCATGTCCGGTTAGGGGCTCTGTTGGCTCTCCGGTGACTGTTTCCTCGCGGCTGCGTGCAGCGGGGCTAGGGGAGGGTCTGTGCTGACGGACGTGGGTTACTGACCTGGTAGCCTGGCTGCCCCTGGGTGGGTCCGGGATGGGCGTGAGGTTCTGGGGGCGCTCCGTCTCTGGGCTGGGACCCGGACCGGGCCTCGGGGGCTTGGGTCCTGGTTGGTGTGTTGCCGGGGTTGTGGGTGGGTGGGTGCATGGGGGCCCAGCCCTGGAGCAGGGTGCCGCCGGTGCATCGAGCCACCTGGGGGGCTCTTCAACTGGTGGGGGAGATTGTCACATCTTGCAGGAGCTTTCCTCTCCTCAGGAGCTCCCTCTGCAGGAGGGGGAGATACAGGAGAGGTGGAGGAAGATCTCAGCCTGGGTGTTTATTGTCTTATGTAGTCTGGAAGATGAGTGGATGGTGGGGTGGGTGCAGTTTTCTCTGTGGTGGGGTTGGGTGGACTGTCCCGGGCTCTGTGGGGCCGGGCGGCGCTGCTGCACTGGGCCCGGTCTGGATGGGCCTGGGCCCCCTTTCCCTGGCGGGTCGCGGAGTATGGGGGTGCCTACTGGGGTCAGCGGGGGAGCTGGCCCCAGGGAGGGGTCACTTGCCCCTCCCTTCCTTCCCTCCCCATCTCCAGCTGCCTCCCTCTTCCCGCTCCACCACAACCACCCACACATGCAGGGCCTTGGAGTAGGGGTATGTCACCAGGGTGCAGAGGAGCCTACCCCCCCCCCCCCCCCCCCCCCTGTCCCCTTCTGGCTGCCTCTGCCTCAATTTTATCCCACAACTTAGACATTCACATTACTCACACTCTCATTACACATACATATAGGATCTTGGGGGTGGGCACGATACACGGAGTCCAAAGTACCATCAGGGTGTACACCCCACCCCTGGCATCGTTGCCCACCTCTCAATTTTAAATACACGTAGACATTGAGGGCTAGCAGGAGGGACCATGCGCTTACCTGCTGCTCTCTGGCAGGTAGCTCCAAGCCCTCCTGGGTTTTAAATGCACCTTAGAACACACATGCATCAACATTACAATGAGCGGGTGGAGGGAGGTTTGGAGTCTTCTCTCACCCCCGTTCTCTGCGACCTGCTGGAGCAGGGGGGCTAGGACTAGGAGGAGGAGTTGGCCGTCCGACTGCGGTCTGGAGTGTGGAGCCTTCCTGCTGCTGCGGAGTCGGGGCGGTCTGCCTCCCCCCACCGCAGGGAAAAGGGAAACACCACCTGGGTCTGGGTGCAGTTCCCCCCTCCAGGGGCGGGGGCACCTAGACCCGGTTTGTAGAGTACGCTTGGGGAGTGTGATCGTGTGTACAACGTCTCTTTATGTCTGTCTCCACGTTGGTTGAGTGTGGAGTAAGTGCATATGAGAGCATGAGGGTGGGAATGGATGTTTGTATCTGTGTGTGCCTGTATGTCTGTGTCTATATGTCAGGTTGGGTGTCAGGCGCCACCTCTCTGGGGACATCTCAAGCAACTGTTCTCAAGTCATCTGATCCTTGCCTGTCTGTTGGCAAGTTACAGGTTGCTTTAGCCATTCTTCAAGACACCATCTGCTTGGTTTATCCTGAACAATTAGAAAACAAATTAACTATCAGATTAGCTATAAAATTAGATAACAGATTAACTATTGGATTAGCTATCTTATTTCCAAATTTCTGAAGAAATATGAAGTAGCCGAGTGGTGCATTGTAAGGAGCTCTCTGATTGGTTAGACCAGGGGTCGGCAACCCTAGGAACGGGTTAACTGATGGCACGGCCATAGCTGGACTGGCCATCGGGCATACCGGGCATTTGCTAGGTGGCCCGATGATTTTTTTATTTTTTTTTGTAACGGTATAAACAACGAAAGGTGGTGGATCGGCCAGATGCTGGCCGGTGTGTGAAAATAACTCAGTTGTTTGGTGGTGGCATCGCGGAGCTTCCACAGATTCAGTAACATTAACAAGTGGTGGAGGCTGGCAGGTGGATCAGGGAGAGGGGAGGCAGGACAATGAGAGACCCGAGGCGGCCGCCGGTCCGAGTGTCAGGTGAACTGAACTTCAGGTAAGAAGTTATGACCTGCAGTCTATCTGGGTCAGATATAAACCAAGTTTAGGTGGAGTTTATTTTCGTTGTGCTGACTTTTTACAGTCAGTTACAATAACTCGTACTGCGTACTAGCTAGCATGATGGAGTTTTATACAGCTGGGTGGGTGCTATGATGTTACTAATAGTGAACTTTATTTAATTCATAAGGTTAGTTAGTAGAGTTGCCATCGTCCTGTAAAAAGACGGAATTGTCCAGCATTCAGAGAAATTATTACTCGTTTCGTGTTGAGCTGAGAAGGGACGCAGTTTGTCCCGGACGTCAGCTAGAATGAAAAAAGACACAAAGGTGGAGCTGCACAGCTGCCTCTTCTTCTCTCCCTCTCTCTCCTATTGCTACTTTAATCATGAAACTGATCAATGATCAGCTGATCGGCTCTCTTGTTTGTTTATCGCCCACTTTGCGCCAGATGTCGTGCTAAACAACAGCAGCACGTTTAAGCTTGATCAGCTGTTTTTAGAATTTATTTAATATTAATTTCTAGTATCAGCTGATATTTGCTGGAGCCACAGCTGTAAAAGCTGCTGGTCATGATATCGGTTTGGTTATCTTGTGAGAGGGAAACATGAAGATGAAACCAGGAGATGTCCTTACTGAATCATCAGAGCTGAACAGGTGATGGAGAAACAGGTTTACCTTTTAGGTGACATTAATGAGTTGATGGAAAGTTATGAACTGTTTCTAAGAGACAAATAACACCAATATCATTTTCTAAGTAGCTGACAGCTGGTAACTGTGCAGGCGTGGCTCTAGCAAAGTTTTGCCAGGGGGCCAGGTAGGGCATTAACAGGGAAAGTGGGGCACAAAGAAATACTTTCTTATTCTCATTTAAAATGTCTGGCTGTTATTAAATAATTATCTGAAGCTTACAACCAAAGTTTTTATCTGACATAAAATGAATAGAAATCATACATATACCAACAACATTGTACATCACTGTCACAACAGCATTTGTTTTCATTCAAAGGCTTTATGGCTTCAATACCTGGTGGGCCGGTCTTTAGTCAAAATGCCCGGGCTGTTTTTTTTTTTTTTTGTCCCAGTCCAGTCCTGGGCACGACACGCAGTGAAATAATCTGAGAAGGTGCATCAAAAAATAATTGGCCGCGCCAGCGGTGCACATCTCAAATCAGCTCGCATACACACATTAGTTGTTCCTCTTCTTAATGACAGTATCTTAGCTAACAACCCCAACTACCAGATTCAACTTGTAATTGGCTAAAAATAACTTAGCCTACTGGTGAGAGGGTCGTTGTTAGCTTTCCACATTCCGACACTTCAAAAGCTTCAGGAGCTTTCCGCTCAGCACAGCATCAGCATCCAGGAAAAACACGGATACATCTGTGGACACGAGACACAATGGATTTTTGGGACTTTCAGGTGTATGGACCAATGTTTTATTTTCTGATCAAACTAGAAATCTTTAATGAGCAGCTAGATTTGTCTTGCATTAACTGGCTGAGTTAATGCCAGTTAATGCAACATCGAAGCAGCTGGAATCCATAGCTGTGTGTGTTCATGGAGCTGCATTTTCACCTGCTGGACATCACTACCTGACAAGTTTGACTGTCTTCAGAACATTGCAGAGGCCTTATTGACAGGATTTGGCTCTGCATGTCTGTGTGAGCAGATTTTCCCTCACATGAGTCCTCAGGTAGCCGTCTGAATGCTGGACACTCGGAGACCTGTGTCTCTGAGTGGGAGACCAGAGATCATATTAACATGTGTGTCTCTGTATTAACAGACATGCCATATTGGCTTAGTTTATTTTTCATATCATTCTTGTGAGGAGACCATAAATAGCATTTGTATTTTCTGTTGTACAGTTCATTTGCTGTTATGGAGTTCTTGTTATGGATAAAAAGTGTCTTTTTTGTCACGGACCCGGTTCCGGGGACTTGGGGTCCGTGAGCAGTGTGGACCTTTAGTATTACTATTGCTGTTGTTGTTGTTATTATTATTAGTATTATTAGTATTATTGTTATTATTGTTATTATTGTATTGGATGTATATTTGCTGCACTGTGCTCTTGTGTTCCATGCTGGTGTGTGTACGTGTGGGTGTCTGCGGGTGTGGCTGAAGGATGAAGGACAGCCACCTGCAGGCCTTATGGGCGTGGCCCTGCCGGCTGCCAGTCACGCCTAGGTTCTCACACACCTGCTTCTGATCAGGCTCGTCGGAGGAGCTACTTAACAGTGCGATGGAGCTTCCTCTGGCGCAGGATCGTTGAGTTAGACTCCATGTCAGTGTTTAAAGTGCTGTTCAGTGTATGCCTGCCGGAGTTGGCGCCATAACGGCTGTGTCTGTTGTTTTTCCTCAGGAAGACAACGGAACACAGGGCTGCAAGACACACGGGGTGTGCGAAGGCACAGGGGCAGAGAGCACGAAATACCAGCACTTAGGAGAAGACACGTCACGGGAGTCGAGGGAGCACTTTGGAGATTTATTGTGTGGTGTACATTTACCTCACTGTAAATAAACCCACTGCTCATTCCATTAAGTCCAGCGTTTGGGTCCTTTCTCCAACATCCCCCACGGTCTGCCAGCCAGACCGTGACATGTTTTGTTTCAAAATAGCTGATAACTATTCGCTGATAGCTGCCAACATCTGCGAACAAATATAATTCTATAAAGTGGTTCTATATAGTGTGTAACTGTTAATATAGAGCGTTATTAAATTTATTGCTAATGCAATCATATGGCACACTGACTTCTGAGGAAATTTTAAAGGGCACTCGTCATCAGAAAGGTTGCCTACCCCTGAGTTAGACAGACACAGGCTTGCTGCCTGGCTTTTTCTACACCGCTGTTTGTGCTGATAGCTTTCCATGTACGTGCACTTGTACAAAGGCCATTCAGCCTCACTATTTACAACTTGCCAAGCATGAATATATGAAGAATAGATTATTAGAACCAGCACTGATCCCTGTTATATTTTTACAAAGTGTTAGAGCGATGGCTGCAACCTACAGCTTTTAAAATCAGAATTAAAAGAGCTATATGTAAACACATCAGTTCAGATGTTACCACATTGCCTTCTGATACTTAGAATGAAAAGAACTGATATAGCGTGGCTAAAATAATAGCGTTCAGTTCTCTCAGTCCTTATATTCCTGCCTCCAGGCAAAGCTGGAGATTCATGCCATATTCATGAAGGATGTTATGACTTTGTGGCATCAGACAGGCACAAAGGAAAACCAGCACCTGGACTTCCCTTAGTGATGACTGACTTTCCATCCTGTATTTTACATCCTATTCTCTATCTCCTTTAACATACAATTATTACAAAAAAAAGTTGTGTAAATTTATTAAGTACGCATTTGTACTTTTACTTGTTTTATGAGTTATGCAAATGTAAAACAGTGTTATTGTTTATTTTCTAGTCAGTTCAGGTTATTTTCACTCAAAATTTAAATTCATGCATTTCATATGTTTCTCAACACTGGAGGTAACGTAAATAACTAAATTCATTGCAACTTTCTTTGCACCTCATCTACCACCCCTTGGCTGCCAAAATGTATTTTATTCAATCCACAAGACATGTGCATGTGTTAGTGATTCTTTAATCTCACTGCTCCAGCGATACTTATTTGGCTCAATCAGAGTGTGTGTTGGAAGGTTATTTGTGCTTTCTGGTCAACAGTTTAAATTGTTCATCCATGTTTATGTCTTCTTCATAATCGACTTTAGGAGGCGCAAACAGGTCCACTCCCCTGTCATTATAAATGAAGAATGGGTGGAATCTGTCTCCACCTTTAGGTTTCTGGGCACCCACATTTGCACTGACCTCACCTGACCCACAACACGCCCTGGTAAGAGGCCCACCAGCAGCAGCTGCACTTCCTCCATGTCCTATATATATATATATATATATATTAGGGGTGCAACGATACACAAAATTCACGGTTCGGTTTGATGATTTGGTGTCACGGTTCGATATTTTTTCGATACAAAAAAATGTTCATGCATTTTTAATTTGTCATTTATTAAAATTATAAATATATATTTTAACTCAAAAGTACAGTTTTTAAATTTAACCCTAACCCTTGTGCGTGTTTTTTATTTTGACAGCGAATGCGCACCTGCGGACCACTTATGTGCAGCCCTGGTTATTTAGCTCATCATATTGCAGCCACAGAAATTCTTTTGTCCATGAAACCATAAAGCTGCATTTTCTTTTTGCCTTATAGTCTGATTTGTCATAACTTCTCCGTTTTGTGGTAAGCTTTTCTTTGGCTGTCACTTCTTCACCCCGACCTGTCTTATTTGGCTCAGCAGAACTGAAATGCTTTTACACACGCACTCACATAAGCTCAGCGATTCTCTGCGCGATCAACCTCTCACATGTTTAAGCTTGCTGCGGGAGATTTCACTTGTCATGTTTGCATAGTAAGCTAACGATTAATAAGACGATGTCAGAGGAATTGGTGCACAAATTATCATCACTCACAGATCAGTGCTGTCGCTCTCTATACACAGTTCGCACGATTGCAAAGTGAAAGCAAAAAACAAGCGCAAATTCAAACGCGACTTCAATATGTCACATATTGACAGTGGCTCACCGATGCCAATGACATAATTACCCAGCTACATTTCTGAAAGAATGCAAAAGCATTGACATATATTTTTCCTACAATAGCCCGACGGGCAGGGCAGAGATAGATTTTGGTAGCCCGACTGAAAAAAATCGCTAGCTCCGGGACGTCGGGCTAGCGATATTGCAAGCCCTGTATCTGATTGAGGAATCACTCATCTTTGGAAAAGAGAGTTTATTACAGAGAAATGGCTCTTTCCAAAATAAAAGCTATACTATCCGCTTCTTCTGGGCTATATTCTCAGCAGCATAAGGAGAATCATGTGCTAACAGCTGTCTAAATGACTCGGCTAAAGTTAGTAGCATGCTTGCTTTTTTTTGTCTGCTTCCACTTGTCTTTGCACTAGGATGATGTCGGCGTAAATGTGCAGTCATATTCGTTGTGTTCCCACTAGTGCTTTCAGGTTAATCTCGTTGAAACGACCTTAACGCCACAACACGGCAAATCTCCGTTAACGAGCTACCGCCGATCGCTCCATGCATGGGGCTAGACGGCCAACACGTTAACGAGCTAACTGCGCTAACACACTAGTTCACACCAATGTAATTGAGCATTGCATGGCACATCCAACATACTGTTTTACTTTAGTCCATGACTCGCTTACCTTCAGGGTCATATGTCACATGAAAACCAAAATAATTCCAAACGCCAGATCTGAATGAGGTTCAATTTGCCTGTTGCAAGGAGAGCTTAACTTCTGTCTCGCTAGCTTGCCCTGCGCTCTTCCTTCTGACTATGCTGTCTGTGTTGAGCGCTCAGTGGATCTGCGCTGGACAGTGCAGCCTAGGTGGAGTAGTCGAACACAGATTCACTGAGCGCTCAACACAGACAGCATCGTCAGAAGGAAAATTGATAAAATAAATTACAAATGTTGTATTGTTCGATACATATGCGTACCGAACCGAAAGCACTGTATCGAACGGTTCAATATCGATACGAATATCGTTGCACCCCTAATATATATATATTGTGTCCCGCTCATGTATTGACCCATGTGCCTGTTCATCTTAGCCGATATGATGCCTGACAGGAGCTTCCATGTGGTACTGAGGCCGGTTATTGGTCGGTAGTTGGAGGGGACCGGTCCCTTCTTGGGGTCCTTGGGGATCAGGACCGTCCGACCTTCGGTTAGCCATTCCGGGTGTCTCTCGTTAACTAGCAGCTGGTTCATTTGTGCTGCCAGACGCTCGTGGAGTGCAGTCAGCTTCTTCAGCCAGTAGGCGTGAACCATGTCGGGCCCTGGTGCTGTCCAACTCTTCATACTGGAGACCCTTTCTTGGATATCTGCCACTGTGATGGTTACTGGACCCTGTTCAGGGAGGCCGCTATGGTCTGCCCTCTGATCCACTAGCCACTGAGCATTGCCGTTATGGGTTGCGTCCTTCTCCCATATGCTCTTCCAGTATTGCTCCGTCTCCAGCCTTGGTGGTGCTGTTCTTTTATTATTATTGTTCCCTTGCCACTGAGAGTACACCTTTGCTGGTTCTGTGGAGAACAGCTGGTTTATTCTCCTGCCTTCTATCTCTCTGGTGTACCTCCTCAAGCGGCTGGCCAAGGCTGTGAGTCTTTGCTTGGCAGTTTCCAAGTCCTCAGGTATGGACAGCTTGCTGTATTTCTTATGCACCTTCTTTGAGTACCAGAGTACCAGAGGCGCAAAACACCAGCTACTGGTAGACAGAACAGTCAGCCGAGACTGCAAGACCAGACTGACCAACCTGTGCACTGCCTGGATTGATTACAAGAAGGCCTATGACTCAATGCCCCACAGCTGGATACTGGAATGCCTAGAATTGTACAAGATCAATGGGACCCTAAGAGCCTTCATCAGGAACTCAATGATGCAGAACCTCACTGCTGTTCTGCATAGGCCTGAACCCCCTCAGTGAGATCATTAACAAGACTGGCTACGGATACCGACTACGGAACGGAGCAGTTGTCAGCCACCTCCTGTACATGGATGACATCAAGCTGTATGCCAAGAGTGAACGAGACATCGATTCACTGATCCACACTACCAGGCTATACAGCAATGACACTGGAATGTCGTTCGGACCGGAGAAGTGTAGTCGGATGGTAACAAAGAGAGGGAAGGTAGTCAGAACTGAGGGGATTGAACTACCAGAAGGCAACATTGCAGACATAGAGGACAGTTACAAGTACCTGGGGATCCCGCAGGCGAATGGGAACCATGAAGAAGCCGCTAGAAAAGCTGCAACCACCAAGTACCTGCAGAGGGTCAGGCAAGTCCTGAGGAGTCAGCTGAACGGTAAGAACAAGATCCTGGCCATCAACACCTACGCCCTGCCCGTGATCAGGTACCCTGCTGGGGTAATAGGCTGGCCAAAGGAGGAGATAGAAGCCACTGACATAAAGACAAGAAAGCTCCTTACCATGCATGGAGGGTTTCACCCCAAGTCCAGCACCCTGAGGCTGTACGCTAAGCGGAAGGAAGGGGGGCGGGGACTGGTGAGTGTCAGCACCACAGTCCAGGATGAGACAACGAACATCCAAGAATACATTTGGAAGACGGCCCCAACTGACCGAGTGCTCAGTGAATACCTCAGGCAGCAGAAACCCAAGAAAGAGGAGGGAGACGAGGAACCATCATGGAAGGACAGGCCCCTGCACGGTATGTACCACCGGCAGATAGAGGAGGTGGCTGATATCCAAAAATCCTACCAGTGGCTGGACAAAGCTGGACTGAAAGACAGCACAGAGGCACTAATCATGGCAGCACAAGAACAAGCTCTGAGCACAAGATCCATAGAGGCTGGGGTCTATCACACCAGCCCAGGTGCAGGCTGTGTAAAGATGCCCCAGAGACAATCCAGCACATAACAGCAGGGTGCAAGATGCTAGCAGGCAAGGCATACATGGAACGCCATAACCAAGTGGCCGGCATAGTGTACAGGAACATCTGTGCCGAGTATAACCTGGAAGTCCCGAGGTCAAAATGGGAGATGCCCCCAAGGGTAGTGGAGAATAACCGAGCTAAGACCCTGTGGGACTTCCAGATACAGACGGACAAAATGGTGGTGGCTAACCAACCATAGTGGTGGTAGACAAACAGAAGAAGACGGCCGTAGTGATCGATGTAGCGGTTCCGAATGACAGCAATATCAGGAAGAAGGAACACGAGAAGCTGGAGAAATACCAAGGGCTCAGAGAAGAGCTCGAGAGGATGTGGAGGGTGAAGGTAACGGTGGTCCCCGTGGTAATCAGAGCGCTAGGTGCGGTGACTCCCAAGCTAGGCGACGGGGTCCAGCAGATCCCGGGAATAACATCGGAGATCTCTGTCCAGAAGAGCGCAGTCCTGGGAACAGCTAAGATACTGCGCAGGACCCTCAAGCTCCCAGGCCTCTGGTAGAGGACCCGAGCTTGAAGGATAAACCGCCCGCAGGGGCGTGCTGGGTGTTTATATATATATATATATGTACCTTTTGTAGTACTTTCATACAAATATATATATATATATATATATATATATATATATATATATATATATGTGTGTGTGTGTGTGTGTGTGTGTGTGTGTGTGTGTGTGTGTGTAGTATATGTAGTATGACAGAAATGGCAAAATAAAACGGAGAAATCAAAACATTTCAGTACCAAACAAGCTGATTTGGTACTGATTTGTCACCTTTAGCACAGTTACAATAAACCATGCTGACTACTTGTTTTTATGATAGGTAGAGTGACCTTTACATATCAACTGACTATCACGCTGCATGAAGAGGTTAGTTTTGTCCTTTATTGTTATATGTGTTAAATGAGGAAGTCAGCGATTCTTGTTTCTTAAAAGTCTAAAATGATGTGCACAGCCTCAAAAAAAGAAAAAGAAGAAAGCCTCCAAGTTTAATCTTACAAAATAAGTTTAATTTCTCCCAGTCTGAATACCACATTGTACTGTAATAGCAGCTGTCATTGATGAGCTCTACTAACACATGATGAGAGAATTAATGATAAAAAATGCTTTTCTTAGACTTCCTCTTTTGCACGATATAAGCAGGAAAGAGAAAACTGACTTCATTATGCAGTGTGATAGTCAGTTGATGCATGTGACACTCTTTCTATCATGAAACTTGTTAGTATGGTTTATTGTAACTGTGTTAAAGAAATTCATTTTGCTCTGAAATCATAGAACTTAATATTCAGTTTCTTTGGTACTGAAATGTTTTGATTTCTCAGCTGTATTTTGTCATTTCTCTCATATTCCACTGACAGATATGTTCAGGAATTTCATTGACAGGCGTTTGAATTTTGCTCTCAAAAACTCGAACACTGTGTTATTATAGTTTTTATTTTTCAGCCACCTTGTACTCACAGAAGTGAATAATCACCTTTACTAGACATGATTCAACTCTGGTTGCAGAGGGGAAGTTTTTTATTGTGAATTAAAGACAATCAAAACTGTGTAGTAATCAACAAACAATGAAGTAGCTAGTATTTTGTATATTTGCCAATCCAGGGAGTCAGTTTCTGTCTGACAGTAGGCACATTACTGATCGTTCTCTTTGTTTGAGGTGAGCTGACCTGCTCCAGAGCTTGTTAAAATAGTCTGTATCTTTACAATCTCAATTTCTTTTAGAAACAAAGCTAAAAGAATCTGAGGACAGAGCCAACTCTTCATGTCCTGGTTGTAAATTAAAACGCTTAACAGATTAGTGAATGTGTACAGTTTTGCATATGTGTGTGCATATTTGCATGTACATTATATGCTATATACTTTTACATGTCTTACAATTCTTTTTTAAAATGTTTTCTTTCTATTTCAATTCTTTTATTATATTATCCCTCTGTTCAGCACTTTGGCCGACACTTGATGTCTTTTAAATGTGCTATATAAATAAAGATGACTTGACTATTGAATAACCTTTCAACAGCTTCTGCTGCCCCCTTTGTGGACTACACAAAAGAACACAAAAGAATAGCAGTGATTTACAAGTGCAACTTCAGTTATGATACATTTACTCTGAGCTCATTTCATTCCTTCAAAGTTAACCATGAAAGTCCAGTTTGCTGTAGTATTATCCACCTGTGATGACTTTCTGAATGAATTCTTTGATCTGTTTTAATACATTGTTGCAAAATTAAACCAAATCCCTTTGGTAGGTGATTTTAATTACACTGATGATCTAACTGTACAACCTCAGAATCTGTTAACAGTGCAAAGTCACTTGTATGTGAATGGTCTCCTTGTGATCCTGCAGTCGTCCCATGCTGACTTAACCATTTTCTCTTTATCTCTCCTGTCTGGACTTTTCTGTCAACACTTCAGAGTGAGTTACTGAGAGAGAGACTTCCTGTGGTCCTGTCTGAACTGGAGCCCTGGAATCATTAATTGGAAATCCTTCTGTTGTCACATTCTGTTGTTGCTTCACTGTGAATAAACACACTGAACTTAATCCTCTGAGTCTGCGTTCTTAGTCTAACCAGTCCATTACTTGTGACAGTGGCAGCAGCACCTCCTTTGGTCTGTTCAGCTAATCTATAAACTCCCTGCAAATGTCATACGTAGCTATAACACCAGTCATAGTCATTTCTTTTAAGTAATTGAATCTTTGTATCAACAAATATTTGTATTCCTGGTCTGGTCATGTCAAGGCCCGTCATCTAGTGGTTGAATGGCAGAAACACCGAGTAATGGCTGGAGTGGAGCTTTTACTCCAAGCAATGATTTTACAAGAATGAAAGTACTACAAAAGGTACATTAGTAAAAGCTCTGAAGACTGCAACAGTCCCCTGAGTGCTCAATGAAGCCATAAATGTTTAGCTTGATGCAAAGGATGAATAGTAGCCCAGAGCTGAGGGCAGAGAAGTCCAACAAGATCTGTGATCACTCATCTGCCCTCTTTCATGGGTGTTAGGCTGCTTTTCTCTTTACATCACTACCTGTTTCTTATACTGACACAGTTATACTCTAGTCCAAGCATATTCTTATTTGAGCCAATCAGCCACCACTTTGTGTGCTCTACATTTGTGCTCTCTGTCATTCTCCGTTTGTGCAACCCACCACCTCCCCATCTCCACTTCACAGACACCTCAGAGCTCCATCCAAGCTTCAGCCTTCAAGTTCATCACCGCCAGCTTCTAGCATTCAGGCAGGGCCGGCCCGTGGCATAGGCCGTATAGGCAAATGCTAAGGGCGCTGTCCATGAGGGGGCGCCACGCCAGTGCCACAAATGTTTAAAAAAAAGAAAAAAAAAGTTGGTACTATTATTTCTAAATACAAAAAATAATCCCACGTTAATTAAAATGCAAAGTAAAGCTTATTTAATAGAAATATTATTTGTTACAACATTACACTACACTGCTGATGTAGGGGGGCGCCACCTAAAATCTTGCCTAGGGCGCCAGATTGGTTAGGGCCGTTTCTGCATTCAGGGGGTCGTGTCCAGTGTTGGGGAGTAACGGAATACATGTACCGCCGTTACGTATTTAAAATACAAAATATGAGTAACTGTATTCCGTTACAGTTACCGTTTAAAAAGGTGGTATTAAGAATACAGTTACTTTGTTGAAATAAATGGATTACACTGCGGTACTTTCCTGTTTCATTTTGTCGCGGGTCAGGACTGTTTGGGTTTTGTTTGACAGCTACGTTCTGTTTGGAGCAAGATGGCGCCGGTGTGCATGGCTGACCGTCTCCGACCACGTCTTTGCCTCGGCGTTGTACTTCTCGTTGTTTTATCTTTGGTTTTATGTTCTCTAGGTGATTGTACACTAATAACTTATGACAGAGACACGCTCCTGAATCTTCGGTTTTCCTGCTCTCAACGACCTGACTGCCTTGGGACCGCCGGTGCCGCTATCCCCCTGATGCCTGTCTCCCCTACCTATGTGACCTATCCTCCTCTTCCCATGCTCCGTAGGAAACGCTTCAGGAAACGGGGTAGGAGGAGCGGCGTCCGTGTCCGCGTTAAGGCTTATATCAGAGCCATGGCTATGGACTTCCCTTCTACAAGCCGTGAGCTATCCTGTTTCTTCCACTATCTCAGCAGCCACTCTGCGGCTAGATTGCTAACCCACCGTTGGATTTGCTCCGTCGGCCTTCAAACCTACCCTGCTCGCCCAGTGGCTTACCACTCTGCCCGATTTTGGATAACACCGCCTGGCCGCGGTGTTCAACATAACAACCTTTGCTCCTTGCGACGGGCTACTACAAAGGTCCTGGCCCCCCGGATTCGGATGGCCTTATTTAATGTCAGGTCTCTTTCAAATAAGGCCTTCCTCCTAAATGACTTTTTTCTCACCTCGGGACTGGATGTCCTATTTCTAACGGAGACCTGGACTTCTCCGGGTGAGTTCATCCCCTTCTCTGAGCTTCTACCTCCTGACTGTGCCTTCTTTAGCTCACCTAGGCTAACTGGTAGAGGTGGTGGCTTAGCCTCGGTTTTCAATAATAAACATGATGCACGGCTGCTATCCTCTCCAACCTATTCCAGTTTTGAAGTTCAGCTATTGGAACTGATGGGCTCTCGGACCACTTTGTGTGTCGTGGTCTATCGTCCGCCTAAATATCATAAGATGTTTATCTCTGAATTTGCTGATTTTTTGGGATCCGTTCTTTTTAAATATGATTCTGTTATTGTTTCTGGAGATTTTAACATTCATGTCTGCTGTATGAATGACCAATTGGCTAAAGACTTTCTTGTGCTGACTGATTCTTTTAATCTTATTCAGTGGGTGAATGAGCCTACCCATGTTCAAGGCCACACCCTTGATTTGGTTTTTTCATTCAATGTGGACATTTGCATTAAGGAAATCAGGAATACTGGTCTCTCTGATCATTCCCCGGTCATCTTCGATGTAGACCTGGGTGATACTGGACAATACCTAAACTCTCCTCTTTATCCTACGCGCACTATTAATGCTAATACTGTGGTCAACTTTATTACGTCTTTTGTTAACTCCCCATTTAGTATGCTGGATTGTTCTTCCCCACACACACTTGAGAACTCTACTAATACTCTTTTTACCACCTGTTCCTCGATTCTTAACATTGTTGCACCCATCAAAATGAAACGCCCTAGAACTTTCTCACAATGCTGGTTAAATGATTCTGTTCGTGCCCTACGACGTATATGTCGGCGTGATGAGAGGAAGTGGAGGAGTGATAGACTTCAGTCTTCTTATGATATTTTACGTATTAGCCGCTCGAAGTTCCAAACTGCTGCCAGAACGGCTAAAGCGGCTTTTCTCTCTAAAATTATTACCACTAATGGTGATAATCCACGAATTCTATTTAAAATTTTTAACTCTGTGGTGAACCCCCGTCCCTCTATGCCACTGCTGTCTTCCCCGGGTCTTTGTGAAAAATTCTCAAACTATTTTTTAGATAAAGTTTTATCCCTTAGATCTACTCTTCCTCTGGTGACTGATTGTATGTCTACTCCTGATTGTTCGGCCACCTTTTATCAATTTGAACCCGTTTCTCTCTCCACTCTGAAGCGTCTAATTGATAAATTGAACAATACTAACTGTGTACATGATGCTCTCCCATCCCGTATTGTTAAGGATTGTTTCAGTGTAATTGGACCTTGTTTATTGTCCATATTGAACTTCTCCTTGCTTTCTGGCTATGTACCTTCAGCTCTCAAGCATGCCATAATCCAACCTGTTCTAAAAAAAAGGAACCTTGAGCTTAGTGATTTTGCCAATTTTAGGCCAATTTCTAAGCTTCCCTTTCTGGCTAAAATACTTGAGAAGGTGGTTCTGCTCCAACTGCAGACCTACCTTGATGAGAATAATATAAATGATAAATTTCAATCAGCCTTCAAACAACATCACAGCACAGAATCAGCATTGCTTCGTGTTTTCAATGATCTCCTACTAATGGCTGACAACGGACGCCCCTCAGTCTTAGTGCCTTTGGATCTATCATCGGCATTTGACATGGTTGACCATAATATCTTATTAGCGAGACTTGAGCACACTGTAGGCATCAAGGGCGCTGCCCTGGATTGGTTTAAATCCTATCTCTCCAATCGGCTCTCTACGGTACATCTGGCTACATCCTCTTCCTCGGCTGTACCTGTTTGCTGTGGTGTCCCCCAGGGATCTGTGCTGGGCCCTACCCTTTTCTCATTATACTTGCTTCCTTTAAGTGCCATCTTTGAGAAATACCATATTGCTTATCACTATTATGCAGATGATATCCAGCTCTATTTTGAGCTAAACGACGATCTTGCTCTGTCTCTGAATAGCCTCCGAGAATGCATGTCTGAGGCCAAGAAGTGGTTGTTGTCGAATTCTCTTATCCTTAATGAGGAGAAAACCGAGATTATGATTTTTGGTAGTAATGCCCTTCGTGCCAAACTCCGGGATGCCTTTGGTTTTCTTAGTTGTTCTCTCTCTGATACTGTCAGGAATCTGGGTGTCTTATTTGACAGCTCCTTTTCATTTGACAAACAAGTGTCTGCTGTTGTCAGATCTAGTTTTTACCAGCTTCGTCTTATCTCTAAGGCTAGGCGCTATATCCCGCATAAAGATCTCGAAAAGCTCATCCACGCCTTTGTAACGTCGAGGCTAGACTATTGTAATTCACTTTATTGTGGTCTCCACTCTTCCCTTTTACAGAGATTACAGACAGTTCAGAATGCTGCAGCTCGCATTCTAACTAAAACCAGCAAGTTTGCCCACATTACTCCTGTCCTTGCCGATCTGCACTGGTTGCCTGTCAAATATCGTATTCAATTTAAAATTTTGTTGTTTACTTTTAAAATTACTAACAACACTGCACCCAGCTACCTTAAGGACCTTTTAAACCCTTATGCTCCTGCCAGGGCTTTAAGGTCATCGTCACAGTTACTGCTGGCTCAGCCCAGATCTCGACTTAAGACTAGAGGTGATCGATCGTTTGCTCTTGTTGCACCTGTGCTTTGGAACAATCTCCCGATTGGCATCCGGGCATCTGATTCTATTCATTCTTTTAAATCACAGCTTAAAACATATCTTTTTAAACTTGCCTTCTCCACCTTTTAATTGCTGGTTTGTTTGTTTGTTTGTTTGGTTGGTTGCTGTGACCTATTGACCTCTTGTATTAATTCCCTCCTATCTTTCTATTGGTGTTTTTTTATTATGGTGGTACAGCTTTTATCTTGCTATTACCCATGTGCTGTAGTCATTCTTATTGGTAGCTTTTATCTATGAACATAACTCCTTATTTTTATTTATCCGTTATCAATGTTTGAACCTTTTATTGTTTTATGTAAAGCACTTTGGTATGCCCAAGGCTTTTAAATGTGCTCTATAAATAAAGATTGTTGTTGTTGTTGTTCCAGGTGGCAGCGTTACGGTTGCCATGGTTACAGGGCGAAGCCCTCTCTCTCTCTGCGACTGCGTGTTTCCTGGGTGAGAGAGCGCCTTTTCGTTGTTGTTGTTGTGCTAAGCTAACAGGCAGAATGCTACAAGCATAGCTCTAAAGAATGTAGCATCATGGGCAGTGTAGTCCGTGTTGCAGGGAGAATGGACTGCCATACACGTTATGGGTCTGTGAGCGCGAGGAGGGAGAAAAAGGGGAGTGGAAAGGTACGAGTTGTCATCGAGGAAAAACGGGAGCTGGAAGCATGTAAATATAATAATAACCACTTCAGCCAAGAAGAGTGCCTGACGAGCCCAGTTGTAAGTAAGCTATTAAGACTCGACTGTACACCGTGTTCGTGTTTTCCTCCGGAAACAATAAGTTCCGTTGGAGCAGCCTTTCAACGCCTCTCTCTGTCAATAAAAGTTGACCCACACAACAAAGTAAAGCTATTTTTCGGCTACGAGCTGACAGGGACCCCGCCGTATTAGTCAGAGGTCCCTTTACTACAGTTCGGAGTCGCGGACCTTCAGTAATAGTAATAAATCACACAGCAATAGTACATTCACGTTGTTGTAAAAAGCATGATAATATATTAAGTAATCCAAAGTATTCAGAATACGTTACTGTCATTGAGTAACGTAACGGAATACGTTACAGAATACATTTTGGGGCATGTATTCTGTATTCTGTAATGGAATACATTTTAAAAGTAACCTTCCCAACACTGGTCGTGTCCAAAATCTCTGGGATTCCATTCTAACGTGATGGGTCATCAGAGTCTAAATCCCAAATAAATTAATCATTTTATATAAATCATTTTCAATTCTTTTAACTAGTTTTTCTGTAGGGATGTTGCTGGCGACTAATGTCTTTGTCGACTAACTGACGAGTTTAAAACTAAGAAATACTCAAGTTATATTTTGGAACCTTTAATGT
Source organism: Astatotilapia calliptera (assembly GCF_964374335.1). Lineage (NCBI taxonomy): Eukaryota > Metazoa > Chordata > Actinopteri > Cichliformes > Cichlidae > Astatotilapia > Astatotilapia calliptera. The sequence goes on along the minus strand of NC_137430.1, from coordinate 12,945,817 downwards.
CAAAAACTAAATATGACAAATAAAAACACCTGAAAAATGATAGACTGAAATATGTCTTTCCCTAATGAAACATATTTTTTCGTACAAATGTCTTAAACTCTCCTATAACAGCTTTGCAACTAAAGCAAGATTGCATCTTCTTAAGTAGCACGTTCTGGGGTCCTTAGGGACTAGAAAAGCGCTATACAAATACAGGCAATTTACCGCATCGCTCCTGTGGTGATGCTGTGACTGTTCATAGCTTAACAATACCTGCATATTTGATGTCTACAGATATAATGTGACATTCATACTGAGAGTTATATGTATTCTGTAAGCTGCAATGCAGGTTTGGAATTAACTTAAGTTAGTAAAAAGGTTGTTTGACTGTGATAAGTAATTATCTAGTGTTGTCTATTACAGGATATTTGCAGAAAGGACAAAACTGTTGTTGCAGTGTTGTATTTGGTATCATCACGTCAGGCCTATAACAGCTTTGCAACTAAAGTAAGATTGCACCTTCTTAAGTAGCGGGTTCTCTGTCTGTACTTCCTTTTTTGTTTGCAACCGCAGGGAGCTAGTTTCTGTGTTTGACCACCTTACTGATATATGCCGACTGCCACACATTGTAGTGGTTATTCAGATGGTATCAACTCGTTGCATAATTATTAACTGATGAAGAAACAAACAAAATAAGGTGGAATACAGTTTTTCTCCAGCTCCTCATTGTCTATTGTGGTAATCACTGTCAGCCTGAACTCTGGCTGCAGCACAGGGCTTGTTTGATGTGTTTGGTCCGTTTGATTTCACAGATTTTGTCTTTTTTAAGAAGCAGTCAGAACAGCAGAAAATGAAGATGTTCATTATGATGAAACCAAAGCAGAGACCTTCTTTAGTCTCAGTGCAGGACAGCACACAGAAGCAGGATTTAGTGTATTCACAGATCAACATGTGCAACAGCGTAACGCCGAGACGTGAAGGCCCAGAGAGTATGAACTCTCATTGTATCTACTGTGTGTGCAAGTTGAACAAATGTTGTTACAGAGAAATGTTCCCTCTGAATATGTCCCAATTAAAAGGTCCATTGGAAAGGTTCAACAAGGAGCTGGAGACAGAGCGGCACGCGTAGGTTGGAGGAGTTCAGCATCAGCATGCTGTTACTGATCTCACCAACATTTCTTACCCTCCCTGATATAAATGACCTAAAACATACATTTTATGACATCAACGAGCCAGAAGTTGGAACATCAGGGAACCTCTGTGCTACACGATTGATGATTCACCACAAGGATCCTCTGTAGCAAAATACCTCACAGAACAATTACATTGAATTCAATTTTGAGTTTCCGTTGCTTGAAGGAGAAAATGTAATTCAAAACCTTTACCAAGCTTCTACTAATAAATGAATCACATAAACAGGTCCCACAGCTTTGCCACTTCTATCTTCCAGTATCACCACTCCAGCAGCACACGCATGGCCTCTCAGGGCCCAGCAGTCAAAGGCAAGCAACACTTGATACTGGACGTCCAGATAACGTGTGTGTGTAGAGCGAGAGAGATACAGTCTGTCATAGTCCATCATCATGATTTGTGTTAGCACAGGTTGTACATTCATACTAAGAATGATTCAATCACTTGTGTAAGGTTAAGGTCAGAGGCTTCGACAGACCAAAAGTTAAAAATGTCTTTAAGGGCAACATCTGACTTCTTTCACAGGAAATAAGCAGGCGGCACAAAACAGACTTCATTATGCAGCGCTACAGTCAGTGGGTGTCTCTACATGTACTTCCTCAGATGATCATTTGTATTTTACAGTTTATAGTAGTTCTGCTGAAGGCTGCTTTGTGTCACTCATAAGACAATCATCAGATGTAATGTGGGGTAAAGAAACATTTTACTGCTTTTATTTCTTAACGGGGGCGATTGTGGCTCAAGAGTTAGGAGTTCGCCTTGTAATCGGAAGGTTGCCGGTTCGAACCCCGGCTTGGACAGTCTCGGTCGTTGTGTCCTTGGGCAAGGCACTTCACCCGTTGCCTACTGGTGGTTGTCAGAGGGCCCGGTGGCGCCAGTGTCCGGCAGCCTCGCCTGTCAGTGCACCCCAGGGTGGCTGTGGCTATAATGTAGCTGCCATCACGTGTGTGTGAATGGGTGGGTGACTGGATATGTAAAGCGCTTTGGGGTCCTTAGAGACTAGTGAAGTGCTATATAAATACAGGCCATTTACCATTTAACTTTCTAAACTCAAACACATTTATTATTTTGAACTTGTCTTTCTTAAAGAGCATGTCGTCTTTATAAACTTCCTTACAAACTGCCTAATGCTGCAGTAAAACATTTTACTCATTGTATTCATTAACCTTTTTTCTTATTTTTCCTTCAGTCAACTGACTGACACATCATGTGATTTTACCTTGTTTTAATATTTCGGCTATTTTCAAAGCACACAGCACCACAGATATAAATAATAATAACTAAATCATTATCATTCACTTTTTTGTTGATTTTATTGTTTGTTTGTATTTTGTGATTCCAGATGAAGATGGTAACAGTCAGCATTTTACTGACTGTTCTCTTTGTTTCAGGTGAGCTGATTGTTCAGTTATTCAAAGACATTATTGGATTCATTTGTAATTTAACTTTCACCCACTTTAAAACAACCTGAAAGACAGAGCCAGCGCTTTGTGTTGTGATTGAAAATGTAAACAGTTTACAGTTTACAGTTTACAAACAATGAACAGCAGAGGAAAGAACAGCAGCTTGTTAATAATGAAACTGTATTTACAGGTGCTTTGGCTGATTATCCTCACTGGATAGCACTCTACATGACTGCACCAAAGACGATGGAAGCACTGAGTGGATCTTGTTTGCAAATCCCATGTAACTTCAGCACCAAAGACGAACAGAAATTTATAAGCAAAAGAAAAATCTTTGGAGTGTGGATTAAAATTAATGGTGACAAAAAGCCAAACAATGTGATCTTCAGAAGTAATGGAGCAGTTAACATCTATCCAATGAGTATTACTGGGAACCTGAGTCAGAGAAACTGCACCACTCTGTTTTCTATTTTAACCACAAACTACACAAACACATACTTCTTCAGAGTAGAGAGTGAAACATTCAAGGCAACAGCTCAACATGATCCTCTTCAAATAACAGTCACAGGTAAAGACTGAAGTTTTTAATCCATTTATATCATAAAATAATACAAACCTTTGTTCTGATACTCACTCTCTTTAATGAATGCAGACATTTACAAATCATTTATAAAAGAACATAATATGACATAAAGAAGAGAAAATTTATTGTAATTTTTTTAAAGAAGATGTTTTTTTCAGATTTAATTCATTTCTACGTCAGTTTTAGTTTACTTCAGCAAACTGAGAATGCACAGCAGTTCAAACTACATGTATGTAATATACTGTTCTTTAGTGTTAATATGTTTGTGATATGAAACCACAGATTCTTCTTGGAGGCCCAATAATACATACCCAGATTTCCTCCAATTTAATGGATTTAGAACATACCTGTCACTCCATCCGTCCTTTTCCTCCTTTCCTTATCAGATATCCAAGGGGGCAGGGATTTATTTCAGCTGTCATCGGGCGAGAGGTGGAGCACATCCTGCACAGGTCACCAGTCTGTTGCAAGGAGACAGATAACCATTTCTACTCACACTCACACCTATGGGCAATTTAGAATCATTTACTTAAAGCCAACAAGGTTTGATACAGAATTTTCTTTACGTCTTTGTCCTCGACAGGTCTATGACAGGCCGCTCAGACTGGCTGCTCTGCCAGTTATTGAGCTTTAAGCCACAATATGGGTGGCTGTAGTTCAGGAGGTAGAGCAGGTCGTCTGCTGATTGGAAGGTTGCTGGTTTAACCTTTGGTTCCACCAGTTTGCATGCCAAAAATCCTTGGGCAAAATACTAAATTGCTGTCCGATGCATCCATCGTAGTAGGAATAGGTGTGAATGTTAGTTTGAAAGCACTTAAAAGCATTGAGAAAGTGCTTGTGTGGCATGTTGTATAAAGCGCTTTATGGTCTGGGAGAGTAGAAAAATGCTACATAAGAATCAGTCCATTTACCAATAGCAACAGCAGACATGTGGAGTGTGTATGCTTTTCTGCCTCTCATAACCCCAGTGATTTTCCTGTGGTTGGAAATCTCACGTGATATTGTAACATCACAAGTTCAGGCAACTAACCACTCCTATTCAATTGTATCATGTCATCTCAACAAGAATACAATTAACTAGTTTTAAGTTGTTGAATTTCATGCAGATCGTCGATGATTTAATTCAGTTCACCGTGGAAACATAAAAGTATTTTGTTCAAATTTCACTTTAGACTCTTGTAAATGTAACAACAACCCAAATTTCATTTTTTTGCAAACATGCCCAGAGAAAGCAGCTGTGTGTGTGGTTCCTCTTGTAGATATGTTTTTTCTTTTCATTATAGACGAACAATTTGAAATTCTTGGTGCAGAAATGGTCTTCAAAATGTGTCGATATTAAGAAAAAACATCAAATGTCTCACTTTTAACCAGTGATGTTTCAGGTTTAATCGATTTGACTGTCAGTTGTTGTTTATATTGACAAAACTGAGAATCCATAGTAGTTCAAACTGCATGTATGCTTTAGTGTTAATACGTTTGTGATGTGAAACCACAGATTCTCCTTGGAGGCCCAATATTACAATCTCAGGTGATCTGAAGGAGAAGGAGTCTGTCACTATAACCTGCTCAGCTCTCACTCCCTGTCCACACTCCCCTCCTCAACTCACCTGGAATCTCCAACAAGACTCTCACAACAAAACAGAGGAAAACACAGATGGAAGCTTTACAACTAAAATCCAGCAGAACATCACTCTGTCAGACACACATGATGGAAAGAAGATCAGCTGCTCTGCCAGATATCCTGTGAACCAAGGAAAAGACACCAAGACAGCAGAGACAGAAGAGACTCTCAGTGTTTCATGTAAGACAATCAGAGTGTTTTTATGGATCCTGTGAGTAAACTATGAGTAATGGAATATTAAATGTTTATAATGGATAATAGGAATCCGTATTAGAGCTATTTCCCCCCTTTTTTTCCAGTGCTCCCCAAAGAAACCACAGCATTTATCAACCCATCAGGTTCAGTGCCAGCAGGCAGTCAGGTGAACCTAGCTTGTTATAGTAAAGCCAAACCTCCAGTCCGCAGCTTCACCTGGTTCAAGAAGAGCAGAGATGGAGCTGTGAAAGTATCTGAAGGAGTGATTTACAGCTTCAGTGTAACAGATGGAGGAGTTTATTACTGTGTGGCCACTAATGATCTGGGTAATCAGACATCAGCAGAGATTAACTTGACTGTTGGAGGTAAAGTTACTCAGCATTTAGCTGTTTTTTATTTTTTAAATCATTTTTTGAGGTATTTCTTAAAAGTGAGTTGAAAAAGAAGCAAATTTAGCTTCATGAAGTTCAAATCTTGTAATTTATCCTACAACGTGGCTGTTCATCTGTTAGACTTGAAAACTATTTTTTCACCTAAAACAATCTTATTTACTGTTTTCTGCATTACAGGTGGAAACCTGGTTGGTGTCTACACTATAGTGAAGACTGTTGGAATCATAATGCTCATGAGCACACTGATCTTATTTGAGTGGTGAGACAAATGTTTCTGTGACACACGCATTTGAAACCAACTAACTCATCGTAAAACAACATAATTCAGTCTTTCTGGTTTCTTTGATTTGATTCTGTTTTTTCCCTTCAGCTGGTTCAGATCAAGATTCTCCAACAAACCAGATACTGAAAGCTGTCAGATGAACAGAGTCACATCACAACACATCAACTAAAGTTTCCACAGGAGGAAAAACTCCACCTTCAATCATCACTTAATTCCCTTCAGTGACTTTCAACAGTTGTACATGACCATTTTACTTTGAATGTAGAGATGCTGTTGCAGAAATCGAAACATTTACTTTGTGGATAATTTCATATCATTCCTTCGCTGCCCTGAGTCTGTTAAACAGGGGCTGCTTCAGCCTGACCATCTTATTTTTTTATAGTGTATCCATGAATATTGATCTAACACCACACTTCTGTAAGACTGATCCAGCATAATGTGTGGAGATGCACGCAATTTTACACTCTATTACAGGTACAGCTGTGTTCTTGCTATTACTATAGAATCGATTTTAAGGTTTTACTATTTGTTTTTAAAGCTCTCCATGGTTTGGCTCCAGGTTACATTTCAGATCTTCTTAGCCTGCACTTACCCACTCGATCTCTGCTCTCCTCCAGTCAGATGGTTTTATCAGTTCCACGCTCCCAGCTCAAATCTAGAGGGGACAGGGCTTTCTCCATTGCCGCCCCGAGACTCTGGAATAGTCTTCCCCCCTTCATAAAATTCTCTTCATCCTTGGAAGTCTTTAAATCGATTCTCAAGACCTACTTATTTTCCAAGGCTTTCAGATCTCTTTGATATCTTTTTTTATTCTGTCTATTTGGTCTCTTATATTATGGATGGTGTTGTATGTGTATATACGTTATATTCACATATGTGTGCTTGTGTGTGAATGTGTACAGTTTTGTATATGTATGTGCATATTTGCATGTACATTATATGCTATATACTCTTACATGTCTTACAATTCTTTTTTAAAATGTTTTCTTTCTATTTCAATTCTTTTATTATATTATCCCTCTGTTCAGCACTTTGGCCGACACTTGATGTCTTTTAAATGTGCTATATAAATAAAGATGACTTGACTATTGAATAACCTTTCAACAGCTTCTGCTGCCCCCTTTGTGGACTACACAAAAGAACATTTGTAATGCCCTGAAGTGTTCAGGCTGCATTGGGGGAATAGCAGTGATTTACAAGTACAACTTCAGTTATGATACATTTACTCTGAGCTCATTTCATTCCTTCAAAGTTAACCATGAAAGTCCAGTTTGCTGTAGTATTATCCACCTGTGATGACTTTCTGAATGAATTCTTTGATCTGTTTTAATACATTGTTGCAAAATTAAACCAAATCCCTTTGGTAGGTGATTTTAATTACACTGATGATCTAGCTCTACAACCTCAGAATCTGTTAACAGTGCAAAGTCACTTGTATGTGAATGGTCTCCTTGTGATCCTGCAGTCGTCCCATGCTGACTTAACCATTTTCTCTTTATCTCTCCTGTCTGGACTTTTCTGTCAACACTTCAGAGTGAGTTACTGAGAGAGAGACTTTCTGTGGTCCTGTCTGAACTGGAGCCCTGGAATCATTAATTGGAAATCCTTCTGTTGTCACATTCTGTTGTTGCTTCACTGTGAATAAACACACTGAACTTAATCCTCTGAGTCTGCGTTCTTAGTCTAACCAGTCCATTACTTGTGACAGTGGCAGCAGCACCCCCTTTGGTCTGTTCAGCTAATCTATAAACTCCCTGCAAATGCCATACGTAGCTATAACACCAGTCATAGTCATTTCTTTTAAGTAATTGAATCTTTGTATCAACAAATATTTGTATTCCTGGTCTGGTCATGTCAAGGCCCGTCATCTAGTGGAATAGCAGAAAAACCATGTAATGGCTGGAGTGGAGCTTTTACTCCAAGCAATCATTTCACAAGAATGAAAGTACTACAAAAGGTACATTAGTAAAAGCTCTGAAGAATGCAACAGTCCCCTGAGTGCTCAATGAAGCCATAAATGTTTAGCTTGATGCATAGGATAAATAGAAGCCCACAGCTGAGGGCAGAGAAGTCCAACAAGATCTGTGATCACTCATCTGCCCTCTTTCATGGGTGTTAGGCTGCTTTTCTCTTTACATCACTACCTGTTTCTTATACTGACACAGTTATACTCTAGTCCAAGCATATTCTTATTTGAGCCAATCAGCCACCACTTTGTGTGCTCTACATTTGTGCTCTCTGTCATTCTCTCTTTGTGCAACACACCACCTCCCCATCTCCACTTCACAGACACCTCAGAGCTCCATCCAAGCTTCAGCCTTCAAATTCATCCCCGCCAGCTTCTAGCCTTCAGGGGGTCGTGTTCAAAATCTCTGGTATTCCATTCTAACATGATGGGTCATCAGGGTTTTACGTGCCAAGGGGTGTGGCTTTGCTTTTGTGCTCTGTTTTGTGTTCTATTCATCTTTCAGGCGTCAGGCCTCCTCTGATTGGCCAGTTCGAAGTTGATTGGCAGGTGTCTATTGGCTGGACTGGGCTCAGTTGGCCAATCACACTCCAAGGAACACTACAAATGAGCCGCTCCCTGGCCAGCTGGGGGCTGCTGGCTTCTGCTTCGACAAACATTTGCGAACAGGCTTCTGTATGTTGTGTGTGGTGGGAGGCTGGACAGGTAAGCCGGGGTACCCTATACATTGGTTGTAGATTTTACTCTGTTAGACACACTAGGTTATGCGGTTGATGCCACCCTTGTATGTTTTCACTGACTTTTATCAAGTAGCTAGGTAGGCCTTTTGTTTTGCATTTTTCTTTCAGTTAGGCTAGGCCCTGGAAGCTACCGACCTCTTTTTGTTTTATTACTTTCTTTGATTTGGATCAACCGCCCAGTCCTCCTCCCCCCCCACCTTTTCTCTGTTGTTAAGATTGACTGTCCAACCATTAAATTCTGCCTGATACCTAACTGCTCTGTGGTCTTCCTCCTTCATTGATTGTGGTTGTCCAGTGTTGCTGTCTCCTTCCTACCTTTGCCTCCGCCATGGTGGTGGGGGGGGGGGGACGTAACAAGGGTCTAAATCCCAAATAAATTAATCATTTTATATAAATCATTATCAATTCTTTTAACTAGTTTTTCTGTAGGGCTGTTGCTGGCGACTAATGTCTTTGTCGACTAACTGACGAGTTTAAAACTAAGAAATACTCAAGTTATATTTTGGAAACTTTAATGTCAAAAACTAAATATGACAAATAAAAACACCTGAAAAATGATAGACTGAAATATGTCTTTCCCTAACGAAACATATTTTTTCGTACAAATGTCTTAAACTCTCCTAGAATGAAGATGAAGCACATTTATTATTTTTTCAGATATTTCTTTATTTACTGCTCTTGACATGCAACTAAAATATAAAATGCCTTTTTGTATTTATTCACCTCAAATGTTGTGTGTTGGGCTGTGCAGTAACACTGGATTCCTTTGTAACATCTCTGAGTGTCACCGAGGCGATCGTGGCTCAAGAGTTGGGAGTTCGCCTTGTAATCGGAAGGTTGCCGGTTCAAGCACCGGCTTGACAGTCTCAGTCGTTGTGTCCTTGGGCAAGACACTTCACCCATTGCGCCTACTGGTGGTGGTCAGAGGGCCCGTTGGCGCCAGGTTCCGGCAGCCTCGCCTCTGTCAGTCCGCCCCAAGGTGGCTGTGGCTACAATGTAGCTTACCATCACCAGTGTGTGGATGACTGGTTGTGTAAAGCGCTTTGGGGTCCTTAGGGACTAGAAAAGCACTATACAAATACAGGCCATTTACCGCATCGCTCCTGTGGTGGTGCTGTGACTGCTCATAGCTTAACAATACCTGCATATTTGATGTCTACAGATATAATGTGACATTCATACTGAGAGTTATATGTATTCTGTAAGCTGTTATGCATGTTTGGAATTAAGTCAATTTAGTAAAAATGTTGTTTGACTGTGTTGTCTATTACAGGATATTTGCAGAAAGGACAAAACTGTTGTTGCAGTGTTGTATTTGGTATCATCACGTCAGGCCTATAACAGCTTTGCAACTAAAGCAAGATTGCATCTTCTTAAGTAGCAGGTTCTCTGTCTGTACTTCCTTTTTTGTTTGCAACCGCACGGAGCTAGTTTCTGTGTTTGACCACGTTACTGATATATGCCGACTGTCACACATTGTAGTGGTTATTTAGATGGTATCAACTCGTTGCATAATTATTAACTGATGAAGAAACAAACAAAATAAGGTGGAATACAGTTTTCCTCCAGCTCCTCATTGTCTATTGTGGTAATCACTGTCAGCCTGATCTCTGGCTGCAGCACAGGGCTTGTTTGATTTCACAGAGTGTCTTTTTTAAGAAGCAGTCAGAACAGCAGAAAATGAAGATGTTCATTATGATGAAACCAAAGCAGAGACCTTCTTTAGTCTCAGTGCAGGACAGCACACAGAAGCAGGATTTAGTGCATTCACAGATCAACGTGTGCAACAGCGTAACGCCGAGACGTGAAGGCCCAGAGAGTATGAACTCTCATTGTATCTACTGAGTGTGCAAGTAAGTGTGCAAGACTGAGAGCAGAAGAGAAGTGCAGAGTAAATGAGTGTGCAGTTGAACAAATGTTGTTACAGAGAAATGTTCCCTCTGAATACGTCCCAATTAAAAGGTCCATTGGAAAGGTTCAACCAGGAGCTGGAGACACAGCGGCACGCGTAGGTTGGAGGAGTTCAGCCTCAGCATGCTGTTACTGATCTCACCAACATTTCTTACCCTCCCTGATATAAATGACCTAAAACATACATTTTATGACATCAGCGAGCCAGAAGTTGGAACATCAGGGAACCTCTGTGCTACACGATTGATGATTCACCACAAGGATCCTCTGTAGCCAAATACCTCACAGAACAATTACATTGAATTCAATTTTGTGTTTCCATTGCTTGAAGGAGAAAATTTAATTCAAAACCTTTACCAAGCTTCTACTAATAAATGAATCACTTTACCAAACAGCAGAATAAACAGGTCCCACAGCTTTGCCACTTCTATCTTCCAGTATCACCACTCCAGCAGCACACGCATGGCCTCTCAGGGCCCAGCAGTCAAAGGCAAGCAACACTTGATACTGGACGTCCAGATAACGTGTGTGTGTAGAGCGAGAGAGATACAGTCTTTTTTTTTCCCACAACTTAGACATTCACATTACTCACACTCTCATTACACATACATATAGGATCCAAAGTCCATAGTCCAAAGTACCATCAGGGTGTACACCCCACCCCTGGCATCGTTGCCCACCTCTCAATTTTAAATACACGTAGACATTGAGGGCTAGCAGGAGGGACCATGCGCTTACCTGCTGCTCTCTGGCAGGTAGCTCCAAGCCCTCCTGGGTTTTAAATGCACCTTAGAACACACATGCATCAACATTACAATGAACGCGTGGAGGGAAGTTTGGAGTCTTCTCTCACCCCCGTTCTCTGCGACCTGCTGGAGCAGGGGGGCTAGGACTAGGAGGAGGAGTTGGCCGTCCGACTGCGGTCTGGAGTGTGGAGCCTTCCTGCTGCTGCGGAGTCGGGGTGGTCTGCCTCCCCCCACCGCAGGGAAAAGGGAAACACCACCTGGGTCTGGGTGCAGTTCCCCCCTCCAGGGGCGGGGGCACCTAGACCCGGTTTGTAGAGTACGCTTGGGGAGTGTGATCGTGTGTACAACGTCTCTTTATGTCTGTCTCCACGTTGGTTGAGTGTGGAGTAAGTGCATATGAGAGCATGAGGGTGGGAATGGATGTTTGTATCTGTGTGTGCCTGTATGTCTGTGTCTATATGTCAGGTTGGGTGTCAGGCGCCACCTCTCTGGGGACATCTCAGGCCCTCCAAGGTTTGGAGGCCTCTCTCCCCCTACCACCACTTCCCCTGCCAGTGGCGGACCCCCTCAGACATCGGTGCGTTGGTGGTTCTTTGTGTCCGGGGATGGGCGTCCAGGTACACACCGGCTCACTCCTTGGCGGCCGCTTATTGGGGCCTGGAGCCTGGGGCTCGCTCGGGCCACTTCGGAGGCTCGGTCACTCAGGCAGAGCTGGCTGCCGGCGGAGCTCACGGGCGCGTCACTGCAACTCCCCCTGGCTTCTGCTCCGCGGCTGCTGAGTGAGCCCTCATCTGGGACTCTCCTCAGCTCTTTCCGGGACAGTGGCGCAGCTGCCCCTCTGTTGGTCTTCCTTGGTCTCTTGTGTTCTGGGGGCCTCTGGATGTCTGGAGTTTTGATCTCCTCCACACCTGCTTCACGCCCTGGAGGACGGGGCTGTGGCCCCCCCACACCCTCTAGCAGATTATTACATGAAGGAACCTTTTAAAAAACAAAAAACAAGCGCGTCCATGCTCACAGGTGTACACACGGGTGATCACACCCACAAACTACACCCTTTTTGGCTCCTACCTCAAAGCACACTGTGTTCTGTTGATCTTATGTGTTGCACAATAATGTTTAACATTTAGTATTTACTGTCATATTCCCATATATCATTGTGATGTTGTTTATTCTATTACTCTTGTTCTCTTCTGCTTGCTTTCTTTTTTCTTTCTCAGCAGGTGATCCAGGTGATTGATATATGCATTTTTTTTTCTCTGCCCGTTCTGTTGGTTTTTGTCTTTTGCCCTTCTCCACCGTCCCTCTTCTCAGCTGTTTCTCTTTCCCTCTTTCTTTCTCCCCTTCTTTCCCCCAGTCAAGTCTGTCCCGTATTCAGTAAGTGAAAATAAAATAAACAATAAAAGGTGAATCAAATGGACCATTACGGCAAGGCTGGGATGGTCAGTTTGGTAAAGTAAATCCGTTGGGCATCTTTCTTTGCCTTTAGACAACAATTCTGATGGCAAAAGAGCCAAACGGGACAGGCCAAAAAGAAAAAAGAAAAAAAAAAAAAAAAAGAGAGAGATACAGTCTGTCATAGTCCATCATCATGATTTGTGTTAGCACAGGTTGTACATATATATCATACTAAGAATGATTCAATCACTTGTGTAAGGTTAAGGTCAGAGGCTTCGACAGACCAAAAGTTAAAAATGTCTTTAAGGGCAAAATCTGACTTCTTTCACAGGAAATAAGCAGGCGGCACAAAACAGACTTCATTATGCAGCGCTACAGTCAGTGGGTGTCTCTACATGTACTTCCTCAGATGATCATTTGTATTTTACAGTTTATAGTAGTTCTGCTGAAGGCTGCTTTGTTTCACTCATAAGACAATCATCAGATGTAATGTGGGGTAAAGAAACATTTTACTGCTTTTATTTCTTAACTTTCTAAACTGAAAGACATTTATTATTTTGAACTTGTCTTTCTTAAAGAGCATGTCGTCTTTATAAACTTCCTTATAAACTGCCTAATGTTACAGTAAAACACATTTTACTCATTGTATTCATTAACTTTATAAATTAACCTTTTTCTTATTTTTCCTTCAGTCAACTGACTGACACATCATGTGATTTTACCTTGTTTTAATATTTCAGCTATTTTCAAAGCACACAGCACCACAGATATAAATAATAATAACTAAATCATTATCATTCACTTTTTTGTTGATTTTATTGTTTGTTTGTATTTTGTGAATCCAGATGAAGATGGTGACAGTCAGCATTTTACTGACTGTTCTCTTTGTTTCAGGTGAGCTGATTGTTCTGTTATTCAAAGACATTATTGGATTCATTTGTAATTTAACTTTCACCCACTTTAAAACAACCTGAAAGACAGAGCCAGCGCTTTGTGTTGTGATTGAAAATGTTTAGAGTTTACAAACAATGAACAGCAGCTTGTTAATAATGAAACTGTATTTACAGGTGCTTTGGCTGATTATCCTCCCAGGATAGCACTCTACATGACTGCACCAAAGACGATGGAAGCACTGAGTGGATCTTGTTTGCAAATCCCATGTAACTTCAGACCCAAAGACGAACAGAAATTTAACAGCAAAATAAAAATCTTTGTAGTGTGGATTAAAAATAATGGTGACTTTGGCAAAAATCCAAACAATGTGATCTTCAACAATAGTGGAGCAGTTAGCATCTATCCAATGAGTATTACTGGGAACCTGAGTCAGAGAGACTGCACCACTCTGTTTTCTAATTTAACCACAAACTACACAAACACATACTTCTTCAGAGTAGAGAGTGAACCATTCAAGGCAACAGCTCAACATGATCCTCTTCAAATAACAGTCAGAGGTAAAGACTGAAGTTTTTAATCCATTTATATCAAAAAATAATACAAACCTTTGTTCTGATACTCACTCTCTTTAATGAATGCAGACATTTACAAATCATTTATAAAAGAACATAATATGAGATAAAGAAGAGAAAATTTATTGTAATTTTTTTTAAGAAGATGTTTTTTCAGATTTAATTCATTTCTACGTCAGTTTTAGTTTACTTCAGCAAACTGAGAATGCACAGCAGTTCAAACTACATGTATGTAATATACTGTTCTTTAGTGTTAACATGTTTGTGATATGAAACCACAGATTCTTCTTGGAGGCCCAATAATACATACCCAGATTTCCTCCAATTTAATGGATTTAGAACATACCTGTCACTCCATCCGTCCTTTTCCTCCTTTCCTCATCAGATATCCAAGGGGGCAGGGATTTATTTCAGCTGTCATCGGGCGAGAGGTGGAGCACATCCTGCACAGGTCACCAGTCTGTTGCAAGGAGACAGATAACCATTTCTACTCACACTCACACCTATGGGAAATTTAGAATCATTTACTTAAAGCCAACAAGGTTGAAACAGAATTTTCTTTACGTCTTTGTCCTCGACAGGTCTATGACAGGCCGCTCAGACTGGCTGCTCTGCCAGTTATTGAGCTTTAAGCCACAATATGGGTGGCTGTAGTTCAGGAGGTAGAGCAGGTCGTCTGCTGATTGGAAGGTTGCTGGTTTAACCTTTGGCTCCACCAGTCTGCATGCCAAAAATCCTTGGGCAAAATACTAAATTGCTGTCCGATGCATCCATCATAGAATGAATAGGTGTGAATGTTAGTTTGAAAGCACTTAAAAGCATTGAGAAAGTGCTTGTGTGGCATGTTGTATAAAGCGCTTTATGGTCTGGGAGAGTAGAAAAATGCTACATAAGAATCAGTCCATTTACCAATAGCAACAGCAGACATGTGGAGTGTGTACGCTTTTCTGCCTCTCATAACCCCAGTGATTTTCCTGTGGTTGGAAATCTCACGTGATCTTGTAACATCACAAGTTCAGGCAACTAACCACTCCTATTCAATTGTATCATGTCATCTCAACAAGAATACAATTAACTAGTTTTAAGTTGTTGAATTTCATGCAGATCGTCGATGATTTAATTCAGTTCACCGTGGAAACATAAAAGTATTTTGTTCAAATTTCACTTTAGACTCTTGTAAATGTAACAACAACCCAAATTTCATTTTTTTGCAAACATGCCCAGAGAAAGCAGCTGTGTGTGTGGTTCCTCTTGTAGATATGTTTTTTCTTTTCATTATAGACGAACAATTTGAAATTCTTGGTGCAGAAATGTGTCGATATTAAGAAAAAACATCAAATGTCTCACTTTTAACCAGTGATGTTTCAGGTTTAATAGATTTGACTGTCAGTTGTTGTTTATGTTGACAAAACTGAGAATCCATAGTTGTTCAAACTGCATGTATGCTTTAGTGTTAATACGTTTGTGATGTGAAACCACAGATTCTCCTTGGAGGCCCGATATTACAATCCCAGGTGATCTGAAGGAGAAGGAGTCTGTCACTATAACCTGCTCAGCTCTCACTCCCTGTCCACACTCCCCTCCTCAACTCACCTGGAATCTCCAACAAGACTCTCACAACAAAATGGAGCAAAACACAGATGGAAGCTTTACAACTAAAATCCAGCAGAACATCACTCTGTCAGACACACATGATGGAAAGAAGATCAGCTGCTCTGCCAGATATCCTGTGAACCAAGGAAAAGACACCAAGACAGCAGAAACAGAAGAGACTCTCAGTGTTTCATGTAAGACAATCAGAATTTGTTGTTGAACTGAATCCTTCAGGACACCATGGTATATGGGATATCACTTTCTCTCTTTTATTTCTCCAGATGCTCCTAAAGACACCTCAGCATCCATCAGTCCATCAGGTTTGGTGTCAGCAGGCAGCTGGGTGAACCTGACCTGCTCCAGCAGAGCCAAACCTCCAGTCAGCAGCTTCACCTGGTTCAAGAAGAGCAGAGATGGAGCTGTGAAAGTATCTGAAGGAGAGATTTACAGCTTCAATGTAACAGATGGAGGAGTTTATTACTGTGTGGCCACTAATGATCTGGGTAATCAGACATCAGCAGAGATTAACATGACTGTTGGAGGTAAAGTTACTCAGCATTTAGCTGTTTTTTTAATTTATTTTTTAATCATTTTTTGAGGTATTTCTTAAAAGTGAGTTGAAAAGGAAGCAAATTTAGCTTTATGAAGTTCAAATCTTGTAATTTATCCTACAACGTGGCTGTTCATCTGTTAGACTTGAAAACTATTTTTTCACCTAAAACAATCTTATTCACTGTTTTCTGCATTACAGGTGGAAACCTGGTTGGTGTCTACACTATAGTGAAGACTGTGGGAATCATAATGCTCGTGAGCACACTGATCGTATTTGAGTGGTGAGACAAATGTTTCTGTGACACACGCATTTGAAACCAACTAACTCGTCGTAAAACAACATAATTCAGTCTTTCTGGTTTCTTTGATTTGATTCTGTTTTTTCCCTTCAGCTGGTTCAGATGAAGATTCTCCAACAAACCAGATACTGAAAGCTGTCAGATGAACAGAGTCACATCACAACACATCAACTAAAGTTTCCACAGGAGGAAAAACTCCACCTTCAATTATCACTTAATTCCCTTCAGTGACTTTCAACAGTTGTACATGACCATTTTACTTTGAATGTAGAGATGCTGTTGCAGAAATCGAAACATTTACTTTGTGGATAATTTCATATCATTCCTTCGCTGCCCTGAGTCTGTTAAACAGGGGCTGCTTCAGCCTGACCATCTTATTTTTTTATAGTGTATCCATGAATATTGATCTAACACCACACTTCTGTAAGACTGATCCAGCATAATGTGTGGAGATGCACGCAATTTTACACTCTATTACAGGTACAGCTGTGTTCTTGCTATTACTATAGAATCAATTTTAAGGTTTTACTATTTGTTTTTAAAGCTCTCCATGGTTTGGCTCCAGGTTACATTTCAGATCTTCTTAGCCTGCACTTACCCACTCGATCTCTGCTCTCCTCCAGTCAGATGGTTTTATCAGTTCCACGCTCCCAGCTCAAATCTAGAGGGGACAGGGCTTTCTCCATTGCCGCCCCGAGACTCTGGAATAGTCTTCCCCCCTTCATAAAATTCTCTTCATCCTTGGAAGTCTTTAAATCGATTCTCAAGACCTACTTATTTTCCAAGGCTTTCAGATCTCTTTGATATCTTTTTTTATTCTGTCTATTTGGTCTCTTATATTATGGATGGTGTTGTATGTGTATATACGTTATATTCACATATGTGTGCTTGTGTGTGAATGTGTACAGTTTTGTATATGTATGTGCATATTTGCATGTACATTATATGCTATATACTCTTACATGTCTTACAATTCTTTTTTAAAATGTTTTCTTTCTATTTCAATTCTTTTATTATATTATCCCTCTGTTCAGCACTTTGGCCGACACTTGATGTCTTTTAAATGTGCTATATAAATAAAGATGACTTGACTTGACTTGACTTGACTATTGAATAACAGCTTCTGCTGCCCCCTTTGTGGACTACACAAAAGAACATTTGTAATGCCCTGAAGTGTTCAGGCTGCATTGGGGGAATAGCAGTGATTTACAAGTACAACTTCAGTTATGATACATTTACTCTGAGCTCATTTCATTCCTTCAAAGTTAACCATGAAAGTCCAGTTTGCTGTAGTATTATCCACCTGTGATGACTTTCTGAATGAATTCTTTGATCTGTTTTAATACATTGTTGCAAAATTAAACCAAATCCCTTTGGTAGGTGATTTTAATTACACTGATGATCTAGCTCTACAACCTCAGAATCTGTTAACAGTGCAAAGTCACTTGTATGTGAATGGTCTCCTTGTGATCCTGCAGTCGTCCCATGCTGACTTAACCATTTTCTCTTTATCTCTCCTGTCTGGACTTTTCTGTCAACACTTCAGAGTGAGTTACTGAGAGAGAGACTTCCTGTGGTCCTGTCTGAACTGGAGCCCTGGAATCATTAATTGGAAATCATTCTGTTGTCACATTCTGTTGTTGCTTCACTGTGAATAAACACACTGAACTTAATCCTCTGAGTCTGCGTTCTTAGTCTAACCAGTCCATTACTTGTGACAGTGGCAGCAGCACCCCCTTTGGTCTGTTCAGCTAATCTATAAACTCCCTGCAAATGCCATACGTAGCTATAACACCAGTCATAGTCATTTCTTTTAAGTAATTGAATCTTTGTATCAACAAATATTTGTATTCCTGGTCTGGTCATGTCAAGGCCCGTCATCTAATGGAATAGCAGAAAAACCATGTAATGGCTGGAGTGGAGCTTTTACTCCAAGCAATCATTTCACAAGAATGAAAGTACTACAAAAGGTACATTAGTAAAAGCTCTGAAGAATGCAACAGTTCCCTGAGTGCTCAATGAAGCCATAAATGTTTAGCTTGATGCATAGGATAAATAGAAGCCCACAGCTGAGGGCAGAGAAGTCCAACAAGATCTGTGATCACTCATCTGCCCTCTTTCATGGGTGTTAGGCTGCTTTTCTCTTTACATCACTACCTGTTTCTTATACTGACACAGTTATACTCTAGTCCAAGCATATTCTTATTTGAGCCAATCAGCCACCACTTTGTGTGCTCTACATTTGTGCTCTCTGTCATTCTCTCTTTGTGCAACACACCACCTCCCCATCTCCACTTCACAGACACCTCAGAGCTCCATCCAAGCTTCAGCCTTCAAATTCATCCCCGCCAGCTTCTAGCCTTCAGTGGGTCGTGTTCAAAATCTCTGGTATTCCATTCTAACATGATGGGTCATCAGAGTCTAAATCCCAAATAAATTAATCATTTTATATAAATCATTATCAATTCTTTTAACTAGTTTTTCTGTAGGGATGTTGCTGGCGACTAATGTCTTTGTCGACTAACTGACGAGTTTAAAACTAAGAAATACTCAAGTTATACTTTGGAAACTTTAATGTCAAAAACTAAATATGACAAATAAAAACACCTGAAAAATGATAGACTGAAATATGTCTTTCCCTAACGAAACATATTTTTCGTACAATGTCTTAAACTCTCCTAGAATGAAGATGAAGCACATTTATTATTTTTTTCAGATATTTATTTATTTACTGCTCTTGACATGCAACTAAAATATAAAATGCCTTTTTGTATTTATTGACCTCAAATGTTGTGTGTTGGGCTGTGCAGTAACACTGGATTCCTTTGTAACATCTCTGAGTGTCACCGAGGCGATCGTGGCTCAAGCCCCGGCTTGACAGTCTCAGTCGTTGGTTCCTTGGGCAAGACACTTCACCCATTGCGCCTACTGGTGGTGGTCAGAGGGCCCGTTGGCGCCAGTGTCCGGCAGCCTCGCCTCTGTCAGTCCGCCCCAAGGTGGCTGTGGCTACAATGTAGCTTACCATCACCAGTGTGTGAATGTGTGTGTGAACGGGTGGATGACTGACTGTAGTGTAAAGCGCTTTGGGGTCCTTAGGGACTAGAAAAGCGCTATACAAATACAGGCCATTTACCGCATCGCTCCTGTGGTGGTGCTGTGACTGCTCATAGCTTAACAATACCTGCATATTTGATGTCTACAGATATAATGTGACATTCATACTGAGAGTTATATGTATTCTGTAAGCTGCAATGCAGGTTTGGAATTAACTTAAGTTAGTAAAAAGGTTGTTTGACTGTGATAAGTAATTATCTAGTGTTGTCTATTACAGGATATTTGCAGAAAGGACAAAACTGTTGTTGCAGTGTTGTATTTGGTATCATCACGTCAGGCCTATAACAGCTTTGCAACTAAAGTAAGATTGCATCTTCTTAAGTAGCGGGTTCTCTGTCTGTACTTCCTTTTTTGTTTGCAACCGCACGGAGCTAGTTTCTGTGTTTGACCACGTTACTGATATATGCCGACTGTCACACATTGTAGTGGTTATTCAGATGGTATCAACTCGTTGCATAATTATTAACTGATGAAGAAACAAACAAAATAAGGTGGAATACAGTTTTCCTCCAGCTCCTCATTGTCTATTGTGGTAATCACTGTCAGCCTGATCTCTGGCTGCAGCACAGGGCTTGTTTGATGTGTTTGGTCTGTATGATTTCACAGAGTGTGTCTTTTTTAAGAAGCAGTCAGAACAGCAGAAAATGAAGATGTTCATTATGATGAAACCAAAGCAGAGACCTTCTTTAGTCTCAGTGCAGGACAGCACACAGAAGCAGGATTTAGTGCATTCACAGATCAACGTGTGCAACAGCGTAACGCCGAGACGTGAAGGCCCAGAGAGTATGAACTCTCATTGTATCTACTGTGTGTGCAAGTAAGTGTGCAAGACTGAGAGCAGAAGAGAAGTGCAGAGTAAATGAGTGTGCAGTTGAACAAATGTTGTTACAGAGAAATGTTCCCTCTGAATACGTCCCAATTAAAAGATTGGAAAGGTTCAACCAGGAGCTGGAGACACAGCGGCACGCGTAGGTTGGAGGAGTTCAGCCTCAGCATGCTGTTACTGATCTCACCAACATTTCTTACCCTCCCTGATATAAATGACCTAAAACATACATTTTATGACATCAGCGAGCCAGAAGTTGGAACATCAGGGAACCTCTGTGCTACACGATTGATGATTCACCACAAGGATCCTCTGTAGCCAAATACCTCACAGAACAATTACATTGAATTCAATTTGGAGTTTCCATTGCTTGAAGGAGAAAATGTAATCCATTAAAGACTTTTACAACTAGTATTGGGACACAAAGTGTCAGCAGAGCAAACCAAAGACTGAACGTCCAAACAAATTAGTTGTGGACTAAAAATAAAAATTTAATTTACAATTCATGATTTTTCCAATTAAAATTAACAACATTGAAACAAATAGGAATGAAAAAGGAAGCAAATCAACAGCAGCATCTCCTAGGTCAGAAAAACAAAGTAAAAACTCCACTCTTACAGGAAAGTAAAGAAACATTACTATCTGAAACCATAATATGAATGCTAAAATAATGCAAAAACAAGAGATGTCGGAAAACCTTTACCAAGCTTCTACTAATAAATGAATCACTTTACCAAATAGCAGAATAAACAGGTCCCACAGCTTTGCCACTTCTATCTTCCAGTATCACCACTCCAGCAGCACACACATGGCAAATTAAAACACCTGAAAAAATGACTGAAAAGTGTGGTGCATTGTACTGTGCATTATGAATGACGCACTCTGTTCAAAAGTTCACGACAACCACTTCAATCAAAGTTCAAATCTAAAATAACATAAATGATAAATCATCCATGCAATATCTTCAGCTTATTTCAAGTATGCAGCAGTCTAAGCAGGGAAGCCCAGACCTCCTTTTTCCCACCTTGTCCATCTTCAGGGGAATGCTTGGCCTTTCCAGGGCCAGTGTATCAATCTAATCTCTACAGCATGTTCATTTAGGCTTTTTCGACATGGATATTTTTGCTGCCTATCATTAAAAATAATTCTTAGCTAATATGTTATGTACGCTCAGTGAATGAGAAGATAATGACCTTTTTTAAAAAAGAGAAAAAGAGGAAAATGGATAAAGGATGCCATGTGTGGAAATATAAGAATCTTATATATTGAGTCAAATCTACATCTACTGAGGAAGAACACTGATACATAAACACAGGACACTTGGTCTGATTCTTTGCACTGCACCTCAAATATGGGAGTAGATAGTGACTGTAGGAAGCAGTGGTACAGGGGTGAATTTAGAAATGAATGCTTTGCTATCACACTTGTTCTGGTCTAAGCATAACTGATGCAACAACATCTTCTGGGTATGTCTCCTTATGTATGGGAAGCTCTCCTCTCTGAGAGAAGAATTAAAACCCAGCAGTGTTAGTAACATGAAGTGCTCCGCTTTAGTGAATCAAAAGTGAACCAAGCCTTCTATTACTCAGAACTCTTGCCCAGATAAAGTTAACTGCCCTAGTTACAATATCAACAACATGGTTCTTATTTTGGACAGACTTAAAACAACACCTCCTGGTGCAGAAGAAATGTGTGGATGTTCTCTTCATCATGTTCAGATTGTTCTGTCATGGTCCCTGTGCCTCTCCGGCTCACTCATGTTGGCCACAGGATTGTTTTCTTTTCTCTCCTGCTTCCCTGGGTGGAGGTCATTGTGGGCTCTCACCCTTGGCCCACGCACCTGCGGTGATTACTACACCTGTTGCTGATCAGGCGGAGTCTCCCTTGCCTATTTAAGTCAGCACTGGAACGTTGAACCTCACGTGTTCGTGCTCTCAGTTCTCCTCAAAGAAACTCTCTCGGTATTGTGTGGCGTATTGATCTAATCGGACTCTTTGTGTTTAGATCTCCCCGGAACTGGTGGTGGACCCTGATCCCTGTGTGTGTCGACATAAGTGGAATTTGGAGCGAGAGTGGCTGTGGGCGAGTGTGCGTGAGAAGAGGAGTGGTGGAGTTTGGATTGAGTGGAGAGCAAGTGTGGATTCCTTCCTGCCCCATTCACTCCATATACACATCACTATGGTTTCCCTTCTGTGTTAATAAATTGTCAACCTTTTGCTTACCACAACGCAGTCTGCACTTGAATCCATCTGTTAGCCCTGACATGTTCATGTGTGATGTATATACAAGTTAGTGTCAGCAGTGCTTCCACACAACTTGAAAATAAACTCTTTTAAAAAGGAGGCATTAAATTGAAGTCACAAAAGCAGTTTATTTACACTGAAATATGTCTTTCCCTGATGAAACATATTTTTTTGTACAAATGTCTTGAACTCTCCTAGAATGAAGATGAAGCACATTTATTATTTTTTCAGATATTTTTTTATTTACTGCTCTTGGCATGCAACTAAAATATAAAATGCCTTTTTGTATTTATTGACCTCAAATTTTGTGTGTTGGGCTGTGCAGCTCAAGAGTTGGGAGTTCGCATTGTAATCGGAAGGTTGCCGGTTAGGGACTAGAAAAGCGCTATACAAATACAGGCCATTTACCGCATCGCTCCTGTGGTGGTGCTGTGACTGCTCATAGCTTAACAATACCTGCATATTTGATGTCTACAGATATAATGTGACATTCATACTGAGAGTTATATGTATTCTGTAAGCTGCAATGCAGGTTTGGAATTAACTTAAGTTAGTAAAAAGGTTGTTTGACTGTGATAAGTAATTATCTAGTGTTGTCTATTACAGGATATTTGCAGAAAGGACAAAACTGTTGTTGCAGTGTTGTATTTGGTATCATCACGTCAGGCCTATAACAGCTTTGCAACTAAAGTAAGATTGCATCTTCTTAAGTAGCGGGTTCTCTGTCTGTACTTCCTTTTTTTGTTTGCAACCGCACGGAGCTAGTTTCTGTGTTTGACCACGTTACTGATATATGCCGACTGTCACACATTGTAGTGGTTATTTAGATGGTATCAACTCGTTGCATAATTATTAACTGATGAAGAAACAAACAAAATAAGGTGGAATACAGTTTTCCTCCAGCTCCTCATTGTCTATTGTGGTAATCACTGTCAGCCTGATCTCTGGCTGCAGCACAGGGCTTGTTTGATGTGTTTGGTCTGTGTGATTTCACAGAGTGTGTCTTTTTTAAGAAGCAGTCAGAACAGCAGAAAATGAAGATGTTCATTATGATGAAACCAAAGCAGAGACCTTCTTTAGTCTCAGTGCAGGACAGCACACAGAAGCAGGATTTAGTGCATTCACAGATCAACGTGTGCAACAGCGTAACGCCGAGACGTGAAGGCCCAGAGAGTATGAACTCTCATTGTATCTACTGAGTGTGCAAGTAAGTGTGCAAGACTGAGAGCAGAAGAGAAGTGCAGAGTATACAGAGTGACAATAAAAGTGATTTGATTTGATTTGATTTGAGTAAATGAGTGTGCAGTTGAACAAATGTTGTTACAGAGAAATGTTCCCTCTGAATACGTCCCAATTAAAAGGTCCATTGGAAAGGTTCAACCAGGAGCTGGAGACAGAGCGGCACGCGTAGGTTGGAGGAGTTCAGCCTCAGCATGCTGTTACTGATCTCACCAACATTTCTAACCCCCCCTCTTATAAATGACCTAAAACATACATTTTATGACATCAGCGAGCCAGAAGTTGGAACATCAGGGAACCTCTGTGCTACACGATTGATGATTCACCACAAGGATCCTCTGTAGCCAAATACCTCACAGAACAATTACATTGAATTCAATTTTGTGTTTCCATTGCTTGAAGGAGAAAATTTAATTCAAAACCTTTACCAAGCTTCTACTAATAAATGAATCACTTTACCAAACAGCAGAATAAACAGGTCCCACAGCTTTGCCACTTCTATCTTCCAGTATCACCACTCCAGCAGCACACGCATGGCCTCTCAAGGCCCAGCAGTCAAAGGCAAGCAACACTTGATACTGGACGTCCAGATAACGTGTGTGTGTAGAGCGAGAGAGATACAGTCTGTCATAGTCCATCATCATGATTTGTGTTGGCACAGGTTGTACATATATATCATACTAAGAATGATTCAATCACTTGTGTAAGGTTAAGGTCAGAGGCTTCGACAGACCAAAAGTTAAAAATGTCTTTAAGGGCAACATCTGACTTTTTTCACAGGAAATAAGCAGGCGGCACAAAACAGACTTCATTATGCAGCGCTACAGTCAGTGGGTGTCTCTACATGTACTTCCTCAGATGACCATTTGTATTTTACAGTATATAGTAGTTCTGCTGAAGGCTGCTTTGTTTCACTCATAAGACAATCATCAGATCTAATGTGGGGTAAAGAAACATTTTACTGCTTTTATTTCTTAAATTTCTAAACTGAAACACATTTATTATTTTGAACTTGTCTTTCTTAAAGAGCATGTCGTCTTTATAAACTTCCTTACAAACTGCCTAATGTTACAGTAAAACACATTTCACTCATTGTATTCATTAACTTTATAAATTAACCTTTTTCTTATTTTTCCTTCAGTCAACTGACTGACACATCATGTGATTTTACCTTGTTTTAATATTTCAGCTATTTTCAAAGCACACAGCACCACAGATATAAATAATAATAACTAAATCATTATCATTCACTTTTTTGTTGATTTTATTGTTTGTTTGTATTTTGTGATTCCAGATGAAGATGGTGACAGTCAGCATTTTACTGACTGTTCTCTTTGTTTCAGGTGAGCTGATTGTTCTGTTATTCAAAGACATTATTGGATTCATTTGTAATTTAACTTTCACCCACTTTAAAACAACCTGAAACACAGAGCCAGCGCTTTGTGTTGTGATTGAAAATGTAAACAGTTTACAAACAATGAACAGCAGCTTGTTAATAATGAAACTGTATTTACAGGTGCTTTGGCTGATTATCCTCCCTGGATAGCACTCTACATGACTGCCCCAAAGCAGATGGAAGCACTGAGTGGATCTTGTTTGCAAATCCCATGTAACTTCACACCCAAAGACGAACAGAAATTTAACAGCAAAATAAAAATCTTTGCAGTGTGGATTAAAAATAATGGTGACTTTGGCAAAAATCCAAACAATGTGATCTACAACAGTAGTGGAGCAGTTAGCATCTATCCAATGAGTATTACTGGGAACCTGAGTCAGAGAGACTGCACCACTCTGTTTACTAATTTAACCACAAACTACACAAACACATACTTCTTCAGAGTAGAGAGTGAACCATTCAAGGCAACAGCTCAACATGATCCTCTTCAAATAACAGTCAGAGGTAAAGACTGAAGTTTTTAATCCATTTATATCAAAAAATAATACAAACCTTTGTTCTGATACTCTCTTTAATGAATGCAGACATTTACAAAACATTTATAAAAGAACATAATATGAGATAAAGAAGAGAAAATTTATTGTAATTTTTTTAAGAAGATGTTTTTTCAGATTTATTTCATTTCTACGTCAGTTTTAGTTTACTTCAGCAAACTGAGAATGCACAGCAGTTCAAACTGCATGTATGTAATATACTGTTCTTTAGTGTTAACATGTTTGTGATATGAAACCACAGATTCTTCTTGGAGGCCCAATAATACATACCCAGATTTCCTCCAATTTAATGGATTTAGAACATACCTGTCACTCCATCCGTCCTTTTCCTCCTTTCCTTATCAGATATCCAAGGGGGCAGGGATTTATTTCAGCTGTCATCGGGCGAGAGGTGGAGCACATCCTGCACAGGTCACCAGTCTGTTGCATGGAGACAGATAACCATTTCTACTCACACTCACACCTATGGGCAATTTAGAATCATTTACTTAAAGCCAACAAGGTTTGATACAGAATTTTCTTTACGTCTTTGTCCTCGACAGGTCTATGACAGGCCGCTCAGACTGGCTGCTCTGCCAGTTATTGAGCTTTAAGCCACAATATGGGTGGCTGTAGTTCAGGAGGTAGAGCAGGTCGTCTGCTGATTGGAAGGTTGCTGGTTCAACCTTTGGCTCCACCAGTCTGCATGCCAAAAGTCCTTGGGCAAAATTGCTGTCCGATGCATCCATCGTAGTATGAATAGGTGTGAATGTTAGTTTGAAAGCACTTAAAAGCATTGAGAAAGTGCTTGTGTGGCATGTTGTATAAAGCGCTTTATGGTCTGGGAGAGTAGAAAAATGCTACATAAGAATCAGTCCATTTACCAATAGCAACAGCAGACATGTGGAGTGTGTACGCTTTTCTGCCTCTCATAACCCCAGTGATTTTCCTGTGGTTGGAAATCTCACGTGATCTTGTAACATCACAAGTTCAGGCAACTAACCACTCCTATTCAATTGTATCATGTCATCTCAACAAGAATACAATTAACTAGTTTTAAGTTGTTGAATTTCATGCAGATCGTCGATGATTTAATTCAGTTCACCGTGGAAACATAAAAGTATTTTGTTCAAATTTCACTTTGGACTCTTGTAAATGTAACAACAACCCAAATTTCATTTTTTTGCAAACATGCCCAGAGAAAGCAGCTGTGTGTGTGGTTCCTCTTGTAGATATGTTTTTTCTTTTCATTATAGACGAACAATTTGAAATTCTTGGTGCAGAAATGTGTCCATATTAACAAAAAACATCAAATGTCTCACTTTTAACCAGTGATGTTTCAGGTTTAATCAATTTGACTGTCAGTTGTTGTTTATATTGACAAAACTGAGACTCCATAGTAGTTCAAACTGCATGTATGCTTTAGTGTTAATACGTTTGTGATGTGAAACCACAGATTCTCCTTGGAGGCCCAATATTACAATCCCAGGTGATCTGAAGGAGAAGGAGTCTGTCACTATAACCTGCTCAGCTCTCACTCCCTGTCCACACTCCCCTCCTCAACTCACCTGGAATCTCCAACAAGACTCTCACAACAAAATAGAGCAAAACACAGATGGAAGCTTTACAACTAAAATCCAGCAGAACATCACTCTGTCAGACACACATGATGGAAAGAAGATCAGCTGCTCTGCCAGATATCCTGTGAACCAAGAAAACGACACCAAGACAGCAAAGACAGAAGAGACTCTCAGTGTTTCATGTAAGACAATCAGAGTTTGTTGTTGAACTGAATCCTTCAGGACACCATGGTATATGGGATATCACTTTCTCTCTTTTATTTCTCCAGATGCTCCTAAAGACACCTCAGCATCCATCAGTCCATCAGGTTTGGTGTCAGCAGGCAGCTGGGCGAACCTGACCTGCTCCAGCAGAGCCAAACCAGTCAGCAACTTCACCTGGTTCAAGAAGAGCAGAGATGGAGCTGTGAAAGTATCTGAAGGAGAGATTTACAGCTTCAATGTAACAGATGGAGGAGTTTATTACTGTGTGGCCACTAATGATCTGGGTAATCAGACATCAGCAGAGATTGACGTGACTGTTGGAGGTAAATTTAGGTCGAAACCACTAATGTGTTGCATGTTCTTATCCAATTTTTCTTCATCTTATCTACTGTTGTCTTCTCTTTGTTTATTTCTTTTTTTCTAAACAGAGCTATAAAAAATATAAAATGAATCCGTATATGGCTTCTGTTTAACTCTTTAACTGAAATGTTTTTTCTTATTGATCTTGTTTTTCAGGAGAGCAGAATGGTAGCTCCTTCCCAACATGGCTAATTCTTGGAGGAATCCTTGGGTTCATCTTACTCGTCTGCCTGATTATCTTTGTTTGGTAAATATTACATTACAGCAGAAAATATGATCTCTCACCCTCTCCCTCCCTTATCTTTCCTGCTTGGCTTCTATATCCTTGTCTAATCTCGTCTAACTCTAACCCTCAGAGTTTCTCAGTCTTGTTCTCTAAAACCCAAAGAATTGTGGATCTGATCAACTGGTTCCTCAATGGATATTGGCACTCTACTCTAGACGAAAAGCCTGGGCTCAGGAGTAGGGATGGGTACCGGTGTCCGGTGCCATGACATAAACGGTAGTAACCAGACCGAAAAGCTGCGCACATTTCGGTGCTTTATTTCTGTGCTTTTTTTCCCCTGAGATGTCATACACTTTGGATTCTAGCCAATCATTTTACCTTTTCGAGGATAGTAGGCGGGCCCAGGTACGTACGTTCTTTTAGAGCAGAGCTACAGATTAAAAACGCCCAAGGCGAAGCGGTCAGAAGTCTGGCTGTACTTCACAGCAAAAGATGCAAACTCAGCAGCCTGCAACAAGTGCTTTAAGGTGATACTGTGATACTGTGCAAAGGAGGTAACACCTCGAATCTGATGAAACACCTGGTGACGCATAGTGTTTTTTTAAAAGCAGAGAAATGCATCGTATTTGATAGCTTGCTGCAAGACCGAGCACCGTACACATCTACTGCGGGTGTGGTGCCTGTTATCGGACCCGGAGTTAGCAACATCCCCCAAAAACCCGAAGAGTATAGTCCTGGCCCCTAGCCCTGCCAGTGTAGCAGAAATGATGAGGATGATGATGGCAGCAGCAGCCGTTCTTCTCTGGGTCAGTAGCTTAATGTTATTCGTGTGTAATTTACGTTGAGTACGCTGACCACGTTATTACATTAATGCATGTAAGGTGAACTAGCAAACACCGTTGTAGTTACATGCGGCTGACTTCTTGTTTGATGGCAGATACTCCCTTCACCCTGGCCAAAAAGGCTAAAATGACCAAAGAAAAAGTGGAAAACAGTTAAACATGAGAGGTTTTTGGACAAAGTTGGTGTTTTTCCAATGTTTAAGCACTGCTTCCAGCCAAGAGTGATACCATATATGCCCTATAGCTGCAGAGAAGACTAACATTGTTATCTTTTTACAAAAAAAACTGCTAAACACGAGAGGTTTTAGGACAAAGTTTGTGTTTTCCATTGTTTAAGCACAGGTTCGAGCACCGTTTAAGCACCGGCACCGTTTCAAAAGTACCAGTTTTGCACCGGTATCGGATAAAACCTAAAGGATACCCATCCCTACTCAGGAGAGCCCGATTGTTCTTCAGAGTCGTTTGCTGCCGGATACCCGATTGTGTCGCGTGCCTGGTGACACCCGTGATAGAGGACACTGAATGACATCTACCATTCGGAAAGATGATAACAGAGTTCTGGCTGATCAGAGCTGGCTCAGACGTGGCTTATCGAAGAACAAAGAAAGCAGTTACAGCTAGGGATGGGTACCGGTGTCCGGTGCCATGATGGCACCGGTTCTGACATAAACGGTAGTAACCAGACCGAAAAGCAGCGCACATTTCGGTGCTTTATTTCGGTGCTTTTTTTTTCCTGAGCTGTGATACACTTTTGATTCTAGCCAATCATTTTACGTTTCCGAGGATAGTAGGCGGGTCCAGGTACGTACGTTCTTTTAGAGCAGAGTTACAGATTAAAAATGCCCAAGGCAAGCGGTCAAAAGTGGCTGTACTTCACAGCAAAATATGCAAACTTGCTGCGAGACCTCACACCGAGCACATCTACTACGGGTGTGGTGCCTGTTATCAGACTCGGAGTTAGCAACATCCCCAAAAACACGAAGAGGAGAGTCCTGGCCCCTAGCCCTGCCAGTGTAGCAGAAATGATGAGGATGATGATGCAGCAGCAGCCGTTCTTCTCTGCGTGAGTATCTTAATGTTGTTCATGTGTAATTTACGTTGAGTAGGCTAACCACGTTATTATATTAATGCATGTAAGGTGAACTAGCAAACACCGTCGTAGCTACATGCAGCTGTCTTCTTGTTTGATGGCAGATACTCCCTTCACCCTGGCCAAAAAGGCTAAAATGACCAAAGAAAAAGTGGAAAACAGTTAAACATGAGAGGTTTTTGGACAAAGTTTGTGTTTTTTCCATTGTTTAAGCACTGCTTCCAGCCAAGAGTGATACCATATATGCCCCATAGCTGCAGAAAAGGCTAACATTGTTATCTTTTTACAAAAAAACAGCTGAACATGAGAGGTTTTTGGACCAATTTTGTGTTCTCCATTCTTTAAGCACCGGTTTGAGCACCGTTTAAGCACCGGCACCGTTTCAAAAGTACCGGTTTGGCACCGGTATCGGATAAAACCTAAACGATACCCATCCCTAGTTACAGCTATTCAAAACCTGCATTAGGCTGGCCGACATGATTGACGATGTGCAAGCTGTGAGTACTCAGACTGTGTTTATTGAACACCATATGGGAAGATCTTCAAGAAGTTCACGGCTTTGCAATATGGATAAGATCTTGGAGAAGAACAACAGGATCTGAGAGACCTGGTGACCAGTGACAGACATTAGACCAACTGTAAAATTGGAAGCAGTTTCTTCGCACTAACCAAAACAACTACCATCTCCATCTCATGCGGCCCCCCTGGTGCCAGCTGGATGCTCAAGGCAAAAGCTGACGGGAATAACAAAGTTCTTCCTTAGATAACAAGACTATGTTGTGACTCTCTCCCTCCTCCTTCAAGGCTACCTGCGTCGACCGAAGATTGTTGACTTTTTCCCAACCAAGTGAAGGGACACTTTCTCTCGGCTGAACACGGAACAGACACACACACGCACACATATGCATGTACTCTGACACAGACCTACACTTACCCCCCCACCCCCTCCAAATGCCTTCGAAGCTTATGTCTTCTATGTTGTGAGATGTGATGATTTATGTGCTATGTGCTGAGGTGGGCTTTTTTTCTGTTCTCAAACTGATCTCCTCGTTGGAGCTCAGTCTGGGCGGAGTTCTTTTTTCTCCTCGTCTTTCCTCATGTTGTGCATTTTCCATTGTTTTGGTTCCAGGTCGCTGCTCATGTGGCCAGTGCTACCTAGCCTGACCTGTCTTGCCAGTGTGATGTTTGTGTATTGTATGTACGGTCGGCAAGGTATCATCTATCTTAACTGCCCCTTGGGGATAAATAAAGTGTCTCTGACTCTGACTCTGATACTTAAACAGCTCATGAACAAGGTTTACAAGGTTTAGCTATATTTTGATACCAAGATTGTTTACACAGCGTTTGTAATAGCAGAAAGATACTCTATTCATTTTGGCTATTTGATTTTCAAGCAGGAACCCCAGAAACGTGAGTGAAGAGCCAGCAAGTAAATCAGAAGGAGAAGAAGAAAACATCCATTATGGAGAGATCAACTTCTCTGTGCTGAGATATGAAGCATCCACTGACTCAGTGCAGTACAGAGGACAGCAGCAGGATACGGTGTACACACAGGTGAAAGTCAAAAAGCACGAAAACACAGAGTGCGCTCACGGCCAAGAGGAACTCTACACTCAGGTGAAGAAAAAAGTAACATTACATTAACACAGTGTATTAAAGAAACACACACAGAACCTGCACATACAAATGTCATTTTTCCGGTTTAGTGTTGTTCTTAAGTAGTTACTTAAACAAAATCCTGCAGCTTTTTATGTTCAGCTTTAATCTCACACGGCTGTTTTCAGTCGACTTTTTTGTTTAGATTTTTCTTAAATACGTGTAAATAGATGTTGCAGCACTCCAATAAGGAACTACTTTACATGACAGTTGAGACATTTCTGCAGATGACTAGAAACCTCCACTTACAAACTTATTTTAGCTTTCATCGTGCTCATACAGTATTTGCATGTTGTGTGTGCTCTTGAATGATTTATTATTTACATTGTAGACATGTTGAAATGAAAAAGTTTGTCACAGGTAATTTAAATGGCTGCAGGCAAGCTGGCATCAAAACATGTAAATTTGTGTTCAATAAAATATGTTTACTTAATTTAAAGTGTTTTTGTGTGATATTTAATATAATTTGTGCTGAAGGTTTACTCCGTATTTTGTGATGTGAAGTGCTGGATGTCTTTTTCTTATCTAAATAAGTGGGTAAGAAATTTATTTTGTCTTCAAACTCTCCATGTTTCAAATGTTGGACACTGCTAGGTAATTACTTATAACAGTCAAAGAGACCCTGCCTCACCCTATCATGTGACCTATTGAGAACAACTGACGCAAGACTGTCCAGTGCTGGGAGTGAAAACGAGGAGGTTTGGTTGCAGACACACGTAAAGTAATTGGTTGCTGCATATACCTTGGTACACTGAAAGATGAAGGACAAAGATGGAATTTTTGTGGAATGATTTGGTGTGTGTTGTAAAGGAGTGGTGTATCTGCCTTTTGACTAGCAGAGCAATGATTTATGGAAGCTGGGTGTGGTGCCAGTTTTCTGGGTAAAGGATCTGTGGGTTTTATGAATATAACTTACTATAATAACAGTTTATTTACTGATTGAGGGTGGTGATGGTGCTTTTTTGTCTTTGGACATTTCAATGTGGTCACATAGTTTATGCACGAATGTGTTGAGATTTAAACCAACAGCATGGAAAACTTTGATCTGGTTGTAGGTACAGCCTTTTAAGATTTATGACTGTGTCAGAGGTTGTGTGTGGAGGCGAGGAAGAGATGACCCAAACACTGGATTCACGGTGTAGAATGATGATGTTTTACTGGAGCGAGTGAAAGAACAGAGCAGGAACGACAGGACTGACTGACTGAAAGACTGAATGGCTGGCTGAACAACTGACAACATGTGGGAACGACAACATAATATCTACAATGACACGACAAGGAACTGGTGGAAACTGAGGGTTTAAATACACTGGCTACACTGATTTTTGTAATATTGACATTCATATTGTGAGTGGAAATTTTTTTAATGGACATTTTTTGTGTTCAGCAGTGACTCTTTGTTGTCCTTCAGCTTAGCCATGTAGGGCAATCACATCAAAACATCTGGGTGCTGCTCTTGTAAGAGCAGAGTAACTTCTACTATTTTCATCACTTCCTTCAAAATCTGCTTCATGTGATATACATTTCTAATTTTACATTTCTAATTTTACTCGAGTACTGATGCCTAACTTGTTTGCAGAGTATGTACATGTGAACTGAATGTAGTTCCTTCAAAGCTTTGGTGTGATCATTTGCATTGCAATGAAACACATATTGTTTGCTGATCTTAAGTTACAGCTTAGACATTTACTGATGATTAACCCTTTTATGGCCTGGTGCTGTTTGAAATATAATTTCAGTATGTAAAAATTGAGCACTTTGTTAATAAATGTATCTGTCAGGGCTCTGTGTGCGGGCAGGCAGAGATGAGGATCCAAATGCAGGACTCGGAAAACGGAATGTAACTCAAAAACCTCAGCTTTATTGCTGGCAGGAAAACAAACATGAAGTGAGGATGGAACACTGAGACCAAGGACACACAGGCATAATCTGTGGGTACGACACGACACTGGGCATGGGAAAACACAGGGCTTAAATACACAGGGTAGTAATGAGGAAATGGGCCACAGAAGGGAGACACAGCTGGGAGAGATCAGGGCTAACGAGACATGGGGAACAAAGCTGCACACACTAACATAAGACAAAGACTTTCACAATAAAACAGGAAACATGAATCACAACTCAGAGACATGGACTCAACACAGAGACAGAAAATGAAACATGGAACTGAACTATACATGAAACCACCATTCCTAAAACATGGATAATAGAAACATGAAACTAATAATAATAATAATAATAATAATAATAAT
The DNA here is from genome assembly GCF_964374335.1 of Astatotilapia calliptera. Classification (NCBI taxonomy): domain Eukaryota; kingdom Metazoa; phylum Chordata; class Actinopteri; order Cichliformes; family Cichlidae; genus Astatotilapia; species Astatotilapia calliptera. The sequence goes on along the minus strand of NC_137430.1, from coordinate 12,911,941 downwards.
AATAATAATAATAATCACAACAAGAGAATGAGAAACAATCCAAAACACCAAGATAACTGAAACACAAGGTACCAGAGAAACAAAGAATAATCCATGATGCAAAAGTGAACCAAAACATAAAAAACTGAAAATACTGGGTCCAACGGACCCAGAACCGTGACAGTATCAGACTCTCTCAAATGTGTTTGCTCATAGGGGGTTAAATTATTATTTTGGTTTTTCTCTGTATGTATTAATTTAGGATCTACCTTACAATGTAAAGTATCTTGAGGCGACTGTTTTTTGTGATTTGACACTGTATAAATAAAATTGTAATGACTTAATACTGACTACACTGTAAAAAAATATTCCGTAGAAAAACAGAAAATGTCCTGGTAATTTTCTGCCAGTACATTTTTTGTCTTTTTACGGAGGTTTGACGGACCTTTCTGTAAATGATAAAACGGAAAATTCTGTAGATTTACAGTATACTCTCTGTACTATTTACGGACATTTCCTTCAGCTATAAAACAGAAAATTCCGTTTATTCACAGTATATTTTCTGTATCATTAACTGATATTTTCCGTTAATAGAAAAATTGAAATTTCTGTTTATATTACTATTTCCAAGCACTTCTTTTCACTGTAACTCATTAAATATAGTTCTTTATATCCTTAAACGTACATTTCTATGCAATTACAACCTAGTACACCATGTACTCAAAAATTCATAAATTAAAACTTAAATTAATTTGTGCTTCGTACACAACAACATTGGTACAATTAATGTTAAATATTCTTTTATTCTCCTTAACTCAAACACTATACTAAAATATAATGACAGCATCCATCTTGTCATAAAACTACTAAACAGCTGATACATGAACAAAATAACTCACAAGCTTTCAAATTTGAGCATTTTTATTTCCTTGAAATCAGGTTGCCCTCATGTAAATGTGTTTATTTACATTCATTCAAGTGGCTACCAAGTGTTTTCTTCAAACAGGACACCTGACAAACAAAAAATGTCATATTTAACGACATGTTCACATTTAATAATATCCAGAGTACCTTTGAGTTAGAATCACTGCCTTGTGGTAGTTTTGCCTCAGCCAAATGGTTAAGGTGTGGTTTACATCCATCTCTGTCCACTTATGATACAGTATACACATGTAGTCAGTTATAGCCAAACACCTTTGATTACTGAATTGCATTCACTTCATTAATGAAGTGAATGTAATTCACATTTGTGTGAACATTTGTCTGAGATTAACTCTTTGGGCTCTTTACCTTACAATATAACATACTTGAGTCAAAATTTGTTGACTGTTTAAGTGGTGCCACATGAATACAACTGAACAGATCTAAAGAAGATGTTCCTGAACTTTGGGTTTATTCGAACAGGACTGATGGATAACCACAGGACTTTTCCCCATATGATAACTACAACACATAATAAATTAAGACAGATTACTGTCCCAAACAAAGATAAAAGTGTATTTACGGGACTTGTTTTGTCAGTGAGGAGCAAAGTATAATTAGAAGTGCTTGTTCTGATGAAAAGTTAAACTGTAAACAGCAGCATAGTGAATAAGGATCTGTGTCCACGAATCCTCAGCAGTGACAACACTTAAACATCATAGTTCAAAATCCTTAATGCACACCTTTTTCTCCACGGTGTTCAAATTCTCTAAGCTGGTTAAGTAGAGGAAAAAGTCTGACATATTTCATGACCATTAAATGTTAGACAAGGCTCTGAAAACGAGGTTACAGTTACAAACAAAAACCTCTGCTTGTGCGCACAGACCCTAAATCACAACAAATAAGACAATAGTAAGACAAATTACTACAAAGTCTTCAGAATCAGAATCAGAATCAGAATACTTTATTGATCCCTGGGGGAAATTATTTTTTGTTACAGTGCTCCATTTTAAACCAACATTAAGACAAGACAGACAATACGCTAACTAAGAATAGTACAATATATACATATATATACATACATACATACATACATACATACATACATAAGTCACTTATAAATAAATATTTGGAAAAGAAACATGTGTAGTTGTAGCAGCAAACAGTGTGTTAAGTGGATGTGTTGTACAGGGAGATGGCCACAGGCAGGAATGATTTCCTGTGTCGTTCAGTGGTGCTTTTCGGTAATCTCAGTCTCTCACTGAACGAGCTCCTGTGACTGACCAACATGTCATGGAGTGGGTGGGAGGTGTTATCCAACATTGTCTTTATCTTGGACAGCATCCGCCTCTCCGACACCACCTTGAGGGAGTCCAGCTCCATCCCCACAACATTGCTGGCCTTACGGATCAGTTTATTAAGTCTGTTGGCATCTGCGACCCTCAGCCTGCTCCCCCAGCATGCAACAGCATAGAGGATCGCACTGGCCACCACAGACTCATAGAAAATCCTCAGCATTTTCTGGCAGATGTTGAAGGACCTCAGTCGCCTCAAAAAATAGAGACGACTCTGGCCCTTCCTGTAAAGTGCTGTGGTGTTTTTAGCCCAGTCCAGTTTATTGTCAATGTGTACTCCAAGGTATTTATAGTCCTCCACAATGTCAACACTGACCCCCTGGATTGAAACAGGGGTCAAGTGTTTCCTGGTCTTCCTGAAGTCCACGATCAGTTCCTTGGTCTTTGCCACGTTGAGCTGCAGATGATTCTGCTCACACCACGTGACAAAGGTGTTACGTGTTACCGCTCTTCATATAACAGTGTGACAAAGTCCTGAATGCAGCCTGCATGTTAGTACATCAAGGTCCATCTGAGCTTTAAGTAAAATACACACAGCTTTTCCTTGGATTTTAAGAGTTGCTCAGTTCATACAGGAACTGCAGCAGTCGGAGTTAACGTGTCGCTGTGTTGCTCCTCCGTGTCAGCCATTGAGACTAGTCGCAATTTATTCTGAGGAAAAAAAGAGAAACAACAAGACATTTTTAAAAAGTTTGTATTTTTATAATTTTTTTTTACCTAGAGCATAAACAACATAAACAAAAAAAGGATTAGGGCTGTGCGATATGACGATATATATCAGATTACGATATAAAAATGTCTATCGTTTCATATTATACACTATTCTTTGTTTTGTGGTGTTGCAAAATAAACTGTTTACGGCAATATTTTTTTCATGGTTTTGATGGTCACTGTAGTGGCTATATTAATTTCTTAAAGTTCTCTCCTTCTCTTATACTTAAAATAACCACACTATGGACGGACAAGTGACTGTTTTTACGCGTACTTTCGTTACCAACAATGAGGATAAAACCATCGTGTGGCTCCGCCGTCCGCTTGTTTATTTTCCACATAAACCTTTCACAATAAAGCTCAAGTTTCTGTTGAGACTTTTCAAACTAAACTGAAATGATATACATTATTCTCAAACATAAAATTTCAGAATATGCATCAAACAAATGACCTCAAACAAAAACATCAAGTAACTATAAATGGCGCTTACAGTCACCACGCAGATGAAGGCACAGAGAATACCAGCATGGCCAGCAAGGATGAGGCAGAACCAGAAGGACCAGTCAAAAGAAATCAAGGACCTTATTGTTAAATGAGGGGCTACCTCTGTAGCATGGACATGGTTTGGTTATGAAAAGTCTGACACGCCCCAGAAAACTGTACTATGCAAATTATGCCACAAACTGGTCCCCACCACCACTCGAACACGACAAACCTCTTTAACCACCTACACAAGAATCACATGAAAGAGTTTCGAGAGAGTTTACGAATGAAAAGCAAAAAAGAGTCGTCAGGTGCTCAAAATAATCCTTAGACTCAAACGTTAGAACAGGCTTTTCCTTGCAGCACGCCGTGTAATAAATACTCAGAAAGAAAATGGCGGCCATTTAAACTCATGTCTAAAAATGTATAGTTTCATGCATCGGTCAAAACACTCGACTCCAGGTACACGACACCCAACTGAAAACATTTCACATAAGTCGAGTTGCCCGAGAATCACAGAATTTACAGAAAATGCACTATTTTGTGATATATATCGTTATCAGGAGAGATACGTCTTATATTGGGATATGAGATTTTGGTCATATCACGCAGCCCTACAAAGGATTATAATTCACGTAGAGTTGCATACACATAACACCATTCTGTTGCAACAAAAGCAGTTTATAATTAAAGTAACATACATACCTTGAAAAACTAAATCAACCACAACATTAAACTCACCTTGTGTTTGTAGAGAAGGTGATCAGGGTTTTTCTTCATTTCCTGAGACCAGCTGCTCTGGATCATCACCAGCTTGTATCTTCATCTTTTTTTTCCACTCGGGGAAGTCTTTCCTTTTCTTGGCCATTGCTCTGCACTGGAAAACCAAAGTGTGTGATCAAAGGTGAAATAAGGGATATTTTTCCACTGCAGGACTTAAAGTGCTTCAAGTAGTGTTAGCTGTTGATCCATTTCTCAAATAATCTGTAAGGATCTGGATTTTTAAGAAAGATACAAATATCTCTGCTTATATTTGGCTAAAAGCTTGATATAGACAAGGCATATAGAGCCCCTGCACACCAGCACTGCGCTTACATTATAGTTCAACCTTTGGAATACAAGCGCGCTGATCCACACAGGTATGCACACGGGTGTTCACTGCTCGTAGACCCAAATTACACCTTTCTTGGCTGCTACTTCGAAGCACATCTGTCCTGCGTGCTGCAACAACATTGAATATTTAGTATTTACTGCTGTTTACACTTAGCTAGATTAATGCGATGGTGTTGTGTTTAGTATGTTGCTTTGTTTTTTTTCTGCTTGTTTTCTATTCTTCTCTCAACAGGTGATCCAGGAGATTTTTATTTTTTTTCTCCCCCCCTTTCTCACTGTCCCTCTCCCCTTCTGTTTTTCCTTTCCTTCCTCTTTCTTTCTCCCTTTCCTATCCCTCACTCATGTCTGTCCCGTCTGTAACATCTGAAAATAAAATATAATAAATAATAAAAACAAAGATCGACCAAATGGACCAATACGGCAATGCCACGATGATCCATTTGGCAAAGTAAATCCATTGGGTATCCTTGTTGGTCTTCAGACAACAATTCTGATGGCTAAAGAACCAAATGGGACAGGCAAAAAAAAAAAAAAAAAAAAAAAACCATTATAGTTCAATCAAGAAATAGTTATTATTGATTTATTATTGAATTTTTTTAGTAATAATTTTTAGTATTTAATCACATTAGCACAGTGGGGTGACAAAAATATTCCACATACAAGAAATGCTGCTCAGCATTTCATAAATTACATTTTCAACAAATGTTGGAGTAAAAACACAGTTACAGGGAAAATGTGTCTGTCTGTAAATATTAACTAAACATTTCTATGTGCTACAAAATAGACATACTGTAATTGTAAATGTGCTGAGGTGAAACTATACTTTCAATAATTTTACCACTACAGTCTGTTAACCACCGAAATAATCTATGCTGGTCAGCTAGCTAAAACGCACCAGGGTGAGTTATAACAATGACAAACCCTGGTTTACCCCTAAACTCAAAAAGCTGTGGCTGGAAAAGAGTAAGGCGTTCAGAAGCGGAGACAGGGACTGCTACAGAGAGGCCAAGTACAAGTTCACTAAGGAAGTGGACATTGCCAAACATCAGAACTCTGAGAAGATGCAGCAGCAGATCTCAGAGAATGACTCGGCCTCTGTGTGGAAAGGTTTTAGGAATATTACAAACTACAAGCCTAAAACCCCCCACTCCACTGACGACTTGCTCTTAGCCAACACCCTCAACGACTTCTACTGTCGTTTTGACGAGCCATCAGGCAGCCTTCACACCTCCAACGACCCCAACAATAGAGGCACTTTGGACACTCATTCCCCCACCTCTCCCCCCTCCATAGAGCCATCACCACCTTCAAACTGTTCACCTACAACACCCCCCTCCTCACCCCACACAAAAGAGGATTTCACACCACCTCCTCCGACCACAACTCTTCATATTCATGAAGCAGATGTGAGGAAGCAGTTTAAGAATCTGAATGCTCGGAAAGCTCCCGGCCCAGACGGTGTGTCTCCTGCCACCCTCAGACACTGTGCAAACGAGCTGGCCCCAGTGTTTTCTGGCATCTTCAACTCCTCACTGCAGGCATGTCATGTGCCTGCCTGCTTCAAGTCCTCTACCATAATCCCTGTCCCCAAGAAACCTAGGATCACTGGACTAAATGACTACAGACCCGTGGCTCTGACATCTGTGGTCATGAAGTCATTTGAGCGCCTAGTTCTCTCCCATCTCAAGACCCTCACGGCCCCCCTCCTGGACCCCCTGCAGTTTGCATATAGAGCCAACAGGTCTGTAGATGACGCCATCAACATGGCCCTACACTTCATCCTGCAGCATCTGGACTCCCCAGGAACCTACGCCAGGATCCTGTTTGTGGACTTCAGCTCTGCCTTCAACACCATCCTTCCAGACCATCTCCGAGACAAGCTTTCCCAGATGAACGTGCCTGATCCCATCTGCCGGTGGATCACTGACTTCCTGACGGACAGGAAGCAGCATGTGAGGCTGGGGAAGAATGTCTCGGACTCCCGGACCATCAGCACCGGCTCCCCTCAGGGCTGTGTTCTTTCTCCTCTGCTCTTCTCCCTGTACACCAACTGCTGCACCTCCACCCACCAGTCTGTCAAGCTAATCAAGTTCGCAGATGACACCACCGTCATTGGGCTCATCTCTGACGGGGATGAGTCTGCCTACAGGAGGGAGGTTGAACGTCTGGTGTCCTGGTGCAGCCACAACAACCTGGTGCTGAATGCCCAGAAGACAGTGGAGATTATTGTGGACTTCAGGAAGCACACAGCCCCACTCCCCCCCATCATCCTGACTGACACCCCCATCACCTCTGTGGACTCATTCCGCTTCCTGGGTACCACCATCACCCAGGACCTGAAGTGGGAGCCCACCATCACCTCCGTCATCAAGAAAGCCCAGCAGAGGATGTACTTCCTGAGGCAGCTGAAGAAATTCAACCTGCCAACACGGACGATGATGCAATTCTACACTGCAATCATCGAGTCCATCCTCACCTCCTCCATCACCGTGTGGTACGCTGGAGCCACTATCAGGGACAAACAGAGACTGCAGTGTGTTGTGCGCTCTGCTGAGAAGGTGATTGGCTGCAGACTCCCATCTCTGCAGGACCTGTACACCTCCAGGACACTGCGGCGTGCAGCCCGGATCTCAGCTGACCCTTCTCACCCTGGACACAGTCTGTTTGACCTGCTCCCCTCAGGCAGGAGGCTCCGGTCCATTCGCACCAGAACCTCTCGCCACAAGAACAGTTTCTTCCCCTCTGCTGTTGGACACATGAACAATAACCACATGACTGTCCCCGCCACGAACACATGACCCTACGCTGTGTCACTGCATCATTTCATGTCTGGCACTGATCACCACCTGCACTCATGTATATATCTTTCTACGTAGCACTCTTAATTCTTATTCTCATGTATATATCTCATGTATATCTCATGCACATATCTTTCTTTCTACATAGCACTTTAATTCTTATTGTTTGCACTGAAGCACCGCAGCAAATTCCTAATGTTGTAAACCTCAACATCTGGCAATAAACCCATTCTGATTCTGATTCTGATTCTGATTTAGCAGCCCAAATCAGAGGCTAACTTTAGCATTTGCTAGCGTCAGCCAGGAAGGTCTGAGGCTTAAACTAGGGTTAGTGTAACTTTGCCTGAAACCCTTTAAAGTGTACAGTAGAGCCAACTGTAAAACACAGGTATTGATACAGTACTTATTAGAGTCCTAGAATAATTTCTAGAACCATGAAGTTCTCACTTTCCCAGTTATCCACATCGCTGACTTTCGCTAATTAGCTAGTTAGCAGTCACAGCTGTGTAATACCCAGAGAGACACAGACAGCTAACTATAATATTTATGAAAACTGGTTCAGCCACTGAAGGGCAAAACTGGTGGTATCACAGTAAAAATTATTTTAACATTAACTAAAATAAAGCTTAAGTCATGTTAAACCTAAATAACAATTATTTTAAAAAATGAGTCAGCAAAATATTCCTGACTTGTCTGGAGACAGCCGAAACCAGTTAACAAATAAATTAACAATTCTTTCTAAATAAAAACACGGAGTCTTTTGAAAAACATTATTTTAATAAAACGAAACATGAGTTTTAATACTTACCACAGAAATTTGAAGGCAGTTTCTCCAACTTCAGAATCCAAAATCCAGATGAAGCCTGAAAGAAGCCTAATGGCTGCTCTTGCGCTTACTTTTCCCTCCTTTTCAGGTTCTTTTTCCCACAATGCATTGCAGTAGTTGAGAAATACATAAAAATACCTGTAAATGACTAATACGGAAAATTCCTTCACGTTTATACAGTAGATTGTACTGTATTTTTACGGATTTTTTTTACAGTGTAGAAGCTAAAAGCATATCATTAAGCAAAACACTGCAGGATGGAAAACATAGATATGGTAGATCAAACCAACCACATAATACCACAGTAAATGCTTTGCTGTGACACTGGTTAGTACTGAAGCTGATGTACACACAAAGATTGAAATTTTTCTCTTCAGCTTTAACACTGGAAGTTTGATTTTATAAATGCAGCCAGCTGGGCAGTGCAGCCTATCAAAGTTAGAATAGGGGGAGATAGCGTGAGACAGAGGCTGTGAATCTGTCACAGAGCAACTGAATTTCTTGTTCGTATGTTCTTAATTTATAAGAACATATTTTACTTTGCATGCAAGAAAACTGCACTTTCCTAAACAGCGTGTACTCTGTCTGTACCTGCTGTTTAGTTGTCCTTAAATTTCTAAGGTTAAACTTACAAGCTTTGAGTGAGTGACAGAAAAAACAAATATTTAAGGGTGAAGATTTAGACTGTCACAGTGACTTCCTCTTTTGCTGAACATAATCAGGAAGGACAAGACTGACTCTACTTTTACGTTGTTTTAGTCTTCTGGGTGTTTCATTACTACTTTTTTCTGACATTGGGAGCATCTAGTTTATATGTTTTATTGTAATTCTCTTTCATTTTATTCTGCAATCTCAAGAAAACACTACGCAATAGAGGAACCAAAGTATTTCTTTCTCAAATGGCTATGTGTAGAGCTACAATTTCATAATAAATTAGATGCAGGTCTTCCATTGTTCGTGCAATTTTTGAAAGATCTGCCGTAATTCTTTAGTCATAAACCAGTGCATGCGTGGGTTCTTGGCTTCCTGGCCGATCAATCAAATTGAATAAGTAAGAAGTAGGCTTCACCAGAGCTGCACTGTGAGTGTCACAAGTGTTCTTTGTAGTGTTTATGAAAAGAGTATTTTAGGCTTTAATTGTCACTAAATCTATAAAATACTCCAATAACCTGTTTTTGTTTTTTCTTTGTGAAGAACTTTGGGTCTTTTATGGATACGTGTGAATTGAAACTTTATAAAATTTACAACTGTACTGTACACATAGATCACACTGAAGAATACATGTTCTTAGTTTCAGACTGAGTTGTTCTTTGATGTCACTAGAAGAGATGTTATTAAGTTCAAAGACCAGCCAAGGCCCAGCTAAGGGCCCATCACAGATCTGCTGTCCATTTTAAGTCACTGTATCTGTACTATAATAGCAGAACCAATGACATGCATGACGTGTAACACATGTGAGACGTGTGATTGAGCAGAAGACCAGTTTCCACCCTGACTGTAAAGCACCTGTTAGCTCAGCGATCTTCCATTAACAACTACTATTAAAGCTGGATATCAACAGGCCACAAGACAAGCAGAACAGCACTGAATGAGCAAATCCTGGTAAACGTCAAAGGTCATCACTCCAGTGAACACGTCTCCATTGCATTGAGTCCAGTGCTGGTGTGCTTTATGCCACTGTAGTCTATGCTTTGCATTGTGCTTGGTGATGAACCCATGAAGCTCCTTGAACATGGAAACCAATTCCATGAAGAACTCTACATCAGGTGTGTCAAACTCATTTTACCTCACAGGCCACATATGGCCCACTTTGATCTTAAGTAGACTGGACCACTTAAACGATCATTACGACAGCAAGCCAGTACGTGTATTCACTGAGATCTGATTTTGGGAATAAACTAATTCAGATGAACAATTTGTAATATTTGTACCATAATGTTTTATTAAATAATCTACTAGATGGACTGATTAGGGTTTTGCATTTTGACCAGTAAAATTAGAAAGTATTTGTCATTTAGTGTATCTATACATGTATCTATATCTATAGATACATGTTAGTTCATTAGATGGGGGGATTTAATAGTTTATATTTATCATGTATCATAATAATTAATATTTCCCAAATCCAAATTTACATTTGTGGCCTCATTACAACATGGCTAAATTAAAAATGGCTTAACATTTATTGAGCTCAGATATAAAATAAGATTTTTCCACAACTAAACTTATGTGCCAGAAATCAAATGCCTGGTGTTGCTGCTCAACAACCAAATTGTAGTGTTACTGTGCTCTTTCCCACACTTTGTGATTAATTTTAGTGCTGATGCAGTCACTGCAGATTTGCTAAAAGATACATGTAAATGTAAGTAGCCTACTTGTAGAAAAGCAGAACTGAAGAGTTTTTGTCAGAGGCATCGAGTGACGCCTCCAGCAGCTTTGTGATAAACTGACTTTATTGCACTTTCTTAAACAAGTTCTCTTTCTGTACTTCCTTCTTTCCAACATCAGCTGGGCGACACGGTCCACTGTAATTCTTCTAAAACTGCAAAACAATAATTCTACACTTGGGATTGTTTGGTAAGGAAACATTTTATTGCTTTTATTCAATAACTTTTTACTTTTCTTTCATTGCACTGACAGGCACATGTAAAGTAATCTTACTTACTGATGTTCAAGTTTTATATGAACTGCTTTGTGTTACATTTTTTATATTTCACCATGTTTCAAAGCAAAATCCTACAAGAAAATAAAAACAAGATCTGTATAAATGAAGAAGGAACATTTTTATGATAAAACAGCTTTAAAAATATTAAGTACAGTGTTAGAGCTCCGTACATGAAATTGTCTTTTTTTAATCCAGGCAGTAGAGTAGTCTGTGTGTGAACATGGAGACAGTCAGCATGTTACTGATTGTCCTGTTTGTTTCAGGTGAGTATTTCAGTATTTCAAAGTCATTATTGGAGTTATTTTACAACGTAAACTTCATTTACTAACAGAGTGAACATAGACCTACTTTTTGTACTGACTTTAAATTAAAATGTTTTTGTACAAAATGTTAACACCTAAGGAACAAAAAACTTTGGTGGCACTTTCAAGCATTACACTAGACAGTTTTTGAAACTCTGATTATGAAGATTTCCATCTTACATCCAAACAGCAGATGGTGGTGGAAATGTTCCTACCATCTCTGGAATATCAGCTAAATGTTTAATTTAAAATGGAAATATGCAAAAAAAAATTTCACGCTAACTAAAGTGTAGCAAATAGTTTAATCAGAGATGAGAGTTTTGTTTGGGAGTAGAAAAACATGTAGTTATTTTGTTTAATACTGATATGTGAATGGATTAATCATTAAATTGTATTTACAGGTGCTTTGGCTGGTTATTCCTATAAAGCAGACCTTTTCATAACTGCACCAAAGCAGCTGGAAGCACTGAGTGGATCTTGTTTGCAAATCCCATGTAGGTTCAGACCCAAAGAAGAACAGAAATTTAACAGCAAAAGTGAAATTTTTGGAGTGTGGATTAAAAATAATCCCGAATTTGCCAACGAGGCAAACAATGTGCTCTTCAACAGTAGTGGAGCAGTTAGCATCTATCCAATGAGTATTACTGGAAACCTGAGTCAGGGAGACTGCACCACTCTGTTTACTAATTTAACCACCACATACACAAACAAATACTTCTTCAGAGTAGAGAGTGAAACATTCAAGGCAACAGCAGCTTGTGATCCTCTTCAAATAACAGTCACAGGTAATAGTATGTTTGTTTGTTTATTTTTTGTTTATGTATCACATTAACATTAAACTAACATTTAGTACTGACTATCTAGTCTTTGATCTATTTTTTGAATATAATCAATATCACGTGAGCAAATCTTGTATTAAAGTTGTAATGATTGTCCCAGCATGACACTCAGAAAATTGTTTCTTATTATAACGTCTGCTCCACTTTTATGTTCAAGACTTGATTACATTTATAAATCAAAGTATGAATTTAGAACAGGTTTTGAAAGCATTAGGTTTGCAGATTTTAATCAGTGGTGCAAAGAGCAGTGTGATTTTATGTGAAACCACAGATTCTCCTTGGAGGCCCAATATTACAATCTCAGGTGATCTGAAGGAGAAGGAGTCTGTCACTATAACCTGCTCAGCTCTCACTCCCTGTCCACACTCCCCTCCTCAACTCACCTGGAATCTCCAACAAGACTCTCACAACAAAATAGAGGAAAACACAGATGGAAGCTTTACAACTAAAATCCAGCAGAACATCACTCTGTCAGACACACATGATGGAAAGAAGATCAGCTGCTCTGCCAGATATCCTGTGAACCAAGGAAAAGACACCAAGACAGCAGAGACAGAAGAGACTCTCAGTGTTTCATGTAAGACAATCAGAGTTTGTTGTTGAAGACACACGTGTCAAACTGCAGTCCCGAAGGGCTGGTGTCCTGAAACCTTTCCACGTATCCCTGATGCAACACACCTGAATCAAATTAGTAGGTCATTTGCAAGACTATGTGGAACTTGACTGCATGCTGAGGTGGCGATTCAGCCATTTGTTTCATGTTACAGCAGCACATGAGTGAATGAACATGGTGCAATAAAATTACTTTTAGAAGTACATTTTTCCAAGCACTGACATTTACTTAAATTTACTTGAGTTGGGTTGGGATTGCCACCTCAGCATTCAGTCAAGTCTTGCTAATGACCTACTAATTTTATTCAGGTGTCTAGCAGCAGGGACACGTGTGAAAGTTTGAGGAGACCAACATGATTTATGGGATAATTCTTTCCATTTTTGTTTCTCCAGATGCTCCTCAAGACACCTCAGCATCCATCAGTCCATCAGGTTTGATGTCAGCAGGCAGCTGGGTGAAGCTGACCTGCTCCAGCAGAGCCAAACCTCCAGTCAGCAACTTCACCTGGTTCAAGAAGAGCAGAGATGGAGCTGTGAAAGTATCTGAAGGAGAGATTTACAGCTTCAATGTAACAGATGGAGGAGTTTATTACTGTGTGGCCACTAATGATCTGGGTAATCAGACATCAGCAGAGATTAACATGACTGTTGGAGGTAAAATTACTCAGCACTAAGTTTCATAAGCTGTTTTTTTAATAATTTTTTGACGTATTCATTAAAATTGAGTTGAGAAGGAAGTACATTTAGCTTGATGAAGTTCAAATCTTGTACTTTATCCTATAATGTGTGGTTGTTCATGCGTTAGACTTGAAAATATTTATTCACCTTAAATTGTCTTACTTATTATTATTATTATTATTATTATTATTATTATTATTATTATTATTATTATTATTGTTATTATTTCTTTAGGTAATGTTGTCTTCTCTTTGTTTATTTATTTTTGTTTTCCCTTATTTTGTTTTTGTTTTTCTTTCTTAACAGAGCTGTTAAGAACCGATGACTTGCTTTTCTCCTCTTTTGTCATGGCTCTGAGTCATTTTGATTTTATTGTGATTTGTGATTTCTTTGTGTTGTCATGTTTTAGTTTTCTATTTTTTAGCTTTGAGGTTATTGGGGTTTTGTGACTTTTGCATTTTTAAGACAGGTTACGATTTAGTGTTACAGTCATCCTAAAGTTTAGTTGACTCTGTGTCTGAAATTTTCGTGTTTGCCTGTGTTATGCTTTCTTGTGTTAGGCTCCTTTTGCGTTTCCATCATCCCTGCATCCTGTGAAAATTTGTCTTCCCGTTCATGTATGTTTCTCTCTCTTGTAGGTGTTCCCCTTTGGGTCTCTCTTTCCTGTTCCCACATACTCCTCATATTTCATGTCTCCCCTGTCTCCTGCATCATATTTCTTCTCCCCAGCCCATCTTGTCTCTCTCTCCCTCAGTGTCACTCACTCCCTTCCTCTCTCTCTCTCTCTCTCTCTCTCTCTCTCTCTCTCTCTCTCTCAGACACACACACTCCTTGTGTCTTGTCTTTCTTAATTGTTTCCATGTTTCCCTCTTTCCCCAGTCTGTCTCGTTCCCCTGTGTGTTCCTTCCTCCTGGCCCGGTGTCTGGCCACGTGTTTTAAGTCTGCACCTTAGTGTTTCCTGTTTTACTTTGACAGGGTCGTGTTCCCTGTTTGTTTCCTTTTCCCTCATCACCCTCTTTTGTTTTTATGTTGTAAGTTGTCACTCATTCTTGTCTTTCCTTGTCTCTCCAGGTTTCATAGTTTTCTAGGTTCCTTGTAGTTTTCCAGTTTAGGTTACTTTTGTGTTCTAGTTTTCTCTTTAGTTTGTGTTCTTGTGTTAAGCCTAAATAAACGTCTCACCCTTGGTTAAATTTAAGTTTGTTTCCACACCTCGTTTTGTCTATATTTGGGTTCCCATCAAAAGCAACACAGTCTATAGGCACAGACCTTGGCGCCCTTTTCTTCTTGACTGGATGCTTTTACTTATTTCTCAGTTACATTGCTACACTGAAATTTAAAGAGGATGTGAAAAAACTTTAGCAATGGCTGTCTTTCTGTGTCTAGATTATTATACAATGTTTGACTCACATGGTGTTTCATATTTATCTTGTACCAGGAGAGCAGAATGATCACTTCACACTGGGACTAGTTCTTGGAGGAATCACTGGGACCATCTTACTAATTTTCTTGACAATATTTCTTTGGCAAGTATCACACATGACAGTAGGAAACATGATATTTTGTCACTCATATTTTAGCTGCACAATAAAATGTGTTTTTTCCCCCACCAAGCTTAGATTTACTCATACATATATTTAGTATAAAAATATTTTATTTTATTGCCTCTTATGTCCAGGTGCTTAAAGTCAATGCGTCAAACTATACAACACACTCAGGTAAGAAGATACTAAATTTGTTCAATCACTTTACCTGCCTGTTTCCATGAATATTTACTTCTGTATTTCTATAACAGCCACAGTCACATGATTTCAAATTTCTAAAAACATGATTAAGAATGGACTCAACAGGTCTACATCACAGATTTTCTTATTTGTTTTTTTAAATAGATTCAACCTCATGAAGAGCAGGTTGTTGAAGGGCCAGCAAATAACACAGAAAAAGAGGAAGAAAACATCCATTATGGAGAGGTCAGCTTCTCTAAGCTGGGATATGAAGCATCCTCTGACTCAATGCAGGACAGAGGGCAGCAGCAGGGTACGGTGTACGCACAGGTGAAAGTCAACAAGCCAGAAAACAGCTTAACACAGAGAGTTAATGGCCAAGAGGAACTCTACGCTGAGGTGAAGAAAAAATGAGAAGTATCTGTTTACAGTCTATGAAGAATAAAATATAAATGTGGAGCATTTACATGAAAATATGTCGTTGTGACTGCCAACAGTTCCTTTTCCAACTTACCAAGAATTTCTTTAATAGGTCATCTGGCTTTTCCTTTAAGTAGACACAGACAGCTTTTAGAATGCAAACATCAATGCTAGTATTCTGGTGGAGAAAAGAACTCAATGTGATTTTTAACTCTCTCCTTCACTTGCTCCAACTTTCTGAATGAAGTGGGATGTCAGCTCCATGAGCATGTTGAATATCTGTCTTTAGTTTTGATGTCACTATCTTGTGGCAGCAAGTTGCATTTAAAAAAAAACCAAAACGTAATATAATTAGTAAGTTGTAATTATTCTGCAGAAACATGCTGTCGATGAGTGTTAAACAGACTATGCAACTATTGAAGGTGAACAGATTTTAAACACTGTATAATCTCTTAAATGTCCACCATCATATTCTACAAATCCTATTTGTGTGGTGGCTTTTTTGTAAGTAATACATATCTCTTAATAAATACAACAATAAAAAGGTGACTTCTATGGGTTTTTTAAACAATCTTTTGAATGAATAAAACAAATTAAAGTGTTCTGTCCTGAAGTTTTGAATTGTCCAGCCTGAATTCTCCTTCAAAGTTTGTCATAACCCAAACAGGTGTACTGTAGGGTAATTGTCAGTGTGCAGACCCTTTTACCTACCTACTATCCAGGTAGAGCTCTCCACTGTAGTATGGTGGAGATTTGCGTCTGGTAATCTGGTGAGTAGTCATGAAAGAGCGATAAAAGGTGAGACAAGGTAGTTTGCTATTAAAGTGTACAAAACACAGTGGTGGCCTGCACTAACTGTAGTTAGCTGAGAATCTGGCAAAGAGTGGTTGAGTGTGGTGGCCTTTAAAGTCCACAGCTTAATTACCCACAGGTGAGAGCAATGAGCAGGAACACAGTGGCTCCTCCGAGAGGTTGAACTGCCGGCTCAAGAGATACACACTGGCACTCACCCAGACCATGACAGAAAGAATATCAGCTGCTCTATCAGATATTCTGTGAACCAAGGAAAAGTCAGCAAGACAGCAGAAACAGAAGAGACTCTCAGTCTTTAAAGCAGTTGTTTTTTGATGTGAGGCACAGAGCGACGTCGTAAGCCCTACAATAAATTGGGGTTTTCACCCTCAGGATGCCAACATCCTGGCACCTCCAGCAATATCTCCTCAGATCTGTTGCATTGCTGCCAAAATAACATGGCATGCAGGTGAGGTTAGACAATGGTGTTGGTGGTGGTAATGCTGAGGCAGGAGCAAAGTCCAGCATCTCCTTGGCAAGCTGCTCCCGAAACATTTTTTGTGTCATTGGCTCCTTACCTTGCCTCTTGCATAACTCCATATGCAAAAGAAAACTATTAACAACAGCAATGTCTAAGAAATGATAAAACAAAGTTTTATACCATTTCATAGTTATATGAAGGACAGTGTAATAACCAATCAGAGCATCGGACAAATCAACACCACCCATGTTCTTGTTGTAGTCTACAACACAATCTGGAACAGGTACAGCCTTTGTTGTCCAACCTGCAGCCTCCTTCACTTTTTGCTTCACAGTCTTCCCGCTGAAGGCCTTGTGCACTGTGGAGCACATTGTGACCTCTCGAGTGTCAGTCCACTTCACAAACACCAGTTCGCCTTTCCTTATCCAGCGCACATCTCCCCTCTCAGCCTTCTTAGGAAAGTAATTTTTGCGCGTGCGCGGAAAGCCTGTCTGTTTTTTTCTAATAGTGCCAAAACAGCCATTTTTTTTCTTTATATAGGTCACTGAAGAGTGTAGGGCTTGTGTAAAAATTGTCCACATACAAAATGTAGCCCTGCCCAAGCAATGACAGATGTAAAAGATCCATAACAGCTGAGTAGCTAAGCCCATATGTTGTGCTGACCTCACTCTTACTGGTGTAGCCAGTGTCTGAATCAGCCAAGACAAACAGTTTATATCCCCACTTTGTGGGTTTGTCCTTCATAAACTGTTTCATTGATATCCTACCCTTATATGCCACCATTCTCTCATCGATGCAAATGTTTTTATATGGCTGGAAAAGGGCTTTGCAGGCAGTCACAATCTGGTTGTAGAGTGGCTTTATTTTGGAAAGCCGGTCGTACTCTGGGGTGTTTCTTTTATTTTAATTGTCCTCGTCATCTTTTGGGCTGCTAAGGTGCAATGACCACAAGATGGCTTCAAAATGGTTTCTTGACATAGTGTCACGAGGGAAGTGAAAGTTATAAGGCCAAGTTATAAGGCCATTTTTTTCTCCAATAGTCAGCTCTGTGGTGTACACTTACAAGGCCTGTGTAAAGAAGAATTGCCAAGAAGATGTAAACTTGCTTCACCGTGAGAGCAGTCCATGGAAACTTGCTGCCAGCCCTCCTTTTCTTTGCAGCATTGGCATTTGTGTTCTCAATAATTGTTCTGACAACGTTCTCACAAAAGAATAGCTGGAACAGCGACAGAGGAGACCATGCTGTTGTGGTGTTAAATGTAGGGCCTGGGTCCCTTGCTGGCTTAAACCTGAAGGGGTTAGGATTTCTGTCCTCCTCATTCCTGTCTTTCCACAGTTCTCCCACCCCAGGAGACCCATTTTCCTTGAACTTTGGTTTAGCCTTTCCAGTTTTCACCTTTTTGGCCTGCTTGGGTGTGAGAGCTGCTGCATGTCGCCATGTAGAGGATGAGGGCCGTCGGGGCTCATAGTCTTCATCCTCAATAAAAAAATAAAATAAAATAAAATCAATGAGAAGGTTTTAAAAAATGTGTGTGCATATAATAAATACAATTATAACATATAATAACTCAAAGCATGCTTAGTCATCCAGGTATGGTTGTGTTTTCAATGGGAGAAAGTTTCATCATTTATCCAAGTGACTTTGTCAGTCTCAGATCACAAACAGCACCACCAACAGTGGGATGTGGTCAGTTTCATTGGCATTGTTGACTCCATACCGTCAATATGCAAAGCTGAGACTGAGGAAGTCATCTAGATGAGTGCTGAAATTTTATAACAAAAAGAACGCAACGACGAGCAGAGAAAGAAACAGACACTAAATATGAGAAGGGAACAGGGCAAAGAGGAAACCCCGGGAAACACAGCGGATGCTAATCACACAGGCGAGACGGTAGTGATGGGATTTCCGGCTCTTTTTAGAGAACCGGCTCTTTCGGCTTGGCTCACTAAAAAGAGCCGGCTCTTTCGGCTCCGAACCGGCTCTTCATGTTGTTTTGTTGCTTTAATTAATTTATTATTAACAATAATATAAAATTATGCACAAAAGGAATTACATTATGTAAAAAAAAGTGGTTTTATTTATATATGTTTATATATAAATATATGCGGTGGCCCCTAGAGACAAAACACGTAAAAACTCCAAAGCACATTCCCAGAGTTAACTGAACTTCCAAAACAGAGCTACCTAGATCACTTAAATTACACAATTGAAAGCATATGTGTATTTATACACAAGCACTCGTATATATTCAAATAATAATAAAAAAATGTTCATTTGTCGTTGGTACTTGCAGGCTTGTGTAGCCACTAGGTAACAAAAGCTCAACACTGCGCCTAGCATTCTGGAGCACTTCTGTTGTGTTTCGTACGTGCTTCAGAGTTTGTACGTGTTTTGGAGTTTTTACGTGCTTTGTCTTTAGGGGCCACCGTAAATATACTTTTATTTATTCACTCCACATAAAATGTAATAAATATTCATATAATACAAAAACCAACTAGTCACAGTTCAACTTTTAACTATTTAAATGTTCAGCATTTTCCTTTTAAACCAATTTAAAGTGAAACAACTCAAAACACTGCAAACCGCAGCACAATTAAATATAAATTAGACGTTGTTGTCCCTGGCTCTCTCTCTCCCGCTCTGTTCCTGTGCTACTGCCAGTGTGACTACCGCCCCTCCCCCCTCTGCCCAGCGCAAAGCACAAAGCTCACATGCGGAGTGAAGCGGAAAAAAGTGTGAGAGAGGGTGAGATAAAGGGAAGAAAAAAAACCAAAAACCCACGGCTTGCGATAAGGAGCCGGCTCTAAGAGCCATTTTGTTCGTGACTGACACATCACTACTGTGCAGTATGTGGCGAAGGCATGCGACAGCCAGCGAGCGAAAGGCAGAGGGAGCTGTGCTGCTGCTGGAATAGGGCTTTGGAGTTGACGTCACGCCGCAATGCATTATGGGAGCGCAGCGCCATTTTCGGGGTCTACGAATCAAACCAAACACACTGTGTTGGAACGACGACTACAAGAAAGATGCTTAAAAGCAGCTCAAAAGAGAATGAACTGTATAGAGACCGATTTCATTCAGAGGCGAAGCAGCGGTACTTGCAGAAAATAGCGTGCATTGGAAATGTGGACCCGTATGAAATACGGCCGTGGAGTAGAAACCCTGAAGACCAACCGCTATTGACGTAGCCTGACATATTTTCGTACCTTATCTGTGGAATCAGCGCGTACAAGTCGTCATTCAAGCAAAGGTAAGTCAGCTCGAGTACTGCGAGTGAAATGCGTTTGATTTCCCTGCAAACATTCAAATTAGTGCAGCATAAATTCATTCATGAGGGGAAATTACAGTGACAACATGTGGAGGCTGTTAGGTGGATAACATAGCGAGTTCAGTGCATTGATGTGACATTCTCCTGAAGGATTGTTATTCTTTATGGTTAAAGAAATTGCACTAATTTATTCATATTTATTATAAATAATCCTAATTAAACATCTTGCTTCCATGTTTGTATCTTGTGTCACTAAAAATACATTTTATTTTAATTTTATATATTGATCAATGACCTGCAGAATCTCCTTATCATATTAAGGGATTCATAATTGTCACTTTATGCTTTCTCCATCTCTAAAGTGATGACATCCTTGCATTACCGGTACATACTTTAGGTTCATTTTCTGCAGGCAGATTTACACTATAACATGCAGCGTTCTATAGATGGACACATAAAGAAATGAAAAATTACATGTATGTGCTAACTTTCTAAACACTTTGTTACATTTATGATAAAGTAGATAAAACACATTTACGTCGGCCTTGGCTCATAGTTCTTGTCTTTAAATGAACTTTGTCTGTGTGTGTTTCAGGTCCTGCACTCTCAAAGACTGAATGAACCAGCATTGCAGCCATGGGTCACTGTGAGCATCACAGGGAAGGTTGAAGCCGCCCACTGCAGCTGTAAGGCCGGAGTCGCAGAGACCTGCAGCCATGTCGCTGCTCTTCTGTTTAATGTAGAAGCAGCAGTGTTGATCTGTGGCATAAGGACTGTTACAGATGAACCTGCATACTGGGTTTTGCTGGGTAATATGACCAAGATACAGCCAGAGGTTGGCCATAAGATAGACTTCTCCTCTTCAGCTGCCCAAAAAAAGGCTCTTGATCAAAACATAAACAGACCATCTGTAGTGACAGGTAAAAGGAGCCGTCCTCAAAACAGAAAAATCCCACTTGCTACTTTGGAGGAGTTGTCACTGCTATTGGATACTTTGCTGGAACACAGTAAAGCTGTGGGTTGTGGGAATGACCCATAATGTTTTATCTAGGGGTCTACATTTATGCCTGTAGTGCACTGCCGTGTAAATAATTTGCATTTACTGAATATATACTGACTGAGTACCACTGTTCAAAAGTTGAATAAAGAAACAAACTAATTTTTGCCTCTTTTTTTTTTTAACCCTTGTGTGATGTTCGTATTTTTGTTACTCAGCCAGTGTTCATGGGTCTGGTGGACCCGCTAGAGTTTTGGCTTTCCAAATTAACACTATCAAACAATTTTATGTTAAATTACTCAACAGATGTTTACTTCATCCCAATTACAAGACATATGAACAGCAAACATGGTTAATTTTTTCCCTTTACCTTTGTTAGATCACATTTATGAATTAATGTGCTTCTCGTTTTTCTTTTATATAAAATGTTATAAATAAATCAGTTATAATCAAGTGGAGTGAGTGGAAAGACACAACACATTTACACGTGAAAAAATAATTAATTGTTTAATTTTTCTTTTGAAAAAAACTGAACACGGGTCTCACAGACCCGAACACCATACAAGGGTTAATTGAAACCACCTTATAGAACATCACATCAGTTACAATGTAGAATCCATGTCATTTATAGTTTACAAATGACAAAATGTTTACACAAAATCATGAGTGTTTACATGACATCACCCACTACTAACATTACTTTATTTACTGTATCTTTTGAAAAAATACAGCAATTTTAACAGCACAAGACTTAAGAATATTTAACAGGAGCAGGTTTCATTCTTCCCTGGTTTTATTATCACACTGTTCACCAAAACGCAGCAAACCTTCACCATCTTATCCAGAAGGGTCAACTCTTCACCCTCACATGGAAGAAGTAATCTGATTGGCATGGTGGTATGTTTGCAGCAGGTCCCTTGTGTAGCGCTGGAACCCAGTCATGATGTGTTTCATCCATTTCATTGGCTGGTTTGCTGCAATAATGCCAAATAATTAGCATCTCTATAGATAGAAGGTAGTTCTGCAAAATCACTCAGTAGGATATTTGTTCTAATTTGCTATGAGCTCAGAGCGCATAGAAAATAAAACTAATAGGCTATAAAGAGTGATATGAACATATTTAGAACTTACCGGAATGAAAATGTCTGAAGCACCAACAGATATTTGGAGATGGAAGAGAACTGCACGTCAGCTCGTCTCACAGCTGCTATCCAGGCTAGACGCCTTCGTTTGGTAACATCAATACACGAGCTGCCTCATGTTGCTTCCAGGTTGGGAAAGAATGAAAAGATAAACCATTTTCAACCTTATTCTCTTGCCGGTCATGTGATCGAACATTGCAGCTGACCACACAGCAAATACGAACCATGGCTGTTGTGTGTGACTTCGCTCCCTTTTCACTTGCGCTAGACCCCCAAAATGGCGGATCGGGCCAAAATCCTTTCCACGCCCACCCCCCGTGACATCACGCTCCAAAGCCCTATAGGTATGCAAGTTTCTAAATAAATAAATCACATTGACCTTGAAAATGTGGTTAATCTTAACCAAAGTCCTCAGTTATGTGAAAATGAATTGGAAATGCAAGTTGTGCAACTTCACAACCACAAAAAGATTAGACCTGCTGAAACACATCAGGCTAATACATGGATATTTTGGTCGAGTCCACTCCATACCCTGCCTTCATGCAGATTGCCCTTGCACTGTCAAGACATGGGGTGCATTGAGGACACATTTGTCAAGGCATCATTCACAGTCATCCTAGCCAGGCAACATCCTTTCGTTCACATGCATTGTCTGTAATTCGTGCTCTTTTGACAATGAGAGGCAGTTTTTTGAACATTCTGGTGGCCATCTAAAAATGTTTGAAACTGTGCCATGTGTTTTTGAGGATTGTGATTATCTTTTGCAGCTTATGCGTGCCAAAGGAGGAGCTGCTGATTCCAAGATGAAACCTCTGCTGGACACTTTGAAAGACCTATGTTATTTGACTTTTTTCACAAATATGTAATTATGGAGGGCAGTGGGTAGCAAGAAGGTCCTGGGTTCAAAACCTGGTCTTTATGCATGGAGTTTGCATGTTCTCCCTGTGCATGTGTGGGTTCCCCCCAGGTACTCCGGCTTCCTCCAACAACAAAAGTCACATACCACATAGGTATATAACATTTAAAACAAATACAATATCCCATACAAACATGTAAAATATACAATAACAGATCAAATTAAGAAAACATGACTGTTAGGTTAATTGGTCTCTCCAAATTGACCTTAGGTTTGAGTGTGTGCGTGCATGGTTGTTTATCCTGTCTGTCTCTATGTTTCCTTGTGATTGACTGTCCAGGGTGTACCCAGCCTCTCACCTGTTGAAAGCTGGAGAGAGGCATCAACCATGTTTTTGTTTTGAAGTAATTCAGTCTTAATGTAAGTAAATCACTCCACTTAGTCTTTTCACTAAATGGTATCTCCCTACAGACACAGAGCATTGAGAAGAAAAGGGATCTCCTTATCTGCTGCCTCATTAGCTACCTCGGGGAAAGACAAGAAGATCTTTTTCATGACTGCCAGGTTTGTCATATTGATAACAGATTACTTACTAACTCAAGGGATCCGAATGTTCTTCTCTCCTGTCCTCTCCTATCCCCTGTTCTCCCCTTCTCCATTCATCTTCTGTCTGCTCCCCTCTTTAGATAAACTGAAATATATTGAAAAAGCATCTTAAATAAAATAAAACGTGTATGCTTTCTGTTTCTTTCTTTTTAACACGTAGGAATGTGAGGATTACACAGACAATATGATGAAGGTGATTGTGATCCACAACATCATGGCTGAGGAGGATCCATCAGATGTGTTCATTGTGATTGAGGGAAACCAAGTGATGGAGGGATGTGGAAGTCGAACAAAGGCATGTGTACTGCTGATGGGACTGATATATGCCCTCAACCTCGAATATCCGAAGGAGCTGAAGAACACATCTGACACTTTTCAAAAACTTTTTTGGAACTTGACGGTACGAAACTACTGAAAAGGGTCCACGGCCTCAAAAATAAGCTTATGCAATGCACACACATTTCCCCTCTTGTTCCCAGAGGATATTTTGTCCAGACATAGCTTGATGGAGCTGACAGCAAGCACAGAAACTATTGAATGTTGGTGTTAGTGTTCTGTTCTATCTATACATATGTTTGATAACGTACATGCACAGAAACAACCTCGTAGAGTTTCTGTATGTGCTTTTGGCTTTTAAAATGGACTAAGTGGCCTTTGAAAGTGTTGTCTGCATTAGCTGTTGTGTTGCACTTTATTCTGTTTTTTTATGGAATAAAAACATTGAGATGATGAACCATTTGAATATCTTTTTTGGGGGGGTACATTTTACCTTATATGAATAGGTAATGTTTATCAACTGATAATAATTAAATTTTATTAGTAATTATCAGGTATTACCAACTAGCAAACAAGAGATAATTTTACCTCATTTCAATGAGTAAGTAGCTGTTGAATGTATACATAAATATGGGGTAAATTTTACCCAATTTAATTAAGTATTCCATAGCTTTTTATTGAAGCTATTTTATACACAATATATTGAACTAAATCTACCACAAAAAAGTCTATGCAAATTGTTACCTCAGATTTATTGGGTAAATTCTATAGATGACTTCTTACAGTGCACACAACCCAGGATTCAAATCATGAATAGATAATGGGCTTGGATTTACATCACTATGAATGAAATGTGCTCTATTTGGAAGCAGCCGCCCCCCCCCTCCCTTTCGACGGGTTGTGTGTGAGACTTTAAAACAGCAAACTGTAAATTATAAAATTTAAATTGTTATTGATCCCTTTACCACGAGTCCTAAAGTGTATATTTATTTTCTTACTCTTCTTATATTTATTGTTTGTTTACTTGCACTGCTGTAACTGGAGCCTCGTCGTCTCGTCTCTCTACATACTGGACTGTATGTAGCGGGGTTTAAGTTTACTTTGACTTCAGCAGGCGCACCGAGGGCTCTCGTGCTCACTTTTCGCATACAGAATTTCGAAAAAAAATCGGTGCAAATTATAAGTCTGTATCATGATGTCTGGTGTTTTCGTGTTTATTGGTTTGTTTTTATTTTGTTTTATTTTGCGAGTTGGTTATTAGATGCTGCTCCAGCCACCAGTGAATCCCTCACCGCCCCGCCCTCTCCTCCCTGTGCCGCAAGCAGCAGGCGCACCTCGCAAACAGAGGGCGCCCTTACTCCCAGCAAATGGGCGACAGAAAACCAATAGGTGCCTATGACATTCCCAATATGCGCTGGCTGATGTCGGGGCAGAATGAGTACGAGCAATTTATTTTTGTTTTTTTGCCGATGCCCGTGATGCCGCCCCCCACCACGATGCTGCCCCGGGCAACCGCCCGTGTCGCCCGTATCAATAACCGCTACTGTTCTTAATTTATAAGAACATATTTCACTTTGCATCCCAAAAAAACTGCACTTTTCTAAACAGCATGTACGTTGTCTGTTACTTTTTGTGCAGTTCTGTTAAAAGGTTAAACTTACAAGTGAGTGGCAGAAAAAAAGACTGCTGCAGTAACTTCCTCTTTTGCTGAACATAATCAGGAAGGACAAGAAACTTTTTACATTGTTTTAGTCTCTGGGTGTTTCATTAGTTCTTCTTCTGACATTGGCAGCAACTAGTTCATGTTTTATTGTAATTCTGCTTCATTTCATTCTACAGTTACAAGACTTCACTTGAGCTCCTTAGGTAAGAGATCCTTTCGTGTTTGGTTTTTTCCTTCTTAAATTAAATTTTAAATTTGTAATTCATCTAATACAGATACACAGTATTGTTAGCCAGAAATCATGTTTAAAACAGTAGTATTATTTCAGAGGAAGAGACATTTATGGCTGCAGTATATATTGAAAGCAGGGAAACACATGTCTTTTTTTTAAAAATACATTTGATTCACAACTGGTTTGGTTACTAAATGGTTGTTTGTCTAAAGATAAACACTTTAAAATCATTATTGATTATCTACATGCAGATTCTGGGCCTTTTTATTAATCGGGCCTTTTGTTTAATGGTGAACTTTACATGTATGTAGAAAACTTTTTAAAAAAATCCAGTTTCATGCACCTTAATGCAGCCACTGTCACAAACACCACCAGCATAAAGATTTACTTTCAGTAACATCCAAGCAAAGTTACAAAAACATGTTCAGCAGACATTAAACTTACTGCTGTGCTATTTTGGTGTCAGCAGAAGTTTGATTTTGAAGCTGTTTTTCAACCAAGACAAGAAACAAAAGGGGGTCAGCTGATGGCTATTCAGCATCAACATGTTAAGTGGGTATTTATTGATGTTTTGTTATCTGTATGAATTCAGTTTTCTGTGTTTTGTTATTGTTTTTCAGTGCACACAGCTCCACTGAACTTCAATCTGAACATGATGACAGTTGGCATGTTACTGATTGTCCTCTTTCTTTCAGGTGAGCTGTTTTATATATGATCACTGTCTTTAATGTTTGTTACTCTGAGTTTTTACAATGAATCCAACTTTTTAAATGGTGGAGGATAAATGGCTGTCACCTCAGGAATATCTGTTAAAACTTTACATATGAAAATCTCAGTGACTTACTAGGATGTATAAGTGTAGTTTGATGAACATTTAATAATGTTTAAAGAAGAATAATGAGGGTGTTAATGTAATAATTATTCAGTTGTATTTACAGGTACTTTGGCTGATTGTCCTGATGAAGCAGCAGTCTTCATAAATGCATCAAAGAAGCTGGAAGCACTGAGTGGATCTTGTTTGCAAATCCCATGTAGCTTCAGACCCAAAGACGAACAGAAATTTAAGAGCCCAAGAAAAATCTTTGGAGTGTGGATTAAAAATCGACCCAAATTTGGCGAAAATCCAAACAATGTGATCTTCAACAGTAGTGCAGCAGTTAAGATTTATCCAATCAGTATTACTGGGAACCTGAGTCAGAGAGACTGCACAACTCTATTTTCTAATTTAACCACCACATACACAGACACATACTTCTTCAGAGTAGAGAGTGAACCATTCAAGGCAACAGCAGAATGTGATCCTCTTCAAATAACAGTCAGGGGTAAAGAAATTTCAAGTTTATTTTATAAGATAATTATACAATATAGTTACACTCATTTAAAAACTTACTTTTAATATTTTAATTTTCATTAATATTATCAATGAAAATTAAACTCAATTTGATAATTGTATATTACACTTATAATGATTTTTATACGGAGTCCACTGAGTGGACATTTCTACTTTCTTATTTCAGTTTGTGCACTGTTATTATTCTGAGTACTTGATTACATTTCTAAACATCTGAATTTAAGAGTTGCATTTTACAGATTTTTAAAGATTTTAAAAGCTGGTATGAGGTGCAGTCTGCTCTGTAGTATTGATGTTTGTGTTGTCAAACCACAGATTCTCCTTGGAGGCCCAGTATTACAATCCCAGGTGATCTGAAGGAGAAGGAGTCTGTCACTATAACCTGCTCAGCTCTCACTCCCTGTCCACACTCCCCTCCTCAACTCACCTGGAATCTCCAACAAGACTCTGCTAACGAAATAGAGGAAAACACAGATGGAAGCTTTACAACTAAAATCCAGCAGAACATCACTCTGTCAGACACACATGATGGAAAGAAGATCAGCTGCTCTGCCAGATATCCTGTGAACCAAGGAAAAGACACCAAGACAGCAGAGACAGAAGAGACTCTCAGTGTTTCATGTAAGACAATCAGAGTTTGTTGTTGGATCCTGTCAACATATCATGATTTATGGGAAGTCAGCTCTTTGTAACAAATGTAATCTGTGTCACTCCTTTTCTTCAGATGCTCCCAAGTACACCTCAGCATCCATCAGTCCATCAGGTTTGGTGTCAGCAGGCAGCTGGGTGAACCTGACCTGCTCCAGCAGAGCCAAACCTCTAGTCAGCAGCTTCACCTGGTTCAAGAAGAGCAGAGATGGAGCTGTGAAAGTATCTGAAGGAGAGATTTACAGCTTCAATGTAACAGATGGAGGAGTTTATTACTGTGTGGCCACTAATGATCTGGGTAATCAGACATCAGCAGAGATTCATCTAACTCTTACTTACTGTGAAGGTAAAAGTCAGTCACAGCTAACATTTAGCTTGATTTTTTTAAAATGAATTCAATCATCAAAGTGTATAAAGTGTTTATCCCCCCCCCCCCCCCCCTTCTTGCTAAATTGTCTTTGCATCATACCTTACCACAGTGGAGAGAAGGAAATGTGTTTAAGTGAGACTGAATTTAGTTTAATGAACTTTAAAGATCCTTCTTCATGGGTTTTTTCAGCCTTATTTCAAAATTATGATTTTGATTCACTTTAAAAACTTTTATTTACTGTTAATCAGTTATTCTGTCAATTACAGTTTTTCTTTGCTCTACAATCCTGTTGCATTACAGCTGAAACACTGGATGGTATCTACACTATAGTGAAGACTGTGGGAATCATAATGCTTGTGAGCACACTGGGCATGTTTGAGTGGTAAGAAAAATGTTTCTATGATACACTAATTTGCAGAGGTGTCAAAGGCACAGAGAGTCTTTGCTTATGTAGACGTAGCGATACTTGTGCTAAAACATACTTGAGTAAAAGTTGAAATGCCAATTCAGCTTGTTTGGAAGTAAAAGTGAAAGTCAAAAAGTACCGGCTCTGAAATATACTCAAAGTAAGAATGTAAAATGAACTCCTAGAAGAACCTTTTTACTACCTATTTTTATGCAAAGCTAAATGAACAATGTGCTATATTAATGTAATAATAACATTATATTGGTAAATAGCAATACAAACTTTATTTCAGTCTTGGTATTAGACTGAAATAAACTATCTCTGCCAGTATCAGTTAAGTAGAACATGAGCAGAGAAAAAGAAGGAAAATTAAAAATAACTAAATTTTCAGTTGATCACATTGTAACCGGTGGGTTTACCTCTAAACAGGAAAATGAGCACATTCAGGGGTTAAAGTCGGATTCAGAGGGTGGGGGAACCCTAAGAAGGAGTGGCTCAGTGTGGGGGGAAAAAATTCATCAACAGAATAATTTCTATTGAGAGCTCCAGTTTTAACTGCTGCTCTGAGGTTTACTGCTTTTTGTGGATTTACACAACTAAATTTAAACAGATGTATGTCAATGTTTCATGAGTTGTCCTGACTGATTTCCATCCTCTATACTGACAGTACACTGTTTATGCTGTATTTATATTATGCCATATACTGTTGGTATGAAGGTGGAATTCATTATCAGCCATAATTCATATTAATCTCGGCTGTCCTTTATGTAACCTAATGGGACGAAAGTCCCAAACAAATAAACGAGGCACTTCCCACTTCACTCCTCACCACGGGGAGACACTTACGGAGCCCACGGGCCCGTCTACTCACTCAATTTAACGCCACAGGCAGACCAAACATGTAATTGGACCTTTCCGACACCTAGAAAGATAGTGTAGAATCACAGGACAAAAAACAACCTGCACCACACAGTTCTTCCCCAGCCTATATAACTTCCGAGGTGATTGCTGACTGGGTCGAGGTGCCAAACGAGGGTGATGAACAGCAGGTGCGTCCTGGAGAGATGGCCGAGTGAAAGAGAGACAGAAGGGTGGGAGGAGCAAGAGAGGAGGAGGCGTGGAGAACAACTAAGTTGCAGCCTACTTTAACCTCTGACTATGCCACGTGGTTTTATAGTAGTAGAAAGTACAGATATTTATTGTAAAATTTAGGGAGTAAAAGTAAAAAAGATTTAATTAAAAAACTACTTAAGTAAAATACGCACATACATAAAGAGTTGCACTTCATTATTTCCCACCTCTGCTCATTTAATCAGAATCATCAGAATCAGAATACTTCATTGATCCCTAGGGGAAATTATTTTTCGTTACAGTGCTCCATTATAAACAAACATTAACAGAGACAGACAATACACTAACTAAGAATAGCACAATATAGGCATATATATATATACATAAAAGTCACTTATTAATAAATAGCTGAAAAAGAACATATGCAAGAAGGGTGTAACTGTTGCAGTAAACAGTGTGTTAAGTGCATGAGTTGTACAGGGAGATTTAAAACTATATACTAAGTAGTTATTGCTTCTCATTTGTTTTGTTTTTATCCCTCAGCTGGTTCAGATCAAGTCGCTCCAACAATCCAGAGACAGAAAGCTGTCAGATGAGCAGAGTCACATCACAACACATCAACTAAAGTGTCTGCAGGACAAACTCCACTGTAAAATATCACTTAATTCACTCCAATGTTGTAGAATTAGTAGAATCTTTTACATTCTTTATAGTTTGTTTGTTCAACAGCTGTACATGACCATCATACTCTGAGTACAGAGATGGTGCTGTCTTCCCAAAATTGAACTGTTCAGTTTTGCATCTTTAGAGCGAGATTTACTAAACAGAGCAAAATATCATGGCCAAATGTTTCTGATAGGTCTGGTTAGTTTTACAGGCACATTCAGTTCATTTCGGTATGACATGTCTGATCTGCCAGTCACGCAACTTAGCTTAAGCTCTTAAACTAACTGGGGATTAATCCTAGGGAGAAATTAAGATGTAGCTACATTATAACAATTATCTGGAGATCATGAATCAAACTATTTTATAAATCCATTTGTGTACTTGATTCAAATATTGTACTTGCTATTTTACGCTTTCAGTAAGGAATTCCCTGAAATTAATATTCAAGAGGGTTGGTGTAGAAAACCACTGACCACTCTTTGTCTAATAGTCTGTGTTCATCTTTTCTCTTAAAGCTGTAATGTAATTAATCCTTTCTAGCTGTCATCTTTAAACCACATATTGGTGAATAAATTATCATTTATACACAATTTTCTGAATGTATTCTGTGAACATGGGAGGTAGATACTGTCTCTCTGTAAATATTCCACTTGCTTTTTAAAAAAAAAAAAAAAAGCGCATGCAGACTGCTGTCTGTGCTGTTGTTTGACCTCTCTGCAAAGGTAAATAAAACTTATAAAGACAACCTGTTTGTGTGAACCTCAGTTTATTTTAGATTTCAACAACAAGCTTTCAGTCAGAGTAATCTCCTCTCTGATTGGAAATTGGATGTGAGATGGAGAGTGACTGAATACTGGAGGGGGAAAAAAGAAAATGGATTGTTTCTTTGTCTTCATGTCTGATCTAGAGAATATTCATTACAATTTGATGAAATTGGTCCACCCCAAGGATCGGTTCCCCCCGTCACAAACAGAGTAACATAGTTTAGGCTGTGAAGTCCCAGGAGGATTGCCAGGGGAACCCAAACAGCCTCTGTAATGGTCTCCAGTCAAGGAGGCCAATACATGAAAACGGAAAGACCATATTGTGCAGTCTGATGGTGAGTAAATGCACTGATACTTTCCTCTGATGTGCATTAACTGGTGTGTGTTCTGAATGGAAAATAAAGTGGGTATTCTATTCTTTTTCTAAAACATGCTTATTTTAAAGGGTACATTTTTTTTAACTGTTTACTGAGTCTGATAACTTTAAAATGCAGTTCCAGCATTTCTGTAGTATTTAAAGCACAGTAGAAATCCTACCAGGATGTAGCAGAAATTTATTATTATTATTAATCGACATAACAAGTCACCATGATACATAGAAATACTGTGGCACCTGGTCATGGAGAGTGGTGTTGCCTCTCCCTATACCACTACTTGCTGCCCTTTCCTGGGATTCGGGTACTTGTTGGATTGGGGGGCATGTTGCTGGAAGTTCTGGCGTGACCCATTGTCTTTGGCGTGGTACTTTTCAGTTTCCCTGCTACATTCTATTTTTTGTTGTTGTTGTTGTTGTTGTTTTTTGCTCCTGATTATGCCCCAAATTATGAATCATTTTTATTTTTAGTGTGTGGCTCCTGGTATTGGCAACCTTAAAATAATTATGCCAGATGTGTCAAGGGCGGTGTGGATGCAGGACTGAAACACAGGACTCTGAATTTATTTACAGTGAATGACAATGACGATAAGTAAAACAATCCTCCATGTGTGAGTTTCTTTTTCCCCTTGTGCTTGCTCCATATTCCTGTGCTGTGACTTCTCTAGTGTAAGTGGTGAGTTTCCTTCCTCCTCGTGGTGTATATGTACAAAGTACTTAACTCCCTCTACTTGTGTTGGCACACTCTGGAAAACAACAAGCAACCGGTAAGTACACGCCACACTTCACTCCGGAAACACTGTCACTCACTTGCTGGGAACTGAACTAAATGATTTCTCTTAACGATCCAGCATCGACTGAGGCTCAGCTCCTCTTTTAAGGAGCTACTCAGAAGAGGCTGATCAGCAACAGATGACTGTCATGGTCTTCCACGTGTGGCTGGTTTAATGGCAGGAAACCCTCAGAGCCAGATGCCTCCGGGAAACACCAACACCAACAAAAACAAACATGGTCACACAGCAGGGCCTGCTTCCATGAGAAGATGAGTGTTTTTTTCTTAGTTTTTTTTTAAATAAAAAATTTAACCTGCAGGGGATAGGACCAGCAAACCTTCCACCAAATAAGTATATGAAATATATTTAATAACATATATCTACACTTTTAATATATAAGGAAAGTGAAATTGAAAATGTTAGTTTTCAGGAACTCTGAATCTTACTTATTTCAACATCATTTGTGTTTGCATAGCTTGAAAAAAACTCAAGTGAGTAAAAAGGTCTTTGACAGTGTGTCGGTAATTTGCATCTTTAAATATGTGTCAGACTTCCTCTTTCACAGAACATTAACAGAACTGAAGAGTTTATTTCAGCAGCTTTGTGATAAACTGACTTCAATGCACCTTCTTAAAAAGCAAGTTCTGTCTTTGCATTTCCTTCTTTCTAACATTGGCTGGCCAACACGGTTCACTGTAATTCTGCTAAAACTGTTAAGGGATAAGACTACACCTGGCCTTATTTGGTTAGCAAACATTGTATTGCACATATTCAATAACTTTGATAAAGGTAGCGTGGCAGAAAGGAGTGATTCCAAAGGCTTGGCGAAGAGCAGGAGGTATTCTGATCCCTAAGGAGAAGAACTCCTCATCCATCAGCCAGTTTCGCCAAATCAGCCTGCTGAACGTAGAGGGAAAGATCTTCTTCAGTGTCTTGGCCCAAAGGCTATCTACTTTCCTGCAAAGAAACAACTATATTGACACATCAGTGCAGAAGGCTGGCATCCGGGGCTTCTCGGGATGTCTGGAGCATGCCAGCATCATCTGGCACCAGATTCAAACTGCCAAGAAAGAACGAAGAGACCTTCATGTGGTCTTTTTAGACCTTGCCAATGCCTTTAGGTCAGTTCCGCACTAGACCTTGTGGATGGCCTTCAACTATTTCAGCGTACCAAACCACATTACAGGACTGGTCAAGATCTACTTTCAGGATTTACAGTTTTGTGTGATATCTGAGAACACCACCACAGTCTGGCAGCACCTGGAAATTGGAGTTATGGCAGGCTGCACGATTTCCCCTCTGGCATTTATCACGGCAATGAAGTTGGTCATGTGGGCATCCCGGTGGGTAGTAGGAGGTGAGAGACTCAAGAGTGGCCTTCGTCTTCCTCCCATTAGAGACTACATGGATGACATGACCATCAGTACAACAACAAAACCATGTACTAGGCGATTGCTACAGAAGCTCCAGAAAAAACATAGAATGGGCAAGAATGGAGTTTAAGCCAAGTAAATCTCGCAGCATCTCCATCGTAAAAGGAAAGCTGACAGCCGGGCAATTCTATATCAGTGGAGAACCAATTCCAACAGTCTTAGAGAAGCCCATAAAGAGCCTGGGACGGTGGTATAATGCAGACCTCAATGATAAATGGTAACTAGAACCACTAAGGCAGAACTTGGCTGATGACCTCAAGCGGATTAACAACACTGCACTCCCAGGGAAACTGAAACTCTGGTGCTTCCAGTTTGGGTTATTACCCAAACTACTGTGGCCGCTGACAATGTACGAGGTCTCACTCAATCATGCCAGTCGACTAGAGAGGCTAGTGAGCTCCTACGTTAAGAAGTGGCTCGGACTTCCCAAATGCCTCAGCAGTGTTGGACTCTACAGCAACGGTATACTGTCATTGCCTGTCCCTAGCCTGGTTGAGGAGTTTAAATGTGCAAAAGTGAGGCTTGCGATGTCACTCACGGACTCCCGGGACCCCATAGTGAGAGGCACTGATCCCACCCTAGCAACGGGGAGGAAGTGGACCCCAGCCACATCTGTGCTACAGGCAAAATCCGCTCTACGGCATCTTGACGTGATGGGTCACGTCCAACAGGGCAGAGGAGGATTTGGTCTTGGCGCAGTAACACCTCGGTGGCAACAGGCATCTGTACCCGAATGTCGAAAAATGGTGGTGGAGGAGGTGCGTCGACAGGAGGAAACAGCCAGACATGCCAGAGCCGTGGCACTGGCCAAACAAGGTTGCTGGGTGAATTGGGAGCGTGTGGAAAAGAGGAAACTCTCATGGAGTGAAATCTGGGGCGTGGAATCTAATAGACTAAGTTTCATCATCCGAGCGACATACGATGTGCTACCTTCCCCAATAAATCTGCAGCTGTGGTTTTGAAAGGACCTATCTTGCCCCCTGTGTACAGTCCCAGCAACATTCAAGCACATCTTGGTTACACTCAAAAAAATGAACTCAGCCTATCTCTGCTTTTACTAAAGTAGATTTTGTTGTTTGTTCTTAATAAACTCGATTTTGCAAAAATCCTTAAAGTGTTTGTGCAAATTTAATGAAATGTTGTTACTTTTTGTTGTTACACAAAGTCATTGAACTGTGTCAACGTAACATTGTTGAGTAAATTCACAGGTTTGTCCCTCTGCACATACTGCTGCGTGCAGAGCCCGCCTAAATAAGGGCCAATGCGCATGCGCACCACCCTCTTTCTCAAGCTTGCTATTTCTTCGCCATGTGGACTGGTTCAGCCGCATTTTTGTCCAAAAATCAGGTAAGAAGTCATTTTTCTTGTAAAGCCCGTCTACATATATATGTTCACACGTCAGTTAATGTCGCAAGTGCTACTAAGAAAAGAGTACAGGCAGGGTTTTGCCCGGTAAAGGTTTGCTAACGTGGACTTGCTGCACGTGAGTTTCCAAATGATTTTGGAGGGGACTCCATTGCAATAGCAAAGCTCTGTTTTCAGCCCAAATGTAGTGTAGCGCTAGCGTCGGTATGAGTCGGTACGCGTCGGTACAGGCAGCGCATTCGGTCCGGCACGCACTTTCGCGCCAAGTTTATACTCGGACGCCTGACTGCGTTGCACTTTAGCCAACAACAGTGGAGAAGCGCTCCTCGCTAGCAGACAGGTTAGGGTGTATTTTCTGTCTAATATTTCAGCTTACGTTTTGATGTAGCTTGCAGAAAGCATTTAGTAAGCTGGTGTAAGATGAACTGCATTAATGTTGTACAATGTCCATGGGATTTCTCACTCGACTTTTAATGTCAGATTACACACACATTTACACAATATGCAGTGGTGATGATGTAGATCAATAAATTCATTGTTGTAGCATACAATATTAAAAATAAAACTGATTAATATGAAACATTAACAATGTGCAAATTATTTAGTTTTTTTCAGGGACAGTGGAATGAAAATGTCTTTTGTGCTTCTCCCCCAGATACGTTGATGTGGCAGTGCAAATTGTGCAAAAAAGTGGTGTCATCACGAGCTCTGTTATTAAAACACTACAGGTTAGTTCATAGTAGACAGCAGTATCCATGTGCCTATTCTGATTGTGTCTGTGTTTTCAAAACATGGAATGCTCTACATAGCCACTTAAGCAGATCACATACCCAAAGAACTCTAGACAAGTCTGTGAGTTTGGCAACATTTAACTGCCATTTGTGTTCCTGCTGCAACATAGCTTCGGAGCAGGAGTATTTTTCTCACATTAACAACCATCTAAAATGTAACGAGACTGTGCATTGCATGTTTGAGGGTTGTTCTTTCAAAACAAATATCTATGGTACATTCAAGTCTCATCGAAATAGGAAACACAATCCTTATACCTTAAAAGACTTTAAAATCGGTATTGCTAACACTATTGTAGGCCAAACATCAGCTGATGACAGTACAGACACTATTGTAGAAGAGGACATAAGTGCAAATATTGATCACGATACAACTACAAGTGAGACTGAAGATTTGGCAAATGTAATAGAACTTAATTTTGCATCTCTTTTACTTAAGTTGGAAAACTATTTTCATGTTCCCAGCATAGCAATTGACGAGTTGCTTTCAGAAATACACTACCTGATAAGCTGTGCATCAGTGCCTTTGACAAATCAAGTAATTGTAGACATACTCAAGAATCATAACCTTTGTCTAGACCAGCCTGTTATTGAAGAACTGACAAAGGCAGTTTCTTTTAACCCTTTGTTAAAAGCCATAGAAAAGGACGGCACACTTGCCACTGCCTTCAAACGCAGACAGTATTACAGAAAACATTTTGAAGTAATTGATCCAATTGAATACATTCTCGACTCCCAAAGCAAGAGGACCTTTCAGTATATTCCTATTCTAAAATCATTACAGCAGATATTTAAACAAGAAAACATACTGAACAAATTTGTCACTAGCCACAATCA
The DNA here is from genome assembly GCF_964374335.1 of Astatotilapia calliptera. NCBI lineage: Eukaryota > Metazoa > Chordata > Actinopteri > Cichliformes > Cichlidae > Astatotilapia > Astatotilapia calliptera. The sequence goes on along the minus strand of NC_137430.1, from coordinate 12,875,362 downwards.
GAATCCTTTTGTAAATAAGGAAAAGTATACATCATATAAAGATGGTCTACATTTTCAAAATAATGAGTTTTTCTCAGGCGGTGAACTAAGAATCTCTATTTGTCTTTATGTTGATGATTTCGAAATTTGCAATCCATTGGGGACATCACGGAAAAAGCATAAACTTTGCTCAGTTTACTGGATTTTAGGTAACTTGCCACCAGGTAGTCATTCATCCCTCTCTTCTATTTATTTGGCTCTCTTGTGCAAAAGTGAGGACCTTAGGACCTTTGGCTATTCAAAAATATTTGAGCCACTTTTGCAAGACCTTGTCATTTTAGAGCAGCAGGGAGTGTTCATTGACAATTTAGGGGTCAACTTTAAAGGCACTGTCCAATATGTAGTGGCAGACAGCCTCGGAGCTCATGGATTGGCCGGTTTTGTGGAAAGTTTTTCTGGAGATTACTTTTGCAGGTTTTGTACTGCTACACGCTCAGAAATTGAATCAAAAGCTACAAATAGTGACTTTTCTCTGAGAACTGAGGAGCTCCATCGTGTACACATAGCAACTGCACGTGAGACAGGGGTAGCTTGTTGTGGTGTGAAAAGCTCGTGTGTCTTAGCAGACAGTCTGTCTTTCTTCAAGGTCACTACAGGATTCCCCCCTGATCTTGCACATGACCTTTTTGAAGGTATTGTGCCTTTTGAGATAGCTGAGTGCCTTCGAATACTAATAGGCAAGAAGTACATCACTTTTGAAAATCTAAATAGACTTGTTCAGTCATTTCCCTACAAAGGAGGGGATCAGACTAATCGCCCTCAGAAATTGCCTCACAATTTTCTTAGTAAAAAAACTGTTGGTGGCAATGCACATGAAAATTGGTGTTTACTAAGACTTCTGCCACTTATTATTGGACAACACATACCTGAAAACGAACCAGCTTGGGAACTTCTACTAGATTTGAAGGATATTGTTGAGCTTGTTGTGTGTCCTGTTCATAACAGTGACTCAGTTGCATACCTGGAGAGTAAGATTTTAGACCACCATCAAAGGTACAAAGAAGTATGCCCAGATAGAAGACCATTGCCAAAACATCACTTTCTGGCTCATTATCCCTCAATAATTCGCCATTTTGGTCCACTTGCCTTATTATGGACAATCAGATTCGAGGCAAAGCACACATTTTTTTAAAAAGTTGCTAGACACACAAACTGCTTCAAAAACATAACCCTGTCTTTGTCAACCAAACACCAGCTCATGATTGGCCATTACATGCATTCATCAGGCTGTAGCAAAGCCACTTTTGAGGTTTCACGAGTCTCGGCAGTCCCAGTAGAACTTCTCAAACGTGAAATTGCACATTGTCTTGCTGAAAAGTACCCTGACACAGCTGTAGTTAGCCTTGCCCAGAGTGTGTCTGTTGCAGGCATCTACTACAGGAAGGGCATGTTAATAGTACATGGATCACTGGGGGGTCTGCCAGAGTTTGCTGAAATCCTGCAGATGTGTATTTTGGCAGATTCGTTGGTGTTTATAGTAAAAAAACTGAGCTCGTGGTACACTGAACACTATGGATCCTTCAAAATTGACCCATCTCCAAAGGAAATTTCTCTTGTTGCACATGAGGATCTGGTGGATTGTTATCCACTTTGTGACTACCAAGTCGGAGCTTCTCGCATGGTTACATTAAAGAGATACATACACTGTTCAGGTAATTTTAATGTCCATGTTGCCGATTTAATTTTTGTGCTGTATAGCAGTTCTTCTCAAAGTTTGGTTCTTAAAAATAGTTGGACCAGAACTTAAATCTACTCGGATATGTTTCAAGCCTTGTAAAAATACTAGAAAAAAAATTGTGCTGCAAAATTCTGAATACCACTAAAAAAATGTAACATGTACTGAAGTTTGGGAACCACCTGCTCATGTTCTTGCACTTATTTTTTAGAGTAACAGTTGGAGATTGGGACATCAGAAATGACAGCCCCAACAAAGCTTCTGATAATCCTGGGGGAGAACAACGCACTCAAGTTAACCCTTCCTTTGGGGATACCAAAGAATGTTAACGAGCTCAAAGCGGAGATTGAAAATCAGTGCGGAGTTTCTGAACAGTTCAGATTGCAGTACATGGACACAGATTTTAATCAGTTCCTTAACATGACATCCACATTTGATCTAAAAGACATGGACAAAATAAAAGTGATTAAAACAGGTGTTCCAGAAACATCCACTGGTAGTAATGAAAGCAGTGTGTCCTCATTTAACTTGGGTAGCCCCTGCTCTGGCCACAACCCTGATTATGACACAGATATACTGTCATCGCCAGAATCCAGGTCATCAAGCTCCTCGAGCTCAGCAAACTCCACGCTGCGATCAGAAGCCTGGCCACTGGACTTTCGCATACCTGAGTTTAGCTTCGATGTAGAGCTGCAATTGACAAAAGGCAACCAGGAATTCCAAGCCAATGGAACACTTTTAACCCTAAAACCAAAGCTCAAGTCTGACATTTTAGAGAGCTTGTCTTCAGAAATTATGAAGTACAAAGCTTACCCTTCAGACAGCAATCTTAGTGATGTTTGCCAAGCTTTGGTTGTAAAGCATCCATGCTTGAAAGAGAAGGGTTCAGAAACTGGATTTTCTGCATGGAAGATCAGTTTGAAGTATAAAATGTCAAACTATCGTGGAAAACTGAAGAACTTAGGGTGTAGTGAGTTGGTCATCAATTCTCTCAAAAGAAGAGGGAACAGTAATGTGCATCCCAACCAAGTCAAGAAACCCAGGAGAGCAGAGGTGAATTTCTGCCCTGATTATCCAGCTGGAGAAACCCGAGAGAGTCAGGAAGAAGAAAGGTTGGTGCTGCTTTCAGAGTTCAAGAAGAAGAACAACAATGAAACCATCAAAGCAAAAATGGCCCAAACCTTTCCTCACCGGAGGCAAGAAATTCTTCAGGACATGCCCTTCGTAGCTGACTTTAAAAGCCGATGGCCAGCTCTTTTTTCTCCACGTGAGGTAACTGAATCAGTTGATCTGCAAATGCACTCCACATGCAATATTTTAAACCCATCACGCTAAACATTTGTTTATTTTACAGATAAATGCTGAATTCCAGCGCATCACTACGATCCCGCTAACATCCACATTTATGGCACAGCTGGACAACAACACAACCAAACTGACCAAAGTCTTCAGAAACAAGGGAGGAACATCTGGACGCAAGATCACAGAAATCATGGCTGCAATTGATGAGGTTTGGAATTAATTTTTTTCAATGCTTCATTCCCTCTTTTAATACATATGATTTTGTTGTCTCCTTCTATTGTAAGGTAAAGTTTAATGTTGGTATTATGGGATTGTTTATTCTTTGTCCTTTTCATGATAGTGTTGTCACAGTAATAAAGTTTTAAGTTGATTTGGATACTTTATAAAAAAAAATTGCCAGAATTAAAAGCTGTTTTTACAGGACAGTAGCGTTTCCAAAACGGGATTTGCCGCGGCTCCCTGGGGAGAATTTTGGCATTTACAGTAGAAAAGCTGAAGCTAGAATAAACTGCCATCAGGCACCTTTCAAACCAAGACGGGATAAAGGGAGGTCTCTGAGCTTAGTACTACAACTGTTTTTTCATTTGTCCTTGCAAAACCTCCTGTTCAAGTCCTCCAAACACACCCACGTCACCCCGCTTCTCTTCCAGCGTCACTGGCTGCTGGTCAACTTCAAGGTTCATTTCAAGATCCTGGTTCTGGTCCTTAGGGCCTTACATGGACAAGCACCATCATACAATGGAGATCTTCTCAGTCCCAACACCCCCAGCAGGTCCCTGAGGTCCAGTGATCAAAGCCTGGTAGTGCACAACAGTCTAAAGACCAAAAGTGACAGATCATTGCTGCTGTGGCCCCCAAACTCTGGAACTCTCCTCCTAAGCCTTAGATCAGTGGACTCAGTGGTTTACTTTTAAAAAAAAATCCTCTGTTCAGGCTGGCTTTGGTGTGACCTCTTGTTCATCCTCTTCCTCACTGGATTCTTCATGCTGCTGTTTTTGGTCGGGTTTCTGTTTTTTTTGGGATCCTGTGGTTACCTTTTTTTGCTCGTCACATTTTTTCAAATGATAATGTTCCTTCTTTCCTTAATTTTTTTTATTTTAAATTTTGTTGTTCTTCTGTAGTGTGTCATGGACTTTTTTTCTCAAAGCATTATATACATTTATTTTGCTGAAGTTAACTGAAAATGTCTTTAAAGTTTAGCTAAGTAAAATTTGCTTTTATGTTTTACAGAACGACACAGTTGCAATGAGAAGAGTGTGTACGCTGAAAGGACTTGCAGTCTACCTCAATGAAGATCCGAACAGCTTGATCAAAGAATATCAGGCAAGTAATCAAATAGAAACAATTTCCAGTAATAAAAATTTAACTGACGGTAATTTTTCCTCACACACATTCATTAGATTATAACAAAAAGTTAAAATTAGAACATTATTGGAGATATAAAAGCACAAGCTTATGCGGGAGTGACCCTTGCCATTACAGTTGGGGTGTAATGTGGGCTGAGTGTACTGTCTTTCTGCTTTGTTGTTCTGCCGTGTAATCTAGATGATGGACCAACACCTCTCATCTCGCTCTGAGCTGTCTACTGTTTTGCAGCTTAAAGGGATATTCCACCCCAAAGTGAAAATTGGTCTATTACCATATTACCCAGAGTAAGATAAGTGAGAAAAAATAATTTTGTAACCAGTGCAATAATTCTCCTGATCCGGCAGCAGTCTATTTGCTTTTGCCTAGCATTTAAAAAATGGAGTGAATGGGAACTATAAGCATTTTGGTTGCAAATGACTCTTTAATGGTACGAATTATTCCTGGTGAGCTCAATAATCATGTCGACTTTAAATGAAAAGTAATAAGTAACTTGAAGGATTTGGAGGAGTAGATTTAGACTTGGGAATACATTATGGTTACCACATACAACACTGTAAGCCGCCGCTGCATGGTGCATGGATATTCGAATATGTGTTTATTTATGGAAACCAGAGGCTTTTTCAACCACTGTTGTTGTATCCAAGTGCTATGCCATGGCGGGTTACAGGGTGCTTTGGCGTAACCGTAATGTAGGCCCAAGTCTAAATCTCCTCCTCCTGCAAATCCGTCGTGTTACTTTTTACTTTTCATTTGCAGTCGACATGATTATTGAGCTCACCAGGAACAATGGGTATAAGATCAGAAATGTACTTTGCTGGTTACAAAATGCTTTTTTCTCACTTATCTAACTCTTGGCAATTTATGGTAATAGACAAATTTCCACTTTGGGTGGAATATCCCTTTAATTGATATGAAACCCTGCAACTTGTATTATTATGTTTATTTACTTATTAATTTTTTTAGGATGTGGACTTCCATGAGGCCGAAAGTGAAATGGAGAAGACGCTCATTGGCATCTACGTCATCAAACCAGAAGGAGAGCGTGACCTTGACCCGGCAGAAGACATTGGTATCATAATTGAGGGTGTCGCTGTGCTCAGAGATCTTCCTGATGTTGCCACTGCTGTTGTGTTGTTGTTCGGCCTGATCTACACTTTAAACATGAGCTACCCATCCAACCTCAGGTACACTTTTGAGTTTTTTCAGAAAGTACTGATGGGACTTGATGCTAAGAAGCTATCAAACAAAGTTCAAGTGCTCAGAAACAAACTCCTTGAATAAAGAGGAGGAAGCGGGAGGCCCTTATTGCTTAACTTAGTTTGAATGCTTTACGTTCAGGTATAGTTAAGTTGTTCATAAACACTTTTTTTCATTGTCAGTACTGTTTCTTGGGAACATTCACCAGTTTTAGAGAACAATAATGTTCATTTGCATTTTAGCAAAATACTGTTACTTAAAAAATTGGTGTTGCACTTCTTCTACTGCTACTTGACAACATACAGAAAATGACAGACATTTTAAAAAGTTCTAGCGGTTAGGCCGCTGTGATTTGATATTTCAAAGAATGTGACATTTGGCAGCTGTCTGCAACTTGGGATGTAACCATAACTTGAAAAACTGAGTAGCACTGTTTTACAGTACAGTTTTTGAACAAAACAGCCAATTTTCACTGTTTTAAATGAGTTTAGTTTGCTCTTTCATGCTTATCAGTGTTTGAAAATAATTCCTGAAACGTCCTGTAAAATGTAGGATTTTTTTTTGATAATTTGGATGCTTTCTGGACCAGTTGAAAGACAAGTTGGTTAGCACTTCACTGATCTTTGAAGTAAAATATTGTTTTATGCACAAAGTATTTAGTTAAAGTTGTAACAAGTTGTCTGCATTGATTGCACTTTGTGTTAAGCTACGGCTCTACAGTCTTTTCGGTCTGTCAACAAGTATTTAATATGCACTGAATGTGCTTAGTAAAGACAGGACTTTGTTGGATCATTTTTTTTAATCATTTTAGTTTGACGACAAGTTGGTTAGCACTTTATACTGATCTACATTTTCTGCACAAAATATTCACTTGGAATTTGTAACAAGTTGCATTGATTGCACTTTGTGTTAAGCTGTTGTGCTTGGAAAAAAGTATTTTATATGCACTGAATGTGCTTATTAAAGGCAGGATTGTGTTTGATAATTTGGGTGCTGTCTTCATTTCTTCCTAAAAGATCTCCCTAAGATTTACTTAAAAATGTTATGTCAAGTGGTTCCACATAACTGCTTTAAGTAACTTTTAAGAAACTTTGCTATTTTGTATGGAAGTAACCAGTGTAAATGATTTATTTGTAATTGTATTGAATAGAAATTACTTAACAATTTTATATAATTCAAAAGTAACAAAGTTATGTAGCAGCTACATAACAGTTTTACAAAGATACTACCTAACCAGGTTATGTCCTTCTAAAGCAGAAAAGTTATGTACCAGCTAAGTAACAGTATTACAAAGATATTGCCTAAACAAGTTATGTAGGCTTAAAGCAACAAAGATAAGTATCAGCTAAGCATTGCAATTAAGTTACATTTAGCCAATACACTTACGTAAATCTAACTTAACAGTATTGAGTTCAAACTAAGTAACAACATTTCTTAAAAGTTACTTAAAGCAGTTGTGTGGAACCACTTGACATAACTTTTTTAAGTAAATCTAATGTTTTATTTTTTTGAGTGTAGTTGTAGGAGTAGCCTTACTCAGGGCAGATACACATGGAGACACAACCAGGTTCTCAGGTCTCTAGCTGAGAAAGTGGAGTGCAAAAGAAAATCCATCAACGCTCAACCTTTCAAGAACCAAGAGGAGCGTCAGTTTTCATCAACATTTGTCCGGGAAGGAGACAAGCCAAGGACAAGCCCCTCAACCTCAGACCTGGGCCCGCTGAAGGTTGCGAGGGATTGGCAGATGCAAGCGGACTTGGAACAGAGGCTTTTTTTAAAATATATTTCAACATATTTTAAAAAGAAAGAACTACAAGAAAAAGGAATGTATGAATGGACAAGGAACATTTTTATTATGAAATTGCTTTAAAAATATTAAGCACAGTGTTACAGCTCCATACGTGAAATGATCTCTCTTTTTTTAATCCAGGCAGTAGAGTAGCCTGTCTGTGAACATGGAGGCAGTCGGCATGTTTCTGATTCCCCTGTTTGTTTTAGGTGAGTATTTCAGTATTTTAAAGTCATTATTGGAGTTATTTTACAACATGAACTTTATTTAGAAACATATCTGGCATGTGTTACTATCTGATTACAATTAAACTCAGAGACTTAATAAGAATTAACTCAGAACTAACCAGTTTAACTGAAATCATAATACACAACAGTCACCAAAACACAAGTAAACTCAAAACTCTTGGTCAAATGACCCGGAACCACGACACTATCCTGATTTTAAATTAACATGTTTTATGTACAAAATGATAACAGCAGCGGAAACATGATGTTTCTTGGCACTGACAAACAGGCGACGGATGGCCTGGATTGCAGCCATTCAAAGATCAAATATAACGTCCCAGAACCCTCCAGCTCACAGGTTAGTCTGCTCCAAGCATTCCCACAAAGGTCAGTCTTCTGTTGTAGTTAATGCGTCATTTTTCTTAACATAATTGGTGATATAGGTTACAAGCAAGTCTGGCGCTGAACAGAAATTGTCGCGCTATGCTCCTTTGTTTATTGTGCATAAATAGTGAATTGTCCTGACACAGTATTGCGTTTCACTTCTGTTATTACCATGGTACATTGACAAAAACATATACTTTTATTCACAGGATAAAACAGTTGTTTTGTATCACTAATTGCCCAGTGCGATTACAGCATACAATATTATTGTCACTGCTACATTTCTGTGATGCGTACCAGAAATTATTTCCACTGCTAATTAATTACCATTGAGCTCAAAGGTCCTATTAATAAACGGTTAACGAATGTGTATTTATGAAGACGATTTGTGAGACTGGTAAACTTATGATACGTACGATGGTCTTTTGTTCTACACGGTGCATTTCAAGGGTCTGTACCCATCCGGCGGTAAACTGTACCTGGGCTTGTTGCAGTGACCGGAAGTTACTAAACTTCATAAGTGTGTGCACTCACTCCAAGAACCGTATGATTATAAATATGCATATAAATATGCTACAATGAGATAGCTGACTTCATCTAACTAGCAAATGTTATTCAGGCTACGTTGGTGATGCAGTTTTTTTAATGTGTATGATATTTTTGTCATGCGATTTTAAAGCCGGTCCTACAACCGCATCCAAGAATAACATGCAGCTTATCTCAGAACTGTCGGTGAAAATTATTCTTGGAGCTAGGTTTAATTGAGCTGCATTTTAAAGAGGTGCAATTTCACAATTTGTGTATATTTTCTAAGTTCACTATTTTGTCATGTGTTGAGAAAAACACAGATTTAAAAATTACATGGTCTAATATTTACATTTAGCATATAACTGCAACATGCTTTTTTCGTTTTTTTTTTTTAAAGACTCGAAAGGACTTGAAATTCAAAATTTCAGACTTGTGACTTCACTCGGACTTTTACACCAGTGACTTGAGACTCGACTCTGACTTGCCTGACATTACTTGAGACTTGACTTGAGACTTGAGGATAAAGACTTGAGACTTACTTGAGACTTGCAAAACAATGACTTGGTCCCACCTCTGTTAGTTACTGGAGCTGGTGTCATGGTCCTGGGCCATGTTGGCCCAGTGTTCTTAGTTTCCTTGTATGTTTGTATTTTATTCCATGCTTCCCCTGCCCATTATGTCTGAGTTCTCCCCGTGCTCTCTCTTCCCCCTGTGTGCCCTCTATGTATTTGTGAGCCCTCGTCCCCTTTCGTGTTTGTTCCATGTCTCCCCTGCCTGTTACGTTGGTGTTCTACTCGTGCTCTCTCTCCTCCTGTACTTCCTGTTTCACCTCTCCCGTCAGTGTTCAGTTCACCCCGCCCTGTCTCGTTATGATTATCAGTGTCACCTGTGTTCCCCGTGTGTTCCCACTTCCCTCGTTAACCCTCTGTGTATTTCTGTCTGCGTCTCCCTCTGTTCAGTGTGACGTCGTCCCTCATGTTGTGTGGATCTCCCTGTGTCTCTGCGTATGTTAGTTTACTTTTCCCAGTTTAGTTTTGTATTTCCTATGTTCTGCCACTCCAGCATTAAAGCTGTGATTTTGAGTTCATCTCCGTGTCTGTGAGTTTTGCGTTTGGGTCCTCCTCCTGCCTGCCACACAGCCGAGCCTTGACAGCTGGAGAGTGAGGTGTTTGGAAGGACTCTCCCTAGCATTATCTGCCCTGTTACTGTACTACCTTAATAACCCATGGTAAGGGCAAAAATTGTCGTGCTTAAGAGTCTACGGGAACGTTATAGTATGTATGTTCAATGCAGATAGATATATAGTGTATACAGGTATATAGGTATACATGTCTTCCAAAAAGGACGATCTGATATCCTTGTGTTGGTATTGTTCCCACATCATCATAATAAATGTTGTTCCAGGTTCAACATTGCAAGTGACCAATCACATTGTTGTGATGTCCCCCTTTTGTACCTTTGAAAAATACCGCCTTAAAAAAATATACTTCACTTGCGAGAAGAGAAACCGCTTCTGTCCGCCGATCCAGGAACTTCTTTGCATTTCAGGATACCTTTCTTTAATAAATGGTAAGCATTATACATATTGTCCTTACAGGGGCAGTTTCTCTTCTCGCAAGTGAAGTAGATTTTTTGAAGGCGTTTGTTTTTTCGAGTTAGCAGATGACGTCAGGAGAAGGTGATTGGTCACTTAATAATAATAATAATAATAATAATAATAATAATAAACTTTATTTATAAAGCACACTAAAAAACCAAGGGTATACCAAGGTGCTTGACAAAAAATAAAATAAGAAAAAGGAGATGGGAGGGAAAAGAGAAAGGACATGGCACGTATCAATTATAAAACCTTGACAATCATAATATATAAAAGTAGTTAACAAGCATAACGCAAAAAAATGTACCAACGCACACCAAATGTTAACTAGGTGGAAAAGCAAGATTAAATAAATAAGTCTTCAGCCGTGATTTAAACAGTGGCATAGAGTCAGACGCCCAGATAGCAACAGGAAGGTTGTTCCATAAGACTGGGGCAGCTACAGCAAACGCACGGTCGCCGCGAGATTTCAGCCGAGAACGAGGTTGCTCCAGAAGAAGTTGGGTAGCAGTGGTCTGACAGGAGTGTGTAACCTAAGAAGCTCATTGAGGTAGCTCAGCGCCAAATTATTAAAAATTTTGTAAGTGAAAAGTAGAATTTTAAATTGAATACGGTACTTAACTGGCAGCCAGTGCAAACCAGCAAGAACAGGAGTGATAGAAGAAAACTTCCTACTACCTGTCAAAAGGCGTGCCGCCGCATTCTGGACAGTCTGCAATCTAACGAGAAGGGAGGAGGAAAGGCCAATGTAAAGAGAGTTGCAGTAGTCCAACCTGGAAGTCACGAATGTGTGAATAAGTTTTTCCAGGTCATTGTGCGGAATATAGCGCTTTGCCTTAGAAATGAGGCACAGCTGATTAAAACTAGACCTCACAACAGCAGACACTTGCTTGTCAAATTTAAATGAGCTATCCAGTAATATGCCCAAATTACCTGCATAATCAGAAGGGGAGCTAGCAAAAGGCATCAGAGCAGCACACGTGGGGTATTTTACTATCGAACACCACGATCTCCGTTTTCTTTTCGTTCAGGACAAGAGAATTACTCTTGAACCAATCTTTAACCTCATGCATGCATTCACGAAAATAGTGAAAAGACATAGCAAGATTGTCAGTAATCTCAAAATAAATCTGTATATCATCAGCGTAGCAATGAAAGGCAATATTATACTTCTCAAAAATTGCTCTAAGAGGGAGCAGATATAGTGAGAAGAGAATAGGTCCTAATACAGATCTTTGAGGCACACCACAGCGCACAGGTACCGAGGAAGATGAGAAGTTGCCCAAATTAACCGAGAAACTGACCTGTCAGCAAGATAAGATTTAAACCAGTTGAGGACAGTGCCTCTTATACCCACAGTATGCTCAAGTCTTAGTAAAAGAATGTTATGATCGACCATATCAAAAGCAGAGGAAAGGTCCAATAAAACCAGGACCACAGAGCGTCCAGAGTCAGTGCTTACAAGAAGGTCATTGAGAACTCTAAGCAAGGCTGTTTCAGTGCTATGCCATGGCTTAAAGGCAGACTGAAATTTCTCTGCAATGTTGTTCGCGTCTAAATACGCCTGAAGCTGAGAAAGAACTAGTCACTCCAGGATCTTGGACAGAAACGGAAGCTTAGAGTTTGGTCTATAGTTCAAAAGATCATAACAATAAAGATTCTTTTTTTTTTCAGAATAGGCTGGACTACAGCATGCTTAAAGGTCAGTGGGACAGATCCAGAGAGTAGAGAAAAATTCATTAAGATAGAATGCTCAGTCCAATTACATCAAAGCAGCCCTTAACAATGAATATCAAACAGAGCATTGGTGTTTTTCAGTTGATCAACCAGCTGCTTCAGAGTTGAAAGTAACACGGGCTCAAATTGATGAAAAGTTGAATTACACTCAGAAGAAAAGACGGGATAAGAGGCAGACGAAGATGAAAGCTTAAGGGATGAAACCTCATCTAAAAAAGAAAACGCTCACAAAGAGCTTGTGAATACAGTAAAGGCATATCAGGACAGGGATTAAAAACAGAATGAAAAATTTTAAATAGCATATGGGGGTTGTGACCATTAGCCAGAATGACTTTGGAAAGAAAAGATGCCTTAGCCATTCTAGCAGCAGTTTGAAACTGTCTGTAACATGTCATAAGAAAGCTGAAGTTTATCTTTTTTCCACCTCCTCTCATCGCGGCGACAAACACGTTGTAAGGCACGCGTAGTATCATTTAGCCAGCAATGAGAGTAGGTTCTAGAGTGCTTCATTTTGATGGGAGCAACAGAATCAAGAATAGAAGAACAAAAAGATAACAGGATATTAGCACAACCATCAACCGAGCAGAAAGAACAGTCATCAGGTACAGCCAAATCAGGGGTAGATGAAAATAATGATAACAAAATATCAGCATAACCATCAGATGAGCAAACTGAGCAGCAGTCAGGAATCATAAACGCCAAATCTAAAAAAGACACAGCAAACTTTGACACAGCTTCAGAGCTGAGTACGCGTAGCTAGGGTTGCCAACTCCCTGAAAAAAAAATAAGGGACACCTAGTGGCCAGGGCCGGGCGACCCAATTGTCATCATCCTTCCCTGTGTGGTGAATTTTTTTAGCTCTTTTTTTTGAGTGTGAAATTTTTTTTTTAACCATTTGACTTGAAGTTGATTTAAGTAGATGCATATTCTTTGTGATATGAACACATGGGAAACAAATGATCATTTATCCATTTATTTTTAACGCAAAATGACAACATTAACACAATAAAATAGGTCTCTTTCCTAAACGAAAGACTGGTACGCTTCACTTTTTGTGCAAAATGACAAAATTAACACAAAGAACTCTGTCCTGCTTAACCTAAAATTATATAAATTAATAGAAAACAATAGAAAGAAAAACATTCTTGTAACAGTGCACATTTAGTGCAATTAGAAAAGTGCAAAAAAAGTTTGTGGAACACCTGTAAACGCAACATTTGTGCCTCAAAGGCCTTGACTGTAGCTGAAAGTTGAAGTAAAAAAAAACCCAACAAACTCATGAACTCAAGCTCAATGCTACATTATGTGGAAACAGACTACTTTTTCCATTTGTATTTTTTTTTTTTAGCTCTTGCTGCAGTTAGGAGTTGTTTGTCTTTCAGTACTGCAGAGTAAAACTCTGAGCAAGACATATCATAATTTAGACTGACAATGAGCTCACTTCTAATTAATATATATATACACTCCAAACAAAGTTAATGATTATGGTTTTATTTATATATGTTATCTATCAATTGTATTTGTTTATTTTTAACCATCAATACTATTAAAACATGGTTTATCATTTCACTGGCAAATGTTTTCTTCTTACCTGCCAGCCAGGTGAAGCCGTTCAATGATCTTCTCAATGTCATCAAAGGAAATCTTCCCAGATGCTAGAGAGAGGGGCTGCAGGTGGAAAAGCCAGTTTTCTTCTGAAAAGTCAAACCACTTCAGGACATAACTGATGGCAGTGCCTAGGACGGCTGTAAACTCCTGCCTGGCACCATCAGAATCAGATGGCGATAGATGCTGGAGCTTTTGTCTTGTTAGGTACCCGTAGAACCCATCATCTCTTCTCTGAATAAGTCTTGTCAGGAAACACTCCATGATGGAATAGAGGTCAACAGACGTGGTTACATTCTTCTCCAGTTTTTTCACCACTTCTTCAAACAGACACATGACATTATTACAGAAGAGGAGGTAGACTTCCACAATGTCTGCCTCTCCCTCAACTCCAGCAGCATCTTCTGTCAACTTCAGCAATTCCTTCAGGCGCCTTGGACATTCCTCACCAATGCTGATGAGATATGACTTCAGCGGGTCCCAGTTCTGCAGCAGGCGGGTGATTGCAGGGTTGAGTGACAGCCATCTCGTCACAACATGGCGCAGGATATCATGGAATTCAACGTCACAAAATTCACAGAACTCTTTCAGGGACTCTCTCCTTTTGGCAGAGGTGGAAAAGAAGCTGTATATCTTCAGGACAATATTTTCCACATCTACTGAGAGCTTGTCCAGGGCTTTTTTCACAGTGTTATGAACAATATGTGCATGGCAGTTGCCACGAAGGATCTCACTGTTGGTCTCTTTCAATTTTGTGAAGACTGAGTTGTGGATGCCATAATTTACATTTGCATTGTCAGCACTGAATGCAGAAACCTGATCTAAGGATAGCCCCACGTTTTCAAGAGAGCTTTGTATTATTTTTACTATTCCCTCTGCAGACTCATCTGAATTTTCAACAAAATCCAACATCTTGTTGACAACTCCAGCCTCTGGTGTAAAAAACTGCAAGGCCAAGGGAAACATCTTCCGATTTCCCTTGTTTGAAGCATCAGTGTGAAGAGAGAATGGGAGTGGAGTTGCACCACTTTTCAATTTTTTGATCACCTCTTCTATTGCCTTTGGAGACAGGACATCTGTGACAACTGCTTCAGCTTTAGTCCTCCCACAGGACATCTTTTTGGCAATACTGGAGTCATTCAGCATTCGTACAGTCAGTTTGAGTGCACAGTCACCCGAGTTATAACTTAAATCGTGCTTTACAGTGTGGTAGACATGGGTCACCTCTGCAGCAGTCACCTATAAAATAGAGATACAGTGGGGCAAAAAAGTATTTAGTCAGCCACCGATTGTGCAAGTTCCCCCACCTAAAATGATGACAGAGGTCAGTAATTTGCACCAGAGGTACACTTCAACTGTGAGAGACAGAATGTGAAAAAAAAAATCCATGAATCCACATGGTAGGATTTGTAAAGAATTTATTCGTAAATCAGGGTGGAAAATAAGTATTTGGTCAATAACAAATATACAACTCAATACTTTGTAACATAACCTTTGTTGGCAATAACAGAGGTCAAACGTTTACTATAGGTCTTTACCAGGTTTGCACACACAGTAGCTGGTATTTTGGCCCATTCCTCCATGCAGATCTTCTGGAGAGCAGTGATGTTTTGGGGCTGACGCCGAGCAACACGGACTTTCAACTCCCGCCACAGATTTTCTATGGGGTTGAGGTCTGGAGACTGGCTAGGCCACTCCAGGACTTTCAAATGCTTCTTACGGAGCCACTCCTTTGTTGCCCGGGTGGTGTGTTTTGGATCATTGTTGTTAGATTTGTATTGTTGATTGTCATTTATGCTTAGAAATATTTACTCATATATGCTTAGAAGTGTATATAATCATTGGTGGATTGAAAGGATGTTTCATCCTAAAGTAACAGCTCTGTGTAGCATGAAGGGGGAGTGCGTTCACTCCCTCTACAGAGTGTTCCGGCATAGATTACACACCTCCTAGGAAAGGCCGTATCTTCTCTTGCTGATATATGGTATAGCAAACACACGTATATCTGTTTAAGTATAAGAGCCTTTTGTTCAGATGGACCGCTAGACTCCTGGCACCAGCTTTGGGGAGTCTTCACAGGGTCACATCTGGACCTCACACACACACACACACACACACACACACACACACACAGTATTCTTTGTTCACATGTATACCTATGTAAGATGTCATATGTTAATGACCCTATGCATATTCATGTAACCACAATAAAAGGAGTGCTATGGGGAGCCTGGCTGAGAGTCTGATGGAGGCTAGGTGGTGGGACGACACTTGGCTCCAGCCAGATTTCCCTCATGCATGAGTAAACCAGCCTGCTTGTGTCTTGCTTTGCAGTGTAATTATATTGTCTTCAACGTTCCAGCGGATAGGTACAAGCTACAAACCTATCATTAATTGGTCCTTCGATGCCGGAGCCCTGGGATCGCATTCACCGAGGGGGGGGAGAGGCACGCTGAAAGACTGACGTCAGCCAGGAAGTTCCTGTGGATTCGCTGTCTGTCCTTTCTCCTCGATGAATGACGATCGGCGGGATTCGAGGCTACATTACACGCTAAGCAACACCGAGTAAGTTTAAGTCTTTGCCGCTGTGTGCAGCAAAGCACGCGGTCACTGTGTGAGGTTGTGTTGAAAGTCTTTGCCGCTGTGTGCAGCAAAGCACGCATCCACTGTGTGAGGTTGCGTTGAAAGTCTTTATCACTGTGTGCGATAAAGCGCGTGATCACTGCTATCATGTAAGTCTTTGCCACTGTGTGCGGCAGAGCACGTGGTCACTGTGTGAGACTGCGTTGAGACAATAGGCCTAATTTTTGTTGGTTGTGAGTGAGGATATTTGTTGTTGTTGTTGTTGTGTGAGTGTGTGCGGAGTAGAACACGTGGTCTGCGACACCGACTGTTGTTGTTATCATGGTTTCCTAAGCAGCCAGGAGTGTGTGGAAAAGGCCAGCCCACATCAGCAGCTGTGCTCTGGTGGGTGGCTTTCCCCCCACCCCTTGCTGACACAAAATGTTAACTCTTTAGCTTGCCCTGTTCGACAACAGCCTGTGTGCCAAACCATTGAGGTGGATAGTTGTTAAAAGTAACCTACATTAAGCTTGTGGTTGCTCAAATTCAGTACAATGACATGTGAGGTGAAGTGATATAGGTAAATATTTACACTCATGAAGTGCATAGAGGCACTTGACCTGTGTGGAAGACTGTCGTCTTATTATGAGCCATTGTTGAGATATAGAGCACATCTGTGAAAACAACTAATATGCTGCAACTACTGTGTGATGTCGCGTTGCAGTTTTGTTTTTGTTTTTTGAGCTGATGAGCAAGCTACACATTATCAGATCAAGAGCTGTCTGAGAACTACTCAAAGAGAGGGGAAACAGAGAGTGTGCAGCGTTTCCGTGAGCAGTTTTCCTGCACCTTGACTAGTGTGTGTGTAGCATCAGCATCATGTTTTTGTTTATTTGTTTTGTTGGATTAAAAATAATTAAATAAACTGGTGATCATGCCTATGGATCACCATGGCACATATCTCCAGCCATATAATTTATTTATGCAGATGAAAAAGTGAGTGTGAATGTGTCTGACATCACAGTGTTTTTGTGCACTGTGCAAAAGTAATTGCCTTTGATTGTGAGTGAGAGCAGTGATTTTGCGGATCACAAGCTATTGTAAAGGGAAAAAAAAAAAAAGAGTGAAAAAGAGACAAATTACATTGTAGACGAAGAAAAATAATCATAGGAAAAAGGTTTTGTGTTGATCAGCCAAAAAACAACTACAATGTCATTTTCTGCTTTAAGAAAGGATTGTTCACACAAACACGGACAGAGAGAGAGAGAGAGAGAGATGTGTGTTGATTAAGCAGTGATGATAATGAACATGTTGTGATATTTTGATACCACGGTAAGCATTTACAGGATATTGTTTTATACAGGAAAACTGTTACTCAATAAGGCCGATCTACTAGTTGTTTTTCTCTTTCTCTGTGACCCAAGAATTAATGTGTAAGACTCACAAGCTGGTACCTGAAGGTCAAAAACACCACAGAGATGAGACCACTTCCTTACTCCCATCCTCCCTTTTTCTTTATCTCCTGGAAAAGGCTCGTTAAAGGCTAGGTGGTTCGTTTCAGAATTCACTAATGAAAGAACTCTGTATTTTATGTCTAGGAGTGTATTTTGCTGGGATGATCATAAATTATAGCTGAACTGATAAACTACACAAGGGATACTTTGCTCAGAAGGCAGGAAGACGTTTCCTTATTTAGTCTGTACCGGTTTGAACTGGGAAAGCTGACACACGAACCTTTTTTCCTCTATATAAACTGCTGTGTATCAAATAAACCTTTGAGTCGATTTGGGAAGACAACCTGAAGCAGTCTGTGTTTCCTTGTTCTCCCAAGCTGCTCCCGACGTCGTAACTAACCCAGCTGAATGGCATACCTGAGTGTTACTTTAAATAATTAGGAATCTTATAAGGAAAGGACAGAACTCTGCTTATCGCTCACGCCACGGAGGAAACCCGGGAAGGCAATTTCCTTCAATTTTGGTGTCAGAAGTGGGATTACTGACAGAAGGTAAATATGCGTCTTTCATATTTATATAAAGACCTATTATACCTCTCTCAGTGATCGATCCATAAAAAAACGGGATATGCTGACGAAGTTTCACTTAGTGATCCAGAGAGATACACTGACTGACTTCCTCAGTCCCCGAATAAAGAAACGGGATATGCTGACGAAGTTTCACTTAGTGATCCAGAGAGATACACTGACTGACTTCCTCAGTCCCCGAATAAAGTAGATTAACCCTTGTGACCCGCTAGAGTTGTGGCTTTCCAAATTAACACTATCAAACAATTTTATGTTAAATTACTATGAATTAATGTGCTTCTCGTTTTTCTTTTATATAAAATGTTATAAATAAATCAGTTATAATCAAGTGGAAAGACAACACATTTATACGTAAAAAATAATAATAATAATAATAATTAATTGTTTAATTTTTCTTTAAAAAAAAAACAAAACAAAACACGGGTCTCAAGGGTTAAAAGCAGTAAATTAAAAGCAGAAAGACACAGGGAGTTGCCTGTTGTTTTGCGAGGAGTTGCTCGCTAAGTGAGAGTTGCTCACCCAAACAAAAATTGCTAGCAATAAATTTAAAGTGACCTCAGCTGTGCCGCAGCGAAAATACTAACCTAAATCCTCCTAGCGTGTAAACCCCTCTGGAAATCACTGAACATGGGTCAGAATTATTCAAAGACCACAGACAGGTCCGATAAAAAAATCTAAAGTACCTGTAAAACCAAAAATTAATAAAATACAAAATAAAGTCTCAAATAACGGCTCAGTATAACTCCCATTTCCGGTTACGTGTAACCTACGTCCGCGAATCGGTGAAGACGTCCATGATCACGTATCCAGAACATGCGGAAGTGCTTATGTGACTGACTTTGTTTACAACTTAAGAAGTTCAATGCATTCTAATTTCTTTTCGGAGCCTTATCCCGAACGATTATCGCCAGAAAACAGGTCAGTAGAAATGTTGAATATCATTTGTGATAAGAAAAGTAGTCTGCTTAAAAAGTCCTGTAGAAAATATATGATAGAATGCCGCGACGTGATGCATCAAATGTTACCGCTATGGACAAAAGGAGGGTAAATAATGACAAAGTCGCCGATTTCTTTAAGAATCTAAAGAAATTCCTGCTAACAATGTCCAGAGACAAAAGTGACTTAAATGCAGTAACTATGTGTAAACAGAAGCCTGATGAATCTATCCTAGTATTCATAAAACGCTTTATGCACTGTTGGACAAGCTAGAGGTGCAAATTCAGCTCAGTTTTCCAGCAGCCGCAGACACCCAAGGCAAAAATGAATTTGTGTATTTAATTTAACATAAAGGGTGAAATGTTTGCTGACACTGATAACAGCTTATGTTTTCTCTGCCCTATGTACCGACATGATGGAGAAGGAACATCCTCTGTGTCAGCTGGACCCTCAGCAGAGAATGAACTCAACATCCTTTTTGTCCGGTACTCTATGTCACACACTGTGCCAAAAAAAAAACGTGTACAGACGCCACTAACAGGTAATCCCATGACTGGGAGCCACACTTTTGTTTCTCTCACACTGTTCAACAACATGATAACTGCTCACACAAGTGAAGGTCAAACAGTGATCTTGTTACATAACTCAGACATAGGTTACGAAATATGTCGACACATAGATCTAACCTACCCTATCCACTGTACTATTTCTGCACTTACGTTGCCAGCTGAATACCAGAATATGACATTGTGGTCTAAAAGTGAGAATGATATAGGATTTATTGACTGTACACTTTATCACGTACACCTATTAAAACACAACAAGCTAGTATATGTCAAGCAACATCCCCTCTCCACGGAAAAAGCCGCAGCTCTAGATGTCATCATAGGAGATTTATTGACTACAGGAGTAATAAAGCCCACACTCCTGTCAATCCTGTGCCAAAGCCTAACAAACCTGGCGTATGGCGTTTCATACAAGACTTAAGGCAAATTAATGCAGTCAACATTCCTCTGCCACCTCTCGTTTCAGATGTTCACAGCATATTGACATGCATTGCATACACATTTTACCGTGGTGGATTTATGCTCCGCTCCTTTTTCTCATGAAGACACACAGCCGTTATTTGCATTCACACATAGAAATAAGCAGTACACTTGGACTCGTTTGCCCCAAGGCATGATAGACAGCTCTGCTGCTTTCTCAATGGTGCTTCACTCCTCCAGGGCTGCACCCTGATCCACATGTGGATGACCTCCTCCTCTGTGCTGAAAGTGAAAAAAATATGTCAAACTGCTACACACATGCTTCTCCAGCACCTCCAAAAGACTGGCCACAAAGCATCAGCAAAGAAAATGCAGTACTGTCAGACTTGTGTTCAATATTTGGGATTCACACTGTCTCACGGAAAACGTTCCATGACTGCAGACAGGGTCAAAGCTGTGACCTCCGTCCCTCGTCCCACTACACAGAAGGAAATGTTGTCCTTCCTAGGCATGGTGAACTATTGCAGACAGTGGATACCAGACTGTTCTTTTCATGACCACATTCTGCGTGACTGTTGTAAAAAAAAAAAGACAAGCCTCCTCGAATACTGTGGTCCACAGAAATGACTGCCTCTTTCAATGCATTACAGGGAGTGCTGACCTCCGCCACTCAAAGGTGCTGCCTGAATTGTTCAGGAATGCCGGCCTGCCTGAGGGCAGTAGCAGCTTGCTCTATCATGATAAGGGACTGCGGGAAGCTCACACTCTCACATGACACTATTCTACACACCAATCACCAGGTCACGACCATTGTAGCAAACATAACTAAACAACATATGCAAATCTCACTATAAAAGCGAGCAGCACACCCGATTCGCCAGCACATTTATTGATCCTATGCTGTGTTCTTCTGACCGACAGGATGGCTCAGACAGGCTTGACGTTCATGACTGCATGACACGTATACAGGAATCCACAGCACCATGTCCAGATTTAGAGCAAACACCTATCCCAGACTCAGCCACGGTTTATGTGGACGGGTCCTGTTCAAGGCCGAATGACAACTCATTTCTTTGTGGCTATTCAGTGGTAACAGTGCCTGACATCATACTAGAGGCTCACTCATTACCATTTCACTCAGCACAAAAAGCAGAGCTCATGGCTTTAATACGCGCCTGTGAGCTACATTTGGATAAGCATGTGACGATTTACACAGACAGCCGCTATGCATTTGGCGTTGTGCATGACTTTGGCACATTGTGGAGACAGAGAGGATTTAGATCTGCTGATGGAAAATAAATTGCTAAATTCTGATTTTGTTCAAAGACTTTTTCAGGCTATACAGCTGCCATCGGCCATTGCAGTTGTAAAAACGAAAGGACACAGTACAGCTGACACAGACGAAGCAACAGGTAATGCCTTAGCAGACGTGACAGCCAAGGCTGCAGCTGCATCACAGCTCCCACCGCCGCAGGAAGTATTATCTGTGCCCCTACAGCTGCCACTTGTTACACTCCCAGACTATTTAGACACAAATGTTGATTTAAAATTCATACAAGAGCAAGCCTCTGCATGTGATTACACCTATTGGGAGAATAATGACTGTACCTTAGATGACGGAGATGGCTTATACAAAATCTTAAGCGTTTGATTGCCCTCCCATATTCCCTGATGCCAGTCCTTGCCCGACATTTTCACTGTGTGAGTCATGTCGGACAAAGAGGGGTAATAGGGGCAATAAAATCAAGATTTGTAATTGAGAAAACATCACATGCAGTAAAAAGCATATTAGCAACCTGCCTAACATGTGCACGAACTAATGTAGGAAAATCAAAAGCAAAACATCAGCATTTACCACAACCAGATTTTCCATTTCATACATTACAAATTGATTTTATACATATGCCAGCACAAGGAAGCATCAAGTACTTACTGGTAATAGTGGATCAATTTAGTAAATGAGTAGAAGCTTATCCAACCTCAAAAGAAACTGCAGAAGTAGTCTGTCAAAAGTTGAGCAATGAAATAATACCCAGATTCGGAATACCTCACCAAATTAACAGTGATAGAGGACCTTCATTCACATGAGAAGTAATTAAAAAATGTGCTAAAACTTTAATGACCTGGGTCAAATTACTTACTCAAGTCCTCTGTGAGATTGGAATGACTCAATCTGCAGTAACCAAATTATCTCCATTTGAAATAAGACCATTTCCAAGACCATGGTCAGCTTCCAGAGGGGCACCGCTAGTAGAAGGTGATGTATATTGCATTGTCCACTGATGTTCACAACCTGGTAGAAAAACTGAATAATAACTATCAGAAAGTTTGTCTCTCTCAGCTTTTCCCCTCCACAGTTCCACCAGTGGAGACAAGGAGACGCATGTTGGAGAAGCCACTAAAACCAAGGACACTCTGGGAGGCCGCGTTTTCCAGCCCCCAGGCTTTACTGGCAGTGACGAAGAACCAGCATCCTCACAGACGGACAACCTCAGTGGATTCATGCCAGCAGGGTTAAGACCAGCCCAATCGGACCATCTCAGGCGTCGGATCAAGCAGACGACATCTCCGGCGAGCCAGCGCCCGGAACTAGAGCAAATAAACACACGGGTAGACGACATCTCAGGCGAGCCAGCGCCCGGATCCAATGTACACACACACACAATCACTGATTAACACACAACGCCTGAAAGAGCCAAGACTCAGAGAGCTCTTTGATGCTTCACCTGAACAACAACAAGGTACTCAAACATCCAGCAGGAACAGAAAGCCAAAAGTACCACATGATGTCTAACCTGATAAAGCCAGACTCATTTCATCCTGATAATGGAGAAAATGAAATGCCCATTGTCATCATACGACGCTTATTCAATGTCTCTCGAACCTGGGACCAGGCCAGGAGACAACTGAAGAACTGTTTTTCTTATATACTTTCTTATATATTTAGGTTATTTATTATATCTATCGCATTAACCTTAGGATTTCTCTTTGCTATTTTGTATTGTAAACTGCAACCATGTTCACACTTCTGCAGGTCATATTTTGCTGACTATACCTCATGCTCCATTTTGCAAGACACCTACTTAATGCACTCCTCACGTTCCCTAAAATCAGTAAATAGCAACATAGACGCCACTAATAAACCATTTTATGCGCCCTCTAGAACAGGAGCTAACGCCTGGTATGAAAATGCCAGAACAGCCGCTCGTGATTTAGGAAACAGTAACTGTTATGTCTGTTCAAAGGCTAATCCAGAACAGGTAATAGTAGGATACCCCATATCCGGTTTCCCCCTCACTGAGGGACTAGAGAAAATCAGCGGAAATAATGCTCTCTTTAAAGACGCTTTACAGTTGACTCTGGGCCCTCTCGACTGCCTACTTAGACACACACACACACCAACTAACCCTGAGACTCCATTAGGCGAATTATTGAAGTTATCTAATGACACCGCAGGGACCTGCGCCCCAATGAAACGCCCTAAGAATAGGTTAAAGCCCTCACTGCCCTTAGGACAGATCCCTCTCCATTTTAATACTAGTATGATATGTCTGCGCAGACTAAAGTTAACTGGCCCAGACACACACATAGATTATACAAAGGATAACTATACATTCTTCTCTGACTCCCCAGGTGCACGCTGTAATGAGACATGGCTAGCTGTCTCTGTGGCTGAAGTTGTATCATATCTGGAGGAACACACACACAGTTCAAGTTCGAGCAGAGAATCGATCATTGTTCCCCCAGAGGGTGTATTAAATGACACTGACTGGGGGGAGTTAGTTAAATCACACATGGTCACGCGCCTAACTAGAGCAATCCCACATGCTTATTGGTTGTGCAATAATACTCTTAGATTAGCTTTACCTGTTAATTGGACCGGTACCTGTGGTTTAGTAACCGTTGATATATGCTGTACTTTCATTCCCAATAACACCGCTCCTAACGGTTCATTCACACAAGCTATGAATAGACTTGAAGCATTGCAGATAGAACTAATTGCCAATACAGGTCACGGTCAGTGGCTACATAAGTGGCTACAGGACACGTTTGGGAGATGGAAGGAACTAATTGTAGCCTTTGTAACCGTTGCAGCATGTTTTTGATGATTATTGTCTGTTGTGTAGTACCCTGTGTACGTTCAATGATAACCCGTATAGCTACTAGTACAGCTACTTCAATGTATTTGCAATTGGCACAAATTGACCCAGATTATGTGTCAGATGTCATCAATGATGTTCCTGATGTGTATATTGAACATTAGGTTGTGAACTATTACATTTTATGATTTGCTTTTTATATTATGTTATTACATTTGTGATTTTTCCTTTCTATTTGAGTTATTATTTTTAAAAAATAATAAAAGAGGGGAACTGTTGTGATATTTTGATACCACGGTAAGCATTTACAGGATATTGTTTTATACAGGAAAACTGTTACTCAATAAGGCCGATCTACTAGTTGTTTTTCTCTTTCTCTGTGACCCAAGAATTAATGTGTAAGACTCACAAGCTGGTACCTGAAGGTCAAAAACACCACAGAGATGAGACCACTTCCTTACTCCCATCCTCCCTTTTTCTTTATCTCCTGGAAAAGGCTCGTTAAAGGCTAGGTGGTTCGTTTCAGAATTCACTAATGAAAGAACTCTGTATTTTATGTCTAGGAGTGTATTTTGCTGGGATGATCATAAATTATAGCTGAACTGATAAACTACACAAGGGATACTTTGCTCAGAAGGCAGGAAGACGTTTCCTTATTTAGTCTGTACCGGTTTGAACTGGGAAAGCTGACACACGAACCTTTTTTCCTCTATATAAACTGCTGTGTATCAAATAAACCTTTGAGTCGATTTGGGAAGACAACCTGAAGCAGTCTGTGTTTCCTTGTTCTCCCAAGCTGCTCCCGACGTCGTAACTAACCCAGCTGAATGGCATACCTGAGTGTTACTTTAAATAATTAGGAATCTTATAAGGAAAGGACAGAACTCTGCTTATCGCTCACGCCACGGAGGAAACCCGGGAAGGCAATTTCCTTCAGAACATGTCTTAGTTTGTCACTTTCAGGTGAAAAGCAGACCTGTATCAATTTTCCACATGCAGCGGTCGGACGGAAGAAATTTATAGTTAAACATCATTGGAAACATGCAGGCCAAGTTCTGGCTGACTTATATACAGCGCAATGTGTTTCTCAACCTCACAAACTCACAAGCAAGCTCACTCCTCCCTGAAGAATGCAGCTCCAAAGCAATAACATGGCAGATAAAGAGACAGCATCAAGTCCTGAGCAAAAAGTCTCAGCAAGCAGCAGCAATGCAAACCCATCATCCTGACTGATCGGATGAATGGCACTGTGTTTACAACAAGCTGCAACTTCACTATGCATGTGAAGAAAACTTTTGAGGAGAACTGAGGAGACTGTTGGAGTTTGACATTTGCCACCTGTGGAGTAAAATGGCAAGAAGAGACAGTGGAACACAGGACAAAGCTGAAGGAGAACTGCCGGCTGGGGACTGTTGCAAGTGGGAGAGGACAACAGAGTGAGATGACAACAGAGTGAGAGTAAGTGGAAACACAGAGGAATGCTGTTATTAAATGTGGGAAATGAAAATTTGGGTTAGCAAATCTGGGGAAAAGAAAACTGACTGCTTAAGTTGGAAAATTGTGAAGGAGTCTGAAACAGATAGAAACATACAAAATCACACAAACAAGCAGAACATGAATTAACTTTACTAACAATTCCAAACACAAAATGACTCATGAAGACTCATAGCACATTAGTTAAGAAATGATCAAATAATAGCAGAGAAGTGTGTAGGAAAGGCAGCTTTAAGAACATGCTCTGCTGGATATGCAGCTCCACAGACATGCATTAGACCTGTCTAATTACACAAACCTGCAATGAAAATTAGTTTGTTATCTTTCATCAGTGTTAAAATAGTGTCAATTTAGCAGACACTTGTTATCAAATACTGAATTTATCCTAAAAAAAATTGACTCTCCAAGTTGCAGGACAACAATTTAACCTTTGTGGGGAAAAAAAAACAAAAAAATCCTGGTTTGATGAATCAGTGATCAGGCAATAAATTTAGTGTTAAAATGGTAAATTGGGAGAAGCTTCCTGCTTGATTGATGCAGCAAGTAATTTACTGTATGAGGGAAATTGTCTTTTGTGATACTATTTTGAACATGCTTTCCTGTTGTCCTGTCAACTTAGTGGGTTAATGGCTGATATGCAAATTAGTTGATCGGTTTTAGATTAATGAAAGGTGACTGAATTCTAGCACGAGTGGATGAGATGTGTTTGAGTGGAAACTCTAAAACACTGAGTTCCCTGCTTTGATGTGCGAGTGAATTCTGTATCTAGATATACAACTCTGAATACGTCAGAACAAACGTCTTTTGTGAAGTGCATGACAGCATGTCACATGTTTTATGATGAAGGGAAAAAGGAAAATTGAATAAAATAGATCTGTGGCCTAAATGAGTGAAGAGCACAGACCTGGTGATTAAACTCATAGTTAATATGACATTAGGGTTATGTTGTGTGTTGTGCAGCTGATGGTTGGTTTGGAGTGAATCTAGCTGATGATTCTTCTCCTGTTGTGAAGTTGATGAGGAGCTTGTGTCATGACTTAATAAGGCCTTTTTATTTTGATACTTTCACAGTGCACTGAAAGTTTGGTTTGATAATTTGTTATTTTTCATTTTTTATCTTTTGAACAGGCACTGATTTTGTTTGTTTATTTCTTTTCTTTAAGCAGATCTGCACGTCGGGAATTGAAAGTGCTATACGACCGATCGAGAAAGCCACTTATTTGGGACAATTATGTCCCAGCCTAAAAAAAAAAAGGATTCAGCGAGCATTACAGTTCTTCATGTGGTTTGCTCACATGATTTATACCAGGACACCTGGTTGATGTTTTTCCTACTACAGGATTTTTGGGTTTATGTGTGAGGAAAACTGTTTACAGGTTAGGAGTGGTGATGCTGTTACACTGTGTTTTGGGAAAATGTGACGTTACTTTGATGGTTGATTTTATGGTGTTTTTATGGCACCTCTGGAACCTGTTGACCTGTGTCTGACCTCCATCTGACCACAGTCAATGTGTATTGCTAATGTTTGTTTCTTTGAGAATGCTGTGGAAGATTCAGCTGAAATGGACAAGTGACATGAGTAAAACAAATAAGAGATTACGGTATTTATGGAATAGTTTATTATGGGCTCTTTGCTGGCCACTTTGAGCCCATAATAATAATATGTGAGTGGAGTGACTTTGCTTAAGAGAAGTCACCGATTACATTAATGTTAACTGAGCACATGGGATGATCCATGTTTGAGGCGAATTATGGTAATAATAGTGATTTAATGATTTGAGAAAACCTGCACATGACACTTGTCTTGCCCGTGCTGAATGCTTATTACTCTTTTGATATAATTGTTTATACGTGTGAAGTTTGATTTTATTTCCAGATCTTGTGTATGCAGGCTCCTGGTGGAGCCAGTTTTTAAGACAGGGATCCAGGTTTGGTGAGTTGACGCATGAGAGTGTCCATGCGTCAAGAGGTGGGGTCCAGAATTAACATTAAACAATGTTTACTATTATTGTTGCAGTGATTTGTGTGATTAGCCGTTTATTTACAAGTATTAAACCTATGCAAGTGGTGCATCCATGTTCAGATGAGGCTTTGATGGCCTATAAGTGAAGTTCACTGAACTAAAGAATGTGGTTTGATGATTGTTGACATGCTCTCCAAATAGAAGTTTTTCTGAAATACAGGTGCAGCAGTGAGAAGCAAGAAACATTCCAGGCATAGCCCAGGCAGTGGTTGAGGTCAAAGGTCAAGCTGGTTGGGGCCCATCATGAGATCAGACCTTGGAGCCACTGCAAAGAGGTCGAGGTCCCAGGAAACCCCGGCACCCCCAAGACAGCACAATAGAGAAATCTCACACTTGGTTGTTTCAGTGGTGAGGGGGGAGTGCTGATTGAGCCCCCGTAGGGTAAGCTCGCACTTCAACCTCCAGCCTCTGATCAACTCTAAGGCAACCAAGTGCGAGGCGTGACGGCTGAATCAGCTGAACCAGGAGGAAGGCGGAGAAGCTGAGTGTTTTGAGACAGATCCAGCAGGCCCAAAATCAGGACTATGCGTGACGAAAAGGAGTGCCTGAGAGGATCGTCCACAAGATGGGAGCTGAGGCCAGGAGAGAGGCTTCAGGAGGATCAGAGATCATCTTCAGCACAGCAGACATGACACAGAGAGCTGTGCTACTGAGCTTCCAGGAGATTTTAAATAAAATGAAAGATTCAATATTGACGCTGAGGAAGACAGCTAAGGTGTACGACGTGCTCTGCCTTAAACCTTCAGCAGCGTTGGAACATAAAAACTCGAGGGATGAGGAGCGTGCCAAGCTCCATCGACAGCGCAGAAGGAGGTCGAGGATGACATCATGATTCTGTGAAAGCACAGGAACCAGAAGCTATGGTGGTGATGACAGCAGTTTCCTATGAACATCACCTAATGCGGTGCCACTATACTGTACATACGATGACACTCTGAAGGCTGCTGGGATCATAACAGCAGTAAGACAACTGAACCCTGCACCGTTTTCACAGAGGTGTTTCTCTGCAGAGCGTGGACAATGAAGGAGTCATAAATATCCCCCTCGCAGGACGAAGGCCTGAAATGAGGTGATGGGGGTTGGTGGAGGCCATAAAACTAGAGTGCTGAGAGGTCTGCAGCTCTGGAAATAGCTGAGACCCATGTTGACAAACAACAAAACCAACTGGTATGTTTGAATGTTTATTCTACATACATTTGGACTCTGGTCCTATGGACAATGATGGAAACATCTGGAAGAGACATTCATGACGCCCTGCAGAACTCAAACCACCCTGCAGAGAGACATGTGATTTGCACACCCGCAGGAAGCATCACCAAGCTGAGATGTTTTTGAAAATGTTACTTTCTTGTTTTCACTATTAAATTGACAATTTCTTTGTTTGCTTGTAGGATGCAGTTTGCCATGAGATGAGATCAATGAGGAATGAGACAACTGCTAATACATTTGTTAAACTGTGTATTTTTTCAGTAATTTAGGGTGATTTGACATATGCTGAATATAACAATGTTTGCATTGAAACTGTCAGACATGGGGTATTCATAACTGGGAACTTTTCAAGCATAAAGGTCAAAAAGGGGGGTAATGTTAGATTTGTATTGTTGATTGTCATTTATGCTTAGAAATATTTACTCATATATGCTTAGAAGTGTATATAATCATTGGTGGATTGAAAGGATGTTTCATCCTAAAGTAACAGCTCTGTGTAGCATGAAGGGGGAGTGCGTTCACTCCCTCTACAGAGTGTTCCGGCATAGATTACACACCTCCTAGGAAAGGCCGTATCTTCTCTTGCTGATATATTGTCATGGTCCTGGGCCATGTGGGCCCAGTATTCTTAGTTCCTTGTATTTTTGTATTTCGTTTCTTATTTAGGCCATGTTTCCTGAGTTGCCCTGTTGTGTTGTTCCCTAAGTGTTTTCCCTTCATGGCTTTTACCCCCTGTGTGCCCATCTGTGTATCTGTGAGCCCTCGTCTCTCCTTATGTTTTATTCCATGTTTTATTCCATGTTTCCCCTGCCTAAGTTCTCCCCGTGCTCTCTCTCCCCCCTGTGTGCCCTCTATGTATTTATGAGCCCTCGTCTCCCTTTGTGGTTGTTTCATGTTTCCCCAGCCCGTTATGTCTGTGTTTTCCCCGTGCTCTCTCTCCTCCTGTCTGAACCTCTGTGCCTGTACATGTCATGTTCAGTTCACCCCGCCCTGTCTCGTTATGATTATCAGTGTCACCTGTGTTCCCCGTGTGTTCAAACTTTCCTCGTTTACCCTCTGTGTATTTCTGTCTGAGTCTCCCTCTGTTCGGCGTCGCGTTCTCCCTCATGCCGTGTGTGGTTCTCCCCGTGTCTTCCGGTATATGTTACTTTAGCTTTTCCCAGTTTAGTGTAGTTTTTGCATTGCTTTTGTATCATCGTTATTGTTTATCACCTGTCAGCAATAAAGCTGCATTTTGAGTTTATCCCCCGTGTCTGTGAGTTTGCAATTTGGGTCCTCATCCTGCCTGCCACACGGCCGAATCATGACAGAAGAACGCGCCCACGATAGGGACCCAGCAGTTCACAACCCCTCCGCGGACCTCCAGTACGACCTGACCATGTCGGACCCAGCAACTCCTGGCAGAGACGTAGTCCAAGCGGTGGAGTCGTTATGCTACCAGTGGAGCTGAAGCTCTAGTGAGGAGGAGAGGGAGGAGTTGCTTTACTCGTTGGGGACAAGCGTCACGGTTTTTCCCTGGTTATGGGAGGCGCTACCCCCTCTGATCTCGGACTTCCTCCGCACCATCCTCCCAGCCTGCCCTCGGCAGCATCAACGGTCCGGTGTGCGGACTGCGTCACCACAGCCCCGTGGCCGCGCAGCCTCCCCTCCGCCTGCTGTAGGCATACAAGTCGGCACGCTGAGGTTCGCCACGGCACCACACTCCTCTACGCTGGCGCCGTCCCTCTACTCGCCGGTTTCCACTTCGCTGTCGCAGCTCAGTCGTTCACCCTCACCGCCTCGACCGACCTACCCGTCTTCCGCTTCCTATCTGGCACGGATGTGGTCAGAAGACGAGGAGCCGGTTGCCACAGAAATCAAAGTTTCATCCACGACCACCTCAAAGAGGAAGCGGCCGTCGCCGTCGCCCAGCGCTACGGCATGTTTCGCCCTCCAACGAGCCACACGAGGATGCGGGGGAGGTCATGGATTTCGACCTGGAGGAGCGGCAGCGTGCAGCATGCGATCAACTGGATGAAGAGCTCCGGTGGAAGCCGTGGCTAGCTCCTGACTATGAGGAGATCTTCCGGGGAACCCGCCTGGCTCTCGGGGGTCCCCTGAGCTTCCAGGAACTCTCATCTACCGCTCCATCAGCACCCAGTTCACCAGCCTCTGCGACGCCGCCCGGCGCGCATGAAGCGCCGTTGTCTGGTTCATCGGGAGCTGCAGTCAAGAAGAAACGGCGTTCGCGTCCCCGTCGCGCTGCGCGACAACCGGAGGTGAGTGAACGCACTCTCCCATCACCAGCCTCCGTTGAAGCCGTAGAAGAGGAACTAGATTCAAGTTTACAGATTCAAGGGTCACCATTAAAGGAGACACATAGTGTGGAGGCGGCGGACTCCAGTACTGTGACTGATGTGGTCAGTTCGTCTGGCTTCCATGAACAGGGAGTAAGACCCACACAGACTGTAAATCCCAGCACTGGAGAACCTCAGCCTGTGTTCTCGTCACCGCCACCGGAACAGGAGTTTGACGGTCCAGCCTCTGAGCCGACCGGGGAATCCCCTGTTCCGTGTTTTTCTTGCAGCGAAAACAATGACACTATTTCAGAGACAGCCAGTGCTAACTGTAAGCTGAGTAATACAGTGCTAACCGGGCCGCCGCCCAGGGATTTTGCCCCGAAGACACCCGTAGACAGACCTAGTGATTTGGCAGGGACCTCTGGTGTAACACTTAGAGGGAGGGAGACCTCCACAGACCTAAAAGCTAATTGTGTGACAAGAGGGGGGGAGGAATTTCCTCCGTTGTCCGCTGCTTCGCCTGGGGTTCCATCTAAAGCTGAGTTGCCTGTGGCTAACGCCTCCCTTCCTGAGTCTGCTCTGCTCACCTACGAGGTGCTTAAAGTAGACACTTGTGCTTTCACAGCGAGTGAGGACTTTTTAGAGGAGGGTCATGTCGCAGAGCATATAAGAACGGAGGGTGAGACGAGGTGTGATCATGTTTTGCCTGCTGCTCCTGTGTCCAATGAACTTAAAAATAAGAATGCTGGTCATGACCTCATGTTGGGACTTAAGGGTGACAACAGGGATTCTAATCAGGGTAACACGAACTGTGAAATGTCCCCACCTAAATTCTGTTTTCCCCACAGTCGTGAGCAGGGTGTTTTTGGACTGTTTACCTCCATCCCTGCCGCCTCTACTCAGAGGATTGAGTCTGAGACCAGGAGATACAATTCCACTATTAATGACCATGTAGCGTCCCCTCACGGAGTTACTTTGACACAGTTCTCCGAGGTTTCTGTGAGCACATTATCAGACAGGGTTTTGAGTCCCAAGGTTAATGTTAACACCAGCACACAGCCGGAAATGTCACCCGTCTCGGCTATGGTTGCTAGCACAGCATTATCCGTACCCATTTCACCATACACTCTACATAACACCCTTGAGTTACAGTCCACCTCTAGCGTGGTCCCAAGTCAATGTACCACTTACCGCTATCAGACTGGTCAATTCTCATCACCCAGATCCATATCTGAATATCTCATGTTCACCCAGGGACTTCCCCCTGGAGGTTTAAGTCATGTTTTTGTGGGTAATATAGTAATCCTTGTTTTCCCTGTGGCTGACCCTGCTTACCTGTGCCATAACGTTATGTCATTGATTGAGTCTGAAGGGCGGAATGTAGACACAGGGCTTTCTGTTTCTGAACCTATTATGTCAACTAACATGAGTCTTGCAGTGACTGGGCTGGTCTCTGCCTCAGGACATCTCACACCTGTTTTTTTCTGGACTGATACCTATAAGATGTCATGTGAACGCAGCCGGCCTATTGCCACGTCAGCTGGAGGGCCCCAGGAGCCCGTCCGGCCTGTTGCCACGTCAGCTGGAGGATCCGAGGGGCCCGTTCAGCCGCCCGTCTCCGCTGGAGGGTCCGAGGGGCCCGTTCAGCCGCCCGTCTCCGCTGGAGGGTCCGAGGGGCCCGTTCAGCCGCCCGTCTCCGCTGGAGGGTCCGAGGGGCCCGTTCAGCCGCCCGTCTCTGCTGGAGGGCCCGAGGAGCCCGTCCAGCCTCATGCCTCGTCAGCTGGAGGGTCCGAGGGGCCCGTTCAGCCTCCTGT
Source organism: Astatotilapia calliptera (assembly GCF_964374335.1). Taxonomy (NCBI): domain Eukaryota; kingdom Metazoa; phylum Chordata; class Actinopteri; order Cichliformes; family Cichlidae; genus Astatotilapia; species Astatotilapia calliptera. Next base: position 12,842,470 of record NC_137430.1, on the reverse strand, counting down.
CTCCGCTGGAGGGTCCGAGGAGCCCGTCCAGCCTCATGCCTCGTCAGCTGGAGGGTCCGAGGGGCCCGTTCAGCCTCCTGTCACCGCTGGAGGGCCCGAGGAGCCTGTCCAGCCGCCACCTGCGGCCACCTCTGCCTCGCCTGGTCCAGCTTTGGCTTCTGCTCCTCCCGGTCCAGCTCCGGCCTGTGCTTCGTCTGCTGCAGCTCCGGCCTGTGCTTCGTCTGCTGCAGCTCCGGCCTGTGCTTCGTCTGCTGCAGCTCCGGCCTGTGCTTCGTCTGCTGCAGCCTCAGAGTCTTCGTCCTCGTCTGGCCCAGCCTCAGAGTCTTCAGCCTGTGCTTCGTCTGGCCCGGCCTCAGAGTCTTCAGCCTGTGCTTCGTCTGGCCCGGCCTCTGAGTCTTCAGCCTGTGCCTCGTCTGGTCCTGTGCCCACCGAGCCATGGCCAGCACGCCGGACACTGGAGAGCCGCCGCTGCCTTCCGCGCGGCCGGCCTCCTGAACTGCTCCGTCGTCTCCCTCGCCGCCGCCGCTGCCTTCCGCGCGGCCGGCCTCCTGAACTGCTCCGTCGTCTCCCTCGCCGCCGCCGCTGCCTTCCGCGCGGCCGGCCTCCTGAACTGCTCCGTCGTCTCCTTCGCCGCCGCCGCTGCCTTCCGCACGGCCGGCCTCCGGACCAGCTCTGTCACCTGTGCCACCCGCCTGGTCGGCCCCCCGACCGTGTGACCCGTGAACTCTTGTGCCTGTGGGCTCTGGGTCAGCCCCCTGAACTTTATTTGGACTATGGTCATGTGCTCCTGTGTTTTCTGTTGTTTGTCTTGTTTCCCGTTCTGGTCCCTCCGTCCTGGTCCCCCGCCTCCCGCCCTGGGTGGGTTGTTTTCCGTTTTTGTTTTGTTTTTCGGGTTTGGGCTGTCGGGAGCCAGCCCTTTAGGGGGGGGTGATGTCGTGGTCCTGGGCCATGTGGGCCCAGTATTCTTAGTTCCTTGTATTTTTGTATTTCGTTTCTTATTTAGGCCATGTTTTCTGAGTTGCCCTGTTGTGTTGTTCCCTAAGTGTTTTCCCTTCATGGCTTTTACCCCCTGTGTGCCCATCTGTGTATCTGTGAGCCCTCGTCTCTCCTTATGTTTTATTCCATGTTTTATTCCATGTTTCCCCTGCCTAAGTTCTCCCCGTGCTCTCTCTCCCCCCTGTGTGCCCTCTATGTATTTATGAGCCCTCGTCTCCCTTTGTGGTTGTTTCATGTTTCCCCAGCCCGTTATGTCTGTGTTTTCCCCGTGCTCTCTCTCCTCCTGTCTGAACCTCTGTGCCTGTACATGTCATGTTCAGTTCACCCCGCCCTGTCTCGTTATGATTATCAGTGTCACCTGTGTTCCCCGTGTGTTCAAACTTTCCTCGTTTACCCTCTGTGTATTTCTGTCTGAGTCTCCCTCTGTTCGGCGTCGCGTTCTCCCTCATGCCGTGTGTGGTTCTCCCCATGTCTTCCGGTATATGTTACTTTAGCTTTTTCCAGTTTAGTGTAGTTTTGCATTGCTTTTGTATCATCGTTATTGTTTATCACCTGTCAGCAATAAAGCTGCATTTTGAGTTTATCCCCCGTGTCTGTGAGTTTGCAATTTGGGTCCTCATCCTGCCTGCCACACGGCCGAATCATGACATATATGGTATAGCAAACACACGTATATCTGTTTAAGTATAAGAGCCTTTTGTTCAGATGGACCGCTAGACTCCTGGCACCAGCTTTGGGGAGTCTTCACAGGGTCACATCTGGACCTCACACACACACACACACACACACACACACACACACACACACACACACACACACACACACACACAGTATTCTTTGTTCACATGTATACCTATGTAAGATGTCATATGTTAATGACCCTATGCATATTCATGTAACCACAATAAAAGGAGTGCTATGGGGAGCCTGGCTGAGAGTCTGATGGAGGCTAGGTGGTGGGACGACACTTGGCTCCAGCCAGATTTCCCTCATGCATGAGTAAACCAGCCTGCTTGTGTCTTGCTTTGCAGTGTAATTATATTGTCTTCAACGTTCCAGCGGATAGGTACAAGCTACAAACCTATCAATTGTCATGTTGGAAGACCCAGCCTCGTTTCATCTTCAAAGTTCTCACTGATGGAAGGAGGTTTTGGCTCAAAATCTCACGATACATGGCCCCATTCATTCTGTCCTTAACACGGATCAGTCGTCCTGTCCCCTTGGCAGAAAAACAGCCCCATAGCATGATGTTTCCACCCCCATGCTTCACAGTAGGTATGGTGTTCTTGGGATGCAACTCAGTATTCTTCTTCCTCCAAACACGACGAGTTGAGTTTATACCAAAAAGTCTACTTTGGTTTCATCTGACCACATGACATTCTCCCAATCCTCTGCTGTATCATCCATGTGCTCTCTGGCAAACTTCAGACAGGCCTGGACATGCACTGGCTTCAGCAGCGGAACACGTCTGGCACTGCGGGATTTGATTCCCTGCCGTTGTAGTGTGTTACTGATGGTGACCTTTGTTACTTTGGTCCCAGCTCTCTGCAGGTCATTCACCAGGTCCCCCCAGTGTGGTTCTGGGATCTTTGCTCACCGTTCTCATGATCATTTTGACCCCACGGGATGAGATCTTGCGTGGAGCCCCAGATCGAGGGAGATTATCAGTGGTCTTGTATGTCTTCCATTTTCTGATGATTGCTCCCACAGTTGATTTTTTCACACCAAGCTGCTTGCCTATTGTAGATTCACTCTTCCCAGTCTGGTGCAGGTCTACAATACTTTTCCTGGTGTCCTTCGAAAGCTCTTTGGTCTTTTTTTTTTTTCTTTTTTTCTTTTTTTTGGAAGTGACATCAGAAACAAGCAGCATGTGACATCACGTGATGGCGGAGCTTCAGTTCATCCTTTGTCATCCTTTTTTTTTTTTTTTTTTTTAATAGGACAGGGGGAAAGAATGAAAGAAAGAGGGGGAGAGGAAGAAAGAAAACCAAAGGGGAGAAGAGACGGTGAGAAGGGGGGGAAGAGAGAAAAAAAAAAAAAAACTCCTGGGTCACCTGTATGGAGAGAAAGAAAAACAAAAAAAACAGGGGTGACAGCAAACAACAAAGAGCAACATAATAATAAAAAAAAAAAGCACCATCACAATAAACTAGCTAGTCATAGATATCAATAGTTACTAAATAATAAACAATATTGTGCAGCACGCAAGATAGACAGCGCACAGTGTGCTTTGAGGCAGCAGCCAAGAAAGCTGTAGTCCGCATCTGTGAATACCCATGTGTACACCTGTGTGCATACCTGTGTGGATCAGCATGCTTGCATTCCAAAGGTTTCTCCATGTAATGATCTGCTAGAGAGTGTGGGGAGCCACAGCCCTGTCCTCTATGGTATCAAGCAGGTATGGAGGAGATCAAAACTCCAGACATCCAGAGGCCCCCAGAACACAAGAGACCAAGGAAGACCCACAGAGGGGCAGCCGCGCCACTGTCCCAGTAAGAGCTAAGGAGAGTCCCAGATGAGAGCTCATTCAGCAGCCGCGGAGCAGAAGCCAGGGGGAGTTGCAGTGACGCGCCCGTGAGCTCCGCCGGCAGCCAGCTGTGCCTGAGTGACCGAGCCCCAGGCCGAGAGGCCGGGGGCACCCCACCTCCAAAGTGGCCCGAGCGAGCCCCAATAAGCGGCCGCCAAGGAGTGAGCCGGTGTGTACCCGGACGCCCACCCCCAGATCCTTCGAAAGCTCTTTGGTCTTGGCCATGGCGGAGTTTGGAGTCTGACTGTTTGAGGCTGTGGACAGGTGTCTTTTATACAGATGATGAGTTCAAACAGGTGCCATTCATACAGGTAACGAGTGGGGGACAGAAAAGCTTCTTACAGAAGACGTTACAGGTCTGTGAGAGCCAGAGATTTTCCTTGTTTGAGGTGACCAAATACTTATTTTCCACCCTAATTTATGAATAAATTCTTTACAAATCCTACCATGTGGATTCATGGATTTTTTTTTTCACATTCTGTCTCTCACAGTTGAAGTGTACCTCTGGTGCAAATTACTGACCTCTGTCATCATTTTAGGTGGGGGAACTTGCACAATCGGTGGCTGACTAAATACTTTTTTGCCCCACTGTATATATATATATATATATTACAGTATATCTGTATAGTTTGTGTAGTTTATCAACTGACTTTAAAGTATAAATTACGCATGCAACTTGTAAGAAATGGGTATGGTCATATATATGTATGTTTTCAATATAATGTGTATTCTTATATATATTCAATTCAGTAATACTTTATTAATCCCAGAGGGAAATTAGGTGTTGTTGCAGCTCAGACTAATCAAGTCTTCAAAGAGTTGTTGAAGACCACAATCACTGTGGGAAGGAAGGATCTCTGCCTTGCCTTGAAACTGAAGTCTCTTCTGTGTCAACTTATTCGGGCTTTGTGGCTTCAGTTGAGGTATTATTTCAGCTTTTCTAATGCTAATCAGCTGCTCCAGTTTGTAAACCCGCTTGTTCCCATGATTACGCATCATAACTCATCATCATTATTCATCTATGTATTACTTTTATGTATTAGTCATCTATTTGTTGTAATCATCTATCCTTGTTTATTACACAAAACAAATTATATTATCAAACTTCTGGCCACACAGTGCTGATATTCATTGCACATGCCCATATTAACCTTAACCAGAGGGTTTAAAAAAACAACAATGTTTACATACCATATCTGCTTCTGCCGTGGCCTGGTGGACAACAAATTGGTCAAGGGTTCCTCTTTCTTTCACGACCCTCATATTCATCATGTGCCCACAAGTACACAGCAAATTCAAAAGTGTTAAATGTTTTTGTTAGATTTGTATTGTTGATTGTCATTTATGCTTAGAAATATTTACTTATATATGCTTAGAGTTTTGTAATTAGTTGTAGATTGGTAGAGGTTTTGATCCTTGATAGTCTGCAAACTTTGTGTGTATTAGACAGCACTTTGGGAGCATGAGAGGTCATACCGTGTCTTATTATTTTATGGTAGGATTAACGTAGTTGTGTCTGTTCTAGTCTAAGTGCTCTTTGTTTAGATGAACTGCAGGACTTTCTCACCGTGTTATCTAGGATGAACCATCTAGGGTGAGGGGGAGGCTACCCTCTTCCTGACCAAGGATGTTTGACCCTTTGATCAGCAGTCCCCCCCCCCCCCCCCACACACACACACACACACACACACACACACACAGGCAAGGTACTCTTTGTGTATGTAGACGTCATATGTTAATGAACTTATGCATATTCATGTAACCTCAATAAAAGGACAGTGATACGGGAGAACGGACGAGAGCTACTGGGGTCAAGCGAAGGAACGGTGCCTGTCCGGTTCTCTCCCGTGCACGAGTACCATGAAGAAGTTTGCCTACTTGTGTCTTGCTTGCAGTGTAATTATATTGTCTTAACGTTCCAGCGAATAGGTTTATGCTACAAACCTATCAGTTTTGGTGTTAATAGTCTTCTTGCAAAAGTAGAGTTAATTTTACTCTAAGCAGAGTCACATTCTTTTAATGTAACTCTGAGGTGTAAAATGATAGTAGTTAAAATCGAGTGTTAAAAATGAGTGTTTCTATGTCAAATCTGGAGGTGTTACAATGGAAACATTAACTCTTGACCTCTTAACTCTGAACTCCTAGAGGGGCTATGACACCAACAGAGTAAATTCACAGACTCCGCCCCCAGCACGGCTCCAATCGAAGCTGAAGTGAAGCCGTTTCAGAACATTTTGCTCTACATATTCGAGTTGTTTGCCATGCTTGGTAAGTCATTTTTTCAAATATTGTTTCAATTATTATTATGAGCTTTTACTTCTGTGGCTCTTTGGAGTTGAGACAAAGCTGTGTGGAAGGCAGTAGCCATGTTGCTCGGTGATAGCATAATATTCTGTTTTAGCTAGCTGAAAGGTATTGTTTGCGGGCAAATACCACAGCCTTGAAAAAAAGCTTGCATGTGAATTTTCAGTCAAACTTTTGGTCAAATACACCTAAAACAATGTGTAGAATGTGAAATGTTGGTATAATGGTGCTACTTGAAGCCTGAAAACGATCGCCCATGAAAAAAAAAAACAAAAAACAAAAACAAAAAAAAAAACACACGAGCAAACAGCAGTAGCAGACGTCCTGACTGGATTATACGTTAGCATAGATCCCTCCAGAGTTTTGTGCACACGGTTTAGGTAAAAATGAAAAAGGTTGAGGTTTTACATTTAGTTCAGTATTACCTGTTGCCTGTGTCTTCTTTTGGGAAAATACTTTACACAAGTAATGGCTCAAAGAGGATTCCTTTTTTTTTTTTTTTTTACTGTGCTGCAATTGTTTACTGGATTATTTGTGCCGTTAATTAGTGTCAACTAATTTTTATTCAATCTCCGCACAGGATATGCTTGTGAAGATGGAATATGGGGGAGAGCAGAAGTGCGTTGAAGTTCCACAAAGGGATGAATGAAGGACATGCATATTGTATTGAAGAAATAAGTGATGAGAATGCTGTTATTTGCATTTACCATGTCAGACCTTTTGATAAACAAAATTCTAATGAAAGTGAGAACATGTATACTGTTACATCTTTCAGAAAATGTTTTGAAATTGTGGTGCACAGTTCAGAATAAATGTTTTTCAAAAACCATTGCATCTTTTTAGTAAATGTTCATTTCCAAAAGAAATTTCTAGAAGTTCAGAACAGTAAAATTCCTGCTTTTTAGAATGAATTAGAAGATAACTCTTACGTAGTTAAACTAAAATACTCTTTGAGAGTTAATATATAAACTCTTAACACCCAGTGTTAAATTATCAACTCCAGACAGATTTGGTGTTTAAACTAGGAAGGCCCAGAGCCCAGCCATTTGGCTTTTCTACCTTTAAAACCCGGAGAGCAGCCAAATGGCTGGTAGGCTTTTAGCTAAGCTTTAGCGTCAGGCAAGTGGAAGCTAAATTGGCTAGTCATTCATATGTAAATTGGGTTGTTACCTGGGAATTCTGGAGGGAGGGGAGTGGGGGTGTGTGGATGAGGGGGTGGGGGAGCTGCTAAAAGCGGTGAGCTTCCTTTTGTTTCATCTTGATGCATTCTCAATCATCCAGGGAAACAAATCTCCAAAAGTCACCAACTTGGAGTGTTTCAGTTTGCCATCTTAGGGAGAAATCAACACACATGGGTGTATGTCCTTTGTTGCTGAGATTTATTGATAAAAACAGTACAAAAAATCAACCATTTGTACACATTTTTACAAATAATTATAAAAAGTGAGTGAGTACATTTCAACATTTTCAGCAATCACTCACAATCCTGGCACTGCCATGGTATCTGTAGTCTGCATTTACCACATGTGTATCTGTTGCAGTGAACACATCGCACAGTGGCATGATTGTTCTTGCAATTGTGTTTGACCTGACACATGGCTCTTTTTCCAGGGCTCGGTGTGGAGGGTTGTGTCAAAGGCAACTGTTCTTTTCTTGCCTTCTTCGCAGCTACATGAGAGTGAGCTAACTCCCTTGCAAGCTCCACCAGGAAGTCCACCCGTCTTTCCTTCGTCCCGGAGCATGCTTGATACAGCACATGTGCATTCAGTGCTGCCATGTCAATCATGTTATAAAACACGGCAACTGGCCAGCGCCGTGTTCCTCTGCGGACAGTGTACTCCCGAACCATCTGGTCCATCACATCCACGCCACACTTTGTTTTGTTGTAAAGGGTGACAGTGTTTGGCTTCCTTTTGGTAGTGTTATCAGTCTGAACCACGCCGTGCATGCTGCTAAGAATATAGACTGTCTTCTTCCGTTTGGCCGCATACGCCGTCAGCGTGGCAGCAGAGGTTGAAAACACCTAAGAAATAAGATAAATTGTTATTTCCATAGCACTTTTACACACAATGAAACACATAAACATAGAACCAGAAAAGACCTGCAACATACCTGAGTGGTGAATTCATTGCGATCTGTCTGTCTAGTGGATTGAGGAATTTCCCTGCGAATCTTGTTGACTGTGCCGAGGATGGTGGTTTTCCGTCTAAGAAGTTTTTGCGCAAGTGAAAGCGATGTGAAAAAATTGTCCGTGGTAACATTTCTGCCCTTGTCTAGGAATGGTTCCATCAGCCTCATTACTACATTTTCAGAAAGTCTCTCCCCAGTGGGACGACTGGGGTCCTTGCCAAGATATGGGAAGACATTGCAAATGTACTTGGATTTTAGGTCGCAAGCCACCCAAAACTTGATCCCAAACTTGTCCGGCTTACTTGCAATATACTGCAGGAAACTGCACCGAGTCTTTGATGGGAAAAGCTGTTCATCAACGGTGATATGTAGACCAGGGTTGTAGCACGTGATGCAGTTGGTGACAAATGATCCCCACAAACTGGAAATTGCAGCGAACTTATCAGTCTTTGCTCGATCACTGCGGGTGGACTTGTCATCAAAGCGTAGGTGTTGCATGATTTCTTTGAAGCGGTTTCGTGCCATAGTTCCAATTATCTGTGGGTTTCCCAGGTTTGCTGACCAGCAGTCATTTAGAGATGGAACCCTGGTAACCCCCCGCAAGATGACAATTGCAATAAATGCCATTAGTTCAGGGAGGTCCATGAACCAATGAACATGCTCCGTTTGCTGTGCATGTTGAACAGTCCATTCTTGAATGCTACGAAGCATGTCAAGAGTGATGAAACACAGGAAGCTCCGAAGGCGACTCGTGATATTTCTCCTGGCCTTAGCCGTTGGCTCTCCATCTGCAGCGTACGCTTCTATTGGGGTGAAAGGGAGACAGGTCCCCACCTGTTCTTCACGCCACACTGTGCCATCTTTCGCTGTCTCAGTCCCCAAACAAGCTCTCTTTTTAGGTGCAGAAGCAGTCTCCTCATCTGCAGTGTGAACAAATTCAAATTGTGAGCAATGGGAAGGTCCAGTATCTCCTCCTCTGTATCAGAATAATGTCTGAAATATCTTACTTACAAACTACATCCACTTACTTATTTGAAATGAAATAGGAAATAACATGAAATGCAACTAACCGGAAGACTGATCAGACAGCTCTGAGTCCGAATCCGGCTGAACTTGTAGGTCTTCTCCATCCGAGTCACAAGGGTCGACTTCCCTCAGGATCATTTCCAAGGCCTGCTGAGTGGTGAGTCTTCTCTGCATTTTCTTTCCTTGGAGAGGAGGTCCGTACACCACAGAATTCTTCAGGGCAATGAAGGATTAGGCTAAGTGTAGTGAGATTGTATCATATATATAGGGCTTGGCTTCCTGATCAATGCTCCACTACCAAAAGGAAGCCAAGCCCTGCCACCCTTTACAACAAAACAAGGTGTGATCACATTGATGCCACAATGGACGACTGATCAATGCTCCACTACCAAAAGGAAGCCAAGCCCTGCCACCCTTTACAACAAAACAAGGTGTGATCACATTGATGCCACAATGGACGACTGATCAATGCTCCACTACCAAAAGGAAGCCAAGCCCTGCCACCCTTTACAACAAAACAAGGTGTGATCACATTGATGCCACAATGGACGACTGATCAATGCTCCACTACCAAAAGGAAGCCAAGCCCTGCCACCCTTTACAACAAAACAAGGTGTGATCACATTGATGCCACAATGGACGACTGATCAATGCTCCACTACCAAAAGGAAGCCAAGCCCTGCCACCCTTTACAACAAAACAAGGTGTGATCACATTGATGCCACAATGGACGACTGATCAATGCTCCACTACCAAAAGGAAGCCAAGCCCTGCCACCCTTTACAACAAAACAAGGTGTGATCACATTGATGCCACAATGGACGACTGATCAATGCTCCACTACCAAAAGGAAGCCAAGCCCTGCCACCCTTTACAACAAAACAAGGTGTGATCACAGGGCTTGGCTTCCTTTTGGTAGTGGACAATTGATCAGGAAGCCAAGCCAAGGTAAATGCAGACTACAGATACCATGGCAGTGCCAGGATTGTGAGTGATTGCTGAAAATGTTGAAATGTACTCACTCACTTTTTATAATTATTTGTAAAAATGTGTACAAATGGTTGATTTTTTGTACTGTTTTTATCAATAAATCTCAGCAACAAAGGACATACACCCATGTGTGTTGATTTCTCCCTAAGATGGCAAACTGAAACACTCCAAGTTGGTGACTTTTGGAGATTTGTTTCCCTGGATGATTGAGAATGCATCAAGATGAAACAAAAGGAAGCTCACCGCTTTTAGCAGCTCCCCCACCCCCTCATCCACACACCCCCACTCCCCTCCCTCCAGAATTCCCAGGTAACAACCCAATTTACATATGAATGACTAGCCAATTTAGCTTCCACTTGCCTGAAGCTAAAGCTTAGCTAAAAGCCTACCAGCCATTTGGCTGGTGGCGGGTTTTAAAGGTAGAAAGGTAGAAGCCTGGGCCTTCCTAGTGTAACACTAAATCAGAGTTAACGTACCAACTCTCCAAAAAGAGTTAAATTAACACTCTCTGGTGTGGACCCATATAGACACTTTAATAGTGTTGAAATCAAATCCGACAGTGTTAATTTGGACATGCTGGATTTGCTGTGTAGAAGCATGCTGCTTAACGTCAGTCAGTCCACCATGGCAAATGGAAAAAGTGCGCCGGCACAATGTGCAGTGCGCTTTATACGTGTTATCGCGCACTTTTCCCAGCCAGTTGTTTTCATTTTCCCATTCCTCCCTGTATTTTTGCAACCTTTTTTTTTTCTTTCTAGGAGGGGAACAAGCACTGTTGTTCAAAGGTGTACTGTCGTCCCAGAGTCGCGCCGCAGTGTCAGTGTTTGTCTCTCTGTTGGCCATGCTGATCATCTGTTGTCTTCCGGTATCTTCTCCGCACGCGACCTTTCCTCGACCAATTAGATAAGCGGTAATCTGAATTGTTATACTCGTGCTAAGTGTGCTGTCAGCTCATTGGTATCAGAGCAGGAGAGGGGCTGGGAATTATGTTTTCAAACAAAGCGTTAAATCCATTAAAATTTTAGACTTTTTGTGATTCTCCCTGTATTACGGGACAAAGTGCGTCCCTTATTAGCTCAATACGGGACGTGTACTTTTGTTTCTAAATACGGGACGATTCCGTATTTTAAGGGACGGTTGGCAACCCTACGCGTAGCGGACGAGAATGTCAGGCTCAGGAGGGACTCGGAGGCAGACCGTCACTTAAGTTCGTGATTTATTTACACACAGAGACACCAGGTGCAAACATATACGGGTGAGGGGGCACAGGAAGAGGGTCTCCGGGGAACACAGGCACGGGAAGAAGAGGGCTAGGTACAAAATCCACTGAAGCTCAGGTAGCTCGGACTCCGGCTTTAGCTCACCAACGGCGGTCCTCAGGCTGGCGAGAATTCTGGCACAGAGAGGAAAGGCAGGTAAGTAGTGGCACGACAGAAACTCGAAAAACGGCTCAGATAGGTGATGACACTGACGAGTGTTACACAATAATCCAGCGAGGAAGCACTCTCAGCAGCCGCCTTAAGAAGTGGGTGAGATGATTGCTTGCAGGTGTCCGAGCCAGGGGCTGGAGCCGTCACGACTCCGCCCCGGTAGAGCGCAGTGCGCGGGAGGGGAGAGAGAGAGATGCAGCACAACAAAAACACTTGTAGCCATACAGAGTCAGCCGAGAAGGCACAGGGTCATGACAGTACCCCCCCCTCAACGGGAGCCCCTCGGCGACCCACCCGGCTTACCCGGATGCCGCCGGTGAAACTCGCGGAGCAGACCAGGAGCCAGAACCGCCGACCGGGGCACCCAGGAACGTTCCTCTGGCCCGTAGCCCTCCCAGTCCACCAGGTACTGAACGCCCCTCCCCCGCCGCCGAGAGTCCATAATGCGGGTGATGCCAAACACTTCCTGCCCATCCATGAGCCGGGCGGGCGGAGGGGGCCTGGAAGGAGGGCACAACGGGCTGGAGAGCACGGGCTTGACCTGGGAGACATGGAAAACATTATGGATACGCATATTGCGAGGCAGCTTCAGACGGATGGATACCGGATTGACCAGGGCCTCAATCTCGAACGGACCAATGAAAGCCGGGGAAAGCTTCTTCGACTCGGCACGAAGGGGAACAAAGCCTGAGGAGAGCCATACCTGTTGCCCCACTGTATAGGCAGGCGCAGGGATCCGGTGGCGGTCGGCGATCTCCTTATTGCGCTCCGCCGTCCGCAGCAGAGCGGCTCGGGTGGACCGCCAGGCCCGGCGGCACCTGCGGAAATGATGTTGCACTGATGGAACGGTATGCTCACCTTCCACGGCCGGGAACAGGGGTGGTTGGTAGCCTAATGAGGCTTCGAATGGCGACAGTCCAGTGGCTGAAGAGGTCAGGCAGTTGTGGGCGTACTCAATCCAGGGGAGCTGCTCGCTCCAAGTGGTCTGGTTGAGAGAGACGACACAGCGGAGTGGCGCTTCGAGCTCTTGGTTGGTATGCTCGGCCTGTCCATTGCTCTGAGGGTGGAAGCCCGAAGGGAGGCTGACCGCGGCGCCGAGCAGCATGCAGAACTCCTTCCAAACCCGAGAGGTAAATTGGGGTCCCCGGTCGGAAACGATGTCCATCGGAATGCCATGAAGCCGGAAGACGTGGGTGGTGAGCAGCTGGGCGGTCTCCAGGGCTGTAGGGAGCTTCGGGAGGGCGATGAAATGAGCCGACTTAGAAAAACGGTCAACAATAGTGAGGATGGTGGTGTTACCGGATGACGGTGGGAGCCCCGTAACGAAGTCCAGCGCTATGTGAGACCAGGGCCGTCCTGGCGTGGGGAGCGGTTGAAGAAGCCCGGCGGGTGGTCGGTTGGGATGTTTGTTCCGGGCACACGTGGTGCACGCCATGACGTACTCCCTGGCGTCCTTGTCCAAGGAGGGCCACCAGAAAAACCGCTGGAGGAAGGTGATGGTGCGGCGGGCTCCGGGATGACAGGTGAACCGGGCAGTGTGGCCCCAGTGTAGTACCTGAGGTCGGACAGCAGCAGGGACAAACAACCGACCAGGGGGGCCCGTCCCCGGGTCGGGGTCAGTATCCTGGGCCTCGCGCACGAGAGCTTCGATCTCCCATGTGACAGCTCCAATAACACAGGTAGCTGGAAGAATCGGTTCTGGATCAGAGTCTCCTTCCGCACTGGAAAACTGACGGGAGAGTGCATCGGGCTTCACGTTGCGCGACCCTGGTCTGTAAGTGATGGAGAAATTGAATCTTGTGAAGAAGAGGGCCCACCTGGCTTGTCGTGAATTTAGGCGTTTGGCGGACCGGATGTACTCAAGGTTCTTATGGTCGGTCCACACGATGAACGGGTGTTCCGCGCCCTCAAGCCAGTGCCTCCACTCCTCCAGGGCCAGTTTGACCGCTAGCAGCTCCCGATCACCGATGCCGTAGTTCTGTTCTGCGGGTGAGAGACGACGAGAAAAGAATGCACAGGGATGGAGCGTACCTTCAAATCGTTGCGACAGAACTGCTCCCACTCCAGAGTCCGAAGCATCCACCTCCACCACGAACGGTTGCCTGAGGTTGGGCTGACGGAGGATGGGGGCGGTAGTGAACTTCTCCTTCAGTAGGGAAAAGGCCTCCTGAGCAGAGAGGTCCCACTGAAAAGGAACTTTGGGAGAGGTAAGTACAGTGAGAGGTGAGGCAATCTTACTGTAGTCCTTTATGAAGCGTCGGTGGAAGTTGGCAAATCCTAGGAACCGTCGGAGTTGCTGGCGGTTCGGCGGTTGAGGCCAGTCCACCATGGCCCGGACCTTCTCGGGGTCAGGTTTGAGATCCCCCCGAGAGATGATATAGCCAAGGAAGGCCACCGTATCAACGTGAAATTCACATTTCTCCACTTTCACGAACAACCGGTTCTCCAGGAGGCGCTGCAGGACCTGCCTCACGTGACTCTCGTGCTCCGCCTGGGACTTAGAGAAAATGAGAATATCATCAAGGTACACAAAAGCACATCGATTAATAAAATCCCTCAGAACATCGTTAACAAGGGCCTGGAAGACCGCGGGCGCATTGGTTAAGCCAAAGGGCATGACGAGATACTCATAGTGTCCAATATGCGTGTTGAAAGCGGTCTTCCACTCATCTCCTTCCCGGATTCTCACCAGGTGGTAAGCGTTTCGTAGGTCTAGTTTGCTGAACACCGTGGCCCCCTGGAGTAGTTCGAAAGCAGAATTAAGGAGGGGAAGAGGGTACTTGTTCTTTACAGTGATCTGGTTGAGGCCGCGGTAATCAATACATGGCCGGAGCGTCTTGTCTTTTTTTGCAACAAAGAAGAATCCTGCCCCCACGGGGGAGGATGACGGGCGAATTAACCCAGCAGCCAGAGAGTCGTTGACGTATCTCTCCATGGTTTCCCTTTCGGGCTGTGTGAGGCTGTAGAGGCGGCCAGAGGGGAGAGGCGCCCCAGGGAGAAGATCAATGGCACAGTCATAGGGCCGGTGTGGTGGAAGCGAGCCCGCCTCATCCTTACTAAAAACTGCTGCGAGGTCATGATAGACGGAGGGAACCGAAGACAGCTCCGGTGACTTTGAAGGCTTCCCGGGGGGGGAAGAGGGAGCAGATGGCGTGGCGGCCCGAAGGCAGGTCATGTGGCAGCCCACACCCCACCCCATAACTTGCTTTTTCCTCCAGTCGATGTGTGGGTTGTGTTGTGAAAGCCATGGATAACCTAGTACAAGCGGGGTTACTGGAGCCTTAAACACACAGAAACAAACGTTCTCAACGTGGTTACCGGAGAGAGTGAGTGTGATGGGTAGGGTGACGTGTGTTATGTCAGGCAACCGGTGACCGGACAGGGCGGACACGCGGAGAGGATGAGGCAGTGGCTGTGTGCCAATGTTGAGCTTGGAGACTAGCGACGCATCAATGAAATTCTGTTCTGCACCAGAGTCAATTAACACAGAGAGGGAATGGGACAACGACCGGAGGGTGAGTTTTGCAGGCAGCAAGAGACGGGGAAGAGGCTTGTTGCTGGACAGGTCGCCCACCAGTACCCTCTCAATTACTGGCGGGCGCCCCCTTTTGCCAGCGCCGGGCAGGCAGAGATGTAATGCCCCTTGCGACCGCAATACAAACACTCACCCGCGGAAAACCGGCGTTGTCGCTCCGCAGGAGTGAGTCGAGAACGTCCCAGCTGCATGGGTACCTCCTCCTCCGTTCCAAACGCTCCAGCCTCCCGTGCGTCGGGTTGGGGCTCCCGAGAAGCCAGAGGCTCGCGAAACTGCCGCCTTCGTGAGCTCTGGCGCGCCCGCAGACGATCATCCACCTGAATACACAGGGACATTAATGCATTCAGAGAGGCAGGAAGCTCCCGCATCATTATCTCATCCTTGAGCTCTTCGCAGATATTATTTAACAGAGTGGTCTTCAGAGCCTCAGGTCCCCATTTGGTCTGTGCAGCTAGGGTCCAGAAATCAACAGAAAAGTCAGCCATGCTTCGCCTACCTTGCTTCAGATTAATCAAACGATAGCCAGCTGCCTCCGTACTAGAGCCTTTATCAAACACCGACTTGAAGCGCGACAGGAAGTCGTCATAAGACATTCTGGGGCAAGCCTGCAGCTGGGCCTGGGCCCAGGCCAGGGCTCGATCACGTAGTAGCTGGGTGACGTAAGCGATCTTAACCCCGTCAGAAACAAACACATGGGGCAGTAATTGAAAGTGCATAGAACACTGCAACAAAAATCCCGCACATTTTCCCATCTCCCCAGAAAAAGCCTCAGGTGAAGGCAAAAGCTTATCCAGCGAAA
Organism: Astatotilapia calliptera; assembly: GCF_964374335.1. NCBI lineage: Eukaryota > Metazoa > Chordata > Actinopteri > Cichliformes > Cichlidae > Astatotilapia > Astatotilapia calliptera. The sequence goes on along the minus strand of NC_137430.1, from coordinate 12,826,733 downwards.
CCGCGGAGGCTACTGACGCTACCGCGCTAGCAGCCTGGGTAGCTGTGGCTGTTGTAGTGACGGCAGGAGCGTGCGTTACCTGGGGAGGGGCCGCGGGAGGCTGGTCCTCGGCCAGCGGAATCCGTTGGGCGAAGGCCTGCGTTAGAGACGCCACGTCTCCGCTGAGCTTCACCAGCATTTGTTCGTGTCGGTGCAGAAGCTCCTCCAGAGACATGGGGGCTGTCGCTGCCGAGGCTGGGCCTGCTGAGTCCATAGCGGTGGCTGGATTATTCTGTCAGGCTCAGGAGGGACTCGGAGGCAGACCGTCACTTAAGTTCGTGATTTATTTACACACACAGACACCAGGTGCAAACATATACGGGTGAGGGGGCACAGGAAGAGGGTCTCCGGGGAACACAGGCACGGGAAGAAGAGGGCTAGGTACAAAATCCACTGAAGCTCAGGTAGCTCGGACTCCGGCTTTAGCTCACCAACGGCGGTCCTCAGGCTGGCGAGAATTCTGGCACAGAGAGGAAAGGCAGGTAAGTAGTGGCACGACAGAAACTCGAAAAACGGCTCAGATAGGTGATGACACTGACGAGTGTTACACAATAATCCAGCGAGGAAGCACTCTCAGCAGCCGCCTTAAGAAGTGGGTGAGATGATTGCTTGCAGGTGTCCGAGCCAGGGGCTGGAGCCGTCACGACTCCGCCCCGGTAGAGCGCAGTGCGCGGGAGGGGAGAGAGAGAGATGCAGCACAACAAAAACACTTGTAGCCATACAGAGTCAGCCGAGAAGGCACAGGGTCATGACAGAGAAAGAGCTCCAGACTGCGGTCCAGCGGCAGATAAGCCAATATCAAAGGAAATGGGAAAATGATCTGAAATCCCAGCGTCATTTATATCCTTAATACAGATATCCAGGCCATATGTAAAGACCAAGTCCAAAATATGGCCTTTAACGTGGGTTGGTTCATTTACCCACTGAAGGAGGTCCATTAAAGAATAGGTTAAAAGAGTCCATTAAAGCAAGAAAGTCTTTAGCAAGTAGGTCATCCTTACAACAGATGTGTATGTTAAAATCACCAAGAATAAGAACAGAATCATATTTAAAAAGAACGGAACCCAAGAAGTCAGCAAAGTCCGAGATAAAACACTTGTTATATTTGGGCGGTAGACCAACACACACAGAGTGATCGTGGAAGCAGTCATCTCCAATAACTGACCTTCAAAACTAGCAAAGTTAGGCGAGGAAAGTTGCCGAACATTATATACGTTTTTAAAAACTGCAGATTGAAGCTGAAAAAAAGGGCGAGAGAGAAGGTGAGAGAAAGAAAAAACTTTTGTTCTCCAGCGACTTGCGTCGTTTCGTTCGCGACAGACATATCACTACTATTGAATAAGTATTACTGGAAACCTGAGTCAGAGAGACTGCACCACCACTTTTCTAATTTAACCACCACATACACAGACACATACTTCTTCAGAGAAGAGAGTGAAACATTCAAAGCGACAGCTTCTTGTGATCCTCTTCAAATAACAGTCAGAGGCAATGTTCCCTCTAATTTTTAATGTGTCTGAGCGAACACACAAACTCCCTGAGCAATCCCTTGGACCACTGTGAGCGACATCATGTCACGGATTGCCAGGGCAAGCCGTGTGGAATTGTAGAAAGGGACCAAAAGGCGGCAGCTCTGGTGCAGGTGAGTGTTTATTCACAGAGGTGGGTAAGTACAAACAACGGTGGCGACAAAACATGAAACTGGAAACCTAAACTGGGTAAACTAATAAGACAAACCAGAAACGAGGATGCAGGGAGGTCCGGAGAAATACATACGGGAAGACGCAGGGAGACCGAGGGGAAACAACACAGACGAACCAGCAATTACTATGACAGAAGACACAACTTAAATACACTCAGAGAACACAGGGAGATTACATACAGGTGGGAACACAGCTGGGAGTGATCACGTGACGAGAGTAGGGAGACAAACTGAAACACTCACATAAGACGCAGACCTTCACAATAAAACAGGAAACACATACACGCAATGACATAACACACCAACTTAACACAGACTGGGGGACACAGAACATAGGAACATGAACCATGAAACAGAAGAGTATAAACACCCAAGGTAACCAAAACCACAGAATACTAATAAACTAAACAAACACGGAGTCGCAGACTCCGGATCATGACAGGACCCCCCCCCTCAAAGGCTGGCTCCAGACAGCCCAACAAGAAAAACAGCCAGAAAAAACAGAAAACAACCCGACCAGGGCGGGCAGCGGGGGTCCAGGACGGAGGGCTCGAGGCAAAACAAAACAGGAGCACCAGAAGGCCAGAAGACAAAAAGAGAAACAAAACACGAGACCCAACCCAAGAAAACCAATGAAACGAAACACACCACAGCCCAAGAAAAATGGAGTCCAAAACAGAAAAGTTCAGGGGGCCGACAGCACAGGAGTCCAAAACAGTTCAGGGGGCCGGCCAGGGGGCCGACAGCACAGGAGTCCAAACAGTTCAGGGGGCCGACCGTGCGGACGGCAACGGCGGCGACGTGGACACAGTTCGGGGGGCCGGCCGTGCAGAAGGCAACGGCGGCCACTCAGGCGATGGCGGTCCGGGGGCCGGCCGTGCGGAAGGCAACGGCGGCCACTCAGGCGAAGAGGGTCCGGGGGCCGGCCGTGCGGAAGGCAACGGCGGCGACTCAGGCGATGGTGATCCGGACCAGGCGAAGCACAGGCAGAGGCCGGACCAGGCGAAGCACAGGCAGAGGCCGGACCAGGCGAAGCACAGGCAGAGGCCGGACCAGGCGAAGCACAGGCTGAAGCCAGACCAGGCGAGGCTGAAGGCCCTGGAGCTGCAGCAGGCGAGGATGATGATGGAGCTACAGCAGGCGGCTGGGCAGGCTGAACGGGCCCCTCGGACCCTCCAGCGGAGGCAGGAGGCTGAACGGGCCCCTCGGACCCTCCAGCGGAGACAGGAGACGAAGGCCGGAGCGGTCCCTCGGACCCTCCAGTGGAGACAGGAGACGAAGGCCGGAGCGGTCTCTTGGACCCCCCAGCGGAGACTAGAGACGAAGGCCGGAGCGGTCCTACGGACCCTCCAGCAGAAGTCACCACTAAGCCAGCAGCCATGGAGTCCTCTGGCAAACACGAAGGCAACTGGCGATGCACTGAGCACTGGCTCTGCCCAGGCAACGCTGACATGGTGCAGTTCTCAGGTGGCTGCATAAACTTCAGGGGTCCAGAATCAGCCGGGGACTGAGACCTAGCCTCTGGGGAAGCCCTGGAGCGGCAAACTGTGCCAATGGCGGCTGAACCATGAAAAGCACCTTGAGGTGAAATTAGACTTTCTCCCTGCATGGAGTGAATGAGTGAAACCGGTGATACTGGAGCCAGAGCTACGGGTAGCGGGGGCACTGGAGCTACTGGGGCCTGCGCCACAGGCGGCACTGGAGCTACTGGGGCCTGCGCCACAGGCGGCACTGGAGCTACTGGGGCCTGCGCCACAGGCGGCACTGGAGCTACTGGGGCCTGCGCTACAGGCGGCACTGGAGCTACTGGGGCCTGCGCTACAGGCGGCACTGGAGACTGAACTGAGGGTGGCACTGGAGACTGAACTGAGGGGGACACCGGAGACTGAACTGAGGGGGACACCGGAGACTGAACTGAGGGGAACACTGGAGACTGAACTGAAGGGGGCACTGGAGACTGAACTGAAGGGGGCACTGGAGACTGAACTGAAGGGGGCACAGGAGACTGAGCTGAGAGGAGCACTGGCTGCGGGGGAGCTAACTGAGCTGAGAATGGCTGCGGGGGAGCTAATCGAGCTGAGAGTGGCTGCGGGGGAGCTAACCGAGCTGAGAGTGGCTGCGGGGGAGCTAACCGAGCTGAGAGTGGCTGCGGGGGAGCTAACCGAGCTGAGAGTGGCTGCGGGGGAGCTAACCGAGCTGAGAGTGGCTGCGGGGGAGCTAACTGAGCTGCCGGTAGCTGCACAGGCGATAAGCAGCTCGCATTGACATCCCTCACACAAAACGCAGCCCCTGAATGAACAGTCATGCAGTCCAAAAATGAAAAAGAGTCCTCACTCACCACAGCCGGCGATTTAGAAGCCCGAACGTCCGGCTGTGGGGTGGCGCGCTTGCGGCAAGATCACATCCGGCGAGTCGGGCAGCGAGGCAGGAGTGGCTGAGAGAAGGTGGGGTGTGTGCCGGAGAAAAGCCTGCACGGTCGGAGGAAGCGAAGTTAGAAGCCATGGCAGGCCGGAAAAGAGCCGTTGTAGCCGACTTTCCACGGCGCGGCGAAGCTCCTCTGGAGGGTCCTCAAGCCACAGCCAGAGGAGAATCTCCACGTTATATGTAACGTCGTCCCGGAGCTCCTCGGACGGATTTACTGCCGCTGGGTCCATGGTGGCTGGTTCGTACTGTCACGGATTGCCGGGGCAAGCCGTGTGGAATTGTAGAAAGGGACCAAAAGGCGGCAGCTCTGGTGCAGGTGAGTGTTGATTCACAGAGGTGGGTAAGTACAAACAACGGTGGCGACAAAACATGAAACTGGAAACCTAAACTGGGTAAACTAATAAGACAAACCAGAAACGAGGATGCAGGGAGGTCCGGAGAAATACATACGGGAAGACGCAGGGAGACCGAGGGGAAACAACACAGACGAACCAGCAATTACTATGACAGAAGACACAACTTAAATACACTCAGAGAACACAGGGAGATTACATACAGGTGGGAACACAGCTGGGAGTGATCACGTGACGAGAGTAGGGAGACAAACTGAAACACTCACATAAGACGCAGACCTTCACAATAAAACAGGAAACACATACACGCAATGACATAACACACCAACTTAACACAGACTGGGGGACACAGAACATAGGAACATGAACCATGAAACAGAAGAGTATAAACACCCAAGGTAACCAAAACCACAGAATACTAATAAACTAAACAAACACGGAGTCGCAGACTCCGGATCATGACACATCAGACATGTGCACTGTGGTCACGCCACCATCTAATCCATCCAAGTGACATGGTTTATTAAAATAATCAAATTACAGCATTTACATTTATGTTAGACTACTTTTCATTAACTGCTTTAGCCCACTTACAATGAAAATGTAAAAAAATCTAGTCATTGACCTGTGCAGTATGTTAACACTATTGGAAGTAAAAAAAAACTTGAACTTTTTAACTATATGTGTATATATATATATATATATATATATATATATATATATATATTAGGGGTGCAACGATACACAAAATTCACGGTTCGGTTCGATACTTTGGTGTCACGGTTCGATATTTTTTCGATACAAAAAAAATGTTCATGCCTTTTTAATTTGTCATTTATTAAAATTATAAATATATATTTTAACTCAAAAGTACAGTTTTTAAATTTAACCCTAACCCTTGTGCGTGTTTTTTATTTTGACAGCGAATGCGCACCTGCGGACCACTTATGTGCAGCCCTGGTTATTTAGCTCATCATATTGCAGCCACAGAAATTATTTTGTCCATGAAACCATAAAGCTGCACTTTCTTTTTGCCTTATAGTCTGATTTGTCATAACTTCTCCGTTTTATGGTAAGCTTTTCTTTGGCTGTCACTTCTTCACCCTGACCTGTCTTATTTGGCTCAGCAGAACTAAAATATATATACTGCTGATTTTACACGCGCACTCACATAAGCTCAGCGATTCTCTGCGCGATCAACCTCTCACATGTTTAAGCTTGCTGCGGGAGATTTCACTTGTCATGTTTGCATATAAGCTAACGATTAATAAGACGATGTCAGAGGAATTGGTGCGCAAATTATCATCACTCACAGATCAGTGCTGTCGCTCTCTATACACAGTTCGCACGATTGCAAAGTGAAAGCAAAAAAACAAGCGCAAATTCAAACGCGATTTCAATATGTCACATATTGACAGTGGCTCACCGATGCCAATGACATAATTACCCAGCTACATTTCTGAAAGAATGCAAAAGCATTGACATATATTTTTCCTTCCTACAATAGCCCAACGGGCAGGGAAGAGATAGATTTTGGTAGACCGACTGAAAAAATCGCTAGCTCCGGGACATCGGGCTAGCGATTTTGCAAGCCCTGTATCTGATTGAGGAATCACTCATCTTTGGAAAAGAGTTTATTACAGAGAAATGTCTCTTTCCAAAATAAAAGCTATACTATCCGCTTCTTCTGGGCTATATTCTCAGCAGCATAAGGAGAATCATGTGCTAACAGGTGTCTAAATGACTCGGCTAAAGTTAGTAGCATGCTTGTTGTTTTTGTCTTTGTACTAGGATGATGTCGGCGTAAATGTGCAGTCATATTCGTTGTGTTCCCACTAGTGCTTTCAGGTTAATCTCGTTGAAATGACCTTAACACCACAACACGGCAAATCTCCGTTAACGAGCTACCGCCGATCGCCCCGTGCATGGGGCTAGACGGCCAACACGTTAACGAGCTAACTGCGCTAACACACTAGTTCCCACCCATGTAATTGAGCATTGCATGGCATATCCAACATACTGTTTTACTTTAGTCCATGACTCGCTTACCTTCAGGGTCATACGTCACATGAAAACCAAAATAATTCCAAACGCCAGATCTGAATGAGGGTGGGGGAGGTGCCCTGCGCTCTTCCTTCTGACTATGCTGTCTGTGTGGAGCACTCAGTGGATCTGCGCTCGACAGTGCAGCCTAGGCGGAGTAGTTGAACGCAGATTCACTGAGCGCTCAACACAGACAGCATCGTCAGAAGGAAAGTTGATAAAATAAATTACAAATGTTGTATTGTTCGATACATATGCGTACCGAACCGAAAGCACTGTATCGAACGGTTCAATATCGATACGAATATCGTTGCACCCCTAATATATATATATACATATATATACATATATATATATATATGTATATGTAAAGCTCTGACTTGTATTATGAGTATGACTATGTGGTCTAGTAGCTGCAAAGTTTTTTGCAGCTATTTTTTTTTTAAATGCAGCCAATGCGCTTTTAAACAAACATTTCAAACTATTTACAGAACAATCAGCTGTTCTGCATCAAATCTGATGCCACACAAATTATTTGTGCCACTCCAAAAAATAATTTCTGTCCACTATGAGATAAAGGAGAGCGTCACAAGCCTGATACCTGCAAGCCTGACAACAGGAGATGTATCACTCCTGTAACACCTGTAACAATCAGCAGTGGCCTCATTGTTCTGACACACACAACAAAACTATTGACTACACTACACACTAACTACACAAGATTTGCGCTAAACGTCTCAAATTTCTCACATCTCAAAACACCGCCGTCACTCCTAAAACTTCCCCCCGTTTCTTAACAACTAGATGCCACGTTGCCATATCATTTTTTGATTGGTCGACATGGTACTTTTTTCGACCAATAGGAAAGGCTGGGGGTTTTTGGTTTTGTTTTTGCTCACAGGTGGAGAGTGCTTGCATTTTCCTTATAAAACGCCGTTTTTACCGTTTCTTCCCGCAGTAAATATAAACAACAATAGTATTCAGGAAGAAAACCAAGCATTTCATATATTTTTTATCATAACTTTTACGTGGCCTATCAACACAAAATCAAAACTGGTATAAAGTCCACACTTTTTCTGTCAATTGTTCCGTCTGTCCTGCTCACATCTCCAATGGTTGTACACGTTGTCATTAACGTGGCTCCACGCCGCTTTGCTAGCTAAAACACCAGTGTCGGCACATAAGGACGCTGTCATAGCCTGTCAACGTTGCTTATCTGCGTATATACGAATGTGAATCGCATTATTGGCTGGACTACGGGATAAGGTGGCATCGTTCTAATCCCATACAGGAGCAGCCAGTCACTTACTAACACTGCAAAACAGAATTGTTAATGTATTAATTTTAATTTCAATTCAGGTGAGATTTTTTTTTTTTGTGCGCAATGCATATTTTCTGTGCGCAGAGGCCATGCCAGCAGTGCGCAATTGCGCACGTGCGCAGCTTAGAGGGAACATTGGTCAGAGGTAAAGAATTTTTCAGATTTATTTTATAAGATGATTACATAATAATGTAACACTCATTTGAAAACTCACCCTTAATTGTTTAATTTTCATCAATAATTGTTGAGGAATTATTATATAAATATTACATTGGACTCACATTAATGTAACAGCCGGACAATGAGAAGACATTTATACTTATTTCAATTTGTGCACTGTTATTATTTTGAGTACTTGCTTAAATTTCTGAACTTCTAAATTTAAGAGTAAAAGTTCACAAGATAAGGTTTGAAGACTTTAAAATCTGTACAATCTGTACCCTTAGTGTGCTCTGTAGTGTTAATATCTTTGTGATGTGAAACCACAGATTCTCCTTGGGGGCCCAATATTACAATCGCAGGTGATCTGAAGGAGAAGGAGTCTGTCACTATCAGTGGCGGTCCTAGCTTGTTTGGTGCGCGCACACACATATGAAGAGAGAGGGAGTATGCATGCAAACAGCTACCAAACAGCCATCATAATTCATCATACAATGAGAACAGGACAAATCAACAATTAACAATGACTAATTAATATTAAAATCTGTAACATAATGAATTGTTTGGAGTTTAGTCTGTTACTGTTGCTATTTTTTACCATTTCTTCTTGGAGCAACTGTAACCCACATAATTTCCTTAGGGATTAATAAAGTATCTGATTCTAATTGTTTTAGGATGACCTGCCATTATCCAATGACACATCTGCTTACCTGTATCTTTTGCTCGTTTCTTCTCCTCTTCTTTTCTATTTTTTCTAAACTGAGCACCTGATGGCTCTGAACTTTTCTTGTCCATCTTCCATTGGTTTTAATTTTGCACTCCAGTATGAACACAAATCCCCCAACTCGAGGATCGCCACAACATAACCTAATGGACCTACACCTTAGTTCCCAGATTCACTTTGTCGAGGGTGTATTTCAAATCATGAATACATAATGGGCTTGGATTTACATAATTATGAATGAAATGTGCTCTATTTGGAAGCAGCGGGTCTCCCTCACCTTTCGACGGGTTGTGTGTGAGAATTTAAATCATCAAACCGTAAATTATAAATGTTTAAATCTTATTGATCCCTTTACCCCGAGTCCTAAAGTGTATATTTATTTTCTTACTCTTCTCATATTTGTTGTTTGTTTACTTGCACTGCTGTAACTGGAGGCTCGTCGTCTCGTCTCTCTATATACTGGACTGTATGTAGTGGAGATGACAATAAAGTTTACTTTGACTTTGTGGTGTGAATGCAGGCTCCAGGCGGAGCAAGGAGTTAAACAGACGACATGAAAACCACACTGATTTCATTTCCTAACACAGGTTTACAGGCCTGGAGCGAAGCTACTCCAGAGGATAAGCTCTGATATTGCCTGACAAATAACAGAATAATAATGGAACAGAATAACTTTTGTTATTTTCCTAGTTATGGTGAAGTGACACATGGGAAGGACCATGTGTCAAAAGGAGGGATATAGTCTAAAACTATTTAGCTATTTTGCTTTTCAATGATTTTTCTGTGATTTGTGTGACTAAAAACCCTAATAATAATAATGGATTGCATTTTATATAGCGCTTTTCGGGGCTCTCAAAGCGCAATTCCACTATTCATTCACTCTCACATTCACACACTGCTGGAGGCAGCTACAGTTGTAGCCAAAGCTGCCCTGGGGCAGACTGACAGAAGCAAGGCTGCCATATCGCGCCATCGGCCCCTCTGGCCAACACCAGTAGGCAGTAGGTGAAGCGTCTTGCCCAAGGACACAACGACCGAGACTGTCCGAGCCGGGGCTCGAACCAGCAACCTTCCGGTTACAGGACGAACTGCCAACTTTTTGAGCCACGATCACCCTACAGGTGGTACACAGAAGCTTTTGATGACCCAGAACTAAAGTTCACGGAACAGAAAGTAAAATGTTGTTTGATGATGGTTGATATGCATGGGCTCCTCCTCGTCTGCCTGCGTGATCTCCATCCGTCTCCACTTCCAGGGAGGAGACTTCGCCCAAAAACCCCCAGACTTTCTTCCATTCCTCCATACTTGTGCATGTTGTCATCAATCAATCAATCAGTCTTTATTTATAAAGCACTTTTCATACAAAAAAATGTAGCACTAAGTGCTTTACATAGTTAAAAGCAGCCCACCCCACCCTCCAACTCACTCCCCACACTCTCATTAACATAAATGATGTGAATACACACCCATCCCCCCCCCCCCCCCCCCCCCCCACCCACCCACACACACGCACACTTAAAGAGTAAAAATTGGGCTGGGTTCACATGAGCCAAGTGAGGAAACACTATAACAGGGAGCCGTCTGCACCGAGAGCCGGTCACAGACCGAAGCCTCCAGGCTGGGCACACAGCAGGAGGGAGGCAAAGGAGCCCCCCAGCCAGGCTGAGAGGACCCCCAGAGACCCAGCAGCCATGGTCAATCACAGCCCCAGTGCAGAGAGCCCCCTCCGAGGAAACACTGGAGATATGCCACAATAGGCTATACACAGGGTAAAATGATAAAATAAATAAGAACGGGATACAATATAAATATAAATATAAATAGAGTAAGAAGATTAAAAAATGGATAAGAATAAAATCAATAAATATTAGGTAAAGTCTAAATTAATAATAAAATAACAGGATAGAATAAATAAGCATAAAATAAATAAACGCTAAGTAAAAGCTAAATTAAAAAGGTGGGTCTTGAGCCTGTTCTTAAAAACATGTACGTTCTCTGCGGCCCTGAGCTCCTCCGGCAGGCTGTTCCACAGACGAGGACCATACCACTGAAAAGCTGCCTCTCCGTGAGTATGTGTCCTGACTTTATGGGACAATCAAAAGGCCAGTACCAGAGGACCTCAGGGTCCGCAAGGGTTCATATGGTAAAAGCAGATCTGAGAGATAAGAAGGCCCAAGACCATTAAGACATTTAAAAACCAATAAAAGAACTTTTAAATCGATCCTGAAACACACGGGGAGCCAATGCAGCGATTCTAAAACCGGTGTAATGTGGGCCCGCCCTCTGGTCTTCGTCAGCACACGAGCTGCCGAGTTTTGCAAAAGTTGTAAAGTTGAAATATTCTTCTTAGGAAGACCAGAGAGCAGGGCATTACAGTAATCAATGCGACTGGTAATAAAAGCATGCATCAGCATCTCCGTGTTGGCCTGAGAGAGAATTGGGCGGACTCTGGCTATATTTTTTAGATGATAAAATCCAATTTTGGTCACATGTTTAATATGTGGGATAAAACCAAGCTCAGAGTCAAAAATAACACCCAGGTTTTTCACTTGTAGCGAAGGACATAGTGAAAATGACTCTAATTTAGACAAGAGTTTCTCTCTCTGAGCCTCAGGACCGACGATTAAAACTTCAGTTTTGTCCTGGTTAAGCTGTAAAAAGTTTTCTGCCATCCAAGATCTTATATCTAAAATACAGTTAAAAAGGGCATCCATTGGTCTGGGCTCATCTAACCTAATACACATATTAGTTCACATATTAGTTCATTCATCTAATTATTTTGGTAAGTCCTTTATGGCCAACTCACATTTCAGGCTGTTCAAAAAGGCTCCTCGGAGCCTCTGCCTGAAAATGAGAGCACATTGTGTCAGAAATCCTCCGCTCTTGTCCAGCTCTTCAGAAAACTTGTCTGGAGCAGGCACAGGGTGCTTGTGAGGCAGAAGAGGAGGGGAGGAGGGAAGAGGGCAGGCAGCAGCGGGGAGGCGTGTTGCTGGCAGCTCCGAAAGAAGATAGCAACATACATTTTAATTCAGTCACAACCTGTAACAGGGCTCTCTGCACCTTGGTTTTATGCTGCAGCATCTTCAAATGCCGCTCCAGCAGGTCTGCTGTAATTATAATTCCCGCTGCACCAGGTTTAACTTAAGGGCATTTAAGGAGTCTAAGATGTCTTGCAGGGTGGACAAGTCATTTTAGACTCTGACTTCCTCTTTTGCATGTTAAGCAGGAAGCATAATACTGACTGTTTCACACTTGTTGTCAGTGAGTATCTTTATACTTCCTCATTTCTGACATGACAAAAAGTAGTTCAGTTGGGTTATTAGAATTCTGCTAAAAAAGACCTGACATGAACTCGTTGGGTAAGAAAATATTTTGTGCTTTTATTTCTTAGTTTTGTGATACTGAAACTTATTCTGTTGTTTTTCTTTTACCGTACTGACAGATATTATTGTGTTTACTAGTGCTTTACTTGTAGTCACGAAAACACGAGTTATTATAGTTTCATTTTTATTTATAGTTTTTTGTAGTTATATTATTAAATTAACAAGTTTTCTGCCAACCCAGGGAACAAGATTCTGTCTATGAACATGGTGAAAGTTGGCATGATACTGATTGTCCTCTTTGTTCCAGGTGAGCTGTTTATTCAGTTATTCAAAGATATTATAAGGGTAATTTATACTCTACATTAATTTAGAATTATGCCAAAAGACCATTATAGATGGAGCCATCTGCTCATTCCCTGATTGAAAAATATCAGCACACACTGTTAAACGGAGGGGAAAAATGTCTATAATGCTGTATTTACAGATGCTTTGGCTGACTGCCCTGATGAAGCAGACCTCTTCATAACTGCACCAAAGAAGCTGGAAGCACTGAGTGGATCTTGTTTGAAAATCCCATGTAGCTTCAGACTCAAAGATGAACAGAAGTTTAAGAGCACAAGAAAAATCTTTGGAGTGTGGATAAAAAAGGATTCCAGAATTGTCATTTATCCAAACAATGTGATCTACAACAGTAGTGGAGCAGTTAACATCTATCCAATGAGTATTACTGGGAACCTGAGTCAGAGAGACTGCACCACTCTGTTTACTAATTTAACCACCACATACACAGACACATACTTCTTCAGAGTAGAGAGTGAACCATTCAAGGCGACAGCTCATTGTGATCCTCTTCAAATAACAGTCAGAGGTAAAGATTTTTTTCAAATTAGTTTATAGTTCAATATTTTAATAATCGCTCTTCATGAACTGGCATATATGTCTGTGGAGACCAAAATTAACAATACTATCATAATGAGTATCCAGACTGACAGCTGAATATACATATATTTATATTTCCATAATTCCATCAAAAGCTGTAAATAAAATTAGAATGAAATGATCTGCAAAACATTTACATCCTTTATTTAATTAATGTGACGAGAGGAAAACAAAGTTACTTTAAAGTAATATTCTTGGGTTTTTTTGGGTTTTTTTTGGTTTGTTTCAGAACAACACAGGCTTAAACTGTAGTAGTTAAGCACTTTTTTGCTACAGAGACATTCTGTTATTGCACTGTTTAGACACTGTGGTTTGACATTTTCATGCTGAAAAGACCATTTAGTGCCACCTATGTTTCTCCAAAGAAAGTTAAGCATGTGAACAGGTTAGAGTGTAGCACAATTGTAGTCTGTACTGGTAGGGCACTTATGAAGAGTGGAAATGTGGCCGGTTCAGATACCTGTGCAGGTATGGAGATGTCTAGGAGAAAAGACAGCTGAATTTTTAAACTGATTGTTTATTACAATCATGGAGACTGAGAGGATGCCTATGGAGAACAGGAGATAGAGATAGGTGAAAAAGATAGAGCCAGCAAAATAAAGTGGTTTTCAGAAGTGTTCCTGTGCCTATGCCATTAATGATTATTAGAGAAATTAAGAAACTAGAAAACCTTAAGTATTTAAAGTAAAGATTACTTCCAATTCATTGCATGGTGTTTTTCCTTTGCATTCTCTAGAGCATTTCTGTTTTTTTGGAAAAAGGTTTGTGATTTTTCTGCTGCTGTTATATTCATACCCACAGACTTCAGTGTTCACATGTCCAGTGTTGGGGAGTAACGGAATACATGTACCGCCGTTACGTATTTAAAATACAAAATATGAGTAACTGTATTCCGTTACAGTTACCGTTTAAAAGGGTGGTATTCAGAATACAGTTACTTTGTTGAAATAAATGGATTACACTGCGGTACTTTCCTGTTTCATTTTGTCGCGGGTCAGGACTGTTTGGGTTTTGTTTGACAGCTACGTTCTGCTGTTCCAGGCGGCAGCGTTACGGTTGCCATGGTTACAGGGCGACGCTCTCTCTCTCTCTGCGACTGTGTGTTTCCTGGGTGAGAGAGCACCTTTTCGTTGTTGTGCTAAGCTAACAGGCAGAATGCTACAAGCATAGCTCTAAAGAATGTAGCATCATGGGCAGTGTAGTCCGTGTTGCAGAGAGAATGGACTGCCATACACATTATGGGTCTGTGAGCGCGAGGAGGGAGAGAGAAAAAGGGGAGTGGAAAGGTACGAGTTGTCATCGAGGAAAAACGGGAGCTGGAAGCATGTAAATATAATAATAACCACTGCAGCCAAGAAGAGTGCCTGACGAGCCCAGTTGTAAGTAAGCTATTAAGACTCGACTGTACACCGTGTTCGTGTTTTCCTCCGAAAACAATAAGTTCCGTTGGAGCAGTCTTTCAACGCCTCTCTCTGTCTGTCGCAAGAAAAGTTGACCCACACAACAAAGTAAAGCTAGTTTTCGGCTACGAGCCGACAGGGACCCCGCCGTATTAGTCAGAGGTCCCTTTACTACAGTTCGGAGTCGTGGACCTTCAGTAATAGTAATAAATCACACAGCAATAGTACATTCACGTTGTTGTAAAAAGCATGATAATATATTAAGTAATCCAAAGTATTCAGAATATGTTACTGTCATTGAGTAACGTAACGGAATACGTTACAGAATACATTTTGGGGCATGTATTCTGTATTCTGTAATGGAATACATTTTAAAAGTAACCTTCCCAACACTGCACATGTCTTACCAGAGCTAAATTACCTCTTCGTGACTTGATGATCTGTGTTGTTTATATAGATATATCATTTCAAACCACAGATTCTCCTTGGAGGCCCAATATTACAATCCCAGGTGATCTGAAGGAGAAGGAGTCTGTCACTATAACCTGCTCAGCTCTCACTCCCTGTCCACACTCCTCTCCTCAACTCACCTGGAATCTCCAACAAGACTCTCACAACAAAATAGAAGAAAACACAGATGGAAGCTTTACAACTAAAATCCAGCAGAACATCACTCTGTCAGACACATATGATGGAAAGAAGATCAGCTGCTCTGCCAGATATCCTGTGAACCAAGGAAACGACACCAACACAGCAGAGACAGAAGAGACTCTCAGTGTTTCATGTAAGACAATCATAGTGTTTTTATGGATCCTGTGAGTAAACTATGAGTAATGGAATATTAAATGTTTATAATGGATAATAGGAATCCGTATTAGAGCTATTTCCCCCCTTTTTTTCCAGTGCTCCCCAAAGAAACCACAGCATTTATCAACCCATCAGGTTCAGTGCCAGCAGGCAGTCAGGTGAACCTAGCTTGTTATAGTAAAGCCAAACCGCCAGTCATCAGCTTCACCTGGTTCAAGAAGAGCAGAGATGGAGCTGTAAAAGTATCTGAAGGAGAGATTTACAGCTTCAATGTAACAGATGGAGGAGTTTATTACTGTGTGGCCACTAATGAGCTGGGTAATCAGACATCAGCAGAGATTTGTGTGAATACTGAAGGTAATGTTAACCAGTATTCATTCAACTGAATGCAAAGAGGCATTTGGCATTCCTGTTTATGGATTATTGTTGTCTTGTCTATGACACTCTTAAAGAATCTTTGTGATTGCTGATTGTTCGACTTTTCTTCAGGAAGGCAAACTTTAAAATCTTTTGTTTGAACATTCAGGTGGTATTGGTCTCTTTGCTCTACTGCAGACTGCAGGAATCACAGTGCTTGTGATCACACTGGCCATCTTTGAGTGGTGAGACAAATCTTTCTGTGATATTCTCATTTTTTAGTGTGTGTGGGCTACATTTCATGGATCTTTATTGTTCATCACTGCCAAACCAAACAGAAACTAAAGCTTTTTTTATTGTTTGTTTGTTTTTATTTCAGCTGCTTCAGATCAAGACGCTCCAACAAATCAGAGATAGGAATTTGCCAAATGAACACTTACTTAACAACTGAACAACTAAAGTCTATGCAAGTCGCAAGAGGAGGGGAAACTCCAGTTTAAAATACAATATGAAACTATTTTTTAACGCTTAAGAGTTGGTTAACAAGAATTTAGGATGTTTGTAGATTTCTTTATAGTGTGGTGTTCAAATATTTTTAGTCAAATTATTAAATAAAACAATGGCCATACTGGCTCAAAATGTATACCACCAGAGCTTAACTGGTTGCTTGTCTCACTCAGATTATTCATATTAGGACAGCATGCTTTTAAACCAGTTCATACTAGAACTGCCTCAGCACATATAAGGGATCACTGGTTAATAAATATAGATGATAGGAAACTAGACAGGGTTGTGCTTTTAGATGCTACTGTGTTCAAGGTCATTGACAACAGTGTTTTAATAACAAAATGAAATGTCTATAATGATGTGTTTTGTGTGTGTGTGTGTGTGTGTGTGTGTGTGTGTGTGTGTGTGTGTGTGTGTGTGTGTGTGTGTGTGTGTGTGTGTGTGTGTGTGTTTATGGTTGTGTGGATTTGTCACGTGTGTTGTGTTTTACTTTTTTGTAATACTTTTATGATCTTCTGCATGTAATCTGCCAGGCCCTACAGATGCAAATAATCTTAAGCTAACTCTGGTACAAAACATTGAATCACAACACTTGTGTTAATATTGTGCATTTTTCCTTTTCAAATAAAATCAATTAATAATAATAATTGAACCTAGGTGTTGTTGTATCTCAGATGAACAACTGTCTTTCTGGGTGATGGTGAGCATTTCTAAATAGCAGCTTTTCTGACAGTATGGAAAAATCTTGTGGCGTTCCAAAAGTGAATTGTTTTTTTTAATGATTTGCCGGCTGAGGTGGTTATATACACTGATGATCCTTTTTTTTGAGCATGACTAAAAATAGTAGAATTTCAATGTTGTGTTGAATAACATTACAACTGTTGTAATAAACAAAGTAATTACACAATTAGAACTCGAATAAACTGTTATTCTGGGTCGATCACACCAATTACCTAGATCATATTAACTGCAAGATGGCAACCCCCCCACCCCCCAATTTAACACTTTGAGTATGAATTAGATTCAGGTCTTCTCCTGTTCTTGCACAACTTGAAAGATCTGGCGTACTTCTTTTGTCATAAACCAGTGCATGCGAGGGTCCTTGGCTTCCTGGCTGATCAGTGAGGTTGTGTCATGGTCCTGGGTCTTTTGACCCAGCGTTTTAAGTTTGAGTTTATTTTGTTCATTAGGTTATCTAAGTTCATTTGGTTATTAGACTCCTTGTGTTTTCTTCCCCTGTATTTAAGCTTCCCCTCACCCTTCGTGTTTCATGCTGCGTGTCTTATGTTATCAAGTTTGTATTATTATGCCTAAGTGTTTCTAGTTCTTATTATTTTCCCCTCGTGTTTCCAACCATGTTAAATCTCCCCTGCTCTTCATGCGTTTCATGTCTGTGTCTTACATTGTCAAGTTCTGGTTGTCGTGTCTAAGTCTGCATGTTTCCTGTTTTATTTTGAAAAGGGGTCTTGTGTTCTGTGCTCATGCGGTTAGTTTTACTCTTGCCTGTGCATCATTATGTTTATCCTAGTCAGCTGTTTCCTCATGTGTCTCCACTTCCCCTAATCACCTGCTGTGTATTTAAGTCCTCTATTTTCAGTGTGTGATTGTCAGGTCGTCTGTTGTCCATGCCATGCCATGCCATGCCATGCCATGCCATGCCATGCCATGCCATGCCATGCCATGCCATGCTTCCAAGTTTCTTGTCTAGGTTTTTCTTATTGTTTGTGTTACGGCCTCCGGCCTCAGGTGGCCCCGCCTTCCTCTAGGTAAATCAATGTGTTCCAGGACTCGTGTGTGATTGGTTACTGGGAGACCCGTGCCAACCCTCACTTATGCAGAATGAAGTGTGCCAGACCACACGGACGATTGGCTGCCCCGGGATCCCATGATGCTCCAAGAGGCAATCAGTGGCTGATCGTACCCACCTGTGGCTACAAAAGGCTGGAGGTCCTTCACTCAGTGGCGGCTGCTTAGGACTGAACATGCAGTTTGCCCTTCATGCCTCCCTCGTCGATCTTTGTTGAACTTATTCATATTGCTGACCTTTGTCGAACCTTGGTGCATGCTTTAAACCTAGCCTGATTAGAGTTTTGAGCTGCTAGCTGGCTGTGAGTAGGATTGCGTGAAGCTGGCTTGCCTTAGTTAAAACCCTAGCTTTTATTTTGTGTGCGGCCAGCCTGCCTTAGTTACCCTTTAACTTTTACTCGTGACTGTTCTTTCTTTATGTAATAATTGTCTGCCCAGTGGTCTGTTGCACAGCCCTGTCGGTTTTCTGTTTAAAGTTTGGAATTAAAACCTTTTGCTTTACTCAGTTTTGTGTTGGGGGGCTCGTGTATGTTACTCCCTCCCTGACGCCTAGCAGAGGGGGTCGTAACAGTTTGTTTAGATTCCCCAGTTTAGGTTTGTGTTAATTTTGCTTCAGTTTGCCTTGCCCTTTGTTTGTACCTTTTCTACCAGCCATATTAAACGGCTCACCTTTTGTTAACATTCAAGTTTTGTTCCCTGTTCCTTGGAGTCTGCATTTTGGGTCCTTTTTTCAATTCATACAGTCTGCCCTCGCCAGACTGTGACAGGTTGAAAATGTAAGTACTGTACAGTAATTGTCGGGCTATAAGCCGCTACTTTTTGCACAAGCTTTGAACCCTGCGGCTTTTAGTCAGGTGCGGCTTTTCTATGGATTGTCCATGATTTTTGTCATATCGTAAGACGATTTGTTTTATTTTTTCCTCTGTTGTACGGCACTACGTTGCCTGGCGGAAGGGCATGTGATCAGACACACAGTATCGGGATTCAAGAGTGGTATGTTGGTCACATGTCCATCCGCCAGGCAACATAGTGCCGTACAAGTAGCACGAAAAACAAACTTCAAAGTAGCGCTACGCATTCAGCAGGAGGCGTGGATGATGAGCGGCGATAAACTTGCAAAAAGCAAGTTATGCTCAACTCCACCGGTGGAATCTGACAGCGTGGAAAAGTGTGAAAACATCCATGATCACCAACGGATTTCGTAGGCCTGGACTGCTGCATGATGGAGAGGAGGACACCGCCACGGCCCTTCTGAGGGTGTTTGACTCCAACACTGACAACGAGGATTTGTTTGGTTTTGAAAGTGACAATGAAGGAAAGAAGCGGAGAGTGGATGACGAAGCCACCCTGAGCCTGTTCATATCCGACACTGGAGAAGAGGACTTCAGTGGATTTAGTGCGCAGGAAGAAGAGAAGGATGGTGGTGAATGACTGACTTTTCTTCTTATTAAAGCCGTGTCACTGCACCTGAGGCAAAAAGGTAGTCCGAATCTAGAGGCGATCGATCGTTTGCTGTTGCTGCACCTGTGTTATGGAACAGCCTCCCGATTGGCATCCGGGAGTCTGATTCCATTTACTCCTTTAAAGCACGGCTTAAAACTTATCTCTTTAAACTTGCCTTCACTACTTGTTAAATGTTGACTTGTTAGCTGCGATTCATTGCATTTATTTTTATTATTTCTTTCTTTCTTGTTGTTCTCTATCATGGCGGCATAGAGTCTGTTTAACCTATGTGCTGCAGTCTATTCTATTAGTGGCTCTTATCTGTGAACATTGTCTGCTGTTCTTATTAATTTGATATTAATGCTCTTAACTGTATTATTTTATTTATTTATTTTTTTAAATTTTTTTCTTTTATGTAAAGCACTTTGGTATGCCTAGGCTTTTAATGTGCTCTATAAATAAAGGTTGTTGTTGTTGTTGTTGTTGTTGTTGTATTTTTCTGGTGTGCTGTAGGTTATTGTTATGTACTACATTTGTTACTCATTTATGAAGCACAGTACATGTTTCGTACTTGTAATTACCGCTACTTGTACATATACCTAAAATGTTATGCAAATATGTACTCATAACTTGTTTTTCAAAATATTAATAGAAGTGATGTGTCTCCAAACAGCCATCTCTTTCCTGACAATTCCCTTTGTGCATATTCTCTTACATATGATAAGTCAACATTGAAACACCTGCGGCTTTTAGTCAGGTGCGGCTAATGTATGTACAAAACAGGATTTTCCCCTGATTTTAGCTTGTGCGGCTAACAGCGAACACCATGAGACCGGACAGTGTGCGCACCGCGGATGACGTCAGTGCGCACACTGTGTCTGAGGAGGATGTGCGGAAGTGCTTCAGGAAGGTGAACGCACGCAAAGCTACTGGTCCGGACGGGATTCCCGGCCGCGTCCTCAGGTCATGCGCGGCTCAGCTGGCTGGAGTGTTCACGCACATCTTCAACCTTTCCCTCTCTCTGTCTGTAGTCCCAGCCTGCTTCAAAATGGCCACCATCGTCCCTGTACCCAAATCCTCCACCATCTCCTCATTGAACGACTGGCGACCTGTAGCCCTGACCCCCATCGTAAGCAAATGCTTCGAGAAGCTGGTCAGGGACTTCATCTGCTCTGCACTACCCGACTCACTGGACCCTCTACAGTTTGCATACCGCCACAACAGGTCCACTGATGATGCCATAGCCCTGACACTACACACTGCCCTGTCACACCTGGAGAAGAGAGACACGTATGTGAGGATGCTGTTTGTAGATTACAGCTCAGCATTCAATACCATCGTTCCCTCGAAGCTGGACAGGAAACTGCAGGATCTAGGACTGAGCAGCTCCCTCTGCAGCTGGATCCTTAGCTTCCTGTCTGACAGACGCCAGGTGGTCAGACTAGGCAGCATCACCTCATCCCCCATCACACTGAACACTGGTGCTCCACAGGGGTGTGTACTGAGCCCTCTCCTGTACTCACTCTACACCTACGACTGCACAGCCACTAACAGCTCCAACATCATTGTGAAGTTTGCGGACGACACTACAGTGGTGGGTCTTATCACCAACGGTGATGAGACGGCTTACAGGGAGGAGGTCAGCGCCCTGACCCACTGGTGTCAAGACAACCATCTCACCCTCAACGTCGCAAAGACAAAGGAGTTGATAGTGGACTTCCGGAGGTGCAGAGAAGTACACACCCCCATCACCATCAACGGCGCTGCTGTGGAGAGAGTGAGCAGCTTCCGGTTCCTTGGCGTACACCTGGCTGAGGATCTTACGTGGTCAGTACACACAAACAAAACAGTGAAGAAGGCGCAGCAGCGCCTCTTCTTTCTCAGGAGACTGAAAAGATTCGGCATGAGCCCCCGCATCCTCAGGACCTTCTATCGCTGTGCCATTGAGAGCATCCTCACTGGATGCATCACCACCTGGTATGGCAACAGCACCGCCTACAACTGCAAAGCTCTCCAGCGAGTAGTGCGGTGCTCTGAACGGATAATTGGAGGTGAGCTTCCCTCCCTCCAAGACATCTACAGGAAGCGGTGCCTGAGGAAAGCGGGGAGGATCATCAAGGACTCCAGTCACCCCAGCCATAAACTGTTCAGACTGCTTCCATCAGGAAGGAGGTTCTGCAGCATCCGGTCCCGTACCAGCAGACTGAGAGACAGCTTTTTCCATCAGGCCATCAGACTGCTGAACACGTCATAGACACCTCAGCTTCACTACTGGAACTTCAACATTATGCACTCCACACTGTATATAAATGCCACTTGTTTTGCACATATTCAACTCTGTATATTTTATATATTTTATTATTATTATTATTATTATTATTTTATTTTATTTTTTTACTATTTAATTTGTAAAAATGTGTATACACACACACACACACACACACACACACAGGAAAATATTTAGTATACACATCCAGAAATGCATACACTATTATATATTGTACATATATTTATTAGTTTCAGGTTGGCCATTCTTGTATTTTGCTCGTTTGTGTTGTTGTGTTTGCACATCTCTGTTGCTTGTGGGGCTCGCACACAAGAATTTCACTCGCATGTGCTGTGCCAGTGTGCCTGCACATGTGATGTGACAATAAAAAGTGATTTGATTTGATTTGATTTGATTTAATATTCAGGTGCGCTTTGTAGTCCGAGAAATACGGTAAGTTGCACGAGAGCTGCACTGTGAGTGTCACAACTAATTTGTGATGTTACTATACTATACTAGCAAGTCCAAAGACCAGCCAAGGATTGGTTAAGGCCCAGCTGGGAGCCCATCACAGATCTGCTGTCCATTTTAAGTTGCTGTATCTGTACTATAGTAGCAAAACGTGACATGTAATGCATGTGAGACAAGGTGGAAGCTGGTCTTCTTCTCAATTATATGACTATAAAGCACCTGTTAGCTCAGTGATCTGCCATCAGCAACAGGAAGCAACTATCAAAGTTGGATAACAACAGGCTACAATACAAGGGAAACAGCACTGACCAGTATGGACTTAATGAGTAAATCCTGGTATATGTCAAAGGTCATAACTCCAGTGAACACGTCTCCATTGCATTGAGTCCAGTGGTGGTTTGCTTTATGCCACTGTAGTCCATGCTTTGCATTGTGCTTGGTGATGTAATGATGAAGCTGCTCAAACATGGAAACCCATTCCACGAAGGTCTCTACATGAATGATGTCAAACTCATTTTACATTGCAGGTCACATATAGCGCTCTTGTCACGGCGAGTGAGAGGAGCCGTGCGGAGGAGGAAAAGGAGGATCCACACGCAGGCAGTCGTGAAGGTGTAAAAGGTGATTTATTGAACACAAAAAGAGAGGCAAACGGCAACACGGAGAACTAAACTATACTGGGAAACAACCAAAACTACAAAGCACAAACCTGAATGAGAGCGGGCGGAAACAGATGATGGTTGACTGCAGGGAAACACACAGATGAGGCAGGGTAGAAACACAGACGGACCAGCAACAACAATGACGGAAGACATGACTTAAATACACAGAGAACCACAGGGGAATTACACACAGGTGGTGGACACAGCTGGGAATAATCAACAAGACGAGACAAAGGTAAAACTGAACACACTCACATGAGACGCAGACCTTCACAATAAAACAGGAAACAAAACACACTTTACTAAGACACAGACTAGACAGAGACAGACTTGAAATGACATATGAAACTAAACCCACATCTTAAACCCAGATAAACAGAAACATGGAACTCTAATAATAGACATAAACATTACCATAACACGACAAGAGAACAAGAACACAATCCCTGATGCAAACTTAAATCAAAACACAATAAACTCAAAATACTGGGTCCAACGGACCCAGAACCGTGACAGTACCCCCCCTCTAAGGGCTGGCTCCCGACAGCCCTAAACAAAATAAAAAAGCATGAAGCACCAAGCCAGGGCGGGCGGAGGGGGTCCAGGAAGGAGGGTCCGAAACAAAAAACAAGGAGCACAAGAGACCAGAACAAACCAAAAACAGGTCAACACAAAACAAGACTATTCACTAGTCCACAGCAAAGCACGGGGGTCGACCGTGCACACGGCAATGGTGGCGACGGGCAAACAGTTCTGGAGGCCGACCGTGCACACGGCAACGGCGGCGACGGGCAAACAGTTCTGGAGGCCGACCGTGCGTGCAGCAACGGCAGCGAGGAAGCAGGTCCGGGGGCCGGCCGTGCGGACGGCAACGGCGGCGCGAATGCAGTTCTGGAGGCCGGCAATGCGGAAGGCAGTGGCGGCGGGTAGGAGGTCGTCCACGCAGAAGGCGGGGGTGGCAACAGAAGTCCGGAGGGCGGCCACGATGCCAGCGGCGGCGACAAACCTTTTCCGGAGGCCGTCCCCGAAGGCCATGATCCCACCTTATAGGCCTGGAAAATGGCCGGCAGAGGCTAGGCGGAACAGGTCGAGCTGGCTCTGACAGCGGCGTGGCAACCACAGGACCAGACGAGGCAGGACCAGACGAGGCAGGACCAGGCGTGGATGAAGGCACGGAGGCTGGACCAGGCGTGGATGAAGGCATGGAGGCTGGACCAGGCGTGGATGAAGGCACGGAGGCTGGACCAGGCGTGGATGAAGGCATGGAGGCTGGACCAGGCGTGGATGAAGGCACGGAGGCTGGACCAGGCGTGGGTGATGAAGGCACGGAGGCCGGACCAGACGAGGCTGATGAAGGCACGGAGGCCGGACCAGACGAGGCTGATGAGGATGCTGAAGCTGGACCAGACGAGGCTGAAGTGAAGGCTGGACCAGACGAGGCTAAAGTGAAGGCTGGACCAGACGAGGCTGAAGCTGAAGCCGAAGCGGAGGCTGGACCAGGCGAAGCTGAAGCTGAAGCCGAAGCAGAGGCTGGACCAGACGACGGCGTGGGCGGAGCTGATGGAGCAGCAGGCAGCTGAATGGGCCCCTCGGACCCTCCAGCGGAGACGGGAGGCTGGACGGGCCCCTCGGACCCTCCAGCTGACGTGGCATGAGGCTGGTGCGGTTCTCCTGAACCCCCAGCTGACGTGGCATGAGGCTGGACGGGCCCTCGGGCCCTCCAGCTGACGTGGCATGAGGCTGGACGGGCTCCTCGGGCCCTCCAGCTGACGTGGCATGAGGCTGGTGCGGTTCTCCTGAACCCCCAGCTGACGTGGCATGAGGCTGGACGGGCTCCTCGGGCCCTCCAGCTGACGTGGCATGAGGCTGGACGGGCTCCTCGGGCCCTCCAGCAGACGACACTTGAGGCTGGCTGGGTTCTCCCGAACCCCCAGCTGAGACGACACTTGAGGCTGGATGGGCTCCTCAGGCCCTCCAGCCGACGAGGCAGGACGCTGGCTGGGTTCACCTGAACCCCCAGCTAACATGGCCTGAGCCTGGACGGGCTCCTCTGGCCCTCCAGTGGAAACAGACACTGAAGCAGCAGGTACGGAGACCTCTGCCAGTGTGGACACTGGCTGGGACTGAGCAGCACAGTGGCTAAACTCAGGCAGCAACAGTGGGATGCAGTCCTCAGAGGGCTGAAAGTGTTCCCCAATACGCTCAGCAGAGGACTGAGGCGGACGGGTGAACTCACTTGAACTCTCAGGGGGTGCTGAGAGCTGAGACTGGTCAGGTGAGTTCTCCGGTGAGGCTGCTGGCACTGGCGTCTTGATCTCTAGAGGTCCAGAGTTGGCTGGTGACTGACACCCAGCCTCTGGGGAGGCCCTAGAGGGAGCAACTGTCTCTGACATGGCCAGCGTAAGAGAACCAGCAGATGTTGTGGTGGAGTGTGTTCCCTGCTTGTAATGAACAGATGAAAAACAGTTCTTTTCGGGTTGAATGGACTTAACTTGTTGTGCAGGAGGAGTTGGTGAAGATGATGGCTGAAAAGGTGGCTGAGCTGATAATAAGGCTGATGAGTCTTCTACCAACTGAGCTATTGACTGGGCTATGGATTGTAACATAGTGTCTACTAAGTCTGGCTGAGACTGTAACTGGGCTATGGGTAGTGAGGCTGAATGTGATGGAGGTGACGGCTGGGCAGCTAACTGAGCTTCTGGCTGGGAAGCTAACTCAACAAACCCAGCCCCGGTATAAACAGTCACAAGATCTGGCGAAACAGACAGTGTGTCTTTTCCACTCACCACAGCCGGCAACTCAGGAGTCCTAATCTCCGGCTGTGGGGTGACGCGCCAGCGGCGCGATCGTCGCTTCCTTCCGGGCAAAACCTCCGGCGGGCCGGGCAAAACCTCCGGCGGGCCGGGAAAAACCTCCGGCGGGCCGGGAAAAACCTCCGGCGGGCCGGGAAAAACCTTCACCGCCCGGCTGGGTTGGGAAGCGGTAGCGGCTGGAGGATGGAGGTGAAGTTCGTGGAGAACGTAATCCTGCACGAGCGGATGCAAAGAGTCCAGTAGCCAGGGATAACAGGTAAGGAGGTGTTGTAGATAGGCTTCCACGGAGTGAAGAGGCGCCCCTCCCTCATGCTCAAGCAGCCGGTAAACCAACTTAGAGGCGGAGCGGATAACGGCCTCCTGAAGCTCCCTGGGTGGGGTGACTGCCGCTGGATCCATATCTGGCTGGTCCGTACTGTCACGGCGAGTGAGAGGAGCCGTGCGGAGGAGGAAAAGGAGGATCCACACGCAGGCAGTCGTGAAGGTGTAAAAGGTGATTTATTGAACACAAAAAGAGAGGCAAACGGCAACACGGAGAACTAAACTATACTGGGAAACAACTAAAACTACAAAGCACAAACCTGAATGAGAGCGGGCGGAAACAGATGATGGTTGACTGCAGGGAAACACACAGATGAGGCAGGGTGGAAACACAGACGGACCAGCAATAACAATGACGGAAGACATGACTTACACAGAGAACCACAGGGGGAATTACACACAGGTGGTGGACACAGCTGGGAATAATCAACAAGACGAGACAAAGGTAAAACTGAACACACTCACATGAGACGCAGACCTTCACAATAAAACAGGAAACAAAACACACTTTACTAAGACACAGACTAGACAGAGACAGACTTGAAATGACATATGAAACTAAACCCACATCTTAAACCCAGATAAACAGAAACATGGAACTCTAATAATAGACATAAACATTACCATAACACGACAAGAGAACAAGAACACAATCCCTGATGCAAACTTAAATCAAAACACAATAAACTCAAAATACTGGGTCCAACGGACCCAGAACCGTGACAGCTCTTTGATCTTAAGTGGGCAGGACCAGCCCCACGCCCCTGGTACGGGGGGCAAAAGGGAGAAGATCATGTTTAATCAGTTATAACATGGGGTCAGAAACAGTCCTGACATTTATGGTATCCACAGAAACCTCTGAACCTCAGCTAAAATCTCATATAAACCATATAAAAGAGCAGTTACGTAAATGCACAAAAGTCCACTAAACAAACAAAACCAAACCAGAAATTCTTCAGACTTAATGTAACTGGCTAAAGAAAGCCTAGTTAGCTATCACGGATTCCTCACACCAAGTTTTGCCACGCTCTGATCATAATTCACTGAAGGAGCTGCAAAAGACAACCACAAATGTGCTAAGACAGAAATTGGCTTACCATCTTGATTTCCTCCGTCATTTTCGCTGGTTGCCGATAGCCTTATGATTATCACCACCTACCATGGCTAACTAGCTGCATCAGAGCCACTTCCGTCAACAACCTCCATTTTAGACCCAGCTACAGACACGTGACTGGATAGATGCCACATGCAGTAAATTTGGGCCCCCGTGGGGTTTGGCCTTGCAACTTGTAATTGGTTGAAGTGACGTGAACCTGGCATTATTACTGTGATCCTATTGGCTCAAATGATTAAAAGAAGGTGTCAATCATGCAAATTGGCCAAAAGAAACCAAAGTTATAGCCCCTCAGAGTTTAAAGGGCCAGAGGCCAGTTAATTGCTCTATGTGCACGGCACAAAAGGCCCATTGCCAAGTGAATGTGTAGTTGTTGGAGTGATTTCGTTAAAAGTTGTGATTGTTGTGTTTACAATTTGTAAACCTTGTCTTGAACTGCACTATTAGATATTTTTCGGTTAATCCCTACATGTAGGATGTTGGGGGAAGCTATTATCTATAGTGTTTAACTGCAGGAACATTGCATGAAATATTCTGGTTTCCTTATTTAGTAAGGAATGTTTACTTCCTGCCATTTATGGGCTCACCTGTGCTTGTATATGGTGGACCGTTAAATGGGTTAAGCCATATATTGGGTGAGGGCAGATGACCCTTTTATGACTAGAGATGTTGTTAAAATGGTTGTAACCAGGAAGTCATGCACATAGACACACATGCACACGCATGCACTCACATGCTCGCACATGCATGCACACACACACAGTGGCTTAGCTTTTACGACGCACTATATTTGTTTTACAATGGGGTGTTTGTGTAACTGTTGTCACTGAGTAAAAGTTGGAGGGGGGGCTGTTTTTTTTAAGTTGGCTTGGATCAGGTGGGGAGCTTGTAGCTCCAAGATCCTGATAATAAACTTAAATCATTTCTGCTCTTTAATACCTGAAAAATTCAACTGACATGTTGTCGATTGTGTGCCGAAATTGGACATTTTTGTACAAAGTCTGGGTATTTATGTATCCGATCGTTCAGTCAGCTGTGTCTGGGCCTAAACTCTGCTGCAGGTCCATATATCAAATGATCACTATGGCATTACTGAGAGTTAAAACACTGTCTTAAGTCTTTCATCTTTAATAAAATGATCAGCGTTCTGCTCTACCAGGTGTAACAACTGAGTTTAACATCCAGGTATCCATGAAAATGGAATTTATGACATTTAACGGAGTTAGAAGTTAGCAGGAAGTTAGCTCACTAGCTTCCATCTAAATACAATATAGCATGTCCTGACTGCGGGGTTTTGGAAACAAATTAAAACGTACAGCTTTCTTATCACTTCCAACATAAATGAAGACAGAAAACTAAACAGCAGTGACGTTTGTAGGCTTACTGAAGTTTGGCTAGCTGGTATATAATGATGTGCTACGTGACCGCTAGCGACACAGCTATGTTAGCATAATATAAACAAGCTAACTTTTTTTCTACTCGATAAAAGTTAACGTGAGGGTTCTCAGTGGTCAGGAACAAATGTAATCGCATGGCAGGATGCTGTAAAAGGACCAAACTTCAGCCAGGAGAACAACTGAGATAATCCATCCACAATACGAGGTTAGTCATTCATTTACTGCTGCATGGGCTGTGCTGTAGTTACATCCTAAGGTTTTAAAAACTGAGCTTAAATAAATGATTAGCGGTAATAAAAGCCGAGGGAGGTCAACGGTGATCACTGACTTTTTTTAGGAGCTTTTTGAGATTAAATAGAAGAAAATACAAAGCATTAAACATGTTAACAACACAAAAGCCATATTAAATGCAGACTACTTTAGCCCGGAAGTAGGATTCGTCACGGCATCACTTAATAATCGGATAGACAGTGCTGTCATTTTTCACTGTTTCACTTCAGAAACATAAATCTTTGAACAGATGATGTTTATATGTTAGTTACTGAATTTCTGGACTATGTAATGTAAAATGAAGAATATTTTTAAAAGGGTTATATGCTAAAATAAATAAATAAACAAATTGGGTGAGGAAAAAATTAACTTACTTTTTCTGTGTTCCAGTGTTAGTAACTTTGACACACTAACATCTTCTGCAATATTTACACCTCTGATGGAATTTCACAAGTGTTAGCTTTATTTTGATACCAAGATTATAGACACAGGGATTATAATTGCAGAGAAATAATCAATTAATTTGGGGTGTTTCATTTTTGAGCAGGAAGCTCAGAAAAACCCTTGGGGGCTTAAGAGGTTAAGACAAAGACCATTACCAGTGTTGCCAACTCCTCAGTAAGGAAAATCGCTATTGGCTGTCCTAAAAGTCGCTAGAAGTCGCTAAATGACGTCATTGCCTAATTTGCATAATTGGTCATGCTAATCTAATTGTAACCTATGTTGTTGGAGAGAGAAATAACATCGTGGAAGAGACATAAAGTGAGTAAAAAACGTCCTAAATGCATTTAGAGTTTATTTAGAACTACAAATTAAATTTCTTTTAGCAATTATTGTTTTTGTTAATGTCACAATTCCAACCCTGCTCCTTTACTGGACCGGCAAAAGTGACCCAAAATAGGCCCTCTGGTGGAGTTACTTTGTGTGTGTGTGTTTATAAGTAGTTTTAAACCTTGTGATCCACAAAACAGCATAAGAGTAAAAGAGTAAAAGAAGAACTGACTGCGTTACAGCACCCGCTGCTTGTTGAGGGTAAAAGCGATACGCGCGTTCACGTCTTTTTTTAGCGACTTTTTTTAGAAAAAAAGTCGCTAAGCGTAAGGGGTCTGAAAACTCGCTAAATATAGCGACAAAGTCGCTAAGTTGGCAACACTGACCATTACATTCACTGAGATCTGATTTTGAGGAACAAACCAATTCTGTTTTAGATTCTATTAAATAAGTCTACTAGATGAACTAATTACAGATTTATAATCATTTTGCATTTAGACCAGT
The DNA here is from genome assembly GCF_964374335.1 of Astatotilapia calliptera. NCBI lineage: Eukaryota > Metazoa > Chordata > Actinopteri > Cichliformes > Cichlidae > Astatotilapia > Astatotilapia calliptera. The sequence continues at coordinate 12,796,797 of NC_137430.1, read as the reverse complement.
TAAATTAGAAATGATTTATCATTGAGTGTATCTAGAAAAACTTCGTTATATTAGATGGTGGGGTTTAATAGCTTATATTTCTTATGTCATATTCATTATTATTTTAGCATCTATATTTGAATTCATGGCTTAATTAAAAATGGCTGAATATTTATTGAGCTCAGATATAAAATTGTTTTTGTCCACAACTAAACTCATGTGTCAAAAGACAAATGCCTGGTGTTGCTGCTCAACAACCAAATTGTACTGTTACTGTGCCCTTTCTCACACTTTGTGATTTATTTTAGTTCTGATGCAGTTGCTGCAGATTTGCTACAAGATAAATGTAAATGTAAGTGCTTGTGACAGAGGGACTTCACTGTGACTGGATTTTGAGGAAGTTGGTCAACAAAGTCTTTTGTGTCGATTCATGAGAGTAAATATCAGCTAAAAATTTCCACCAAATGAATATATGAAATGTATTTAATAACATAAACATGCATTTTTAATGAAACAAGGAAAGTGAATAAAAAAAAATCACTTTTCAGGAAATTGGTATCTTACTTATCCTTTCTGCATCATTTGTGTTTTCTACATACATGTGTATATAATTCCTAGTAATCAATAATTATTTCATGTTGATTAATATATTCTATAAAAGTTTGCAAGCTTGAAAAAAACTAAAGTGAATAAAGAGGTCTTTGAGGGTGTGTAGGTAATTTGTGTCTTTAAATGTACTGTCTGCCTTCCTCTATCACAGTATGCAGCAGAACTGAAGACTTTTTCTCAGAGGCATCAGGTGACGCCTACAACAGCTTTGTGACTTTAATGCACATAAACAGCATGTTCTCTTTCTGTACTTCCTTCTTTCTAACATTGGTTGGGCAACACAGTTCACTGTAATTCTTCTAAAACTGTAAAGTGATAAGACTACAGTTGGGCTTGTTTGGTAAGGAAACATTTTATTGCTTTTATTCAGTAACTTTTTATATTTCTTTTACTACACTGACAGGTACGTGTAAAGTAATTTTATTTACTGATGTTTTAGTTTTACTGCTTTGTGTTACATTTTTCTTTATTTCAACATAGCACTACAAGAAAAGAAAACAAGAGATGTACAAATCGAAAACACTAAAAAAAAAGTACAGTGTTAGAGCTTCATACGTGAAATTGTCTTTTTTTTTTAATCCAGGCAGTAGAGTAGTCTGTGTGTGAACATGGAGACAGTCAGCATGTTACTGATTGTCCTCTTTGTTTCAGGTGAGTATTTCAGTTATTTTAAAGGCATTATTAGAGTAATTTTACATCATGAACTTCATGTAGTAACAAAGAAAACATGGAGCTACGGTTTGTGCTGACTTTAAATTAAAATGTTTTAAGTGGTGTTTTAAGTGTTGGCACTTTCAAGCATTACAATAGACAAGCGTTGAAACTCTGACTATGAATATTTTCATTTTACATCCAAACAGCAGATGGTGGCTGAAATGTTCCTGTTATCGCTGGATTATCAGCTAAATGTTTAATTTTACAAGAAAATATTCACATACAAAAATATTAACTCCCTAAATAAATTGTTTGTAAAGTTGTGTTTGGGCATAAAGAAACATGTAGTCAACTAAGATTAATTTGTGAATTGATTAATAATTAAATTGTATTTACAGATGCTTTGGCTGATTGTCCTAATAAAACAGACCTCTCCATAACTGCACCAAAGAAACTGGAAGCACTGAGTGGATCTTGTTTGCAAATCCCATGTAGCTTCAGACCCAAAGATGAACAGAAATTTATCAGCACAAGAAAAACCTTTGGAGTGTGGATTAAAAATAAATCCCAATTTGACAAATATCCAAACAATGTGATCTTCAACAGTAGTGGAGCAGTTAGCATCTATCCAATGAGTATTACTGGGAACCTGAGTCAGAGAGACTGCACCACTCTGTTTTCTAATTTAACCACCACATACACAGACACATACTTCTTCAGAGTAGAGAGTGAACCATTCAAGGCAACAGCTGCTTGTGATCCTCTTCAAATGACAGTCAGAGGTAATAGTGTTTTGTTTTTGTTTTTCCAGTATTTTGTTTTGCCTATTAATAAACCTTCATTCAGGACTTTGATGTATTGTTTGATTATAATCAATATCTGTTGAGCAAATTTTGTGTTACAGTAGTAATGATTGTCCCAGCATGACACTCAGAAGATTGCTTGTTTTTTATGAATTCTACTCTGCCTTTATTTTAAGGACTTGATAACATTTATAAATCAAAGTATGAATTTAGAACAAGTTTGCAGATTTGAATCAGTGGTACAAATGTCACTGTGATTTTATAATGAATATGTATGTGAAACCACAGACTCTCCTTGGAGGCCCAATATTACAATCCCAGGTGATCTGAAGGAGAAGGAGTCTGTCACTATAACCTGCTCAGCTCTCACTCCCTGTCCACACTCCCCTCCTCAACTCACCTGGAATCTCCAACAAGACTCTCACAACAAAATGGAGCAAAACACAGATGGAAGCTTTACAACTAAAATCCAGCAGAACATCACTCTGTCAGACACACATGATGGAAAGAAGATCAGCTGCTCTGCCAGATATCCTGTGAACCAAGAAAACGACACCAAGACAGCAAAGACAGACGAGACTCTCAGTGTTTCATGTAAGACAATCAGAGTTTGTTGTTGAACTGAATCCTTCAGGACACCATGGTATATGGGATATCACTTTCTCTCTTTTATTTCTCCAGATGCTCCTAAAGACACCTCAGCATCCATCAGTCCATCAGGTTTGGTGTCAGCAGGCAGCTGGGTGAAGCTGACCTGCTCCAGCAGAGCCAAACCTCCAGTCAGCAGCTTCACCTGGTTAAAGAAGAGCAGAGATGGAGCTGTGAAAGTATCTGAAGGAGAGATTTACAGCTTCAATGTAACAGATGGAGGAGTTTATTACTGTGTGGCCACTAATCATCTGGGTAATCAGACATCAGCAGAGATTAACATGACTATTGGAGGTAAAATTACTCACCAGTTATTTTTAAAAAATTTATTTCATTTATTTATTTAGGACAGTGTATGTTAATGAATATACATGTAAAAAAAATACATGAATGTAAACATACCAGATTATAGCCAAGGGCTAATTTCCATCTGTTGTCCATAAAACATAAAAAAAATAGACATAATAATTCATAAAAAATCATAATTCATTCATAATAAAAACTCCATCACCAAACTCACGCATACACACCATTTTATTCCCAAATAAAACATTAAAACTATAAAACTTATACATGATCACACACCTGATTTGTCCATAACCAGTTTTTAACCTGTGCCTTAAACAAGTTGAACGTCGAGCATTCTCTAATGGATTGAGGAAGACTGTTCCACAGATGGCCACCCTGGACAGAAAGGACGTTCTGCCCAAATGATGTCCGTCTGTGGGGTATAAACAAGTCTCCTCAGGTTGTAGCTCGAGTGGTCCTGTCTGAGCTTTCTTTATGCCTAATGAACTGCTTTAGTGGTGGTGGAGCAAGGGAGTGTAAGACTTTATATATTAAACACACTCTTTTAAGTTTCACTAAGTTATTGAAGTTCAGTAATTTATGTTTTTTTTAACACATGACAGTGGTGGTGGGAAGTCGTGTTTTTGTCAAGTAGTTTTAAACTCCTTTTTATAAATGTTTTCAATAGTTTTAAGTGTTGTTGGACAAGCAAGTGACCAGGACGAAGTTTTTGCAACATTCATCTTTAAATTATTACGTATATGATTAAAATTTCGATTATTAAATTTAAGTACCTGGGACACTTTATTTATGTGACTCTTGAAGGATAATGTTGGGTCTAGAATGACCCCAAGATATTTAAGTTCTGGAGGTAATTCAAGCTCTACTCCATGCAGGAATGTGTTTGACTGCTTCAAGTTTAAGGGGTGTTTTGAAAAATACATGCAGACAGTTTTTGAGGTGTTCAACATTAGGCATGAGTCCTCCAGCCAGCTATGCATTAATGCTAAAGCAGCTGTAAGATCTTTTGCCACCTGCTGGACACTATTTGCAGTATCTGTAGAGTGATGTGCCCGAAAGCCAAACTGCAATGGATGTAATGAGGGTTGGGTGTTTTCTAGGTGAGCAGTGAGGAGTTTAACCACCCACTTCTCAGCTATTTTAGATATGACCGGGAGTATGCTTATGGGGTGATAATTAGCCATATCAGTCTTCACACCTGCTTTGAAAATTGGTGTAACTGCAGCAATTTTCCAATCTGTTGGAACAATGGAGTGTTCGAAAGACATATTCAAAACATGAGTTGTTGGACGTACAAGCAAATTCATATGTTCCTTTAGGAAATTTGTGTTAATACCATATACATCAAGTGCTTTAGATTGTTTTAAACCTGTAATTAGTTTAGCAACTTCAGTGTCTGAAATATGAGTAATGGTGAACAAATTTTGACAGCATCATTCACACTATCAGAGCATACGACTGAGTCAAAGCTCTGACTGATTTCCTTAACAGATGAAATAAAGAAAGTGTTTCAGTTAATGGCAATAGATAGAGGCTCTCTAACAATAGAGTTATTTACATAAAGTTCAATTGTATTTTTGCTTTTGTTTGAATGATGGCCAAGTAATTTATTTAAGTGTTGCCAGATAATTTTACCATTACCTTTGGCTCTTTCAATTACATTTATAAAAAAATTTGCTTTGGCTTGTACTCAAACTTCTTGTTACTTTGTTCCGCATTGAAGCAAATCTCTGTCTATCTAGAGTTAGACCTGTTTTCAGGAACTGCTTTAGTAATTGATCTCTTGTTTTCATTAGATTCTTCCACTCTTTGTTTAACCCTCTCAAGGGCGTTGCAGATTTGCAACAAGTAAAAGCTAACAACCTGATTACCCCACATCCATATTTTATGAGTTTTTTTACTCAGAAGTACCACTGCAGGTATTCTCAAAAACTTAATTTGAGCCTGAGAGAGTTAACCAGGGCAGATTAGATGTCTTTATTTTTTGTCGACCTCTAATGGAGTATGTCGATATAACATCCTTGACAGTGTCAGTGAAGTGACTGCTGCAGAATTGTGGATCTTCACTACACAATAAACGCTCCCAGTTAGCTGATGCTAATGCTTCTGCTACTTTTGTTGCTGACTTCTTGGTATAAATTCATAAAAGGATCTCCTATTAGATGAACTATGAAAGTGATTCTTAACCCGTGATTTTAAAAGTTTTCTAGAAAATAATATACAATTGTGGTCTGAAATACCAGTGATAAAATTATAAGATTTAATAATTTGCTCGGGCTTATTGCTGAAAAACACATCTATTTTAGTTCTAGAGTGTCTCGTTATTCTTGTGGGTTGTTCAATGTGTTGAGTAAAGTTTAAAGTCTCCATTATGTCCTTGAGTGTTTTTCTGTTCTTTTAACAGTCCCAGTTGACATTAAAATCTCCCATTACAATTATTTCATTAGACTTATTATTTATAGTATGATATTTAAGTAATATCTGTACTTGTTCATAAAAAATATTCTTTGCGGAAGGAGGGCGATATAAACAGATCAACGTAAATGACATTTCTGGGGAAAGAGTGATTTTAACAGAAATATGTCCTATTTCAACATCTATTGGTGAACTAAGTAAAGAGCAATCCAGGTGTGTTTTTTACATACATAAGTATTCCTCCTCCTCTTGTTCCAATTCTATCCCTTCTGAATACTGTGTACTCTGGAAAGACAACCGCAGACTCAGGAGAAGAACTTGTGAGCCAAGATTCAGAGATACCCAAAATAGAAATATTGGAATTGCTTAGAATATGTTCCAGTTGCTCATGCTTTGGTAACATACTGCGAATGTTAACGTGTCCACATAGAAGCCCCTTTGGTTTATTTTTAGTGTCTTGCAGATCATTGTTCCTCTGTAACTTTTAATAGCAGGATTTCTTGTCCTTTTGTTGACAATGCTATGAGCATTTAATGATGAGAAACCCTTTATCGGAGACTGTAGTTGGGGTACAGCAGGTGGAAGCCCAGGCAGCCGAGGTGGAGGCCCAGGCAGCCGAGGTGGAGGCCCGAGCAGCTGACGTGGAGGCCCAGGCAGCCAAGACTGAAACCCAGGCAGCTGAGGTGGAAGCCCAGGCAGCCGAGATGGCGGCCCAGGCAGCTGAAATGGAGGCCCAGGCAGCTGATGAAGAAACCCAGGCAACTGAGGCGGCCCAGGCAGCCGAGGCAGAAACCCAAGCAAATGAGGCGTATTCCCAAGCAGCTGAGGTGGTAACCCAAACAGCAGAAGCGGAGGCCCGGACAACAGGGGCGTAAACACTATTAGTTGCAGATGTAGCCTTACTAATTGGGACGGTGGTTGGAGCACAGTTAGTTGAGGTGGGAAGCAATGCAGAGACAGCTGTGCCCATAGGCTAACTAGCCTAATTAGCTGTAGCCAGTCCAAATCACTAATGTTTGAATTAGGTCCAGGATTTAGTTCTATATCACCAGCCAAAAGTACCATCAGAACAAGTTTCAGAATCTCCAGGGACAATTGTGGTGTATTTAATTGTTCATGTTTACCTGGGGGTGGTCTAGCATGACCAAAATCCAAGAATCTTGTGAACAAAAGATGTTGACTCCATTTGGCTGGGAAAATGGTATAATTATCCTGCTTTCTTGGACATGTCGAACTCCACAGAAGATAAAAATGTATAAAAAAAACAAGCTGATATCAATATCCAGGGGTTTTTAGATGTTTTTTTTAGATTTTTTTTTTTTTTTTGAAAAAGCAGAGGACCTGCCAAGCTGTGTGTCTGCACCCTAGCAGCCATCTTGAATCCTCTAAATTCCATTTTCCTTCTTTTCTAGTTTTCTTTGTGATATACTTTATGAGAGAGGATAAAAAGAAGTTTGCTTTATAAGATACTGAATTTTATTTGATAAAAATCAAGATTATACTTCATCTCTCACAGTGCATTAATTCAGCTTTTAAACATTAAAGATACAAGTTTTTTACTGCAACATCCTTTACACTGTTGTTTAAAAGTAAACATTTCCATCACTTTGATTCGTTTTAAATGGTCTTATTTACTATTAAACATTTCTTCTGTTACTTCAAAAAGTTTTCTTTGCTCTAATTTCTTGCATTACAGAAATCTGGTTGGTGTCTTCACTATAGTGAAGACTGTGGGAATCATAATGCTTGTGAGCACACTGATCAGTGTGAGTGGTGACAGTCAGAGTTTGATCTATGGGATATTCTTTTTTCTTCAGATGCTCCTAAAGACACCTCAGCATCCATCAGTCCATCAGCTTTGGTGTCAGCAGGCAGCTGGGTGAACCTGACCTGCTCCAGCAGAGCCAAACCTCCAGTCAGCAATTTCACCTGGTTCAAGAAGAGCAGAGATGGAGCTGTGAAAGTATCTGAAGGAGAGATTTACAGCTTCAATGTAACAGATGGAGGAGTTTATTACTGTGTGGCCACTAATGATCTGGGTAATCAGACATCAGGAGAGATTCATGTGACTGTTGGAGGTAAAGATAAAGGCTGAAGCCACTAATGCCATGCTTTTCTCCCATTTATCTTTTAGGTTTTCCTTGTTGATCTATTAATAACATTGGTACACTGAAACTTGACGATAATGTAACCAAAACAACTTTAACAAGGGTATCTTTAACTCCACATTATTATATATTGTTCGACTCACACAGAGTTTATTTTTCATGTACCAGGAAAGCAGAACAATCACTCCACGCTGGTCCTACTTCTTGGAGGAATCTCTGGGATCATCTTACTCATTTGTTTGATAATCTTTCTTTGGTAAGTATCAGACATCACATTAGAAGACATGATATTTAACTGTGATATTTTAGCTGCACTTTAAAATGTTTTTTTTTTCATCAAGCTGAAATCTACTCACACATATATTCAACATAAACAGATAAATTTTTATTGCCTCTTATGTCGTCCAGGTGGTTAAAGTCAACGCGTCAAACTCAACAACAGACTTGGGTAAGACAATACTGAACTCTGTAGCTGTTTACATGATTGTAAACAGCCACCTAGTCACATGCTTTCAAATGTCTAAAAACATGATTAAGAATGGACTCTATAGGTCTAAATCACAGATTTTACTTTGCTTATTTCATAGATTCAACCTCACGAAGAGCAGGTTGTTGAAGGGCCAGCAAATAACACAGAAAAAGAGGAAGAAAACATCCATTATGGAGAGGTCAGCTTCTCTAAGCTGGCATTTGAAGCATCCTCTGACTCAGTGCAGGACAGAGGACAGCAGCAGGATACGGTGTACGCACAGGTGAAAGTCAACAAGCCAGAAAACAGCTTAACACTGAGAGCTCATGGCCAAGAGGAACTCTACGCTGAGGTGAAGAAAAAATGAGAAGTATGCGTTTACAAACTATAAAGAATGAAATATGAATGTGGAGCCTTTAAATGAAAATGTGTCATAGTCACTGCCGAACAATTCAGTGATGTAAAAAAAAGCTTTTTTTATGTTCACCCTCCTGTAGTAATTTCATACGGCTGGTTTCAGATTTTGATCTCTTATGATATTAAATATGCGTAAATAGAAGTTGCAGCAGTTCAGCAGGGAACGGTAAAGTGACTGGTACTTATATAAAGTGTTGGTCAAGTTACTTGAAAAAAGTAATTAGTAACTAATTACTGATTACTTCTCCAAAAAGTAACCCCATTATTTTACTGATTTCTAATTTTCAAAAGTATTTAGTTGCTTAGTTACTTTTAAAAAAATTATACTCAACCTGAATAAAGCAACAGACCTTTCAGGCCAATTATGTTTTTTATGCATAATCTATCATATAAAATTGAATCAAATGGAAAGCCTCTTTTTAAAAATAGTTTTATGAGTTTTAATCTTTTAAAAAAATGTAATTATATGCAACTGTCTTTGACTTGAAGACATTTAAACCCATTTTCTGCATATTCTATGTCTATATTCTATCATATTCTATGATCCTGGGCCATGTTGGCCCAGCATTCTTAGTTTCATGTATTTTTGTATTTTGTTCCTTATTTGATTTCCCCTTGTGACTTTTACCCCCTGTGTGCCTGTCTGTGTATCTGTGAGCCCTCGTTTCCCCTCGTGTTTCATTTAATGTTTTCCCCAGCCCGTTATGTCTGTGCTCTCCCCGTGCTCCCTCTCTCCTCCTGTCTGCGCCTCTGTGTACTTCCTGTTTTACTTTGACAGTCTCCCGTCAGTATGCGTCATGTTGTGTTGCTCCTGCCCTGTCTCGTTATGATTATCTGTGTCAGCTGTGTTCCCCGTGTGCTCCCACCTCCCTCGTTAAACCTCTGTGTATTTATGTCTGCGTCTCCCTCTGTTTAGTGTCGCATTCTCCCTCATTCATGGCCGTGTGTTTCTCTGTGTGCTAGTGTATTGCTTCCCAGTGTAGTTTCTTATCAGTTTGTTTCGCTGTTTCCCTCCAGCAATAAAGCTGTGTTTTGAGTTCATTCCTGCTTCTGTGAGCTTGTGTTTGGGTCCACTTCCTGCCTGCCACACAGCCGAATCACGACATTCTAGCATATAAAATAAAATAATGTTTTGTGTCTACACGCGCTCTTTCTAGTAGATGCAAGTAAAACACAGCAAAAAATAAATAAAATCAAAGATTGAGTGGCACTAAGTCCTGTCGCTAGTGATGGCCAAATGAAGCTTTCTGAAGCACTGAAGCTTGTATTGAAAAACGGTTCATTACTCGAAGCTTTTCAACACAGTCCTCTCTGGTGACATCTGGTGGCCAAAAATACAAAGAGCAGCTTGAATCCACAAAATAAAACCAACTGCTTCATTATGATTGCCCACTCCACAGAGTGCAGTTTTGTCTGATATTGGGCCGCTGTTGTGTTGCTTTGAACGTGTATTTTTTGGTGGTTAAAAAAATGTGTTTTATTTGTTTAATAAATAGTTTTGACCAGTAAACTCTCCTTGTTTAAACATGCACCATGGTGTGGTCTTCCTTTGCTTGTGACTTCTTGATGTTAGTAAATACAATAATTGAAAAATACCACGTTACATATATATATATAAAATGGTGTTGGCTAACCAACCGGACATAGTGGTGGTAGACAAACAGAAGAAGATGGCCGTAGTGATCGATGTTGCGGTTCCGAATGACAGCAATATCAGGAAGAAGGAACACGAGAAGCTGGAGAAATACCAAGGGCTCAGAGAAGAGCTCGAGAGGATGTGGAGGGTGAAGGTAACGGTGGTCCCCGTGGTAATCGGAGCACTAGGTGCGGTGACTCCCAAGCTAGGCGAGTGGCTCCAGCAGATCCCGGGAACAACATCGGAGATCTCTGTCCAGAAGAGCGCAGTCCTGGGAACAGCTAAGATACTGCGCAGGACCCTCAAGCTCCCAGGCCTCTGGTAGAGGACCCGAGCTTGAAGGATAAACCGCCCGCAGGGGCGTGCTGGGTGTTTATATATATATATATATATATATATATATAATGTACAACACATTATGGAGTATGCTTCTGCTCTGAGGTCCTGCCTCCATGCACTTCATCATCATCATCATTTATTTATTTATATAGCACTTTAAAAACACACCTGGTAGACCAAAGTGCTGTACAATACTAATATGCACATAGTAATAGACATAGCAATAAAGTTAAAAACAATTAAAAAAATTAAAATAAAATAAAATAAAAATGTCAGTTACCCACAGAGTTAAAAGCCAGGGAATAAAAATAGGTTTTTAATAAAGACTTAAAAACTGGCACTGATGCAGCCTGTCTAATATGGAGAGGAAGGTTATTCCAAAGCATCGGCGCGGCAACAGAGAACGCTCGGTCTCCTCTAAGTTTCAGCCGTGACTTTGGGACCGAAAGCAGCAACTGCTCAGCTGACCGAAGGGAACGAGTGGGGATGTGGGGCTTCAACAAATCAGACAAATAAACAGGTGCCAGACCATTTAGAGATTTAAAAGCCAATAAAAGGACTTTAAAACGGATCCTGAATTCAATTGGAAGCCAGTGTAAAGAGGCTAAAATCGGAGTGATGTGATCAAATTTTCTTCTACCAGTTAAAAATCGTGCCGCAGCATTTTGCACTAATTGCAAGCGTGACAAAGTGCCCTGCCCAACCCCTGTTAAAAGAGAATTACAATAATCTAAACGTGAGGTAATAAAGGCATGAATAACGCTTTCCAAGTCACGCTTGGAAAGAAAGGGCTTAACCTTTGATAAACGTCTGAGGTGATAAAATGCTGATTTTACCACCCCGTTTACATGGTCATCAAAGGTGAGTGCAGAATCTATTTTAACTCCGAGATTTGTGATCGAACTCTTTAGTTGGGAAGTCAAAGCTGCAAGATCAACATCCAGAGTATGAGAAGAACGATTTGGGCCAAATAAAATTGCTTCTGTCTTCCGATCATTAAAATTTAAAAAGTTGTTTGCCATCCATGCTTTGACATCAGTAAGGCAGTCAAGCAGAGGTCCAGTTGGGAGACTATCAGAATGACTAAGAGGTAAGTAGAGCTGGCAGTCATCTGCGTATAGATGGAATGGCACTTTATGCTTTCGGAAAATCGCGCCAAGGGGCAAGAGGTACAATGAAAACAATAACGGCCCAAGAATAGATCCCTGTGGAACACCCCAAAGCAGAGGGGCCACAGAGGATGAAGCCGACCCCAACTTAACACAAAATGTCCTATTTAAAAGATAGGACTTTAACCACAAAAGTGCCGAACCAGTAATTCCCACACCGTGCTGTGAGCGGGAGATCAGCAAATCGTGATCCACAGTGTCAAATGCAGCTGTCATGTCCAACAAGACCAGCACTGCATATTTACCATGGTCTGTCGCTATCAGGATGTCATTCATAACTTTTACGAGGGCTGTCTCCGTGCTGTGGAATGGCTTAAAGCCGGACTGAAAGATTTCTGACAATTTAGAGTCATTCAAGTAGTCCATCAACTGAGTATAAACAATCCTTTCCAGAATCTTACTAAGAAAGGGAAGCTTAGAGATCGGTCTAAAATTTGATATGACTGAACTATCTAAGCCTGGTTTCTTAAGTAAAGGATGTATGACTGCATGCTTAAATTCCCTAGGTACTTGACCAGACAAAAGACTAGTATTAATAATGTTCAGAATATGTGGTCCGATGATAGGAAATACCTTTTTAAGAAAACGGGGAGGAACAACGTCATTTGGAGAGCCACACGGTTTAGCATTCAACACAAGTTTCTCTAAATCAGATAAAACAATTGGTAGAAAAGCAGAGAACAGACTTGAGCAAGAACCATGCATGGCTGGGTCAGCAATAGGTAGAGTCGGAGGTCTCAAACTAGCAACCTTTTCCACAAAATAATTAAGAAACTTATTGCACATAACCGCAGAAGAGTGCAAAAGAATATAGCCTTCCGGATTAAGTACAGAATTTATAGTGTTATATAGAACACGAGGGTTATGCGAGCTGGCAGCAATAAGTTGAGAAAAATAGGAGTACTTGGCAGCCTTTACTGCTCTCTGATAGACTTTCCAGCTAGTCTTGAGAGCTTCCATAGAGACGCACAGCCTATCTTTTTTTCACTTATGCAATTAATCGCTAGACAGGTGTATTTATAAATAATATTATATTAGGGAAATTTTCCCAGACATATTTTTGACCTGGGGGCAGAATTGATTGTGAAATGGAAAGGAAAAATGCTTATGAAATTGCAAATTAAAAACATGATGCATTTAAGGTAGCCCTTATTCATTTTTATTTAAAAAGAGAATTTGTTCTAGTGTGCGATGGCCGAACCTGTTCCTTTTCGTGGAGATCATTTATCCTGCCTTAAGGAAAATCCCTTCACATGGAACAGAGGAGGCTGGAGTGCAGAGAAACTGGTAGAGATGCAGTTTTACAGTCTACCTGGGCCCCACCAACTATCAGCTAAAGAGAATAAATAAATTCAATTGCTGCACATTTGGCAGACTAACATTTTCAGATTAATTAAACAATAAAATATATATTTTTACAACATTACATGTAAAGAGTCGAGTGGAAGTTTGTCTAAAGTTATTTAATGATATTTATATTATGGAAGCAGATTTTTGACATTTTACCTTTTTCCCGTTTTCAGATATAATAAACACGCACAAAACAAAAGCAAACAACAAGAACACAAAGCTGGAAAACCTACCCGATTGACAAAAATCAACTCAAAATTCTCCCACACAACAGAAACTCCTCTATTCCTTGCTGGCTCCAAATCTCTCAGTGGAATGATCAGTGGTTCGCTATCTGTCACCATCAAAACACTCCACAAATCCCGTGAATGATTCGCTTCCTTATAAACCATTGAATCAGATACCGAAGCAGTTAGGTTCTAAATGAAGCTTCGGACGTCACTGATCACGTGACTCTAGCCAAACGAATCAAGCTTCGACACAGTGCTTCTGAAGCAGTGTGTTGATTTTTTTGACACACGCACCGGAGCTTCAGCTTCAAGCGGGCCATCACTACCTGTCGCTCTTAAGTCTGTTTTCACATGTTTAGCAGGAGTGGGGCCAGTGGAGGTTTGCCCAGTGCTGCAGTGGGGATGTCAGCAGGAGGATCCGGGGGTTTCTCTGTGAATTTCACATTCCTTGTGCTTGCTCAGAATTTAAGTTTAATTTTTGCTGTAGAAAGAAGTTTTCTTCCCACACGTGTACAGTGGATGCTAATGTTTTTGTCACTTTTTACGGACTAAAACTTAAAGTTATGTCAGTACTTCCACGCTTTAAATCCTGCACGGTGGTACTCTCTCCCGCACTCCATATTATCCATTGTTGATACCAGAGGTGGGACCAAGTCATTGTTTTGCAAGTCTCAAGTAAGTCTCAAGTCTTTATCCTCAAGTCTCAAGTCAAGTCTCAAGTAATGTCAGGCAAGTCAGAGTCGAGTCTCAAGTCACTGGTGTAAAAGTCCAAGTAAAGTCACAAGTCTGAAATTTTGAATTTCAAGTCCTTTCGAGTCGTTAAAAAAACGAAAAAAAGCATGTTGCAGTTATGCTAAATGTAAATATTAGACCATGTAATTTTAAAATCTGTGTTTTTCTCAACACATGACAAAATAGTGAACTTAGAAAATATACACAAATTGTGAAATTGCACCTCTTTAAAATGCAGCTCAATTAAACCTAGCTCCAAGAATAATTTTCACCGACAGTTCTGAGATAAGCTGCATGTTATTCTTGGATGCGGTTGTAGGACTGGCTTTAAAATCGCATGACAAAAATATCATACATAAATAAATGATATATTTTTTAAAAATATCATTTAAAAAAAAAACTGCATCACCAACGTAGCCTGGAAAACATTTGCTAGTTAGATGAAGTCAGCTATCTCATCGTAGCATATTTATATGCATATTTATAATCATACGGTTCTTGGAGTGAGTGCATACACTCATGAAGTTTAGTAACTTCCGGTCACTGCAACAAGCCCAGGTACAGTTTACCGACGGATGGGTGCAGGACCTTGAAATGCACCGTGTAGAAAGTAAAGACCATTGTAGGTATCATAAGTTTACCAGTCTCACAAATCGTCGTCATAAATACACATTCGTTAACCGTTTATTAATAGGACCTTTGAGCTCAATGGTAATTAATTAGCAGTGGAAATAATTTCTGGTAGCATCACAAGTGAAATGTAGCAGTGACAATAATATTGTATGCTGTAATCGCACTGGACAATTAGTGATACAAAACAACTGTTTTGTCCTGTGAATAAAAGTATATGTTTTTGTCAATGTACCATAATAACAGAAGCGAAACGCAATATTGTGTCAGGACAATTCACTATTTATGCACAATAAACAAAGGAGCATAGCGCGACAATTTCTGTTCAGCGCCAGATTTGCTTGTAACCTATATCACCAATTATGTTAAGAAAAATGACGCATTAACTACAACAGCAGACTGACCTTTGTGGGAATGCTTGGAGCAGACTAACCTGTGAGCTGGAGTGTTCTGGGACGTTATATTTGATCTTTGAATGGCTGCAATCCAGGCCATCCGTCGCGTCTTTGTTACTTCGGAAACATGGCTCGAACAATTTCTCTTCAACGACGTAATCCGATAACAACCGATCTCTTTACCCGTCGGCTTCCTGTGGCTGTCATGCGACCGGCTATTGCAGTTAATAATACAACAGCTTCTTGACATTTTTGTGTTTCTTTTTATCGCTGCGCTAGTACCGCTTGCCACGAGTTCCCAGAATCCTTTGCGGTTCTACCCCTGAATGACGTCACATTTTCAATCTCTATATAATATGCATGTTAAATTTTATATTTGGGGTAAAATATCAAGTCTTTTCAAGTAAACCGGTTCAAGTCCAATTCAAGTCCCAAGTCATTGGTGTAAAAGTCCAAGTCAAGTCACAAGTCTTAGAAGATTTTTTCAAGTCAAGTCTAAAGTCATAAAATTAATGACTCGAGTCTGACTCGAGTCCAAGTCATGTGACTCGAGTCCACACCTCTGGTTGATACACACTTCTGTTGCTGCCACAGACGTCACATAATAGTTTCAACTCTTTAGTGAAGGCTTTCCACAGGTTTAGGAGTGTCTTCTTCCAGACACACATTTGTGAGGTCAGACACTGATGTTGGATAAGAAGGCCTGGCTCGCAGTCTCCACTCGAATCCATCCTAATGGTGTTCGATAAGGACTCTGTGCAGGCCAGTCAAGTTCTTCCACACAAAACTCGCTCATCCATGTCTTTAATCCACGATTCTCCTTGCAACCACCAAACCCAGATTTGTCTATCAGACTACCAAACATAGAAGCATGAATTGTCTCTTCAGAGAACACATCTCCACTGCTGTGGTGTGCAGTGGCAGCATGGTTTACACCACTACAGCCAGCACTTTGCATTGTACAAATGTTTGGAGACACAGTCTGCTTGCCTAGGTGCTTGATTTTTTACACCTATCACCATGAAAGTGATTGAAACACCTGAATTCAATAATCTGGATGGGTGAGTGAATAATTTTGGCAATATAGTGTACATATATAGCATTTCTCTATGCACACAGTTACATATATTCAGGCTCTGATGGAAGAACAAGGAACAACTTGGAGTCGAGCATCTTGGTCAGGATACTTTATCATGTGGAGAAAGCAATCAATCCACTGTCCTTCCAATTGGTTGATGACCCACACCTCAACCTGAGCAAAGCGATCTTTTTCATTACTATTATTTTACTTGTTGCCAAATTAATGCAGTATTTACACATTGACATGCTCTTGTTTGATTTGTTATTTATTTAGCAGGCTTGTTAAAATTAATGTCCCATATAGGGAAGCTAGCACAAAAACACATCTGCAAACATTTTCAGTTTATAAATTATTTATTTAAATATAAATATTTTATCTTAATTGATAAAAGTGTCAGATTTTCAGATTATTTGTGACGCAAATTATTTTGCTCTACATTATGTCTGATATGAAACAAAGAAATTGTAAAGATACAGTAGGAAGTTCAGCTTTGTACATATAAATGCATTTGTAAAACAATTTTATGTGTGATTGAATCAATTTGAATTTGTGTGTGGCTTCAAACATTCATTTGTGAAATTACTCAAAAACATTTGTATATCTCAGTTTAGGCTTATGAGTTATGTATTATAATATATTGTATGCATTTATCAACCTTTTAAGAAGAATTTATCTCCATATTCATTCATAAATTTGTTTCTTGATTTATTTATTAACATTTTATAATTCTTGGTGAGCTTGGTGATCATGGGCTTCCTGTCAAGAGGCTTTTAAACTCTCTCCTACAGTGTCTTCAGCCCAGTCTTCACCTTCTCTGACAGGTCAACTCCAACTTTCTGACTGTAGTATTTCTCAGCTCTATGGGCACGTTGAACATCTAACTTTAGTGTTGATGGCGCCATCTCGTGGCAGCCAGCCAACAATGCCATTTTGTTTCTATTTTACAGGAAATGTTCCCAATCAGAATTAAATGGATTTTTTTAAAAGTATTTTTAATTTTTTTTAATGTATTTTAAGTATTCATTTTTAGGCATTAAAAGATGAATAAAAACACATCTGGTCAAAAACGCCTCCAAGATTCCTCGCTGTATTACTGGAGGCTAAGGTCATGAAATCCAGAGTGAGCGTCTGGTTAGATGCCTGGCTTCATGGATAGACAAATAAATAAAAACTAGTTCACAAGCAACCCCAGGTCAAAAATATACATAAGAAATAAACTATACATATAAGTTATTGTATATTTTATATAAATGGTCCACTCGTTAATTACATGAGCACATAGAGGCATGGACCTCACACCACAAGCTTGCTCCCAACCTATAATGAAATTCTTTATTATTCAAATAGACATAATGTTCAAAGCTCCAAAGTTTTAGCTTGCTATTACAACTGTCACGTGATGTTAAACAAAAGCTTTAGCTCAGCTCTGCAGAGCAGGTCATCATCATGAAGCAGTCCAGTTCAAGTTTTTAGGATTAAGCTGCTCTTCATAATTTTGACCACCAGATGTCACCAAAGATGACACCGTTAGACTCTCTATGGTGTGAAAACGTGTTACTTCCTGAATTCCTGTTTGGGGTTTTTTTGTATTTTTGTCACACTTACATGTTTCAGATCTTTTTTTTTTTTTTTTTTTCCAGAATTCTGAAAAAAAAGACGTGCCCACTTTTTCTTGTTTTTTCTTTCAGGGACCCTAACCCTCTTCCATACTAAATGTAGGTGTTTATGATTAAGGGGGAAAAAATCCAAACCTACATGGCTGTGTGTGAGTAGGTGATAGCCCCCTTAAACTTAATAACTGGTCGGGGCACTCTTAGCAGCAACAACTGCAATCAGGCATTTGCGATGACTGGCAATGAGCTTTTTACACCTATGTTGAGGAATTTTGGCCCACACATCTTTGGAGAATTGCTGTAATTCAGCAACATTGGAGGGTTTTCAATATGAACTGCTTTTGAAGTCATGCCACAGCATCTGATTCAGGTACAGGTTAAGACTTTGACTAGGCTGATCCTAAGTCAGCATTTTGTTTTACTTAAGCCATTCGGAGGTGGACGTACTGATGTGTTTTGGATCCTGTTCCTGCTGCTGAACCTAAGTGCGCTTTAGCTTGAGCTCTCAAACAAATGGCTGAACATTGTCATTCAGCATTTTTTAGTAGACGGCAGAGTTCCCATATCATCAGACTACCACCAACATATTTTACTGGAAGGGGACTAAGGTAAGTAAAAGCACTACTAATGTTAAGCCTTATATTAATTGTATGTTTTACCAGTGGCTGTCAAGCAATAAGGAAAGCATTTTGAGGAAGCCAGTGTGTTTCAGGCTGATGAAATAGCATTTTTAAAATACCACAGTGATACACTCTCATTAACATCTTCGTGTATTACTAAACCACTTCATTTTTTGTAGAGCGTGTGTCTGTGTAGCAGACAGTGAGCAAGAGTATGTGACAGAGAGGAATACAGAGCAGAGGAAATGAAGGTTACCCTGAGGCTGATGGGAAGGGGAAATGACTTAAATTTGAATTATTAATATTTATTCATGTGCTGTTGAATCATCACAGAGTGGGGCAGAAGAGCTGATTCTTTGTTGTGTGTTTCTACAAGTAATATGTGTCTCTACTGAACTCTTGTACAGTTGTCTGTAAGAAGCCTTTTCTCATTATGTGAATCTGTGTTTCCTGAGTCTACTTCAGGACGTCCTTCTAGTAGAACATGTCTTCCTGTTCCAGCATCACTGCACTCAACATAAATAGCTCACCCAGAGTCCTGATCTCAATCATACAAAGTGATTATGGACTACATTATGTTACAGTATATGTTAATATGTCAGAGATGATGGCTGAAATTTGGTTTGGTGTGAGCAACTTCACCTGGTTCAAGAAGATGGAGCTGTGAAAGTATCTGAAGGAGAGATTTACAGCTTCAATGTAACATTATTGTGTGACCACTAATGATCAGGGTCAACAGTAGAGATTGATGTGACTGTTAAAGGTAAAGTTAGTAATAATTATTTTACTGAGTTCAATCTTTTCATGATTTACCTCTTTTCTTGGTAGTATGCCTTGCAAGGTAATGGAGACAGTGTTTTGTCTAAATGTTTATGTTTTAGGAAGTTTTAGGCTCAAACTTCTTTGACCTTTGTTGCATTACAGGTGAACATATTATTATGAGATATTATTTGGTGTCCTTCATATACTCAAGACATTAGTAGTCTTAATGCTTGTGAGCATGTCTTTGAATTGTGAACAAAGGACAAATCTACAGATTAACTTGTCTGTAATAAGTCAAAAAGGAAGTTTTTTTTTTTTCATTTCTGTCAGATGGTTCATCAAAACACTCCAACAAACCAGAGACAGAAAACTGATAGAAGAGTAGAGTCACACCATAACACATCCAGTAAGGACAATGTGCCTTAAAATAGCACTTTATTTACTGCATTTGAACACTTTTAGTACATTCTAATAAAAATAGTAATTTCTTTATTTCATTCAAGGAATATTTAACAGCAGAGGATTTCTTCCAATATTATTGGTCATAACTGAAAATTAGTTTGTCAGCTAAAATTTAATTTAATTTTGAATAAATGTATTAATGTCTCTTGTCTTTTGTTTAAATGTGTTAAGGAAACACCAAATAGTCAAACAGCAATTTGTCTTCTGGTTCTAATTGTCAAGTAACCTTTGAGTGGAAATATTTTGAGTGATATTTTGTGTTCACTCAGTATATAGCTGTGCTTTGTAATGAGGGCAGAAATGTATGTTTTGCTTGCTGCTTTTAATATAGATGAAGTTAAAAATGATGGTGAAACAGAGCAGGTTGAGTTTGTCAGAAAATAATATCATGAGCAGAAGAAGAAATAAATTAAGCTCAACCTCAGTATCACTCTCAACCGAGATTCCTCCTGCAACAGTTTAGCCTATCAAATCTAACTGTCAGGTACTAACCACATCTATGTGACTGCTTAGCAGCTGAACCCTTTGTCTTTAGCCATGCATTTAGAAAAATAATCTAAACATGAGAGAAAAAGAAAACAAACCTCGCAGCTTGTTTCTTGAGTCAGTGCTCAAACACTTTCGATGAACAGTTCTCAAAACAACCAGCAGCACACTCGTCTGTGCTGTAGAAAAAGAAGTGCTTGTACAGCAGTTGAAGAGAGGAGAGATAGATATCACGTGTTGCTGCTCCACACACATGACCAGGGACATTTACCAGAATGAACGATCTTCTATGATCTCATCTCAAAGCTGAAAGATTTTCATTAGTATTTCCTACTTTGATTATCAAACATAAGCCAACTTCCAAATTTGGACTGCAGTAGCGGGTTGCCTTCCTAAATATTATTACGGGATGTATTGAGTTCAGTGCTGCATTGAAGAGCCTGATATCCACTTACGAGGACATTATACTGCTACTGTTCTATCGAAATTTTTAACTAATATCCTCATATGTTGCTCTCATTTTTCTTAGAAACAAAAATCAGGTAAAAAAAAACAACCCAAAATCAGGTAATTCTTTGTTTTTACATTCATCGGGTCCCAATATGCCCAAATATCAAAGAGAAATTAAAAATGCATGCTGTGGAAGAGTTCGGGTCTTAGGAGGTTAATGTTATTATTAGTGCTTGTAGAATTACCCTCTGAGGATGTACAATGCTTTCATGATTAAACCATGGTGCACATAGGAAAGTAAAATAGTAATGGCCTAAAGTGTGATACATCAGAGCCACAGTGTTACAGACAAATAATCCTGGTGGGGATGCTTCATGATCAGAGTGCCCTGGCTTGTGTTAGCCAGCAGCTTCCCAATCGGGGCAAGCTTCCAGTAACAGTCCCCAGCTTAAACAATCAATGCTACACAAGACTACCTAACTCAAAAATATGAGTGTCTGTGTCAGATGTTGGGGTACCAGAACACTTATGAGGAGTGGGAAGGAAGAAAATACACACACAAGGTCAAGGAAAAATAACTTAGGGTTCCAGTGGGCCCTTTGAGCCTTTCAGTGTTAACATTTGGATGTTAAACTTCATACTTTCTGTCTGTGTGTTGTGCACTTACTGTTAGCGTGTAGTTTCTCATGTTTAGTGTCTAATTGTGGCACTGAAAGAGCCACTCGTGAAATAAATAAAAAAGTTAAATAAATTCCAATATCTGCATTTGGTTGAATGTCTCGACTGAAGCACAAAGCAAAGGAAGAAATATTTTCTACACTGAGGAAATTGGTCAACAGGTTTCTACAACCTGTGTGTGTACAAAGCTGTAGACATACAGCTTTCTGCAACACAATTTCTTCATTTGGCCTCTTTATTACTTCTTTTTGTGTAATGTTTGCTTTAAGATTGTCTTCTCTTAAGCATCTAAAATTGATTTATGTCAAAGTAACACACACATGGATGCACGGACCCAGCAGCACATTGCACTGTGAGATCAGTGATCGTGGCTCAAGAGTTGGGAGTTCGCCTTGTAATCGGAAGGTTGCCGGTTCGAGCCCCGACTTGGACAGTCTCGGTCGTTGTGTCCTTGGGCAAGACACTTCACCCGTTGCCTACTGGTGGTGGTCAGAGGGCCCGGTGGCGCCAGTGTCCGGCAGCCTCACCTCTGTCAGTGCGCCCCAGAACATCTAAGGGCAGACAGATGAGGAGTACAGCATCTGAAAAACTGGAGTGCATGATGGGAACATCAGACGTCTGTTTGCTTTGACATTACAACATCCAAACAGAGAAGTGTTTCACTCACTTTGCTTCTGCTGAAATCACACGTTGACTTTTATTTTGTCGTCTCTCTGCTGAAGCAGTCTGATCATTTGGTAAGAAAACACATTTGCAGTTTTGTTTGTTTATATCAGACTGTGATATTGTGTTTCTATTTTTAATAACAAATTACTTTTTAAAAGAATTTACATGTTCCTTATTCATCACTGGATTCATGTATTTTTTCATATTTTTCCAGGTGATGAGTTTTGTGACAGTCCAGTCTGTGAACATCATGACAGGCATCATGTTACTGAGTCTCCTCTTTATTCCAAGTGAGTCGACTCATTTCAGTCATTTACATTCAGTTAACTTTATATTGAAGATGTTGAGAGGACAGGAGAAAAAAATTGAGAGATTTCAACATTTTAATGATATACTCTGTTTGTTTGTTTTTTCCAGAGCCTTCGACTGCTTGTCCTGAGTATTCAGACCTCTTCATCACTGCACCAACAGAGATGGAAGCTCTGAGTGGATCATGTTTACAAATCCCATGTAGCTTTAGTGCTGCTGGACCAGTAAAGTTTGACATCAGAAGAGCTGTCTTTGGAGTGTGGATTAAAAATCACTCCAATGTTAATAAATTTCCAAACAATGAGATCTTCAACAGCAGTGGGACAGTTAACATCTATCCAATGAAGATTACAGGAAACCTGAAGGAGAAAAACTGCACCACTTTGTTTTCCAACTTAACCACAACTTATACAAACACATATTACTTCAGAATTATGAACTGGCCGTTCAGAGCAACAGCTGTTTGTGAACCTCTTAAAATAAAAATTAAAGGTAAGATACATTTCTTTTCATCAGTCGATGCAATTTTTATTGAAACAAAAATATAAAGTTAAATGCAGCCTTGTTTTAAACAACAAAAAACAAATCCAACACAACAAAGTCCAATATAACAAAAATATGTTTCTGTAATTGTTTTGTATTTAGATGATTTTTTGTGTTCTTTATTGTGAACAATAAAAGGATTTAGTCAAAAATAAAAAAGGTTTTCATTTCAGCATAAATGTTGTTTAGTAAAGTTTATAAACACATACGAAACACAACCTGACTGCACAATGTTAACATACATAGACATATGGACTATAGTCTGTATTATGCAAATACCAAGACTCCATCAAAACTGCAAGAAACAGAAAGAGAAAAATAAACCCTAAAAGACATGAAACTGTGCAAAAAAGTAAATAAGTAATTAACAATATTTAGAGGATAGATGACATAAACATATTGTAAAAAAAAATTAATAAAATATATTCCCTGAATGCAGCAAAAGTCCCACATTACTCTCTGTGTCTTGACTGTATTTCCTGTATTATCACAACACTAATCCAGAGCTCAAACATGTCTGCTACTTTCTGCAAATAATATAACCTGAATACATTTTACATTTGTTCTCGATTGTACAGTAGAAACATGTATGGGGACTTTCAAACACCTACACTGAGCTCTGTCTGTATTTGCTGTATTTCTCTATTATCGATTTACAAATACGTTTGTGATGTGAAACCACAGATTCTCCTTGGAGGCCCAATATTACAATCCCAGGTGATCTGAAGGAGAAGGAGTCTGTCACTATAACCTGCTCAGCTCTCACTCCCTGTCCACACTCCCCTCCTCAACTCACCTGGAATCTCCAACAAGACTCTCACAGCAAAATAGAGGAAAACACAGATGGAAGCTTTACAACTAAAATCCAGCAGAACATCACTCTGTCAGACACACATGATGGAAAGAAGATCAGCTGCTCTGCCAGATATCCTGTGAACCAAGGAAAAGACACCAAGACAGCAGAGACAGAAGAGACTCTCAGTGTTTCATGTAAGACACTCGTTGTTTGGTTGTTGTTTTTTTATCCTGTCATTAAAAAAATGTTTAAAGGACTTCATTTTTTTTCTCCAGATGCTCCTAAAGACACCTCAGCATCCATCAGTCCATCAGGTTTGGTGTCAGCAGGCAGCTGGGTGAACCTGACCTGCTCCAGCAGAGCCAAACCTCCAGTCAGCAGCTTCACCTGGTTCAAGAAGAGCAGAGATGGAGCTGTGAAAGTATCTGAAGGAGAGATTTACAGCTTCAATGTAACAGATGGAGGAGTTTATTACTGTGTGGCCACTAATGATCTGGGTAATCAGACATCAGCAGAGATTAACGTGACTGTTGCAGGTAAAGTTAAACTACACCATATGGCAAATTAAATAACATATTTTTTTGGGAACATTATTTTTTTCATATTTTTCTATCAGGACATCAGAATAATGGTTCTTTACCACTGAGTCCACTTCTTGGAGGCATCCTTGGGTTGGTCTTACTGATCTGTTTAATTATCTTTGCTTTGTAAGTATCTCACATCAAAACAGAAATCATGTTCAGCTACTGTCACGGATATTTTAGCTACATATTAAAAATGTCCTTTTCCTTTCAGGCTTAACTTTACTCACAAAAATATTTAACAACTAACTGACTATAGTTGATGTGTCTACCTTTTACAGCAGAGCTCTCAGGTTGTTAAAGTACCAAACTCAGCAAGAGACTCAGGTAGGAAAATACGAAGTTTTAGTTTGTTCAGATGATTACTAATTTCATCAGGGCAATATGTTCACTTTAAATTGTCTGAAAATAGCAATAAGAATAGTTTGAAATGCAGCCACAAACCCTCCTGGTTTATTTCATAGAGTCAAAGAAGTGAAGAGCTGGTTGTTGAAGAGCCGACAAGTAAAACAGAAGGAGGGGAAGGAAACATCCATTATGGAGAGATCAACTTCTCTGAGCCTGGATATGAAGCATCCTTTGTCTCAGTGCAGGACAGAGGACAGCAGCAGGATACGGTGTACGCACAGGTGAAAGTCAACAAGCCAGAAAACAGCTTAACACAGAGAGCTCATGGCCAAGAGGAACTCTACGCTGAGGTCCGAATAAGTGAGAACAGCTGTGTTAAGACATTACATTACCAAAGTCCATTAACAAAGAAACACAGAAATCAATGAAGTTAACCCAGCAAACCACTTCCTGCATATTGGGGGGGGGGGGGGGGGGGGGGGTTCTGCTTTCCCTTTAAACTTCATTTAGATGCTTGCATATCTGTCTCACTAGTGGAATAAGATTTCTGGAAACATCACTGGATCAGAAACATCACCAACATGATGTTGAGAGTTCACCTGTGAAGTGATAATCTGACCAGCTCTCGTTAAAGTGGCCAGTCAGATACTTCCAGATCACCTCACTTCATTACGAATCTCCCTCTAATCAAATATGATTGTTTGACTACGCCCAACGTTTCATGGAACAGAGAAAGTTTCTGGTGGATTTTAATCCAACACATATTGCTTCAAGCTCTGTTGTAAAGCTTACAAAACAATATTGCAATTCATACAGTGTCTCCCTAATCTCTGGCTGCAACATCTAAAAGGAAGGAAAACTCCACATGAAAATAGAACTTGATTTACAAAAAACTCTTAAGAATTAGAGAGTGTAAACTTCAAATATTTGCAGATTTTGTTTTAGTCTGATGTTCAGCCCTTATTTATGAGCATATACCACTGCCCAGACCACAAAGCACTGAACCCTACAAATACTCCTCCGAGTGATATGATCCAGACAGCACATAAAGTGGCCTTTCTGGCCTTGAGCACACCACAAATGTTAAAACAAGTCAATATTGACCCAGCAGTTCAGTTTCTGCTGCAAAGTTACAGTACATTGATCACATTGAAGAGCAAATGCCATTACTTTTCTGTAAATCAGACTACATTCGTATCTTATCTTTAAATGTATGAGCTGCATGTCTAACCAGCATATCCCTAAATCCGTATGGCATAATATAAAAACTTATTAGTGCCTGTTTGTTCCTCCAAGTATTGTTGTGGATGCTTTGTCTGATGATGAGCTCAGTGAAATGTGTTCTTGTTTTTTCATTTTAGTGTGGAGTGATGGAACACTAAAATTCAAATGGTGATTTAGAGTTTTGTCTTTTGGTGTTGAGTGAAATTTAACCAATAATGTGTCTGTTGTTAAGATCTCCTGTGATGCCACTTTTTGGATTTGAGTGCCGTTTTCAGGCTCTGCTTCACTTCTTTCTTCATCCTTTGAGGAGAACCCACGAAACTGAAATCAATTATAGTCATATTTCAGAGTGATGGTGTTAAATAAATGGTATTTAAATGAGTTATTTTTGGTCAGATTCTTATGAACTCTGGACAACTTTGGGTGAATCAGTTCTATCATCTACTGACTTCAAGAATGTGAATGAGACACGGCGAGTCCACGGGTCGAGGTTTTGAGCCATTTTATTTACCGCGGCTGCAGCTCACAAGCTACCAGCCGCAAGTACTTCACACCACAACAACAGCTCTCTACTCTCTCTATTTCTTGTCTTATGGTTTTACTGGTTTTTCAATATTGTTCTTATAAATAAATTGACTTGACATGACTTTGTTATAAAACGTCTTATATTTTAAAAATGGTGTTACAGTGATTTGGTTTACTTTGAAGGACCCTGAATTTTTCAGTAGTGCCAAACATTTTATACATGCTGTTGTGCAACACATGCTGAAAAACTCCAGCCTGATTCTTCTGCTTTGTCAAACTTTAGCCCTGTGTCAAAGCAACCTTTTTTGTTTAGCTCCTGGAAAAAATGCCTAAACCAAAATCTAAATCCTTCTTAGATGAACATGCAATCCTGAAAGTTTTACAGTCTGCGTATAAAACTCACCACAACACTGTTTACCACAACACTACTAAGGGAATTTAATGATATTCCTTCAGCAACTGATTTCGGGAACTGTGTGCTCTGACACATTGGACCATGAGATCCTCATCTCTGTGTCAGCAATGATGGTTTTATCGCCACCTCTGCCCCCCCCAGTAAAGACCACAAGGCTTAATTCTTGGACCTCTCCTTTTCTCCTTTCACCTGCTGCCACTTGACACTATTTTCTCAAAACATATTCCCTTTCATTGTTTGGCAGACAACAGTCAAGTTTATTTTGCACTAAAGTACTCTGGTATATACTCCGTCCAGCCTCTCCTTGACTGCTTTAGTGACATCGAGAGGTAGATGGCACATAGAAGCCATGTTGTTAGACCCAGTTTCAACAGCAGAACCCCTTGCATCAACCTTCTCTTTCTTTTCTTTTCTTCTCTATTGCTCACCTACAACTTGTCCAAAACTCATTGTATCAGTTTGAACTGCTGGATCTGTATGTCTAGACCTGATGCTTTTGCTTATTCCTAAGAAAACCCAAACTCAGATGTGCAAAAGTCTTGTTGGTCCACAGAGTTTTTTCCCAAAAGTGTTGAGCATCAAAATTATGTTTTCTGGCAAAACAGAGATGAGCCTTCATGTTCTTTTAGCTCAGCAGTGGTTTTTATCCTGGAGCTCTGCCATACAGGCCATCTTTGCCCAGTCTCCTTCTTATAGTGGAGTCATGAACTCTGCCCTTAATAAACGCAAGTGAGGCCTGCAGTTCTTTGGATGTTTTTCTGGGTTTTGTGACCTCTTGGATGAGTCATTGCTGCGCTCTTGGGGTAATATTAATCAGCTTCACATTCATCACTTCTCCATGTTTTCACCATTTGTGGATAATGGCTCACTGTGATTCACTGGATTCCCACAGCTTTAGAAATGTCTTTAGACCAAACTTTATTTTCCAGATTCAAAGATCTCAATTACTTTGTTTCTTATCATTTCCTGAATTTTTTTGGATGGCGGCATGATCTGGGGCTCTTTTGGTCTACTTCACTTTGTCAGGCAGGTCCTATTTAAGTGATTTTTTCATTGAAAACAGGTGTGGCAGTAATCAGGCCTGGGTGTGGCTACATAATGACACACAATAACTTTTATAGAGCAGTCAAAAGGAAAAAAAAGATTAAAATGAATAAATGCATTTAATTAAATAATGATCTTAGGTACAAAGCACACAGCAAAAACATCATGCTAGTTTTTTTTTAAAGAATTGATTATTGAATTTTCTTTGTAGATAGATCATTGAGTTCTTATAACAAATGTAGCCGGGTGGAAGTTCGATATTATGGGACATGCCACTGGATGGCACTGTTTTTCTTTTGGGGTACCTCTGAGAGCGGAAGGGATCATGGGGATCTACGGAGACATGCACGAGTGCTAGCTTGCATTGGTGTTATGTGGGTGTGCAATGCCTTTTTTCGCTGCGTGATCTGTTTTGAACGCAAAGTGTGCAACAGTTAAGGCACCAGGAGTAGCTGCCACCAACTTCGCCGTTCGTCTCAGAGGGATCCATATTCCGTTTTCTGCTGGATTAATGCACTGTATGTATTTGAGTTCACACTTGTATTATACTATCTCTGTGGGTAAGAGGGAAATGTACCGTGTTAACTGTTTAATCTTGGCTCTGTATCTATGCAGGAGAAGCCACTACAGTTATTTTTGCACTGCTAAGTTTTGTTTTATTTATGTTTGGGTTTATATCAGACACGAAATGACGCTAGATGTCCTTGAGTTCCAGATGCTGATAAAGTTGGGGAAATAACCTGCAGTAGCAGTGGGTTACCAGAGCACAAAGCTGTTACTGGATAGGAGCTGTCTGTAACAATTTTATTTCTTTATTTTTACAACCTTGTTATTTTCTTCTGAGCACTTACTTTATCATTCAGATTAAAAGAACCCCAAAGATAATCTGTGTTCTGGGCTGGTTAATTTAGCCAGGCTACACAATTTGGTACCAGGAGTGGGGTATCTGCAAAAGTGGCAGCTCAGCGATTTTGTTTTTTATGGGTTTCCGTTTAAGTAGGTTATTTTACGGTGCAAGAAATAACTGTAGTGGTGGTCACCTGCGACGCGAGGGATTGGAAAGGATCGGACGATTGAGGCCATACCAGAGGTGTGCAGAGGAGCAGTGGCCAGTCTTTCCAGAAGAGGGTGATTTCGATCGAGGGAAGGATTCTTTCCAGAGGAGAAGAGGACATCAGTGGCACCTAGCTGAATAGACTGCTAAGGCAATTTCTGCATCCTGACCAAAGACTAATCTGGACACAGACATTTCATTATGTCAGACACAAACAGTGACGATGACCAGGGTTTGGCGGGGGCCACCGCAAGGGACCCTGTCACTGAGCTTCAGGCAAAATTGTCAGAACTGAGTAACAAACATGACCAGGCTATGGCCAGGATAACTGCTTTGAGTGATGGGGCAAGTAGGTCATATGTATATCTGCCGCGAGAGCGACCTATTCAACCCTTTAGTGGGGATGCAACCGTAGATGGACGTTCTGTAGAGGAGTTTATTGATGAAGTACAGAGGGGTATCAGAACTAGAGGCTTGGGTAATGATGATCAGGTTGACTTCATTTTTTCCCTCCTCAGGGGTTCTGCACTTGAAGAGATCAAGTTATGTACTGGGGGAGAGCAAATTGAACCCGAAGAAATATTTTGTTTTCTCAGAGAAGCTTATGGTGAGAGGCGCAGTGTAGCACAGTTACTGCAAACCTTTTTTAGCCGTTTCCAGCT
Source organism: Astatotilapia calliptera (assembly GCF_964374335.1). NCBI lineage: Eukaryota > Metazoa > Chordata > Actinopteri > Cichliformes > Cichlidae > Astatotilapia > Astatotilapia calliptera. The sequence goes on along the minus strand of NC_137430.1, from coordinate 12,767,586 downwards.
AGAAGGTGAAGATTTCTTTGAGTACTCACACGCTCTGTCCCAGATCCTCCGCTTAGCCCTTAAACAAAGGCCTGATGCAGTACGAGACACAAAGATGGCAGTTAGAGACCAGTTTGTGGAGGGAGTAAGAGACTCCACTCTGCGAAGGGAGCTTCGCAAGATGGTGAGGGAAAAGCCAGAGTCTACGCTTTTTGATGTACGTCAGGAAGCAATTGCTTGGTCGATGGAAGAAAAACCTAGTGGCACCAGAGTTGCCAAGAGCAGGCCCATATTAAGTGACAGTGCGGTTGCAAGGGATCAGAGTACCCGTGAAGCTCCAGATAGGTCATCTGCAACTCTAGATGAAATCCTTAAGGTGGTTTCTGAGCAGGGCAAGGCTATTGGGGAGTTACTCAGTGTGGTTAGGGAGAGTGTTACATCCGGAGAAAGGGCCCCTAAACGTGGGATTCCCAGATCAAAGTTCCAGTTCACTGATGATGGGAAGCCCATCTGTTTCAAGTGTAAGGGAGTTGGACACATTGCTAGGGAGTGCAAAACCCTTAAGCAAGGAGCCTCTCCAGTTTCTGTTCCTGCACCTGGTCAGGGAAACTAGCCACCTCGGTTGCCAAGAGCCGGGCAATTCGAGGGGAGACTACTGGCTCAAAGACCCTAACTCGTGAGAGATTTTTTGACAGAGCAGTTGGTAAATGTCCTGAAGTTGAAATTGAGGTGGGAGGGATTAAGGCTAGAACCCTTTTGGATACAGGGAGCCAGGTTAGCACCATCTCAGAGGCATTTTTCCGACAACACCTAATGGGTGAAGATGATGATGTAACCCCTACAGCTAAATGGCTTAAATTGACTGCAGCTAACTCATTGCCAATTCCTTATATAGGTTACATTGAGCTGGATGTGCAGGTCATGGGGTTAACAGCGCAGGAGTGTGGGTTTTTGGTAGTCAGGGACCCCGCCCCAGAACCAGGAGGGCCACAGGACCAAGAGCTAATGTCAGCTAAAGTTAAGGTGCAGGAAAATGATGTGGAACAGCAGGTGGGAAAAGGTGCCAGCAGACTAGAGGGATCCCCCCCTGTTCTTGTTGGAATGAACATAATAAAGAGATGTAAGGAGCTAGCCATTGCTAGTTTTGATTCAACTCTCGGAGGAGAGTTAAATGCTGCTTGGGGAGAAGCTTTTCAGAGGGTGCAAGCCTGCGAAGTATTAGAGAGGTCATCCATCGCCCGGTTAGCTGGTAAAAATACTGTACACGTGCCAGCATCATCCGTGGCCACAGTATTTGCTAGAGGGCTTGGGAAAGTTTCAGATGACCAGACCTTAATGTTACTTGAGCCAACCAACACGCTCGTTCCCAGTGGTTTGGTTGTTGTTCCTACTCTTGTTGAAACTGACAGGCACGTGTTTCCAGTTCAAGTTGTGAACTTCTCTCAGGAAGATGTGTGGTTGGCTCCCCGGACCAGACTTGGTATGCTTACTGTAGTGGAGTGTGTTGAAAATGCAGCTGAGGTGCAGTTTAATCGTATCTCTGCTGACCATGAGGAAGTGTCACTGAATAAGGAAGGGGCTAAAGAATCTGATGGTGAACTGAAATTGCTGATAGAGCAGCTGAGCATTAGTGGCTCCCAAGAGGAACAGACCAAATTAGCTGCACTTTTGGCTCAGTATGCAGATGTTTTTGCTTTCAAGGATGAAGATCTAGGTTATACAGAGAAGATCAGTCATGAGATACACCTAGTCGATGATGTCCCGGTCACTCAGGCCTACCGACGGATACCTCCAACACAGTACAAAGAGGTGCGAGAACACATAACCCAGCTTCTGAAAAAGGGTGTGATCAAAGAAAGCACTAGTGCCTATGCATCGCCCATTGTGCTGGTGAGGAAGACAGACAACAGCTTGAGGTTATGTGTCGATTACAGGCGGCTAAATGCCAAGACCAGACGTGATGCCTTTCCTTTGCCCCGTATAGATGAATCCTTTGATGCATTACATGGTGCAAGGTTTTTCTCGACTATCGACCTGGCAAGTGGCTATCATCAAGTGGCAGTTCACGAAAGAGACAGGCACAAGACTGCTTTTACAACCCCATTTGGGTTGTTTGAATATACCAGATTGCCCTTTGGTGTGTGTAACGGTCCAGCCACTTTCCAAAGACTCATGCAGGCCACTATGAGTGACTTAATCCTTCAGATCATGCTCGTGTACCTAGATGACATATTAGTCTACTCATCAACTTTTGAAGACCATTTGACACGTCTTCAGACAGTGTTGCAGAGACTCAGGGAAACTGGGCTGAAGGTTAAGGTGGAGAAATGTCATTTTCTCCAATCTAGTGTACGCTTTTTGGGTCACCAGATCTCAGCTGAAGGGATAGGTACGGACCCAGACAAGATAGCTGCAGTGAGGCAGTGGCCAGTACCCACCACAGTTAAAGAGCTGAGATCCTTCCTGGGTTTTTGCAGTTATTACAGGAGATTTCTCCATGGATTTTCGCAGCTGGCAGGTCCTTTGCATGATCTGATTAATGCATGGGGCAAGGAGGACAGTCCAGCTAAATATAAAAACTTGCTGGAAAGTGTGTGGACGCCATCTTGTCAAGAGTCATTTGAACAGCTGAAAGAGAAGCTCACGAGTGCCCCCCTACTTGCTTATGCTGATTTCTCACTGCCATTTGTTGTTGAGACGGATGCCAGCAGTTTAGGACTGGGAGCAGTTCTTTATCAGGTGCAGGGTGGCAGGAAACGTGTTATAGCATACGCCAGCCGAAGGTTGAGAAATGCAGAGAGAAATGACAGAAACTATAGCAGCATGAAATTAGAGCTCCTCGCCCTTAAATGGGCTGTGTCTGAGAAGTTTAGGGGGTATCTCTTAGGCTCCAAATTCACAGTTGTGACAGATAACAACCCCCTCTGCCACCTGAACTCAGCAAAGCTGGGAGCCATTGAACAGCGCTGGGTTGCCCAGTTAGCGCCATTTGACTTTGAGGTGCAGTATCGTCCTGGTCGGTGTAACACAGCAGCCGATACCCTCTCTAGACAGCCATTAGCAGGGGAGCCCCAGCCTGCAGGAGATGAGGAGGAGTTTGATGGATGCATATCCATCTGTAACCTTGTCAGCAGAGGGACAACGCTAGGCCTGGACTTAGTAAGTGCAGGTGTAAAATGTTGTCAGGTGAGGCAGGCCCGGGTCACAGCAGTTGAGCAAGACACCCATTTTACTGATTCCCAAGGGAATACACCCACTCTGCCAGGGTATTCTAAGGAAGAGTTGCGACAGTTTCAGTGCTCTGACCCTACTATCAAGTCCTTTAGGCAGTTTTGGGACAAAAAGAAGAAACCCACACACCAGCAGAGGAGAGGTTTGGCTAAGTCTGTGATTTCTCTGCTCCGGCAGTGGTCACGTATCATGGAGTTGGAGGGATTGTTGTATCGGGTCATTGAGGATGGACATTTGGGGAGGTGTCAGCAGCTCCTTTTGCCAGCTTGTTTAAAGGAAGCTGTACTGGGGAGTGTGCATGATCAGATGGGGCATCAGGGGGTGGAGCGGACCCAGAATCTGTTAAGACAGAGATGTTTTTGGGTTGGTATGTATGAAGAAGTGGACCAGTGGATTAAGAAATGCTACAGATGTGTGCTTACTAAGTTGCCACAGCCCAAGATTCATGCCCCTGTCAAGCCTTTTTTGGCCACTAGACCTCTTGAAGTGGTTGCAGTAGATTTTAGCATGTTGGAGCCAGCCTCAGATGGACGGGAAAATGTGTTGGTGGTTACAGATGTTTTCACCAAGTTCACACAAGCTTTCCCCACACGCGACCAGAAAGCTGATACAACTGCTAAGATTTTGCTTAGAGAGTGGTTCATGAGGTATGGCGTACCAGAGAGGTTACATTCTGATCAGGGCAGAAATTTTGAAAGTGATGTGATTCAGGAACTGTGCAAGTTATATGGGGTTAAAAAAAGCCGTACTACACCACATCATCCCCAAGGTAATGCACAATGTGAACGTTTCAATAGGACACTTCATGACCTATTGCGTACCCTCCCACCTGACAAGAAACGCCGTTGGCCTGAGTATTTGCCAGAATTGGTCTATGCGTACAATGTGACTCCCCATGCCACCACAGGGCACTCGCCGTATTACCTCATGTTTGGAGTGCACCCCCACCTTCCTGTAGATGCTTTACTGGGGCAGGAGCAGGTGCTTGATAAGAGACATGACTGGCTGGTTGTGCATCAGCAGCGCTTAAATGAAGCACATAACAGAGCAAGGCAGTACACGGAGCAGAAAGCAGCGGAAAGGCTTGAGCTGGACAAAACCCGAGTCTATTGCCCCCCTGTTGAAGTAGGTCAGTTAGTTTATCTGCGACACTGGCCCCAAGGCAGGAACAAAATTCAGGACGCCTGGAGCCCTGTGGTTTATAGGGTTGTCGAAGTCCAGGGCAGCACACATGCAGTGGAGCCGGTGGAGGGTGGGCCAGTAAAACGGGTTCACAGAGCTAACCTTAGACCTTGTATTGGCCCAATTCCTGCACCCAGGAAAAAGAAAAATAATGAATCCCCTGTGGTAGTGAGTCCTAGGACAGAAGAGAAAACAGGCTGTTCAGATCCAGATCCTGAGTATGTGTTGTTCGGAGAAACCTCATACCCAAGTGCAGAGCAGGGGTCTGATGAAGCAGTTCAAAGCAGCGACATTTCTGAGTCTGTAAACACTGATGATGCTCGTGTTACTGTACCATCTGACTCTGAGCAGGTGTCCACACCAGAGACAGTTGCTACTGAAACTAACAGGGATATTGGTGTCATTCCACCAACACCAGTGCCCCGTCGGAGTAAAAGAGCTAATGCTGGAGTGCATTCAAACCCTTACCATGTCCCTGTATCAGCATGTCATGCCATCACCTTGAGCCCTGAGGTACTGTCTCAGTTGTTGACTAATTTGGGTACTGCTCTCTTTAAGGAAGCAGTGCATGAGTTGAGATATACCAATTGAGTCACCGGGGACGTTGACTCTTAAGCAGGGGAGTATGTAGCCGGGTGGAAGTTCGATATTATGGGACATGCCACTGGATGGCACTGTTTTTCTTTTGGGGTACCTCTGAGAGCGGAAGGGATCATGGGGATCTACGGAGACATGCACGAGTGCTAGCTTGCATTGGTGTTATGTGGGTGTGCAATGCCTTTTTTCGCTGCGTGATCTGTTTTGAACGCAAAGTGTGCAACAGTTAAGGCACCAGGAGTAGCTGCCACCAACTTCGCCGTTCGTCTCAGAGGGATCCATATTCCGTTTTCTGCTGGATTAATGCACTGTATGTATTTGAGTTCACACTTGTATTATACTATCTCTGTGGGTAAGAGGGAAATGTACCGTGTTAACTGTTTAATCTTGGCTCTGTATCTATGCAGGAGAAGCCACTACAGTTATTTTTGCACTGCTAAGTTTTGTTTTATTTATGTTTGGGTTTATATCAGACACGAAATGACGCTAGATGTCCTTGAGTTCCAGATGCTGATAAAGTTGGGGAAATAACCTGCAGTAGCAGTGGGTTACCAGAGCACAAAGCTGTTACTGGATAGGAGCTGTCTGTAACAATTTTATTTCTTTATTTTTACAACCTTGTTATTTTCTTCTGAGCACTTACTTTATCATTCAGATTAAAAGAACCCCAAAGATAATCTGTGTTCTGGGCTGGTTAATTTAGCCAGGCTACACAAAGGAAACAAGTTCTTTTATCCAGTAAAACTAGAGTCTGCTGCTATGTAAGCAGCTCTGTGAAGCTGAGTATTTAAAGCTGCAAAATATGCTCACATGTATGATTCCCAAACACTTATGTTAACACAAAGCATAGACATAAAACATTCATAATATTTACTTCTAAAGTTAGCTAACAAAGAAACAGAAGAATATGTGACATTTACTTATAGCAGGCATAAAATAATTGCTATCTGTAACTAATAAATTCAGCTGTGAAGAATCAGCCACCTGCTTTTGCTGCATCACAGCCAAACTGTACTTACTGTGGTGTAACTGAGATGTTTCTCACAATATGTGATTATGATTTTGGTGCTGGTGAAGAAAGAAAATACATTTAAATGGATGCTTTTGGCCATGTGGTTCAACTGATAAATGACTCATTAAATTAAAGCAGAAACATTTAAACACATTGAGGAAGTTTGTCAACAGGAAGCTGAAGGCACAGTCTGTGCAAAGTGACTGCAAGCACACAAGTTTATGCAAGAAGATTGCTTAATCATTTGGTCTGCCATTATTTCTATTAGTGGCTCTTACAATACCTGCATCAGAACCCAACAGAACACTGGACTGTAACAAGATGATGAGTGTTATTCACTTATTAAACATAACTGTGTATATCTATAACTCTGACTTAAATACTACGGCTGTGGATGTTGAGACCCACTTGAACTCCGAAAAGTACCAAAAGTAATGAACTAAGCTCAGAAAATATTTCTATGTGACAGATTTATGTCTTTTAAAAAAAATGAATCATATTTATTAAGGCAAGTGTTTACTTTAACTCTTGTTTGTTTCATATTGATCTTGTTTATTTACCAGAAGAGCAGGATAGTAGCTCCTTCCCATTGTGGTCACTTCTTGGAGGAATCCTCGGGATGATGTCACTCTTCTTGATCATCTTTGTTTGGTAAATATTACATCACAGTAGAAAACATGATCGGTTGCTGTCACTGACACGTTACCTGCATGTTAAATTATCTGTTTACTTACACATATATTTAACCTCAAACACAGGATAGTTAAGTCATGTTTAATGGCCTCTTATGTCTTACAAGTGCTTAAAATTAAAGCATCAAACTCAACAATAGACTCTAAGGAAATACTAAACTTCCCTGTAATTTACTGAACTGTTCAGAAGGTTATTTACTGTAGTACCTCCACCAGCTGCTTAATAGATTTAAATGAAACTTTCTATTTGTTTCATTTTATAGATTCAAATAAGTGAAGAGCTGGTTGTTGAAGAGCCAGCAAGTAAATCAGAAGGAGAAGAAGAAAAACATCCATTATGGAGATATAAACGTGTTTTTGCTAGGCTATGAAGCATCCTCTGACTCAGTGCAGGACAGAGGACAACAGCAGGATTTGGTGTTTGCAGAGGTGAAAGTCAACAAGCCAGAAAACAGTTCAACACAGAGCAACTCTGAGGCGAAGAAAATATGAATGTCTAAAAGGAGATCACATTACAGAAACGTGTTAACAAAGAAAAACACACATGCTAACACAGCCCAGCAGCCAGACCCAGAACTTCATCAGGTAACAAAGTGATGAGCAGCCTTTGTTTCTACATGTTCACGTTTCTAAAGTAGCATCCCTGTGGAGATCACTTTGAAGTCTCTTTGGGCTGATGTTCATTTTTGCTGTTGTCGACTTTGTGTTCATACATACAAACTAAAAGAAAGATTGTATGTGTGTCTTCATTAGGGCGACACACATTGTGTGGGTGTGTGGGCCTGTAATCTTTAAGTTTTTATTGTTAACTGCTAATTATGTGACAGTGTCAGTTTTTAGAGTGACAGCGATGTAATGTAATAAGTAGTGTAACAATTAACTTTCTCCAGTGAGTAATTAAGTAACATAAAGCATTAATTTTAAGAAAAGTAACTGGTAATGTGTAATACATTATTTTTCTTTAGTACCAAGCCCAATACTGTTCTCTCTCAACAGTTTAGTGAACTTGAAAGTGGATCCAACTGTTTCACAGGAAACCCTAGAGGGAGACAAAAACACAAAAATAAACTGTGCTGTTATTTTTTGCCTCTATTCTGAGCACATCTAAGAAAATTGGCAAGTCTAATGTTACATTTTGAGGAGAAAATTATTTTTGAGCAAAGAATAGTTTAATTTGAGCAAGAAATGTATTTCACACACACAATAACAGCCCCTCTTGCTCAGTTGTTGGCATTGGCTCATGCTCAGATCTCTGATCAGTGTGCTGACAGACCATAATAGACATCTGTGGACCTGCTCTCAGTTTCACTCTTGCTCTCCACACCTCTGCACCCTGCACCCTTAACTCTTTCTATACACGTTATAAGTGTGCCACTAACCCAACCAATTACAGACTTGGATGCAAAAATTCTTATTAGCTGTTATGGTCTCCAATCAGCCATCTAGCTACTGCAATCTTGAAACATGGTCCAGAATTTAGCTAAATCCAATTTCGGTTAGTGTTTTTAATTCTTTTGTTTTAAAATATATAATTTTTTAAGACCATTGTTGGTTTTAATCTAGTTTAAACCAAACCACTCCACTGCTTTGGTTTAAACGTTATTGTATTTTTCGGACCATAAGGCGCACTGGATTATAAGGCACACTAAGTGAAACAAATCAGTCAGATAAATCAAACTTTACACAATTGATTCTTATTGCTTCCTCCAATTGATTTATTAATCTTGAATTCTCTTTTAGCCGCTCTATTCCCATGTTGTTGAAATATATTAATGACTAACCTCATACAGGGCTTTGGAGCGTGATGTCACGGGAGGGGGCGAGGTCACGATCATCACCACCATCATAGGCTACGTTCACACTGCAGGCAAAAGCTTATCAAATCCGACTTTTTTGATCCTATGCGACCCATATCCGATCATGGTATGACAGTCTGAACAGCACAAATCCGATCTGGGTCACTTTCGTATGTGGTATTGAATCCGATACATATCTGATGTTTTAAAAAGCGACTGCTGTTTGAATGGTCATGTCTTTTACATCACTGACACAAAACAGACGCCAATTATCAGTGCTGGAGAAGACATCGTGAACGCTTCCTGTCCATCCAGTGTAGATGTTAGTGAAACTGTTGGGAAGACAATGTTGGAGAAACGTGAACATTTTATTTGTACTGTATAATCTGCAAATTCTGACAGAAATCTGCCGCTATCCTTTGAAGCACCGCTCCTCTCTAAAATAGCAATAAGGATAATTATTAGGCCATATGTAAATAACAAAATAAATTAAAGCACAATTGGGGAACGTAAAGTACGAAACAAGTCTTTATATTAAGATCCATCAGTCAAACAATACTGTTTGGTCTGAGTCTGAACGGAATGCGTTGTCTGTGACATGTGCTTTTGCGCATATGGGCCGCTTTGAGGGTTCACACTTGAGCGCGTTTGATGTCATATTTTATTTTTAGTGTGAACAAGTAGACAAGAAAATCGGATTTGATCAAAAAATCAGAATTGATCATCAAGACCTGCAGTGTGAACGTAGCCTTAGTTGGCCAAACAAAGGGCTACAGGAGCGAAAGCACACGGAAACATCAGCTATGGCTCGTACTTGCTGTGTTGTCGGTTCCGGTAAGCTGCAGGAGCAGGCGGACCAGCAGACCCAGGTTCTGCAGCGCCTGATTGGAGCCACTGCGCTGCCGAAGGCCCCTCCTACAGTGGCCCCTAGAGACAAAACACATGCAAACTCCAAAACCCATGCAAACTCCAAAACACAATGGAAGTGCTCCAGGATGCTAGGGGCAGTGTTGAGCTCTTGTTACCTAGTAACTACACAAGCCAGGAAGTACCAATGACTGGATTTGGTGTGTGGTAGTAACAGGTAAATTAACATTTTTTTAATTATTTGAATATATATGAGTATGGTTGTTCTATCTTTGTAGGTGTTTTCCACCGGTATCTAACTCAACGGCTGTATCCCAAAGCCGCATTTTAAGGTACAATTCAAACGCTGCTCGAAATGCAGTGGCCGAAGAGTAAACTTGTAAAAGTACTTAATATTATGTCACTTAGTTTTTTGCAAATGTTTAAGAATGAAGAACATTAAAACATTACTGTTGGCTAAATGTCGGGAAAGTTATGTGTCATTAGCGATGTTTGTACTAACTTGGTTTTAAAGCCTTTACTTCAAAATATACGCCGTTCAATAGTTGACCTTGATCTTATAGAGAATGTGATGATTTTATGGATAATTAAAGTCAGTCATATATCCACAAACACAACAAGCTGAAAGTCAGTGATGCTGCTCGGTTTGCAGTCCTGAATATCACGGCACAAGCAGGATTCACTGCACTGTTAATGTTAGCTATGTTATATTGCTGCCTCTGTTCGGTGGTGTCGAGCCAAACGGACTTTAACGTGTGTTTGAACGAGCCGACGGTTCACTCGTTAAGCTGAAAGAAAGATGCTTTAATCACAGGAGTCACACATGTGTCCACTGTACCATCTGGGAACTCTTCTTGTTTAGCACTCGTAATAACACAAACACTAAATCTTCCTTCTCTCGTGCTGTTTTGTAGCAGTGTATACACCTGAGACTGTCACCTGTCTGTCTGTCCTGCACTCTCTCTCTGTTTCTTTCTCTCTGATTGTGGAATAAAAGTATGAACATGTATTTATAAGTTACACTTCTGTTTGAATCCTGCAGCTTCTCACACATTTGATTTCCATGTGTGACAACTGCAAGTTGGAGGTTAGGTCAGATGGTTGCATCATAACCTGGGAGAAAACAGAATGCTGATGAGGGGTTTTCAATGAGTGAGCTGATTGTTGAGCTTCTAGTGTGTGAAGAAGTTTTAACATAATAATAATAATAATAATGGATTGGATTTATATAGCGCTTTTTAAGGCACCCAAAGCGCTTTACAATGCCACTATTCATTCACTCTCACATTCACACACTGGTGGAGGCAAGCTACGGTTGAAGCCACAGCTGCCCTGGGGCAGACTGACAGAAGCGAGGCTGCCATATCGCGCCATCGGGTACACATACAGGGAGTGCAGAATTATTAGGCAAATGAGTATTTTGTCCACATCATCCTCTTCATGCATGTTGTCTTACTCCAAGCTGTATAGGCTCGAAAGCCTACTACCAATTAAGCATATTAGGTAATGTGCATCTCTGTAATGAGAAGGGGTGTGGTCTAATGACATCAACACCCTATATCAGGTGTGCATAATTATTAGGCAACGTCCTTTCCTTTGGCAAAATGGGTCAAAAGAAGGACTTGACAGGCTCAGAAAAGTGAAAAATAGTGAGATATCTTGCAGAGGGATGCAGCAGTCTCAAAATTGCAAAGCTTCTGAAGCGTGATCATCGAACAATCAAGCGTTTCATTCAAAATAGTCAACAGGGTCGCAAGAAGCGTGTGGAAAAACCAAGGCGCAAAATAACTGCCCATGAACTGAGAAAAGTCAAGCGTGCAGCTGCCAAGATGCCACTTGCCACCAGTTTGGCCATATTTCAGAGCTGCAACATCACTGGAGTGCCCAAAAGCACAAGGTGTGCAATACTCAGAGACATGGCCAAGGTAAGAAAGGCTGAAAGACGACCACCACTGAACAAGACACACAAGCTGAAACATCAAGACTGGGCCAAGAAATATCTCAAGACTGATTTTTCTAAGGTTTTATGGACTGATGAAATGAGAGTGAGTCTTGATGGGCCAGATGGATGGGCCCGTGGCTGGATTGGTAAAGGGCAGAGAGCTCCAGTCCGACTCAGACGCCAGCAAGGTGGAGGTGGAGTACTGGTTTGGGCTGGTATCATCAAAAATGAGCTTGTGGGGCCTTTTCGGGTTGAGGATGGAGTCAAGCTCAACTCCCAGTCCTACTGCCAGTTTCTGGAAGACACCTTCTTCAAGCAGTGGTACAGGAAGAAGCCTGCATCCTTCAAGAAAAACATGATTTTCATGCAGGACAATGCTCCATCACACGCGTCCAAGTACTCCACAGCGTGGCTGGCAAGAAAGGGTATAAAAGAAGAAAAACTAATGACATGGCCTCCTTGTTCACCTGATCTGAACCCCATTGAGAACCTGTGGTCCATCATCAAATGTGAGATTTACAAGGAGGGAAAACAGTACACCTCCCTGAACAGTGTCTGGGAGGCTGTGGTTGCTGCTGCACGCAATGTTGATGGTGAACAGATCAAAACACTGACAGAATCCATGGATGGCAGGCTTTTGAGTGTCCTTGCAAAGAAAGGTGGCTATATTGGTCACTGATTTGTTTTTGTTTTGTTTTTGAATGTCAGAAATGTATATTTGTGAATGTGGAGATGTTATATTGGTTTCACTGGTAAAAATAAATAATTGAAATGGGTATATATTTGTTTTTTGTTAAGTTGCCTAATAATTATGCACAGTAATAGTCACCTGCACACACAGATATCCCCCTAAAATAGCTAAAACTAAAAAAAACTAAAAACTACTTCCAAAAACATTCAGCTTTGATATTAATGAGTTTTTTGGGTTCATTGAGAACATGGTTGTTGTTCAATAATAAAATTATTCCTCAAAAATACAACTTGCCTAATAATTCTGCACTCCCTATAGATGAGAAGAAACTTATTATGTAATGAGACAACAGGGTTATGCTGTATGTTGTGTGTGGTGTGGCTGATTGGATGAATGTTTGAGATTAAACTGGCTGTTGATTTGTCTTTTATTACTAAGTTGAGCCTGCCAATTGGGTGTGGTATGATTTATCCCCCTGAGATGAAGAACACGTGTCATGATTTAAGAAGGCCTTTCCTTTCCTTTCTTTTATTCTTTTTATTTTGTTACTTTCACAGTGCACTGAAAGTTTTGTTTAATATTCTTTGTCATCTAAGCAGATCTGAACATTGAATAGGAAGAACTACACACCATGTTGTTGCGAACAGTTGCAAAGTGAGTTTCTCCAAAATTAAAACGGGCTCAAGAGAAAGCCACTTATTTGGGACAATTAAGGAAGCAAGTCCCTGTCCAAAAGGATTCAGCGAGGCTATCCGATCTAAAATTCTTCTTTTGTCGTCGTTTTGCTGAGGGTGGAAACGAAATGCGACTATAATTTCCACTATAAGCAAAAGAAAGAATCAATGGATGAATGAATGAGTGAAAATAAAAAAAATGGGGAACTGACTGACTGGTAAAAGCTGGTTAAAGCTGACAAGACTGACTGACTTAACACCACTATGTGAAGTTAACCCCCATCCACGTGACAAAGGTGTGGATGTATCTGTGTGTGTCTCTGTTGCAGGAGCAGAAGGAGACCACAGGACGAAACTTGGGTTACATGACTATGTGAACTCTGCAAATTTAACCTTTTTAACTGTAATTTTTGAATTTACCGTGGGTGTGTTATTCACTACCTTGTGTTGCTCACAGAGATCACTGTGAGAAAGAGTGTATACACCAGCGATAACATTTACATTTCTTTTCTACAACAGAGGATTAATCATGTGATTTGATCATGTGATTTACAGCAGGACACAACTTAATGTTTTTCTACCACAGGATTACTGAGATTTTGTGTGAAGGAAACTGTGGTTACAGGCTATATGTTGGTGATGAAATCCCACTGTATTGTTGAGAAAATATTGGAGAAAATGTGAATGTTACAGGGGAGAAAGTGAATACAGTGTGATACTGTGTTTGAAACTAGTGTTGCTTCTTTTTACAGCAGAGTGTTAACATTATGACCTTTTACAGCACCTCTGGAATCTGGATGGCCGACGCCTGACCACCAGGATGAACCGTGTGTTTGGCTAATGTTTGTTTTCCTTTAAGAGTGCTTGTAGAGGATTCAGCACAGACAGACAAGTGACAATTGAACAGATGTGCAGTGGTTACAGAATAGTTACATAGGGCTCATTCAGTGTTGGTCAAGTTACTTGAAAAAGTAATCAGTAATTACTTCCCCCAAAAAGTAATCCAGTTACTTTACTGATTACTTATTTTCAAAAGTAATTAATTACTTAATTACTTAGTTACTTGTTAAAAACATGATTTACAACCTGAATAGGTGATAAAGCAATAGCTCTTTCAGCCCAATTCTACTTTTTCCACATAATCCATCATACAAAATGTAATCAAATGGAAAAGTCCCTTTTTAAAACTTGTTTTATTAGTTTTAATCTTTTAACTTTATGCATCAAGCAAAAATTTAATTATATGCAACATTCTCTGACTGGAAGAAATTTGTTTAATATTTAAACCTATTTTCTGCACATTCCAGCACATATATATATATATATATATATATATATATATATATATATATATATATATATATATATTGTGTGTGTTTACACTCACTCTTTCAAATAGATGCAAGTAAAACACAGCAGAAAATAAATAAAGTCCTTTGGTCTAGCGGTCCTTTTGCTCTATTTTCACCTGTAAAGCAGGAGTAGGGTAGGCGGAGGTTTACCCTGGTGCAGGTGTGCCGCGGCGGTCAGTGGAAGAATCCACGGGTTTCTCTGTGAATTTCCCATTACGTCGTAGCTACTCGGTGCTTGCTTGGAAGTTTAAGGGTTTTTTCGCTGTAAAAAGAAGTTTTCTTCCCACGCACAACGGACGCTAATGTTTTTGTCACTTTTTATGGAATCAAACTTAAAGTAAGGTCAGTACTTCCACGCTTTAAACGCTGCACGCTCATACTCTCTCCGCACTCGATATATTATCCACTGTTGATCTGCAGACAGCTGTTGTCACGAACGTCGCACTTGCTTACGTCACTGTCATGAGACATTCTCGCAAAAAAATCACGGTTTTAGTAACGCAGTAACGCAGCGTTCCTACGGGAAAGTAACGGTAATGTAATTACCATTTTTGCAATAGTAATCCCTTACTTTACTCGTTACTTGAAAAAAGTAATCGAATTACAGTAACAGGATTACAGTACAGTACAGTTACTGTAATACAGTACAGGATTACAGTAACTGCCCATCTCTGGGCTCATTATCTGACCACTATTGGGCTCATGGTGAGTGACAAACTTAAGGGAAGTCACTGATTATAATGTGGAATGACGATGAGATGTTCAATGATTTGGAGCAAATTATGGAAAAAAAAAAAGTAGGGGTTTAATGAGTTTAGAATAAACCTGCAATGATACTTGTCTCTGTGTTGCTGAATACTTTATTACACTTATGAGTTGCAGTTGGTTGCAAATGTGAGTTGTTTTAACTTAAAGACTTGTAGGATACAGGCTCCAGGTGGAGCTGGGAGTTAAACAAGCTAAATATTTAATTACTGACTAATGTTTATACACAGGGTTACAGGTTGGAGTGAAGCTGCTCCAAAGGACAAACCCTGGAGATTGTTTTAAGGAGACTGTGCAACACTCTTGTACATGTCTCATTGGGGAGTTGACACATGGCGTGAGCCATGTGGCACAAGAGGAGTGTCAGGTACCATGAGAAGAAGCGAGTAAGGAAGAGCGTCGACAAGAAGAAGAGCGTCGACGAGATGGAAGCTGAGGACCCAACAAAGTGCTTTTTGTGCTGGGGTGTTTTTTTTCTGTTCTCAAACTGTTCTCCTATTAGGAGTCTGAGTGGAATATTTTTCTCCTCCTCTCACCTAATGTTATGTATTTCATTGTTTTTTTTGTTTTTTTTACTATCAGCCTACCTCACTGACATTGTGATGCCAATGTGATGCCTGTGTAATGGTCAGAAGGTTCCTTTGTAAGTGCGCATGCGCCATTAGTGTGCTGCCTGCTGTAACCCATAATTTCCTTTGGGATTAATAAAGTATACCAATTCTGATTCTTCCTGTGACGTCCTTTTAATAAACATTCAAACAGTCTTTTCATCTCTTGTTGCTGGACATTAGTTTTTTTAGTTAAATTCATGTGGAAATGTGTCATTTGTGACGAACTCTTGTGATGTCACTTCTTTGGATCTGAGAAGCTTCAGGTTCAGCTTCTGTTCTTCCTTCAGTCTGTGAAGAGGAACAAAAATGAAAATGAAATAGAGTAAAATTATTCCAGACTGCTGATTTAGAAATAGATTTGCGTTTGACTTTTTCCAACATAAACTCTGGCTAGTTCTGGGAGAATCAGGTGTCTTCAGTTTAGCTTTCTGAAAGGTTCATCCAAGAGGCGATAAGGCATTATCATATTTTTTTTAAACAGCTTGTTGAAATAGATTTTTCTTATATTGTCATTTGTGCTTAGAAACATATAATCATTTGTATGCTGATAAGAATCATCTCCTTATTAGGTCTGATAAGATTCTGTGTGCACTTGTGTACCATGAGATGACAGGAAGCAGCCTCGACGTTATAATCCCATTATAGCTTTTGATACCAAACCTTTCTGTTTGTGAAGATTTCACACCTTTAAATGTGCATTTGAGATATGACCTATTACAAATTCCTGCTTTTATAGTTTAGGAAAACGTTTACTTCTGCTTTTCTGCATACCTCATACACGCAGTTTAAGTTCATTGTAAGGTCATATGTCTATGTATAGTATGGCTGGAAGCACACACACATGCACCCACACACACAGAATATGGCTTTGGAGTTGACGTCAACCCGCAATGCATTGTGGGAGCGCGGCGCCATCTTCCTGGGCCACGAATCAAAGCAAACACACTATGTTGGAAGGATGGTTGCTAGAAACATGTTTAAAAGCAAAAGCAGTTTAATGCAAAGAGAAAATAGCGTGCATTGGAAATGTGGACCCGTATGAAATAAGGAGACCTACCATGTCTGTGGAGTCAGCGAGTACAAGGTGAACCAGTTTTGCAATTACAAATCTCTGGAGGGACACACACACACACACATGGGTACAAGATTAAGTCAGCTCGAGTACTGTGAGTAAAATGCGTTTGATTTTCCACCGAACATTCAAATTAGTGCAGCATAAATTCAGTCATGAGGGGGAAATTACAGTGAGAACATGTGGAGGCTCTGTTAGAGGGATAATATAGTGAATTCAGTGCATTGATGTGATATTGTCCTGAAGGATTTAGTTATTCTTTCTGGTTAAAGAAATTGCAATGATTTATTCATGTTTAGTATAAATAATTCTAATTATACATCTTTCTTCCGTGTTTGTGTCCTGTGTCACTAAAAGTACATTTTATTTTAGTTTTAATGACCTGCAGAATCTCATTATCATATTAGGTGTCCATAATTGTCACTTAAAGTCAAACGTTATACTTTCTTCATCTCTAAAGTGATTACATCCTTGCACTGCATACTTTAGGTTCAATTTCTGCAGGCAGGTTTCTGAGAGAGAACAGGAAGAGTTAGACTATAACATACAGCGTTCTTTAGATGGACACATAAAAAATGAAAAATTACATGCATGTGCTAACGTTATAAACACGTTGTTACATTTATGATAAAGTAGATTAAACACATTTATGTCGGCCTTGGCTCATAGTTCTTGTCTTTAAAGGAACTTTGTGTGTGTTTCAGGTACTGCACTCTATAAGACTGACTGAACCAGCATTGCAGCCATGGGTCATTGTGAGCATCACAGGGAAGGTTGAAGCCACCCACTGCACCTGTATGGCCGGAGTCGTGGAGACCTGCACCCATCTTCTGTTTATTGTAGAAGCAACAGTGCGGATCTGTGGCACGAGGACTGTTACAGATGAACCTGCATACTGGGTTTTGCTGGGTAATATGACCAAGATACAGCCAGAGGTTGGCCATAAGATGGATTTCTCCTCTTCAGCTGCCCAAAAAAGGCTCTTGATCAAAACATAAAGAGACCGTCCATAGTGACAGGTAAAAGGAGCCGTTCTCAAAAAAGAAAAATCCCACCTGCTACTGTGGAGCAGTTGTCACCGCTATTGGATACTTTTCTGGAACACAGTAAAGCTGTGTGTGGTTGTGGGAATGACCCATAATGTTTTATCTAGGAGTCTAGATTTATGCCTGTAGTGCACTGCCATGTAAATAATTTGCATTTACTGAATATGTGTCTGAATATGCCCCATACACAACAAACTGCAATAGACTGTCTATTATGGCACCTTTCTTTAGTTTTGCTGTCACTTTGTCAGTAATATTCTGTTCATTGCGTTTTGTTTTTCCAACTGTTTTCTTCTCTCCATAATTACCTTCTCTCAATATGCGATTATTTTGGTGCTGAAGGAAACACACTACAAACAATAAATATAAAAACATTTAGACATCTATTGGCCGAGTGGATCAACTGAAGAAGGAATCATTAAATAAAAGCAGAAAGATCTAAACACATCGAGGAAGTTGATCAACACAAAGCTGTAACCTGTGTGAGTACAGACACACACAGAGACACAAAAAGAAGAACAGAAAAGCTAAGACACAAATATTAATATTAATGAGAGAATGAGGAACAGGTTAGTGTGTGAGTGGGCGGTCAAGTGAATCTATAAACAGGCAGATGGAAGTGGTGGCTAATAACTGACAACATGTGCATAATGGGAACATAAAAGGCAGACTGACTGCAAAAGAAAGACAAAAGCTTCACAGGTCTGTTTGCTTTGACATTACAACATCTAAACGGAGAAGTGTTTCACTCGCTGTGTTTCTGCAGGAATCACACACGGACTTTTATTTTGTCATTTCTCCTCTGTAGCAGTCTGATTATTAGGTAAGAAAACATTTTTTGCATCTTACAAGATTTTTATATCACAATAAAAATAAAGAACTTATTTTTGTTTGTCTGATTTAAAATAAATGTAGATTTTGTATTGCTCTATAAAACAATGCAAGTTCCTGATTTAATCAAACCTTTATGTGATCTTATGTTTTTATTATACAGGTGATGAGTTTTGTGACAGTCCAGTCTGTGAACATCATGAAAGGCATCATGTTACTGAGTCTCCTCTTTATTCCAAGTGAGTCGTCTCATTTCAGTCATTTACAGTCTGACAGATCAGTGCAGATAGAGAAACTTTAGAGAAAAAAACATCACTCCGTGCAATACTGTACTAACTGCCACTCAAAAAGTTTGTACTGCTCAGTTTGTGCTGCTGCTCACTCCTGCCACTTTATCTCATGTGCAATATTCCATTTGTCTTGTGACTTGTCTTCTGCTCGTCAAATACATTTCATTGCAATGTTGACCCTGTGCTAACTTGCATATGACAAATAAAACTGAACTGCAACACATGTCTAATAAACTCAGTGTATCATAATTCTGTTTCCCATCATGTGTATGAGTTTGTTTTGATTTTTTCCAGGTACTTTGGCTGCTTGTCCTCAAGATTCACACCTGTTCATCACTGCACCAACAGAGATGGAAGCTCTGAGTGGATCTTGTTTACAAATCCTATGTAACTTTAGTGATGCTGGACCAGCAAAGTTTGACAGCACAAGACCTGTTTTTGGAGTGTGGATTAAAAATCACTCCAATGTTAATACATTTCCAAGCAATGAGATCTTCAACAGCAGTGGGACAGTTAACGAGTATCCAATGAATATTACAGGAAACCTGAAGGAGAAAAACTGCACCACTCTGTTTTCCAACTTAACCACAACTTATACAAACACATACTACTTCAGAATTATGAACTGGCCGTTCAGAGCAACAGCTGCTTGTGATCCTCTTAAAATAACAATTAAAGGTGAGAAAGTTTTCATTTTATTGTTGATAATAAAAAAAAAAATCTGATTTGAATATTAACAGCTAAGACATAAATGTACTAACTTTATATTTGGCAGTTAAAAATGTGTTGTCCAGTTTTCTTTGTTATAAAATTTATAAGTGCAAAAAAAACAAAAACAAAGTTTGCTTACTGTGCTGATTCCAAAGCTCAGGTATTTCTCCTACATGGAGGAAATAATAAACTCAGAATAAAATAATTTCCTGACTGAACAGCATGAACATGTAAAATTAAGACTTTAACACATCTACACTGATCTTCATCTGTTACTTGACTGTGTTTCCTGTATTATCAGTGTAAAAATTGAGCTTGATGTGAAACCACAGATTCTCCTTGGAGGCCCAATATTACAATCCCAGGTGATCTGAAGGAGAAGGAGTCTGTCACTATAACCTGCTCAGCTCTCACTCCCTGTCCACACTCCCCTCCTCAACTCACCTGGAATCTCCAACAAGACTCTCACAACAAAATAGAGGAAAACACAGATGGAAGCTTTACAACTAAAATCCAGCAGATCATCACTCTGTCAGACACACATGATGGAAAGAAGATCAGCTGCTCTGCCAGATATCCTGTGAACCAAGGAAACGACACCAAGACAGCAGAGACAGAAGAGACTCTCAGTGTTTCATGTAAGACAATCAGAGTTTGTTGTTGAACTGAATCCTATAGGACAACATGATTTATGGGATATGACTTTCTTATTTTTTTCTCCAGATGCTCCTAAAGACACCTCAGCATCCATCAGTCCATCAGGTTTGGTGTCAGCAGGCAGCTGGGTGAAGCTGACCTGCTCCAGCAGAGCCAAACCTCCAGTCAGCAGCTTCACCTGGTTCAAGAAGAGCAGAGATGGAGCTGTGAAAGTATCTGAAGGAGAGATTTACAGCTTCAATGTACCAGATGGAGGAGTTTATTACTGTGTGGCAACTAATGATCTGGGTAATCAGACATCAGCAGAGATTAACGTGGCTATTAAAGGTAATGGCTCATGCCACTGAACTGTTTTATGCTATTATCTAACTTTTTCTTCTTTGTTTATTGGGTAACTCATTAAATCTCTTGAAGTGTTTTGTTTTTTCTAAATAGTGCTGTACAAAGTGTAAAATTAAACATCATGGTAATATAACGGAAAAGAAAAAGAAGAACCTCACGATCTGTTTCACATCGTGTGTTGTTTCATCTTGATATTGGTTTTCTACCAGGATTCCCACTCTGGTCATTTCTTGGAGGAATCCTTGGGATTATGTTACTTTGCTTGATCATCTTTGTTTGGTAAATATTACATCACATTAGAAAACATGATCAATTTCTGTCACTGACATGGTAGCTGAACGTGAAATTATCTGTTTACTCACAAATATATTTAACCTAAAACAGAGGATAGTTAGTTTAACAGCCTCTTATATCTTTCAGGTGCTTAAAGTCAAAGCATCAAACTCAACAACAGACTCATGTAAGAAAATACTCAACTTCTCTGTAATTTACTGAACTGTGTTCAGAAAGTTATTTACACTTGTACCTCCACCAGAGTCTGCTCACTAGATTCAAATGAACCTTTCTATTTGTTTCTATTTTATAGAATCAAAGAAGTGAAGAGTCGGTTGTTGAAGAACCAGCAAGTAAATCAGAAGGAGAAGAAGAAAACATCCATTATGGAGAGATCAGCTTCTCTGTGCTGAGAAATGAAGCATCCTCTGACTCAGTGCAGGACAGAGGACAGCAGCAGGATACAGTGTACGCACAGGTGAAAGTCAACAAGCCAAAAAACACAGAGCGTGCTGATGGCCAAGAGGAACTGTACGCTGAGGTCAAGAAAAAGTTATAACATTACATTAACACAGTGTATTAAAAAACACACACACACAAAAATCAAAATTTTTATTAACTTAAAAAAAAATTACATCCTGCAGCTTTTTATGTTCAACTTTAATTTCACTGCAGTCCAATAAAGAACTAATTCACATGACAGCAGAGAAGACTGAACATTAAAAACTTTTACACAATGTAGCTATTTTTTATTATTATTTTAGTTATTATCATGTTCATACAGTATTTGAATGCTGGCATGCTGTGTGTGCTCTTGTATGATTTAATATAAATTAATGTAAGACTTCTTCACAGGTAATTTGTTTAAAAGACTGCAGGGAAACTGGCATCAAAACACGTCTGTAAATTTATTAAACACATTAAATAAAATATGTTTATTCAATGTAACGTGTTTTTGTGTGATATTTAATATAATTATTCTAAAAGTTTACTCTATATTGTTAATGATATGAAACGTGGGATGTCTTTTTCATATCTAAATAAGTGGATAAAAAATTTATTTTGTCTTCAAATTTCACTCTTTTTTTATATATTAGGGTCGACACTTTTTGTAGTGGCAGTTTCTCTTTTAATGGATTTGTTTTATTGTTTGAGGAGGGTTTTTTTTTTTTTTAAAGAAAAGCTGGTCTATAGGTCATATTTATTTATTTACTAAGAGTTCACATGAACAGAGCTGCATCACAGTCTAATAATTAAAGTGTCTGCAAGAAGAGAACACACATCTCAGAGATCAGCAGTGTTAATATCTGACACAAACATCTGTATAGTACTCAAGTAATGTTAACATTTGGATGTGAATCCTATTGCTAACTTAGTTAACATGTTAGGATCCAAATCTCTGACTGGCCTTAACATTTGCTCATAGCAGATATAAAATAATCACTATATTGGGCTTTTATCAATAATCAACTGTCTGCTCTACAAAAACCACACTGTAGTGTTACTGTGAATTGTTTGTGCTGAAGGCACCACTCCACATATGATGAAAGATAAAGTGTCTGTTTGTGGCTGATTTACTTCACTGGTGAAGAAGAACTGATGAGTTAATTTATTTGAACAAATGGAGACATTTGTGTTTCATGCTGTGTTTTCATAGGTGATGCAGCCTGTTCGGTGATGAGTTTTGTGACACTGCAATCTGTGAACTTAACTTAACAAATATTTTACTGAGTCTCCTCTTTATTGCAAATCTCATTTCAGTCATTCACAGTCTGACAGATCACTGCAGACAGAGATACTTTACAAAGACACATTTACACTTAACCTGTTGACACTAATGAGAAAAGGAGAAGCCAATATATTGAACCACAAAAGTCTGGCTTTCAAGATCTGCTTTTAAATGAGCAACATCAAACATTAAAAAAAAACAAAGAAAGATCTTTGAAATTAAACTGCTCATTGGTTGCATTTTAGAAATTGCAATGTTTTAATAATTTGGCTGAAAAGCAACATCTGTACAAACATTTTTTTAAAAAGAATCCCTTTTATTATATTTACATGACATATTAAAAAAAATAAGAAAAAATGTTCTTAAATGGAAAAACAGTACGGTGTGGAGGTAAGCATCAACGACACAGCTCTCAGTTCTCACTCCTTCTTTATTCGTCTCCAACATCAACTGCGCATATCGCGCCACAAAACACAGGAACACACTTCCTCTACACTGGGTGTGAGTGGAGCCCTCTAGTGGTCCACCACACATGCCCCCCCCCCCCCCCCCCCCCCCCCGAACACCCAGCAGAACTAGTCCAGGACCCGGGGCTTAAGCAAACGGCCGGAGCGGCTGAACTGGGGGGGTGGGGAACTGACAGAGGGCAACCCAGCCCGGGAGCGAGGCTGGCACTGGCGGTCAGAAAAAGCTGAAGACGACTCGGACTCCGTTGATTTCGGGTCGCTCCCGGGGGAAAAAACAGAATCCATCAGCCCGGTGGCAGGTGGGCGGCCGCGGCGAGGGGCCTGGGCCGGGACCACCTGATCCTCTTGCATAACATGTGCAGGCTTAAGTCTGTCAACAGAGACAACTTCCTGCCGACCGCCAAAGTCCAAAACGAAATGTTTGTTGCCTGGTTTAAGAACCCTGTATGGCCCGTCATATGGTGGACGCAGCGGAGTCCTATGGGCATCGTGCCTGACGAAAACGAAACGAGCAGAGTCCAATGAACTCGGAACAAAGGTGTCAGGCAGGCAGTGGTGCACAGGACCAGGAACAGGAAATGAGTTTCTTGGGGGGCGAAAAGGCAACAAAGAGGTATCGAAACATGGGGGAGGGCTCTCAGGTAAGAATTCCCCGGGGACCCGGAGAGGCTGGCCGAGGACCAGTTCAGCCGGGGAAACCCCGAGGTCTTCTTTAACCACGCTACGCAAACCCAGCAAAACCCACGGAAGACGTTCGACCCAGTCGCCACTTGTCAAGGAAGCACGGAGCGCGGCCTTAAGTGACCGGTGAAACCGTTCGCACATCCCATTAGCTTGCGGGTGGTATGCTGTGGTGCGGTGGACCTTGACTCCCAGGCCGTCAGCCATAGCAGACCAAAGCTCGGAAACAAACTGGGGGCCCCTGTCCGAGGTAATGTCAGCAGGGGGGCCGAAACGTGAAACCCACGTTGACAAAAATGCCCTGGCCACCGTCGCCGCTGTCGTGGACGCCAGGGGTACCACCTCCGGCCACCTGGTTGTGCGGTCCACCACAGTCAAAAGGTGCGTGAAACCCTGTGACTGCGGCAAGGGACCAACCAGGTCCACATGAACGTGATCGAAACGCCTACCCGGGACACGGAAAGGCTCGAGGGGTGCCTGTGTGTGCCGGTGGATTTTCGAGCGTTGGCATGGGATACAAACCGCCGCCCATTCTTTCACCGTCTTGCGAAGGCCCGGCCAAACAAACCTGGCGCTGACCAGCTTGACCGAGGCCCGGACGCCGGGATGAGAGAGGGCATGCACCGAGTCAAAAACACGACGACGCCACGAAAGGGGAACCACCGGGCGGGGGCGGCCGGTGGAAACGTCGCAAAGAAGGCGCGGACCGCCGTCCCACACCGGGGTGTCCACCAGCACGAGGCCCGTTTTTGTTGACTGAAGGGCAAGGACGTCCGGGTCAGCACGTTGCTCGGCGGCCATGGCAGCGTAGTCGATGCCGACATACACCGGAGAAACCAACACACGTGAGAGACAGTCAGCGACGTGATTGGACTTACCAGCCACATGCTGAATGTCTGTGGTAAACTCAGAAATGGCCGCCAACTGGCGCTGCTGGCGTGCGCTCCATGGGTCAGAGACCTTGGACATCGCAAACGTCAAAGGTTTGTGGTCAACGTACGCAGCAAAGTTGCGACCCTCGAGGAAAAAACGAAAATGCCGTGTTGCGAGGTGCAGGGCCAGCAACTCCCTGTCAAAAACACTGTACTTGCGTTCAGCATCCCGGAGCGTACGACTGAAAAAGGCGAGCGGTTGCCAGAGACCTGAAACCCGCTGTTCCAACACTCCGCCCACTGCCACGTCCGAGGCGTCGGTGGTCAACGCGATCTCCGCCGACGGAAGCGGGTGGGCCAGCAGGGCGGCGTCAGCCAGCGCAGACTTGGCTGCGGAAAACGCACGGACGCGTTCAGGCAGCCAGTCAACCGGATCTTTGGCTGTTTTACCTTTTAAGGCAGCATAGAGTGGCTGTAGCAGGTGGGCAGCTCTGGGGAGAAAGCGGTTGTAAAAATTTATCATCCCCAAGAACTCCTGCAACGCTTTAACTGACGTGGGACGCGGGAAAGCCGAAACGGCCTGGACTCTGTCGGGCAACGGAACCACACCTTCAGCGGAAATGCGGTGCCCGAGGAAATCCAGAACAGGCAACCCAAACTGGCACTTGGAAGGGTTGATGATCAGGCCGTGCGCTTCCAAACGCTGGAAAACCTGGCGCAGATGGGACTCGTGCTGGCTCGCTGAGCAGCTGGCCACCAATATATCGTCCAGATAAACAAAAACGAACGGCAGCCCACGCAAAACGGAGTCCATCAGCCGCTGAAAGGTCTGGGCGGCACCTTTCAGGCCAAACGGCATGCGCAAAAACTCGAACAAGCCGAAGGGGGTAATGACAGCGGTTTTAGGAACGTCTTCGGGGCGCACGGGAACCTGGTGATACCCCCGCACCAAGTCAATTTTAGAAAAAATCGACGTTCCGGCGAGATTGGCAGAAAAATCCTGAATGTGGGGGATGGGGTAACGGTCATTCTCCGTGGCATTATTTAAACGGCGGAAATCTCCGCATGGCCGCCACCGACTGTCCGATTTGGGCACCATGTGAAGCGGAGAGGCCCATGCACTGTTCGAACGCTGTACAATGCCAAGGCGCTCCATGGCTGCAAACTCTTCCCGAGCGACGGACAGTTTCGCGGGGTCGAGGCGGCGCGCGCGCGCGAACACCGGGGGCCCGACCATGGGAATATAATGCTCAACCCCATGCTTCGTTACCGTGCTAGAGAAATTAGGGACAGACAGCGATGGAAACTCTAAAAGCAAACGCTGAAAAGCATCCCCGGAGGTCACTACATTAGCCCGAATCAGGGGCTCGGCGGCCCGAGTAAAACAGGGTAGCGAAGAAAACGAGAGAGCATCGATTAAACGTCTGTTAGCGACATCGACAAGTAGTCCATGAGCACACAGGAAATCAGCACCCAAAATAGGTACAGAGCTAGCAGCAACAACAAAGTTCCACTGGAAATCCCGGCCATGAAAACAAACAGTCACCAACCTTTCCCCAAACGTTTTGATGGGAGAGCCGTTAGTTGCAATGAGCTGCGGCCCACAGTTCGCTGCTAGTCCGTCGGCAGCGGTAGGGGGAAGGAGGCTCTTCTGGGAGCCGGAGTCCACGAGAAAACGTCTCCCGGAGCGCGAGTCCTCTATGAAGAGCAGCCTTTCTGTATTGCCAGCGGTCGCGGCTGCTACGGCGCGCTGGCGGGTCCGTTTCCCTGGGCCGTGAAAGCGCAAGGCGGCAGGCAGCGACGCGCTCTGTCGCCAAAACGCTGATGGTAGAAACAGATGCTCTTTCCGCGGTGCCGGCGTGTAGCAATCCCTGCCGTCAGCAAGGGGGCGGATGCTCCAGGGGAGGCAGGTGGAGGCGTGGAAGGTGCCGCCAGCGTGTCCGTAGCCAGGGCGTGAACGTCGAAAGTGCGGCTAGCCAGGAGAATGCGATCCGCTTCTTCAGCCAGGGAGCGATAATCCTTCGCAGGCAGAAGCGGAGAGTTCGCGAGGACAGCTCTCACGGCGGCCGGTAGTTGGCGAAGGAAGAGGTGCACGAAGAGGAAACCACCGTCATCCGGCCCGAGCAACGATAGCATGTTCTCCATGAGCTCGAGCGCGGTACCGCCACCCAAGCCTGACAGGTTGAGGAGCTTTTCGGCTCGTTCGGCGTCGGAGAGGGCATAGCGCCGAAGAAGCAGCTCTTTGAGGGCGGCGTATTTCCCTTGGGCGGGTGGTTCCCGGAGGAGCGCCATCGCGCGACGGGTGGCCAGCGGGTCGAGCGAGGCCACCACATGGTGATACTTCGTGTCGTCAGCCGAGATGCCGCGAAGGGCGAACTGAGCCACCACGTGTACGAACCATGACGGGGGGTCATGGAGCCAAAAGTCCGGCCGTTTCAGCGCCACAGCGAACGTAGCTGCAACAGGAGGCGGAGGTCCGGCGGCCGCTGATGCATGCATAGCGGAGTGTGCGTTATCTACGGCCCGTTGCATGCTCAAGTCAGGGGTCACCAATGTGGAGGTAAGCATCAACGACACAGCTCTCAGTTCTCACTCCTTCTTTATTCGTCTCCAACATCAACTGCGCATATCGCGCCACAAAACACAGGAACACACTTCCTCTACACTGGGTGTGAGTGGAGCCCTCTAGTGGTCCACCACAACGGTAAAAACGAACAGCAATGTCAAATACAATAAGATTGACATGCAATCTTAACTAAAGAATAAAATCACAGAGACCTTACTTTGTCTTCTTGGTAGAAGCTAAAAGAAAAGGGCTGATAGCGTTCATTCTCCTGGATGAGGCAGATTGTGTGTTTTTTGTGTGTATTTCTGCATGTTTAAGGGCGCTAGTAAATGGGTGAGTTTATATGTGGTGAAATATCCGGCGGCTGCTGTGAATAAAGGTGAGAATATCAATGTTGTGTTTGCCCTGGGCTTCGATGTAGAAAACAAGATGTTATGATTATGTAGATGTTAATAATAATATTATTGTTGTTAATAATTCAGTGTCTGACAGCCCCAGATCAGTGGCTCAGATATTAGCCCTGCCACTCGAGAAGGTACTCCCCTATATAATTAATGAGGATCAAACAGGTTTTGTTAAAGGCCTCCATTGTTAAATCCTCTGATAACATGAGGAGACTTCTCAATGTTATTCATCTTTCACAAAATTCTGATGAGCCATTCCTTGTTCTCTCTCTTGATGCAGAAAAAGCGTTTGATCACGTTGAATGGTCATATCAATTTTTTTGCCTTAGAGGAATTTGGATTGGGTGAAATCTTTGTAAATTAGGTGAAAGTTCTCTATAACTCCCCAGTCGCAACGGTTATAACTAACAGGATGCACTCCAGCAATTTTGCTCTCCCGTGTGGAAATAGGCAGGGCGATCCTCTTAGTCCTCTACTCTTTGACATAGCCATAGAATGTCCCCTGTTTAATTCATTTGTTAAAGAGATCAGTGAAGTCAAAACACTCTCCAACAATCCTATTACCCTATGCTCTGTCAAGGCCTAGAGGTCTGTCCGTGCTTTAGAGGGTCGGGCCCATTTGACATCTTCCCTGGCTCCTGTTATGAATGGCCCTTATTTCTTGCCTGGATGTCTGGACCGGGGTTTTGTGGTCTCGTCTAATCTGGGGCTGGTTAACTTGGGTGATCTGTTTAGAGGCCGGACCCTTCTTTCCTTTCAGCAGCTCCAACAATGTTTTGGCATTCAAAATGTGGAATTCTTTAGATACCTGCCACTGAGGCACTTTATAATTAATGACACCACCCTATTGTTGGACCCTACTAGGTCCGCAGTGGAGGATGCTTTGTCCCCCCAACAGTCTGGAAAATCCTTCCTTTTACAAGGTTCTTAACTCTAGCTCAGCCCCTCGCTTCCTGGCTGCTAAACAGGCCTGGGAAAGAGGCCTAGGCTGCTCAATAAATGATCCAGACTGGCAGGAGATCTGGGCCTGTGCCTCTAAGATATCTGTCTGTAATTGGGCTAAATCTATTCAGTTAAAAATTGTTCATCGGGCATACATCACACCCTCTTTAAAAAGTAAAATAGATGTAAACTCCTCCCCTTTATGCTGGAACTATAATGCAGAGAAGGGTGACTTTGTGCATTGTTTTTGGTCATGTGTGAAAATTCAATATTTCTGGTCGGATGGTGCAAAGGTATGTCGGCGTGCTGACGCCTCTCCCGATCTTTTTATCTACCTGGTGAAAAACCACAACGAATGACTCGAGACAGACTTCTTCAATAAATCAACTACTTTATTTCAACCCCTGCGCAGAAGCTCAGCATAAAGCGTCTTGCAGATTCCAAGGGCAGTCCTTCGAACTGTTACATTTATAATATTCCAAAGTTCCTTATTTACCTCCCACCTTTCCTGTTATTCTGTTATCACGTTCGCCTATACGTCATACACAGTTTCGATCAAAACAGCTTCTTCCTCATCTCTCGTCTTCTACCTTTCCTTTTAAGGTCTGGCCCTACCTTTAACCCCTTTCTTAATTGCATATCTTAATTGTGAATGTGTGTGTGTGATGTACATGTCTTTGTCTGCAATGTGTGTGTGTTCCTGTCTGCACTGTAGGGGTGTGTGTGTGGGGGTCATGTCAAGTGTCATGAGTGTGCGCTTTGTAGGTGTCAAGTGTGTGTTGTGCCGGGTGTTTACGCTCTCCTCCTCAGTCTGCTTTTTGTCTATACTTACCTAATGTGTTAGACTGTTCTTAACGCTGCCCTTTTGCCCCCCTCTTATCTATTGCAACTTCTGGGCTATTTCTATGCATCTTTTTTCTGTAATGTTGCTTCAACTATTCTTGCTCCCAAGGTCACACAGAGGCCTGCTTAAAAGTATAATGTTTAAACAGTATAATGCTAAAAAGCTATATAATGCTATATAATTCCACAGGTACTTTCAGTTATTTTCAGCTATGTTGTTCCTCTGGAGCCTCTCTGTCTTATACTGGGAGTAATGGACAATCTGATTATCAAAGGCAAGCACAAGAGACTGTTCCAGCTGTTATCTTTTGCAGCCAGGAAGAATAACCTGCTCCTCTGGGGATAATCATCAGATTATGCCTGTGTGTTTCTGTTCTCAGTATTCAGTGCTCACTTCATGTTTTGTTTTCGTGCCAGCAATAAAGCTGAGTTTAACTGCCATAAATGTAAATTATGTCAGTTTGTTTAATTTATTGTGTTCATTTATGTTATTTATTTTCTTTATTTATTGTTCCTTTTGGGGTAGGAACTAAGGTTCATTCTGTGTTGCACACAGGCCTTTTTAAGTGACGTAAAGGGAAGTAAAAAGCATGTGCAAGAAGCTAAGTTAATAAGTTAACTAAGGCAGAAGAAGGAATAAATAAGCAGTTTAAAGTAAAAGAAAGCTGCAAAGAAGAAGAAATTGGGAATTATTTTTGTTAAGTTTTGTTCCTGAAGCGGACTCATTCCCTCACGGTTACGTGCAGCCAGCGAGGTACGTTAACTGTGTTTGTTTATCGCGTATTTGTTAACTTGGGTTTAAATGTTTATTTGTAATATTTATGTTGGTCATTCTGTACTTTTATGTAATAACAGTTTGACGGTGGATTTTATGGTGTTTCTGAGGAGAAGTGTGACAGAAGAATAAATCCATCTGTGAATGAAGAACCGTGGTGTCGTGTATTAACTGGAGGGAGTGATAGTCAAACTCGGACCTGCCCAGACTCGCCCTATCAGCGCAAATTCGACAGCTCATCAAGACGGGAACACAGATAAGCCACTGTTTAGGACACACAGGTTCATAAGGTTTTCATGAAGAAGTCTATAAGCCAGACTCTAAAGTTTTTGGTCTGAAAAGTAACACAAGAGTTGGAAACTAAAAGGGACTGTGTATAGCCTGGCAGCCACGCTGTTTCACGTATATGAATGTGCATTTACGTAAGAGATGTAAATTCATGTTCAGCTGAATAATTATAGTTGGCTCTGAAAGGGCAGAAGTAAACTTTGTACATTTTGACAGAAATTCAGTTTGTATTTATGGTTCAGTGTCTTTTAAGAACTCTGTTAAGTGTACTTACTCTGTAATATTCTACATGTATGGGCTAATTTGAATGAGAGTGACTTCATTTAGTTAAGCTCATTCTTTCAGTATTCACAAATGTTGTTGCAGCTTGCTCTTCTATGCTGCCTGTGTATATCTGTGTCTAAATAATCAAAATGTCACATACAAGTAAAGAAGATCAGGGTGCAGTAGCTGCTCCGGAAGAAGAGACTGAGTTAGAACAGACAGGTGAATCAAATATCGGGCAAAATATAGCACCACCTGAAGAGCCTCGTAGAAGTGAAAGAGCCCGAACATTAACAGAAAAAGGAAAAGAGTTTCAGAAAGAGCAAATCAAAGGGCTATTGCTTCGCTTTGACAGCAAATATGAACGATGGAAAGCTCTGATTAAGGTAGCTAAAAGATCTGTATTAAAACAGGATCCTAGTGACATCCTACAAGAACACATCACCAGTATTCAAAGGGAATTATCTGAGTTGAACATTGCTTATGATGATTACAGAAGAATTGATCAACCAGCCCATGACATGCGTCGCAAGATTGATAACTGCATCTCGATCACAAAGACTGTAGTACAAAATGCTCAATCTGAAATGCAGGGAACAGCGGAGGAGTTGATTTGGCCAGATAATAGTTCTGTATTCTCATCGTCAGCCTCCAGTGTTTCACTTCATGCCTCTAATGGTTCTAAAGCTTCTTCTATTCACGCAAACGTATCTTCACTTAGAAGACAAGAAGCTGCTGCCGAGTATGCAGCTACACAGGCTGTACTGCAGATTATGGCTGAACAAGAGGGCCACGAAGAGAAACTGCAAAACCTTGAAGCTGAAGAGAGGTTGATCATTGCAGACCAAGAAGCAGCAGCATTAGCTCGTCGTCTTGAAGGAGAAAGGGAAGAAACTGAACGTAGGCTAGAAAGAGAGAAACAAGAGGCTGCTCTCTTAAAGAAACAGCAAGAAGAGAATGCTGCAAGAAGAAGGTCTGTAGAAAACCTAAAGAGAGAACTTGAGCGTTTGGAAAATTTGAAAAGGCTGAATGCAGCCAAAGCAAGGCTTCAAGTATATGATGAGAGTGAGCTCAGTCCAGCCCAAGGGAATGCTGCACAGAGCCTGGATCTACATAAGGTTATGCAGCCACTCAATCAGGTGAAGACTGAGGACCAGCACTCACAACCACCAAAGGATGCAGTGCTAACACATGTGCTCCACGATAGCACAGGAGAGCTCGTGAAGGTCTTAGCTGAGGCTATATCAGCAAATAGGCTACCCATTCCAGAGCCCACAGTTTTTAGTGGTGATCCACTCAAGTTTAATCATTGGAAGTCATCCTTCCAAACTCTTATTGAAAAGAAAAACATTCCAAGCTCGGAGAAAATATTCTTCCTCCAGAAATATGTTGGAGGAGCAGCTAGAGAGGCATTAGAAGGTTATTTTCTGATTGGTTCAGATACTGCATATGTTGCTGCATGGGAACTCCTCAATGAGCGATACGGCCAGCCTTTTATGATTGCCAAAGCCTGCCGAGACAAATTACATGCCTGGCCAAAGATAGCATCAAGAGAGAGCGCTGACTTAAGGAAATTTGTGGACTTTTTACGCAGTTGTGAATGTGCCATGGCTCACAATGAGAGTCTGCGTATTCTTGATGATGGAATTGAAAACCAAAAACTGACAGCCAAGTTGCCTGATTGGTTAAGCAGCAGATGGAACCGAAAAGCCACACAGTATCAGCTGGAGCATGGAAGGTTCCCAGATTTCAAGTATTTCGTAACTTTCCTGACTTTGGAGGCTAGTATTGCTTGTAACCCTGTTACATCTTACTATGCTTTGCGGCAAGGGGAGCCAGAAAGGACAAGATCTAAACCTCAGAATGTAGTGACCTCTAAGAACCAAGCAGCAAATGCAAGGATTTTTACAACTAACACCACTGAGAAGAGCATAAGCACATGTATGTTTTGTAAGAAAACAGGGCATGTCTTGCACAAGTGCCGTAGACTAACTGCAAGGCCAGTTGCTGACAGAGTGAAGTTCATACAAGGTGAGAAACTGTGCTTTGGCTGTTTGAGTCCTGGCCATCAATCCAAGCATTGCAGCAACCGGATGGTCTGCGACACCTGCTCAAAGCGCCACCCCACATGCTTACATGAGGGTCGCTCAAAGCAAAAGGAAAATGACGAGACAAGTTGCAGTAAAGAAAGAAAGCCACAATCGCCGCAAGACACCACTCACGAAACCACATCCAATAGAGTTGTGCATGATGGTAACAGTGCTCAGACTTCAGCAATAGTTCCTGTTTATGCATCAATGCCAAGTGATTCAAACAAAGAAGTCCTTGTCTATGCTCTGTTAGATTCACAAAGTGATTCTTCATTCATTCTTGAAGAAGTGGTAGATGCTCTTGATGTTAATGCAGAGCCAGTCAAGTTGAAGCTGTCTACAATGTCTTCCAAGGAGACAATTGTACCATGCAAAAGACTCAAAGGTCTACAAATAAGAGGGTTATCTTCTTCTAAGAAGATCACAGTGCCAACGGTCTACACTCGTGAATTCATACCTGCCAATCGTACACACATTCCAACACCAGAGACTGCAAAGGCATGGCCTCATTTAGAGCATCTTGCGGAACACATTGCCCCGCCGAAGAAATGTGAAATCGGTCTTCTTATCGGGTATAACTGTCCACAAGCACTAATGCCTAGAGAAGTTGTATGTGGTGAGGACAACCAGCCCTTCGCACAGAAAACTGACGTAGGCTGGAGCATAGTGAGCTATGGTGATCCAGGTGAACACTACAGTGATGCAATAGGAGTAAGTCACCGCATCATTGTAAAGCAAGTGACCCCTGAACCCAAAGTAACAAGTAAGTTGAAGAGCGAAGTTCATTATGTTTGCAAAACAAGAATTAAGGAGATGACTGCTCCAGAAGACATACTTAAGGTGCTGGAATCTGACTTCAGTGAAAGGCTTGGAGAAGAGACAAATCTCTCGCAAGAAGATCTCCGGTTTTTGACTAAAATGAAAGAAGAAATTAAGCACAAAGAAGACGGACATCTTGAAATGCCTCTGCCTTTTAAACAGAGCAGGCCAGAGCTACCAAATAACAAGCCAAGTGCTGTTCAACGCCTCATGTGCTTGGAAAAGAAGCTCAAGAGAGACCAGAAATATCGGAGAGACTACATGAACTTCATGGAAGACATTATCAGTCGTGGTGAAGCAGAAAAGGTCCCAGAAAAAGAGCTTGATAAACGATCAGCTTGGTATATTCCCCACCATGGCGTATACCACCCTCAAAAGCCAGAGAAACTGCGAGTGGTCTTTGATTGCTCGGCAAGATTTCAAGACATGTCATTGAATGACTACCTTCTTACAGGGCCAGAGCTCACAAACACCTTGGTGGGAGTTCTTTGTAGATTTCGAAAGGGCCCAGTCGCTATTATGTGTGATGTGGAACGAATGTTTCATCAATTCCATGTAAAGCCTGAAGACCAAGACTACTTGAGGTTCTTATGGTGGGAGAATGGTGATCTTGAGTCTCCGCCATCAGTTTTTCGGATGAAAGTCCATTTGTTTGGAGCAGCTTCCTCACCTGGCTGTGCCAATTTTGGACTTAAACATCTAGCCACAGAAGGTCAAGATCGATTTAACCAAAGCACTGTCAAGTTCATCCGAAGAAATTTTTATGTTGATGATGGACTGGTGAGTGTAAGGTCTGATGCTGAGGCAATCAAGCTGATCAAGGAAGCAAGAGAGCTTTGCAGCACAGGCAAGCTTAGACTACACAAGTTCATTTCCAACAGCAAGAAGGTATTGGAGTCAATACCAAAGGAAGAGTGTGCAGACAGTGTCAAAGAACTGGACATAGATTTAGGGGAGCCACTCCTAGAAAGAGCACTGGGCGTGCAATGGTGCGTATCCTCTGATGACTTTCAGTTCAGAGTAACTGTCAAGAAACACCCAATGACGAGAAGGGGAGTGCTATCCACAGTAGCTTCCATCTACGATCCTTTGGGTTTCGTAGCACCGTTTGTTTTGCGTGGGAAGTTGATCTTGCAACAGTTGAGTCGAGAGAAAGCTAGTTGGGATGAACCACTTTCAGAGGAGTGCAGATCACAGTGGCAGTCATGGTTACAAGATCTCCATAACTTGTGTCAAGTAAAGATTAAGAGGTGCTACATACCAGCAAGCTTCATAGATGTCAAGCAGTACGAGTTACATCACTTCTCAGATGCTAGCTTCACAGGTTATGGGGAGTGCACTTATCTAAGAGCAGTGGACTCTAATGGCAGCGTACACTGCTCACTTGTCATGGGGAAAGCACGTGTTGCCCCCACTAAGGTCACAACAGTTCCAAGGCTTGAGTTGTCTGCAGCAGTGGTTGCTGCGAAGATGGGTGCCATCTTAAAACATGAGCTCGAAATAGACAACCTTAAGGAATATTATTGGACTGATTCAAAGGTTGTTCTCGGGTACATTAATAATGATGCCAGACGCTTTCATGTTTTCGTGGCAAATAGGATCCAGAGAATCAAAGCCACCACAGATGTCAACCAGTGGTATCATGTGCAGTCCGAAGACAATCCGGCGGACCATGCTTCGAGAGGGTTATCGGCAGATCGGCTCGTTGCTTCAAATTGGTTCACTGGCCCAGACTTTCTGTGGGAAAGGGAGCTACCCACAAGAGATGCTAAGGTGGGAGAGGTTAGTGATACTGATCCAGAACTTCGAAGGGCTCAGGTGCTCAACACCAGCGCAAGGATAAATAGAACATTGTTGGACCGCCTGACTAAGTTTTCTGACTGGAAAAGAGTTGTTAAGGCTATTGCTTGTCTTAAACGTCATGCTAAGCAAGTTAAGGGTCTTAGTCCCAAACTCAATGGAAGTACAAGTGTTGAGGAAAGACAACAAGCTGAACTTTTCCTAATCAGATTGGTCCAAACAGAAGTATTCAGCAGTGAAATCAAGAATTTACAGCAATCCAAGGACGTAAAATCCAAAGACAAAGCAAACAAGCTATGCAAATTAAGTCCATTTTTGGATGAGCAGGGTGTGCTGAGAGTAGGCGGACGCTTAACAAGAAGTGATCTTCATACACATGTTAAACATCCTGCTATTCTGCCAAAAACAAGTCACGTGTCTTCTTTATTGATCAAGCATTATCATGAGAAAGTACAGCATCAAGGAAGAGGTATGACTGTAAATGAGTTGCGATCTAATGGGATATGGGTCATTGGATGCAGCAGTGCAGTTGCCTCACATATCTTTAAGTGCGTCACATGCAGAAAGTATAGAAGGAACACACAAGATCCAAAAATGGCAGACTTGCCAGAGGACAGAATGGAAATGACCCCTCCATTCACATATTGTGGCATGGATTGCTTTGGACCATTCTATGTGAGGGATGCAAGAAAGGAACTGAAGAAGTATGGTCTTCTCTTCACTTGTATGTGTTGCAGAGCTGTACATATCGAAATGCTTGATGACCTCAGTTCAGATGCCTTCATCAATGCATTGCGCGTATTCATTGCAATACGTGGGAATGTAAGGCAGTTGAGATGTGATCAAGGTACCAACTTTGTGGGTGCAAAAAGAGAGTTCATGGACTCAATGAAGAACTGGGATCATGAGCAGGTGAAGGAATATGGCTGTGAGTTTGTAATGAATCCCCCATCATCAAGCCATATGGGAGGAATTTGGGAGAGGCAAATAAGGACAATCAGAAGTGTTCTAACAGCAATTCTTGATCAGTCTGCTAAAAGACTTGACACCGCCTCACTTAGGACTTTTTTGTATGAAGTGATGGCTATTATAAATAGCAGACCGCTGACAACAGAGCACCTGAATGATCCAACAAGTCTTGAACCGCTCACACCAAATCACATTCTTCTGATGAAGTCTAACATCATATTGCCACCTCCGGGTCAGTTCGTGAGTCAAGATTTATACCTGCGTAAGAGATGGCGTCAGGTGCAGTTCTTGGCGAATGAGTTTTGGACAAGGTGGAGGAGGGAGTACCTTCTTAATCTCCAGCAAAGACAGATATGGCATGGGGATAAAAGGAACACCAATGTCAATGACATTGTTATTCTTCAAGAGGACAGTGCTCCGCGAAATCACTGGAGACTAGCAAGAGTCACGGAGGTGTACCCCAGCTCTGATGGAAGGGTCAGAAAGGTAAAGCTGTTGGTTAGTGACTCAACTTTGGACAAACAGGGAAAACGCACAACTAGGCCAGTTTATCTTGAAAGGCCAGTGCAAAAAATAGTACTACTTGTTGAAGCAGAATAAGCATGTGTTAAACTAAATGCTTATAACTTGAAGATGCAAATCTGTGAAGAAATCTCAAGTTGAGATTTGGTGGGAGTTTAACTGCCATAAATGTAAATTATGTCAGTTTGTTTAATTTATTGTGTTCATTTATGTTATTTATTTTCTTTATTTATTGTTCCTTTTGGGGTAGGAACTAAGGTTCATTCTGTGTTGCACACAGGCCTTTTTAAGTGACGTAAAGGGAAGTAAAAAGCATGTGCAAGAAGCTAAGTTAATAAGTTAACTAAGGCAGAAGAAGGAATAAATAAGCAGTTTAAAGTAAAAGAAAGCTGCAAAGAAGAAGAAATTGGGAATTATTTTTGTTAAGTTTTGTTCCTGAAGCGGACTCATTCCCTCACGGTTACGTGCAGCCAGCGAGGTACGTTAACTGTGTTTGTTTATCGCGTATTTGTTAACTTGGGTTTAAATGTTTATTTGTAATATTTATGTTGGTCATTCTGTACTTTTATGTAATAACAGTTTGACGGTGGATTTTATGGTGTTTCTGAGGAGAAGTGTGACAGAAGAATAAATCCATCTGTGAATGAAGAACCGTGGTGTCGTGTATTAACTGGAGGGAGTGATACTGAGGTTTTGAGTTGTATTCAGTGTCCGAGTCTCGCATTTGGATCCTCATCTCCATCCGCCTGCACACAGAGCCCTGACACCAGGAGAGCAAACACAGCTCAGAGTATTAAAAAAAACAAAATGAACAAAACAATGAAAAAGGCTCATGGTACTCAACCACTCTATTGTGTTTTACTTACATATTTTTAGCTATAGTTGCTGACAATAAATAATACTGGTATTATCTAGTGGCTCAAATGAAGAATGACTCATTAAATACGAGCAGAAACATTTAAACAAAATGAGGAAGTACATCAACAGCAAGTTGCAGACACATTTTCTGTAACCTGTGTACGTACACAATGTGTATGTACGTTTCTGCAGGACAAAGAAGAACACAGAAAATCTGAGATACAAATACAAATGTGAATGAGAAAAAGGTTAGTGTGTGAGTGGGTCAAGTCAATCTAGAGGAGGTAGGAAGGCAGAAGCGGATGCTTCTAAAGTGAGAGCAGAGTGCATGATAGGAACATAAAAATCAGACTGAGTGAATAAAAAAAGACAGAAAACCAAAAACATCACAGGTCGGTTTGCTTTGTCATTGAAACATCTAAACAGAGATGTGTTTCAGTCGCTCTGTTTCTGCTGAAATGACACACTGACTTTTACTTTGTCGTTTCTCCTCTGTAGCAGTCTGATCATTTTTTACATTTTAATAATTGTGTGTATATATATATATATATATATATATATATATATATATATATATATATATATATATATATATATATATATATATATATATATAAGGGGTGCGACGATACACAAAATTCACGGTTCGGTTCGGTTCGATACTTTGGTGTCACGGTTCGATATTTTTTCGATACAAAAAAAATGTTCATGCCTTTTTAATTTGTCATTTATTAAATTTTCACGGCACATTCTGCACCACATCTCTGTGCGTTCATCATTTGTTTGAAGCCAGCTCACCTCCTGCAACTACTTTTCCAAGAATACGCGCTTCTTTTGTGGTTCAGACTCCTTCTGACATTTCTTTGGAGGTGGAGGAACACCAAAGTAATTGCTTAAAGGAGCTTCTTCAACATCTTTAAGAGTTCTAAACAAATGTCTGTCCTCCTCCTGAAAATCTTATGTACGCAAACACGCGTTGCAACTTCTTATCTTGTGCGCATTTTTTATTTTGACAGCGAATGCGCACCTGCGGACCACTTATGTGCAGCCCCGGTTATATAGCTCGTCATATTGCAGCCACAGAAATTCTTTTGTCCATGAAACCATAAAGCTGCACTTTCTTTTTGCCTTATAGTCTGATTTGTCATAACTTTTCCGTTTTGTGGTAAGCTTTTCTTTGGCTGTCACTTCTTCACCCTGACCTGTCTTATTTGGCTCAGCAGAACTAAAATATATATCCTGCTGCTTTTACACACATAACACTCAGCGATTCTCTGCGTGATCAACCTCTCACATGTTTAAGCTGCGGGAGATTTCACTTGTCATGTTTGCATAGTAAGCTAACGATTAATAAGACGATGTCAGAGGAATTGGTGCGCAAATGATCGTCACTCACCAATCAGTACTGTCGCTCTCTATACACAGTTCACGCGATTGCAAAGTGAAAGCAAAAAACAAGCGCAAATTCAAACGCGATTTCAATATGTCACATATTGACAGTGGCTCACCGATGCCAATGACATAATTACCCAGCTACATTTCTGAAAGAATGCAAAAGCATTGACATATATTTTTCTTCCTACAATAGCCCGACGGGCAGGGAAGAGAGAGATTTTGGTAGCCCGACTGGAAAAATTTTGCGAGCCCTGTATCTGATTGAGGAATCACTCATCTTTGGAAAAGAGAGTTTATTACAGAGAAATGTCTCTTTCCAAAATAAAAGCTATACTATCCGCTTCTTCTGAGCTATCTCAGCAGCATATTAAACATACCAGGTCCCCATGAGGAGAATCATGTGCTAACGGCTGTCTAAATGACTCAGGTAAAGTTTGGAGCATGCGTGCTTGTTGTTTTTGTCGGCTTCCACTTGTCTTTGCACTAGGATGATGTCGGAGTAAATGTGCAGTCATATTCGTTGTGTTCCCACTAGTGCTGTCAGCGTTAATCTGAAATGACGTTAACGCCACAACACGGCAAATCTCCGTTAACGAGCTACCGCGGATCGCCCTGAGCGTGGGGCTGGACGGCCAACACGTTAACGAGCTAACTGCGCTAACACACGAGCTCCCACCCATGTAATTGAGCATTGTGTGGCACATCCAACATACTGTTTTACTTTAGTCCATGACTCGCTTACCTTCAGGGTCATACGTCACATGAAAACCAAAATAGTTCCAAACGCCAGATCTGAATGAGGATGGGGGAGGTTCAATTTGCCATGTTGCAAGGAGAGCTTAACTTCTGTCTCGCTAGCTTGCCCTGCGCTCAGTGAATCTGCATTCGACTGCTCCGCCTAGGCTGCACTGTCGAGTGCAGATCCACTGAGCGCTCAACACAGACAGCATCGTCAGAAGGAAAGTTGATAAAATAAATTAAAAATTTTGTATTGTTCGATACATATGCGTACCGAACCGAAAGCACTGTATCGAACGGTTCAATATCGATACGAATATCGTTGCACCCCTAATATATATATATATATATATATATATATAAAACTAAACCCCTTATAAAAAGCGAATTTCTAGTTTGATCTTATATTTGTGTAATAATGGATTTCTTTTTATATATATTTTTCCAGGTGATGACAGTCCAGTCTTTGAACATCATGACAGACATCATGTTACTGAGTCTCCTCTTTATTCCAAGTGAGCCGTCTCATTTCAGTCATTTATAGTCTGACAAATCAGTGCAGATAGAGAAACTTTACAAAGTCACACATTGTATACTGAAGGAAAACTGTCTACTGTTGGAGAAAAAATAAACACATGTCCTAAACTAATTTGTCATAATTGTGTTTAGATATACATTTATGTTCCTGATTACAAACAATTTCAATATGTTATGAAAGCTTTCAACAATCCACACTGAGCTACATCTTTTCACATTATTGATTTATCAAACTGTCTTTGATATGAAACCACAGATTCTCCTTGGAGGCCCAATATTACAATCCCAGGTGATCTGAAGGAGAAGGAGTCTGTCACTATAACCTGCTCAGCTCTCACTCCCTGTCCACACTCCCCTCCTCAACTCACCTGGAATCTCCAACAAGACTCTCACAACAAAATAGAGCAAAACTGTCATGGCCTGCCCGGTCGGCCCCACAAGGCTACAATTGCTGTTGCTGTTTTCTCCCTCTCTGCCTGGGCGGAGCTCACTGTGGGCTCCCGCCCTTGGCCCACACACACACCTGACAACACTCACCCATCATCACCGGGAGCACTATTTGAGGCTGGAACACAGATCCTCTCGTCGCTGGATGATTGTACCCCTAACGTTAGTGTTCTCACAGCTCTTGTGCTTCATATCCGTGACTTGTGATTAGTTGGTGACCTGCCTTCTCGTCTGCTTCAGATCCCCCCCCCGGACCTGCGACCTCCCTGCTGCGGGAAAGTGTGTGAGTGTGAGAGAAGAAGACGTGAGCGAGTTACCCCTGTGATTTCCCCCCCGGAGTTTTGGATCCCTTCACTGTACATATATTGCACTGCACTGTAAATAAACCACACCTTGGAGATACCTTACCGCTCTGCGCTTGAATCCCTGTACCAGATCGTGACAGAAACACAGATGGAAGCTTTACAACTAAAATCCAGCAGAACATCACTCTGTCAGACACACATGATGGAAAGAAGATCAACTGCTCTGCCAGATATCCTGTGAACCAAGGAAACGACACCAAGACAGCAGAGACAGAAGAGACTCTCAGTGTTTCATGTAAGACAATCAGAGTTTATTGTTGAACTGAATCCTATAGGACAACATGATTTGTGGGATATGACTTTCTTATTTTTTTCTCCAGATGCTCCTAAAGACACCTCAGCATCCATCAGTCCATCAGCTTTGGTGTCAGCAGGCAGCTGGGTGAACCTGACCTGCTCCAGCAGAGCCAAACCTCCCGTCAGCAGCCAGCAAGTAAATCAGAAGAAGAAGAAGATAAGAGATAAGATAGAACTTTATTAATCCCTCGGGTGGGTTCCTCTGGGAAATTCGACTTCCAAAAAAAAAGCACAGCAACGACCGAAGTTACAGTTACAGAATTGTTATATATATATATATACACACACACACACACACACACACACACACACACACACACACATATATATATATATATATATATATATATATATATATATATATATATATATATATAAATACAGAGACAAATATAAATAAAATATACAAAGGGGATAAATAGAATAAATAGGAATAAAAATAAAAATACAAGTGAATTGCACATTTCAAGTATTGAGTCTATTGCACTGTTGACTATTTACAAAAAGTATTGCACAAGGTATTGTACAGTGAGGTGAAGAGGCACTACAGCTTAGTTGTTCCCCCCTCCTTTGTCCTCCTGTTTCCCCTCCCTCTCCCCTCCAGAGAGGAGTTAAACAGTCTGATGGCGTGTGGGACAAAGGAGTTTTTAAGTCTGTTAGTTCTTGTCTTGGGGAGAAGCAACCTGTCACTGAACAGACTCTTCTGATTGTTAATGGCCGTGTGCAGAGGATGCCTGGCATTGTCCATCAGTTTCTTTAATGTCCTTTTCTCTGCCACTGTCACCAGAGTGTCCAGCTTCATGCCGACCACAGAGCTAGCCCTCCTGATCAGTTTCTCCAGCCTGGATGAGTCCCTCTTTGCTGTGCTGCTCGCCCAGCACACCACAGCATAGAAAAGGACTCCAGCAACCACTGACTGGTAAAACATCCTCAGGAGCTTCCTGCAGATGTTAAAAGACCTCAGCCTCCTGAGGAAGTACAGTCGGCTTTGGGCTTTTTTATACAGGTGCTCTGTGTTGCATGACCAGTCCAGTTTATTGTCCACCCACAGCCCGAGGTACTTGTACTTGTTGACCACCTCCACCTCCTCCCCCTCTATCTGAACCGGCAGTGGACCTTCTCTGGACCTCCCGAAGTCCACAACCAGTTCCTTAGTCTTTGAGGTGTTGAGTTGCAGGTGGTTTGTGTGACTCCATGCGACAAAGTTCCTCACCAGACTTCTGTACTCCTCTTCCTGATCATCCCAGATACACCCCATGATGGCCGTGTCATCTGCAAACTTCTGAATGTGGCATAATTCAGAGTTGTAGCAGAAGTCAGAGGTGTACAGGGTGAAGAGAAGAGGGGACAGCACAGTTCCCTGTGGTGCTCCTGTGCTGCTGACCACAGTGTCAGACGTGATGTCCTTCAGCCTGACGTACTGTGGTCTATCGGTGAGGTAGTCGGAGATCCAAGCCACCAGGCAGGGGTCCACCTCCATCCTGTTCAGTTTTTCCTGAAGCATACAGGGCCGGATGGTATTAAAGACACTGGAAAAGTCAAGAAACAGGATCCTGACCGTGCCTTTTCCCCCATCCAGGTGTGAGTGGGCTCTGTGTAGGAGGTACAGGATGGCATCCTCCACTCCGACACCCGCCTTGTATGCAAACTGTAGTGGGTCCTGGGCATGTTGTACCTGTGGTCGGAGGAGGTTGAGGAAGAGCCGCTCTAGAGTCTTCATAAGATGTGACGTCAGTGCCACCGGTCGGAAGTCATTCAGCTCATTGGGCCGGTTCTTTTTGGGGACCGGGACGATGCAGGATGTCTTCCATAGGGCGGGCACTCTCCCCAGTCGCAGACTGAGGTTGAAGACTCGTTGTAGCGGCTCCCCAAGTTCAGCAGCACACGCCTTAAGCATCCTAGGACACACCTTGTCTGGGCCTGCTGCCTTTCTGGGGCGAAGCTTCCTCAGTTGCCTCCTGACCTGATCCACTGTGACACTGGGAGATGTTTGGGAGGAGGGGAGGGGGGGAGATGTCTTGCTGCTGAGAGAGGGATTGGAGGAGGGGGGTGTCATGGTGTCAGGAAGGGGGGGAAGCGAGGGAGGCAGGAGAGTGGGGAGAGGACTCTGTAGTGAAGGTGAGGGTGAGGGTGGGGGGGTTGTGGGCTGGTCAAACCTGTTGAAGAAGTCGTTGAGTTCGTTTGCCTTCTCCACAGTCCCCCCCACTGTGCCTTTCTTGGTGTTGTGGCCTGTGATGGTTTTCACACCATTCCAGACCTCCCTCATATTGTTCCTCTCCAACTTCTGCTCCACCTTCCTCCTGTAGGTGTCCTCTGCTTCCCTCAGGCAGCGTTTCACCTCCCGCTGT
The DNA here is from genome assembly GCF_964374335.1 of Astatotilapia calliptera. NCBI lineage: Eukaryota > Metazoa > Chordata > Actinopteri > Cichliformes > Cichlidae > Astatotilapia > Astatotilapia calliptera. The sequence goes on along the minus strand of NC_137430.1, from coordinate 12,723,957 downwards.
GCTGCTTTCATCTCCTCCTTCACTTTGCTCCTGAAAGCATCCATTATGGAGAGATCAGCTTCTCTGTGCTGAGAAATGAAGCATCAGATCAGGACAAAGGACAGCAGGAGGATACAGTGTATGCACAGGTGAAAGTCAACATGTCTGCTCTCACATCTTTTGTTTTTAGGTAACTGTTAAAGTGTATAAATAGATGTCGCAGCTGTCCAATAACGAACTAGTTTACATGAAACTCAGGAAGTTTCAGCAGAAGACTCAAAACCTCCAAATACTGTAGCATTTTTAAAATTAGTTTTCTTATCATCATGTTCATACACTATTTATCTACTGGTGCCCTGCCTTGCTATAGGGGGTTTTTTTTCTCCGAAAAGTAGTACTTTGGGGTTTGTTATTCCTGATCTGTCTTGTAATTAAAGCTGATTTTAAGTTTGTTTCTTGTTTTCTGAGTCCTGCATGTTGGCTCCTGTCTGCCAACTTTGACAATAGCCACCAAAATTGGGTTGCTCGGTTGTTGAAAAACTACATGCTTTGTGTTTGCAGTACAGTCACAGAATTCTCAGTAAGGGTTTTGTGACACAGTAAATCCTGGGTAGGTGTATTACAAAGGGTAGTGTGGTATGTTGAGCTTAAAGTCAGTTTTCAGTGTCTTGAAGATGATGTTTTATTCTGCCCAGATCACCAAAGATATTCATGGTTAACATAAGCTGGTCCACAGTGGGTTAGGTTCAAAGTTTGGTCTAAAATTGTGTGAATGTTTCATATGTTCACTAATTCTTGAAACATTAGTATGTGATACAGATCACAAAAAATGCCTGGGATGGCCTCAGAGAGCTGAAAGAGTCAGAGCCCAAAGCAAAATTAGTTTTGCCTGTTGATAATACGGAATAATGATCATTCACACTCCTATTATAAACTTATTTCATTTTCTAAGTTGTAAAATTGTAATCCACAGTCATGAAAGCATACAACAGATTTGTAAATGTGAAGAATTTTTTTTAATAATGTTTAAAAAAAAAATTGAAGCAATTTCCCTTACAGAAAAGTGATGCATAAAACCTCAAATTCAATTTTCAGCCTGGAAAGGTTTTTACCCATCTCTGGTTTTTAATCTAAAATGGTATTAAGGTCAGCTACAACTTGGATAATGAATGTCACTGGCTCACTAAATGTAACAAAATACACAAACATGAAATAGATAAACTTATTTCTTCTGGGGCGATTGTGGGAGTTCGCCTTGTAATCGGAAGGTTGCCGGTTCGAGCTTGGGCAGGCTCGGTCGTTGTGTCCTTGGGCGAGACACTTCACCCGTTGCCTACTGGTGGTGGTCAGAGGGCCCGGTGGTGCCAGTGTCCGGCAGCCTCGCCTCTGTCAGTGCGCCCCAGGGTGGCTGTGGCTACAATGTAGCTTGCCATCACCAGTGTGTGAATGGGTGGATGACTGGATATGTAAAGCGCTTTGGGGTCCTTAGGGACTAGTAAAGCAATATATAAATACAGGCCATTTACCATTCTTTGTCTTTTTTAGTTTTAGATAATCAGAATTGGGATACTTTAATAATCCCAAAGGAAATGATGTGGATTACAGTAGATTAATACAATATATTACAAAGTTTAAACATTTCAGAACATTTCAGTACAAATCGCTCAATTATAACTTTCAAGAATATTTCAGAGGTGAAGTATATATGATGGACATTTTACTCTAACCTGCGAAACTTTGTCATTTGTTATTTTACTGTAAAGCATGTGCAAAAGGGTGTAACTATTGGAGTGTGTACGGTGTGTTAGATGGGGGAGTTGTACAGGGAGATGTAACAGGCAGGAATGATTTCTTTTCTTCAGTGGTCCTTTTTTGTAATCTCAGTCTCTCACTGCAGTGCTCCTGTGACTAGCCAGCGTGTCATGGAGTGGGTGGGAGTTATTATCCAGCACTGTCCTTATTTTTGATAACATCCGCCTCTCAGACACCACCCTAAGGGAGCTCCAGCTCCGTCCCCACAACATTACTGGCATTGCAGATCAGTTTATTGAGTCCTTTGGCATCTGCAACTCTTAACCTGCTGCCCGAGCATGCACCAGCATAGAGGATGGCACTGATCACAACACACTCATAAAATACCCTGAGCACTGTCCAACAGATGTCGAAGGACATCATCCGCCTCTGAAAACATGGTAATGTTTACCTCCACAATGTAAAGTGTGTACAAAAAGTGTAATTGCAACAATAATGTGTAGAAACAATAATTTAATTCAACAAGTGAAAACAAGTGAAAAATGCTTGAGAATATTTGAAATTACATGTATTTGACTAAAATCAACAAGTTCCTTGGTATATTCAAGGTTCAAGGTTCAAGGTTCTTTATTTGTCACATGCATAGTTATACAAGTATAACACACAGTGAAATGTAGCCTGACACGCTCCTCGACATGTGCAAAAATTGGGGGGGGGGGGTGTAGAGGAAGAACATTATATATATCTACATATAGTATATACACTGGGTGAATGTGCAGTAGTAGCAGCAAGCAGGTGAATTCTGTACATTAATGTGAATAGACATCTGACTATTTTACAGGATAGACAATATAAACATATTTAAAATTAAAGGAATTTGAAATGTACATTGTGCCTTGGTTTAGAGTGTTTGGAGTGAGTATATCTTATGATGAGTATATGATGAGTATATGATGAGTATATCTTATTATATTATAATTAGATCATATGAACAGAAATTAAATTTATACATGTGACAGTTTTTTCCTCACCTGATGCATTAGCCTCAGCTGAGCCTGAGGAGGAAAATGACCCTGTACTGATTCAAACAATCACATTTGGTGCTCTGATATTAATTCGTTTTTCAAGCTACTATTACCTTTAGATTTTGTCTTTTGTCCTGCCCAGCAGGACCTCAACTCGGCTGACCAGCAAGGAGCCCAAGGGCAATGAAGATGAGACCAAGGTGCCAGGCCATGAACAGAAGGGCAAGAATGATAATACAGAGGAGCAGGTGCTGTTCATGGGGGAGGATCAGATGGACCCAACACTGGGCTCCAAGTCTCAAACCCAACCCAGGAAAGATGAGGGAAGAGGATGAGAAGATGCCTCAGCATCAATGATCTGTCAGCAACCACTAGAACATGGCCAAAATAAAACATTAATGAGACATCTATCTTTCCATTAAATCTGAATAAATATTGAGTGTAAACATCTGAAATAACTGCTAAGCCTCCCTTCCTTTCAAGACAAGACTGACAAAATGAAGTACACTTGTGCAGTCCACCAGTTTACACAGACACAGCAGGTCAACACAGAATAAGCTGCATATATTTTGCAAATAGCACATAACAGATCAAGTTAACTGCATTTTTAGAAGTACTCTGACAAGATGCTTATAAGATGAGTAATAATTGTTCGTTTTCCCCTACACTATCAGAAAATTACTTAAAAATTAAAATGACTTACCCAGTACTTAACATTACTTACAGTTCAATAATTTCCTTATTTTCTGTAATTGCAAATGAAAATTGCAAATGAAATGCACTGAAATTCCATTTAATTACAGGGGAAGTACGAACTTTATCGTTGGCCATAAGTGTTTCAAAACTGTCCAGTTGCTCTGTAAATTTGTCTAAATCTGCAGTTTTGCAATTTTTTTTTTTAGATGAACAGGATTTGGCAGTCATGGTATTACCTGCACATGTTAAAAATCTACTAAACATACAGTAAACATTTCACCAAGCTGTCAGTTATTCAGTCTTAATTCCATTAGACAAAGGGGATTTAAATCTCGTGGCGTTATATCATAACACAGTAACTAAAGAATCCGCAAGAGAAGATAATTATTGTTTGGAACTCTTAAGCTCAGGTATCAACAATCAGCTGTCTGCTGCTTAATTGTATTTACTGCAGTGTTACTGTATAGTTTTCATTCTGACCGAACCACTCAAAGTGATAAAGTGCCTGCTTTTTGCTGATTCACTTCACTGATGAACTCCTGACAGAGTAAAAAGGGAACATTAGAGTACATAGGGGAAGTTGGTCAGTGGGGTTCTGACACTGTTTGTAGGTGCTGTGAGAAAGCAGACACACAATATTTTGCAAACAAATGTCTTAATTATGTGGCCTACTATCTGTTAAGCAACTACGAAAGTTATGTGTTCAAGAAATTTACTACAGGACCTGAGGAATTGTAGCAGAAAATGACACTGGAACAAAATTCACCTCTCAGTGGTTTTCAATTTTGTGTCTGATTGATGTGAATTCTGCCGTCAGTAAATGACTAATACAGTTTTTGTTGAATCACTTAATCAATTAACAAGATAACGTCATTAATAATTAAAGTACTCTTTAGATCTTTATGTCAATTAAGTGTATTAAAGTCCTAATTATGTGCATAATAATTTTATACACAGATTAATACAATAATAACAATGAAAACCGTAAGTATTTGAATAAGCATCTTGTAGGCCAGAGTAAAAATCTTAAAAATAAATGTAAAAAAACCCACTTGAGTTTGAATCAAGACTGGTGTATAAAACACAAAGTATTTATTTTGGTAAAGCTTAAGAAGCAAAACATGCAAGGACATGAATATGATCAAGATCAGAACGGGTAGGGGAAAAGCTGTGGTTCCTCCTGTGGTTGACATGCTCTGCTAGGCCTTTACTGCAGCCACCTTCAACTGCTGCTTGTTTGTGGGTCTCTTATGCCTTCAGTTTTGTGTGTAATAACTGAAAGCATGCTCTGATGGCTTGACTAGCTCGGCCTTTCTTATCTCATTTCTTTGTTTTCAAGAAACTTGTATGTTCTATTTGCAGTCACATTGTCAATAAATACTAGAGATGCAGTTTCATGCTACACCTAAACCATACCATTGCCCCCATCATGGTTGGCAGATAATCCTGCATGCATCTTAAGTTATTATCTTATCTTTATCTATACTTTTGCCTCATGATTGTGGTGCAAGTTCATCTTGGTTTCATCTGTCTGAAAATATTTTATTTCGAAAACTGTGAATATTTTTTAACCTAATCTGGCCATCCTGTTCTTGAGTGTAACCAGTGTTTTGCACCTCGGTGGAAACTTTCTGTATTTCCATTCGAGTCTTTGGGTTCCCACTTTAACACTGATATAAATTTCCTCCATAGTATTTGATAGGTTTGTAGCTTGAACCTATTCGCTGGAACGTTGAAGACAATATAATTACACAGCAAAAGCATTGAACACCAAGTAGGCAAAGTTCTTCATGTTACTCATGCATGAGGGAGACCTGCCTGGAGCCAAGTGTCGTTCCACCACTTGACCTCCATCAGACTCTCAGCCAGGTTCCCCATAGCACTCCTTTTATTGTGGTTACATGAACATGCATAGGGTCATTAACATATAACATCTTACATAGGTATACATGTGAACAAAGAATACTGTGTGTGTGTGTGTGTGTGTGTGTGGGGGGGGGGGGGGGGGGGGGGGGTCAGAGTGTGACCCCATAAACAACTTCCCTTAACCTGCTGGTCTGGAAAATCCAACAGTTCATCTAAACAAAAAGCACTTAGACTAGAACAGACGTAGCTACGTTAATCCTACCGTAAAACAATAAGACAAGGTACGACCTCTCTCATGCTCCTAGGATGTAGGTGTGCATTCCAGTGTGGAATACACACCCAGCCTTTGCAGCCTGCTAAAGATCACACATCCTATCACTACACAATGATTATACACCTCTAAGCATATATGGTTAAATATTTCTAAGCATAAATGACAATCAACAATACAAAACCTAACAGTATTCTTGTTCTTTTTTGTATGCCGTGGAGGGTTTTTCTTTTCTTAATTATATCATATTACAGCTCTCCATATATTAGTTCTTAGATGTATAAGGGATTCTTTCAAATGAAAAGTTGTTATTATTTCATATTTCAGCTAGTCTTCAAAAGCATGTTATTAAAATCAGGCCATTTACATTTTTCGACTTATCTTTTATAAATCTGACAAAATTTCTCTTTTTGTATTACTACCCTAAACTTCTATAAGTGGTTTAAAAATGACCCACATTTATTTCCTATAAAATTTCATGTGAACCTTTAATTCTTGTCAGTTGTGACTGTCAATACTATGGATTTTGTTGACCACAGTGTCTCACAGAGTTATTTTACACAGCAACAATAAACAGATAGCATTCAGAGAGCAATTCATCGGTGATTGTGTCACTGCAAACAAACAGCTTGCACCATCGGGAGGGAAGTGAAAGTTTCTTCAGTACATGCCAGACAAGCCCTAGTATGGCCTTAAGATCCTCTGGGTTTGTAACGCACACATGGTCAATTCAGCAAACGCAATGGGAGCTGACAGTGCAATACGGAGAGATTGTTAGAAGGAATTGAACATGATTTATTGATGTAAAGAATTCAGCAGAAAGATGACTGGAGTAGTGATCTCACAATCGGCTTTACAGTGTCAGAAGGTGGAAGTGATATAAATCTTAGATTAGCCACAAACACCTGGGAAGCAGAGATGAGTGACTAAAGATCTTATTAAACGTACGCATTAGCTTCACTACATGCCATCTTCTGGTTTTGTGATGCACACATCTCCTATGCAATAGATGGAATGGTTTATATGGGAATATAACCAGGAGAAAAGGTTCAGAACTATCAAAGGGGAAATATTGTCCAGAGGTTGTGCAGTAGATTCAGAAACACAGGGCATAACATCACCACAGATAACTTTGTTTTTGTTGTGCCTTTATGCCGTCTCCTGGGCCCTGTGCTTCGTACGTCGCTTACTACATCCAAGATCAAATGAAACATCCAAGACCAAACCATCGCGCTAACCGTGAGCGCGCTAATCCGGTTCCCCGAACACACCTGCTGTTGACGATTAGTACAGCTGGACGCAGTAATGTGACATCACTGGGTGTCGTAAAAGGGGCTACGCATCGATAGTAGAAACATTGATCGGCAACCCTCTGATTGGTCGGCGAAAATGTCGACGGAGCGCGCTCGGCTCGGTATTTTTCGGCAGCAGAGCAAGAACTCTTGAGTGAGGGATTTCAGGAGTTTCAGAGTTTAATCAGAACGCAAGGGAACACTGCAAAGGCTGCAAAAGCAAGGAGCGAGGGCTGGCAGGAAGTTGCTGACAAATTAAACTCGTAAGTAATTTAATAATAACAATAATAATGGAGTGGATTGATATAGCGCTTTTCAAGGCACCCAAAGCGCTTTACAATGCCACTATTCAGTCACTCTCACATTCACACACTGGTGGAGGCAGCTACAGTTGTAGCCACAGCTGCCCTGGGGCAGACTGACAGAAGCCAGGCTGCCATATCGCGCCATCGGCCCCTCTGGCCAACACCAGTAGGCGGTAGGGTAGATTTATTATATTACACTATATTATCCAATATTATATTACATTATATTATAATATGTTATATTTTATCCTCTTTCACATTAGAGCCACGACAGGACCCACTAGAACATGGGAACAGGTAAAAGTGAAATATAAGAATATTCTACAGAATGGTAATATTTATCACTTATATTGCTTTTAGTCTCTTGGAAAGAGACCCTGGAATAATCTGTTTGTTCATAACAGCAACCAAGAAAAGGGCAGAGCAACAAAAGACAGGTGGTGGTCCTGCACCCCCTCGTCAACAAGTTGGTTAAGTAAATAATACCCTCACGGGAAAATCGATATCTCTCTATGAGCACACTGTCGCGCTGAGCTAAAGGATCCTGTCTGTCCCGCAATATACGCTGAATTCTGAGGACTCTCCTTATCAATCTTGCACCTTCCGCAATGGGTGGCTCGCGTATACGGACAGGACATGGCTGCGACAGACTTCCCAAATCCACCTTCGCTTTTATAGCCGTGGTCCCTCATCTTGATTACACGAAGTAATTTACAATTGCTACTCTGAAATATGAATTAAATCTGTAATAATCACATACATGTAATAGAATGTTAATAGTACATTTCCCTTTTTTAGGAAATGACCTGTGTGAAATCAATAAATGGATCAGGTGCTGCATTGTCTTTAGTTACATTGATGTTATTTATTTATGGTGAAACAGTGGTGGAATATCGCTGTTGCTTTCGTATGAATGACGCGGGCATACCTGCGTGGCCGCAATCTAATCCTGTTTACATAAAGTAAACCTGCTCCCCAGCAGGTTTACGCTTACGGCTCTGTTGCTATGACAGCAAGTCCCGGATGGGCTTCGGGGAACCGAACGATCCAGGATCACGCGAAATCGTCAACAATCTAATCCAGCTAACTCACTTAGCGCGGTACGAAGAACAGGCCCCAGGAGAAGGATCCTCAGTCTACACCAGAGTCCCTACAATAGTAGGGACATAATTAGATTCATTGGAAACTTTACAATGGTCAGCTATGTCACATAGCTGTTGTATTCCTGAGCATAATGTGTCACAATAAAATGGTTGATGAAAATACCAGAAAGGAAAAAAAGACAAGAGTGATCACATTTTACCACAAGGGCAAAGAAGGTGTACACACCATGGAGTAGATGGTTGGTACCTACATCCGCAAGTATCAAACACAGAGTGGACCCATGGTGCTTTGGTACATTCTTGACATTGCCACCCTTAATGCCTACACCTTTTTCAGGGGTCAGCACCCTCAAATCAAGAGTACTGTCACCAGTGCACGATGTGTCTTCGTCAATGAGTTCTCACAGGAGCTTTTCACATCACACATGAGAAGTTGACTAGAATGTTGCTGCAACTGCAAACCCAATCACTGAAGCAATGGAAAGGTGTATGATGATAAATGCCACAACTCGGCCACAGGGAAAAAAAAAGCAGAAGGGTTGACCAAAGAGATGGAAGTGTCAGATGTGTCCGAGCAATCCACAATCTGTGGGAAAAGTACATGTGTGCAGTGATTAGAGCTAGAAACAGAAGCAGCAATTTAGTCATTTGTCAAACTATATACAGTGAGGAGACAAGGAAAGAAAACATAGAGGAACTTTCTGGACAGTTACACAAACATGAACACACATTGTTATGCTGTAAGTTTTATGTAAAAAAAAAACTAAAGAAAAATTGAAAATATTTTAAACATTCAATGTGTTATGGTCTGGGTGAGTGCCAGTGTTTTTCCACAGAGCTGGCAGTTCCTGTGTTCCTGCTCATTGCTCTCAACTATGGGTAATTAAGCTGTTGACTTATAAGGCCAGCGCTCTCAACTTCTCTTGGCCAGATTCTCAGCTAACCACAGCTAGTGCAGGCCACCGCTGTGTTTTGTAAACATCATAGTAAATTGCCTTGCATTACATTGTACCTCTCATTCATAGCTACTCACCAGGTTACCAGACACAAATCCTCGCCATAGAACCTGCATTTGGGCGCTGGAGCTATCGACAGTCTTCATGGTCATGGTTTTTGCTCACTCCACGCACCTGCCTGCCTCCCTGCCTCAACATCAGGAGATTTGGATTTCTTACCACTCATCCAGACCACTCTCCTCTCCACTCTACTGATACACCTGTGGCAAGTAAGCAGCTTAAAGGAAAATTCAGAGTCAATATCTACCAGCATTCTCTTGGAAATAGACAGGGTGGATCAGTGTGTCTGTTACACGTTTTGCTGTGATACTGGGTTAAACTACAGCAAGGAATCTCACATTACCCAAATTTTATTCTCTTTTTATTGACTTTTGGTGATTTTAAAATGTGTTTTAAAACTCTCACACTATTTAATTTGTTGTTCAGCTGGAAGCTCTCAGTGGATCTTGTTTACAAACCCCATGTAACTTCAGTGAAACTGAAACAGAAAAGTTTCAGCATTAGATCTGTCTGTGGATTGTGGATGAAAAATCATTCTAATGTTTTTAAACATTTACAGAAAATTAGATCTTCAACAGCAGTGAGACAGTTAACATCTATCCAATGAAGATTACAGGAGACCTGCAACAGAAAGAGTGAATCACTCTGTTTTCCAATTCAATCACAACTTACACAAACACATATGACTTCAGCTGTTTGTGATCCTCTTAAAATAACAACTGAAGGACAGAAAGTTTTCATGTTAATATAATATGTCAGATGTTACAGAGATCAGACTGTTTAAATGTTTTCTACATATAGTTCAGGTTATTCAGCAATTTCTGCGCCACTGTGATCATAGTGGACGGAAAAAAATGGCACTTACTGCATTTACTGACTTTACACCTGTCAGGTAAAAGAGTGAATCCTGAATGACCAGTTTTCTCTGTTATGATATAGCAAGCGTCGGCGTGGCGTTTGGAATGGGGGAGGGAGGTGAGTGTACATCTGTGTCAGTTTGCATGCGTATGCAAAGATGACACAAGTGCTTTACAGCATTAACATCTATGATTGCTAATTGTGACACTGGTGTAAATATTCATCTTATATTAGCGACATTTCTCCAGAGAAAAACTCATTTTTGTTCCTGAGGATTCCAAATAAGCAGCTAAACAGTAAGCATATCAGCATTTTTACTCACCAATGATTCTCAGCCTATCACAACAAAAGTGATGTTGTGATGGTGACGAGTGAAACCAATATGTAAATAAACTTCTCAAAAGAGTTTTTTCAGTTTATGTATAGCAAATCTATTAAACTGTTAATGGAGAATATAGTGGTAAAAAATATCTACAGGGAGTCCAGTTTGTGCTTCTCCCAAAATCTCCTAAAGTTTGTATTCTGTATTTAAATGAAATTCATTAATCCTCTTTTTCTCATTTGAAGTCAAACTTTTGACATTTCACATTTAACTATCACAAATGAAGTCCAGCTGTAAAGTTACAGCAGTACTACTGTAACTGTGGACTTGAATGTGGAAAGAGCTGTTTCTGAAAAATTTAAATGCTCATCACATCTGTTAATATTGAAAAAGTGAAGGCAGCATTTATTTCATGTAATTTAATTTGCTGACTTGATGAATATCAAATATGGAATTAATAATTCTTCACTTTATGGTTTTATATTTAGTTTATGTATTACTTGTGCCGTTTATTCCAGCAGGGTGAGCTGTTGGTGCACTACATAAAATAACATTTACAACTCACAGCATACGAGTATATCATTTAAGGATGTAGATAATTTAAGTAGAAATCATACAACAACAAAGTAATATCTTCTTAATATTTATTTTTAAATGAGATTAAAAAATAATTAAACTAAAAATTAACCTTTATGGAGTCTTTTATCATTTTATCAGCAGTGAAAACACAAAAACAAACAACATGACAACGAATCTTAAAAATGTAGAGAAACAGTGGTCACAGTGTGTCTCTGACCAGCAGTCAGTGACGTTTTCAATCAATCCTTCCTTGTCCTGTAATTCACTTTCCAACCATATCTACGTCTTATAAAAGGCCTTTGCGTAACCTCTCCTGTAAACTAAACCAAGCAGCAAAGGACAAGATAAAATATAAAGCATGTAAAAAATAAGAACATTGAAATACATTAAGAACAAAACTCCTCACATTAGTGGCCTCTTTTTTCTTCACAGTTTCTTTTTCTTTTACAGAAGAGTCTACTTCAAAATGCTTGACATGTAAAGAGAAGGAAACGTGAAATGTGTCACTTATGCAAGTGAAGGAGAAAAAACTATGACGGCTAAAAAAATTTCATTTAATTTCAGCTCATTGTTATTTCTATAGAACTAATTCACAATAACAGTATATATGTATAGTATTGAGGTATATTGCAAATATTAGACAGATAACCCCAACAATCAATGATCCCCTATGAGCAAGTACTCATAGGTATAGCAGTGAGGAAAAACACCCTTTCAACATAAACAAACTGCCAGCAGAACCAGGCTCAGGGAGGAACAACATCTGCCATGGTTGGTTTGTGGATGAAGGGAAAGAGAAGAGTGAATGGAGGTTATAGAGAGAGAACAAAAAGTAAATGGCATGTAGTAGTGGTATATAAACATACTCTGACCAGGGGTGACATGTTTAGTCACATGTTCTTCTTAAAGTGCTGACTGTCTTATTGGTGTCCAAAAAATAACTTGGACTCCCTAAAACATGAGTTGAAAACTGCAGCTTCTCTCCTCCTGTTATCCCCCCCAAACCCATCCTCTTTGAGAAAGTGTCTGCTCCCAGACCCCCCAAAAAACAATTTGCACATAAAACAAATGACAAATATAGCATCCTCAGCTCTACCAGTATTGTGGGTGTTTTTAATTACAGCCTCAACATGACATTTAATCTATCATTAGACTCAATTGACTTCTCTAAAATATTAAAGACCCCACCCACAATTTCAATTACAGTGGTTCTTATGGTATAGAAATTTCAAAGTGTTCCCTAAAATGGTGTTCCCTTAAATTTGTCTTATTGTTTCTTATAAATATTTAAATGAGATGTATTTCAGAAAATGATGTAATTAAATTTAAGGATATAATACTTCCACTATTACTTTTTTCAGTACTATGTGCAAAAACAGTACACACACAAAGATTAGTTATCTCATTAATAGTGTTGCATCCTCACTGTATATGACTCTGGGTACTTGGCTCCCAGGTATAACTGTCAAACACTCTCCTTAAAACAATTACCTTCAACACTGCTGATATTTGGAATCACCCTCTCTGATTGATGCTTCTGAGCTTACTTCAGTAATTACTGCCTCTAAATGATCAGTGTCTATTAGATCATATTCCTTTAAGACTGCTAAAAGAAGTCATACCATTTTTAATGCTTCAATCTTAAATAAGATCAAGCTATCTCTATTATTGGGGTATGTACCACAGTTAAACTGCAGGAATGTCTTAAAGAAATAAAGACCTGGATGACCTCTAAATGCATGCTTCTAAATTCAGATAAAATTGATGTTATTGTACTTGCCCCTAAAAAAATAGTCACTATCCAGATGTTTACTCTGGATGACATTAACTTGGCCTCCTGTAAAATTGTGAGGACGTTCTTCTGTGGAATCAGCTCCCAGTTTAGACACGGGAGGCAGACACTATCTCTACTTTTAACATTGGGCTTAAAACTTTCCTTTTCACTAAAACATATAGTTAGGGCAGGAACAAGTAACCCTGAGCCCACCCTTAGCAGAGATGGGCTGTAATCCAATTACTTTTTCAAATAATGATTAAAATAACACTGACACTATGACATCCCGAACCTCCTCTTCATCCCCCTCGACTGGTGGAACTGACGTAACATCTTATGAAGACTCTAGAGCGGCTCTTCCTCAACCTCCTCTGACCACAGGTACAACATGCCCAGGACCCACTACAGTTCGCGTACAAGGCAGATGCCATCTTGTACCTCCTACACAGAGCCCACTCACACCTGGACAAGGGAAAAGACACGGTCAGGATCCTGTTTCTTGATTTTTCCAGTGCCTTTAATACCATCCGGCCCTGTATGCTTCAGGAAAAACTGAACAGGATGGAGGTGGACCCCTGCCTGGTTGCTTGGATCTCCGACTACCTCACTGACAGACCACAGTACGTCAGGCTGAAGGACATCATGTCTGACACTGTGGTTAGCAGCACAGGAGCACCACAGGGAACTGTGCTGTCCCCTCTTCTCTTCACCCTGTACACCTTGGACTTCTGCTACAACTCTGAATTATGCCATATTCAGATGTTTGCAGACGACACAGCCATCATGGGGTGTATCTGGGATGACCAAGAAGAGGAGTACAGGAGTCTGGTGAGGAACTTTGTCACATGAAATCACACAAACCACCTGCAACTCAACACCTCAAAGACCAAGGAACTGGTTGTGGACTTCGAGAGGTCCAGACCAGGTCCACTGCCGGTTCAGATAGAGGGAGAGGAGGTCAACACATACAAGTACCTTGGGCTGTGGGTGGACAACAAACTGGACTGGTCATGTAACATGCAACCCCTGTATAAAAAAGGCCAAAGCCGACTGTACTTCCTCAGGAGGAAGAGGTCTTTTAACATCTGCAGGAAGCTCCTGGGGATGTTTTACCAGTCAGTGGTTGCAGGAGTACTTTTCTATGCTGTGGTGTGCTGGGCGAGCAGCACAGCAAAGAGGGACTCGTGCAGGCTGGAGAAACTAATCAGGAAGGCTGGCTCTGTGGTTGGCATGAAGATGGACACTCTGGTGACAGTGGCAGAGAAGAAGGACATTAAAGGAACTGCTGGACATTATGGACAATGCTGGGCATCATCTGCACATGGGCATAAACAATCAGAGGAGCCTATTCAGCGACAAGTTGCTTCTCCCAAAGTCAAAGCAAACCCAAACAGACTTAAAAACTCCTTTGTCCCACACGCCATCAAACTGTTTAACTCCTCACTGGAGGGGAGAGGGAGGGGAGACAGGGGGACAAGGAGGGGGGAACAACTGAGCTGTAGTGCTTTTTTACACTGTGCAATATTTGCAGTATTTTTTTTCTTATATTTGACTGTGCAATATAGTCACTCAAATCTGCAATCCTATTTATACATATGATATATTCTGTATTTAAATATATATATATGTATATATATATATATATATATATATATATATATATATATATATATATATATATATATATATGTGTATATTTATGCTTATATCCTTACTCTCATTCCCCTTATTGTGTCTGTAACATGCAACTTCTGTCAATGTTGTGCTACTGGAAACTGAATTTACCGGAGGAACCCACCCGAGGGATAAAGTTTCATCCACCTATCTATCTATCTATCTATCTATCTATCTATCTATCTATCTATCTATCTATCTATCTATCTATCTATCTATCTATCTATCTATCTATCTATCTATCTATCTATCTATCTATCTATCTATCTATCTATCTATCTATCTATCTATCTATCTATCTGATTGGCTGTCTGTCTGTCAAAAGTAATAAAACAAGTTTTTAAAATATACTTTTTCATTTGATTCAATTTTATATGATGGATTATGCAGAAAAAGTAGAATTGGGCTAAAAGGTCTACTGATTTATTATGTACTCAGTTGTGTATCATGTTTTTAAAAAGTAACTAAGTAATAAAGTAATTAATTACTTTTGAAAATATTCAGTGAAGTAACAGGATTACTTTCTTGGAGAAGTAATTAGTCAATAATTACTATTTTCAAGTAACTAGACCAGCACTGTTCCTCAGTTAAGTTGCAATAGCCTAGGTTGCTAAATGTTTCTTCTCACATTTTTCACTCACTATGTGTTTATACACCACTCTGCCTTTAATTATGAGTCATTAAGTTCTGGCTCTCTTCCACAGTGTCTTTATCCTTTCATCCTTCCATCACCCCAAATGGTCACAGCAGATGGCTGCCTCTCCCTGAGCTGGAGGTTTCTTCCTGTTAAAAGAGAGTTTTTCCTTCCCACTGTCAAAGTTGTTGTTTGGGCTTTCGTTCTATTATTATAAGGTCTTTTCCTCACAGAATAAAGCATCTTGAAGCGAGTGTTATTGTGATTTGGCACTATATAAATTGAACTTAACGGGAATTGAAAAAGGAGTGGACAAGACGTGCTCAGTGGCTCCTGCCAAGTCCATCAGCCACCTAAGTCTCCTACCATTCATCCACCCAGATGCTCTCTGAGGTCTGGGTGGATGAATGTGATGAGGACTAACTCTAAGCTTTATCAAAACAGAGGCCTAATCTTACAACACACTGCTTAGTTAAAGCACATCAGCTCCTTGGTGGCAAATTGCGATATAACAGCAGACTAGTGGATCAGAAGGTTCAAATTAGTTAATAATCTCTAGTGATTTAAGATACATTAGCTAACGCTTTTAACACTATTTGGAGAACAAATAAAAATAAGCAGATTTTAGATATCAACCTGGGTCAACACACCTGAATCAAATGATTAGTTCAGGCCTCTGGAGAACTTCAAGACAGGTTGAGGAGGTCATTGGCCATTTAAATCAGCTGTGTTGGATCAAGGACACATCTTAAACCTGCAGTACACTGGCCCTTGAGGCCTGGAGTTGGACACCCCTGTATTGGGCGATTGATGACCCCCCTGTGTGAGAGCACTGTAACATCATGATATCAACAACACTGGACGTTCTATCCTGTACTGACATCAGTAGACAACTTAGGAAAATATAACATTTGATGACAATGTTAGTAAATAATACTAAGATGCTCTGTGATTACTACTATAAATATAATTATTTTTAAGGGTCCTCAAATTAAATTTCCTCTAGCACAACCAAAATGGTTTAAATTCACTTATAGTTGTGATTAAAACTTTCAAATTTAAGGAAATCATAATTTTCCTCAATTACTTGTGTTTTCATAGCTCCACAAGACCTGTGCAGCTACTTGCCTGCTGTATGATACTCTGAGTTATAAAATCTGTAAAAGTCTGCAAGCTTGGAATAACTCAAGTTACAGTTTTTTTAATTGGTTTGGCGCAGTTTTCACAAGCAATTGGTACATTTTCAAAACTTTTAGTACTTATATCACAACAGATCATCAAAAGTGCACGTTTTTCAAACATTTCAGCATATTTTCAATTGTGTCAGTACAATACACATTATGACAAAATATCCTTTTCACTACACAAAATAAGTGTTTCATCTAAATAAATGTTTTGTTCACAGTTACTGCCTTTCATAATGTTATCACTATCAAATTTTTGATTTGCATCTCTTATTATTCAGTTTAATACATTTGTCTATCATTTAATTCAACTGATCTTAATGTTTAATCAATGAATCCTTCATTATGTCCATGGATTTTCAACTTGACTGATTGTTGTCTGGTCATTTGTAAGTTACACATTGCTGCAAGAGCTTTCAATCTAGAAATACTAATTGCTAATTGTTTCCCCCTGATGATCACAATTAGTTACCATATAAGTAGAACTGTGTTTGAGACTTTGCACTGTTCAAATATGGAGCAGGATAGACTCGTAGGGAGAGGAAACCTTCATCGAAGAGGTGGTGGTGCTCCTCGACAGAGAGGTGGGCACAGACAAAGAGAAAGAGGTGGTGGTGCTCCTCAACAGAGAGGTGGTCTTCAGAGAAATGTAGGCAGAAGACAACGCACTATCATCTCTAATGAAGTCTGGGCCATCATTGTTGACCATGTGGTTAACAGAGGCTTTACCATGGCTGAGGCTGCCAGGTTGGTACAGCCTAATTTACAAAGGTCAACTGTCAGCTCTATCATCAGAACTTTTCGCCAAGAAAACCGGTATGTCTGCTATAGCAACTTCACTTCTAAAATATAGTACTCTATTGTATAGATGAACAACATGTAATTGTCAGTTTACAGTAATGTAATTTGTAATACTTCAATATTGACAGTATATGATTGTCCTCAGAATTAACAGGAGACAACCTGGTGGTGGTCTCCCACGTGTTTTGACTGACCAGCAGGTGTTGGCTGTGGTGGAAATGGTCAGGGCAAGGAATGACATACGGCTGTCTGAAATCAAACAGGCTATTGAGAACAGCAATGACACCTTCGCCAATGTGCCATCAATTAGCCTTCCAATGATTGCCCGGCTTTTGAAGAAGCACCAGGTTTCCATGAAACAAATTTACTTGGTTCCTTTTGAGAGGAACAATGTCCGGGTGAAACAACTGTGTTCAGAATATATTCAGGTACAACACTAAACTAGCATGCAATTACTGTAACAGTACTGACAACTATTAGTTGTAAAAAAACAAAAACAAACCTAAATTATCATTTTAGAGGGTGATGGAGCT
Source organism: Astatotilapia calliptera (assembly GCF_964374335.1). NCBI lineage: Eukaryota > Metazoa > Chordata > Actinopteri > Cichliformes > Cichlidae > Astatotilapia > Astatotilapia calliptera. The sequence continues at coordinate 12,706,293 of NC_137430.1, read as the reverse complement.
GGACGCTGCTGTGAATCATCACAAGTATATTTTTGCTGATGAGGCCGGTTTCAATCTGGCAAAAACTAGACGCAGAGGACATAACCTTATTGGACAAAGGGCTACCGTCCAAGTCCCTGGACAACGTGGGGGAAACATCTCAATGTGTGCAGCTATATCTGAAGATGGTGTGGTAGGCTGTAGACCAGTTCTACAACACTGAACACCTGATAGTTTTTTTTTTTTTTTTTTAAATGAACTGGAGCAGGCCTGTCAGGGAGAAGACATCGTCTATGTTGTTGTGTCAGGGAGAAGACATTGTCTATGTTGTTGTGTGGGACAATGTCAGCTTCCACCATGCACAGCTGGTTCAGGAATGGTTTCAAACACATCCTTGCTTCATGACCTTCCATGATCTTCCACCATATTCCCCTTTCCTCAACCCAATTGAGGAATTCTTCTCTACATGGAGGTGGAAGGTGTATGATCGCCATCCCCATGAGCATGTCTCCCTTCTTCAAGCCATGTGTGAAGCTTGTGGTGATATAACTGCTGGGCAATGTCAAGCCTGGATTCGTCATGCCAGGGGATTTCTCCCACGGTGCCTGAACAACAAAGACATCCACTGTGATGTTGATGAAAATTTATGGCCCAATGTTAATGACCGGCTTGATTAATTGTGTAAAAGTGATAAAAATAAAATAAAAATATATTGTGCATATGTAAATGACTTGCTGTTTTTTCTTACTTTTTCGTGTGTGTGTGTGTGTGTGTGTGTGTATATATGTATATATGTATATATATATATATATATATATATGTGTATGTATATATATATATATGTGTATGTATATATATGTGTATGTGTATATATATATATATATATTCCAACAGTGTTCCAACATTCGAAAGAAGGGACTGCTATCACAGCTAGAGATTGACGAGGTACAACATAAATGCTACGGCAAGGAGGAGTCAGGACACCAGGTCAGGGGGGAGATATCATCACCCCTACCCGAGATTGGGTACATAGCCCCAAGTGCGATAGGAGAAGGATCGTTGAGTGCGAGAGGAACTGACCTGAAAAATAGGATCATGGCCAAGCTTGAAACCTGGATCCCTGTCTGGGGGTGGGCGTCCGGGTACACACCGGCTCACTCCTTGGCGGCCGCTTGTCGGGGCCTGGGGCCTGGGGCTCGCTCGGGCCCCTTTAGAGGTGGGGTGCCCCCGGCCTCTCGGCCTGGGGCTCGGTCACTCAGGCGCAGCTGGGGGCCGGCGGAGCTCACGGGCGCGTCACTGCAACTCCCCCTGACTTCTGCTCCGCGGCTGCTGGGCGAGCCCTCATCTGGGACTCTCCTCAGCTCTTACTGGAACAGTGGCGCGGCTGCCCCTCTGTTGGTCTTCCATGGTCTCTTGTGTTCTGGGGGCCTCTGGATGTCTGGAGTTTTGATCTCCTCCATACCCGCTTCACACCCTGGAGGACGGGGCTGTGGCCCCCCCACACTCCCTAGCAGATCATTACATGGAGAAACCTTTGGAATGCAAGCATGCTGATCCACACAGGTATGCACACATGGGTATTCACAGACGCGGACTAAAGCTTTCTTGGCTGCTACCTCAAAGCACACTGTGCGCTGTCTATCTTGCGTGCTGCACAATATCGTTTATTATTTAGTAAATATTGATATCTATGGCTAGCTAGTTTATTGTGATGGTGCTTTGTTTTCTCTATTATTATGTTGCTCTTTGTTGTTTGCTGTCTCCTCTGTTTGTTTTTTTTGTTTTTTTTTGTTTTTTTCTCCATACAGGTGACCCAGGAGTTCTTTTTTTTTTTTCTCTCTCTCTTCCCCCCCCTTCTCCCCTTTGGTTTTCTTTCTTTCTCTCCCCCTCTTTCTCTCATTCATTCCCCCTGTCCTATTTATTAAAAAAAAAAAAAAAAAAAAAAAAAAAGACAAAGGATGAACTGAAGCTCTGCCATCACGTAATGTCGCATACTGCTGTTTCTGATGTCATTTAAAAAAAAAAAAAAACAAGAAACCTGGATCCCCCGTAGCCGGTTACCAAGATTACGTGAAGTACCCTCAGAAGGTCTGCTAGATGATGTTAATGCAGCACTATGGACGATACCTACAACCACGATTACCGACACTAACAAGCTGATGTACAATACGGCAGCAGTGATCAGTGAGCCTTGAACAGCCACAAGGGGCAGTACCCTCCATGGAGAAGGAGGCTAGAGGGCAAGATCAAAGTAGGAGGTTAGCCAACTAACGGAGTTGCAGAAAGGTGCGGCAAAGAAGGTGCATAAGAAATACAGCAAACTGTCCATACCTGAGGCCTTGAAAACTGCCAAGCAAAGACTCACAGCCTTGGCCAGCTGCTTGAGAAGGTACACCAGAGAGATAGAAGGCAGGAGAATAAACCAGCTGTTCTCCACAGAACCAGCAAAGGTGTACTCTCAGTGGCAAGGGAACAATAAGAGAACAGCACCACCAAGGCTGGAGACGGAGCAATACTGGAAGAGCATATGGGAGAAGGATGCAACCCATAACGGCAATGCTCAGTGGCTAGTGGATCTGAGGGCAGACGATAGCGACCTCCCTGAACAGGGTCCAGTAACCATCACAATGGCAGATATCCAAGAAAGGGTCTCCAGTATGAAGAGTTGGACAGCACCAGGGCAAGGTTATTATCGTTAACGAAAACTAACGAAATAACGAAAACTAGAAGTGAAAAAACATTTTCGTTAACGGAAATAAAAATAAAAACAAAAAAAGGAAAACTAACTAAAACTGTAATGAGTGTTCACAAAACTAACTAAAATTAACTGAATTTATATCAAAAATGCGTTTAGTTTTCATTGATGTGTGCGTGTCATACAATAGTCAAAGGTGAAAATGAAGTTTAGTTTCCAGATTTTTTTCTTGCTGTCTCATTATGCCAGCAGGTGGCCAGTACGTTAGTTGAGTCGTCTGTGTTGCTGCGCCGTCCAAGCGCAGAATCATGTCAGGAAAAGTCGGGAGAAAGCGCCAGAGTCCAATTTGGGATTACTTTGAATATGACTGTGTTTTGGATAAAGCAAGTGTCTTGTAGTGGAAAGAGACAAATTATGAGGGACATTTCTAAAGGGCAAAAAATCCCACAAACCTTAAAGTGCGCTTGAAAAGCTCGCACAAGAAGGCTAACTTAGCTTACCTTGAGAAGGTAAGGGAGCACACTCAACCCTCATCCCCAAAAACAGACGCTAACCCCAGGCAAGGCAGCGTGATGCATCCCGAGACAACAGGACTGGGATATCTACATAACTGTGTGAGTCAATTGTCTTCAAAAAGTTTATCAATTCACTTGAACCAAAATTATGAACACCCGGTGCTGCAAGAGTTAATAGTCTCATTGGAGCCAAGATATACATTTTATAGTTGCCTGGTATCAATGGTTGTTCATCTGCCTTTATTTATTTATTTATTTAAAGAACCCATAGGTGGGAATGTGAGTTGTCTGTCTCTGCGTGTTAGCCCTGCGACAGACAGGCGACCTGTACAGGGTGCAGGGTATGGTAGCTGGAATAGCAACATACCCAAGGATAAGCAGAAGAGAATGACTGATATAATGAAACTGGGATTTTGTTACAGTTAATTATTGCAAACACAACTAAAACTATAACTGAAACTAATCAAAACTAAACTGAAACTAAGGATTTTCAAAAAAATAAAAACTAAACTAAACTAGCAAACAATTGGTAAAAACTAATTAAAACTGATATAAAATTGAAAATCTGAAGTCAAAACTAAATAAAAATAAAAACTAATGAAAATTGCAAAACTATTAAAACCCTGCACCAGGGCCCGACATGGTTCACGCCTACTGGCTGAAGAAGCTGACTGCACTCCACGAGCGTCTGGCAGCACAAATGAACCAGCTGCTAGTTAACGAGAGACACCCGGAATGGCTAACCGAAGGTCGAACGGTCCTGATCCCCAAGGACCCCAAGAAGGGACCGGTCCCATCCAACTACCGACCAATAACCTGCCTCAGTACTACATGGAAGCTCCTGTCAGGCATCATATCGGCTAAGATGAACAGGCACATGGGTCAATACATGAGTGGGGCACAGAAAGGGATTGGCAAGAATACCAGAGGCGCAAAACACCAGCTACTGGTAGACAGAACAGTCAGCTGAGACTGCAAGACCAGACTGACCAACCTGTGAAGGCCTATGACTCAATGCCCCACAGCTGGATACTGGAATGCTTAGAATTGTACAAGATCAATGGGACCCTAAGAGCCTTCATCAGGAACTCAATGGGGATGTGGCGTACAACACTAGAGGCCAACTCCAAGCCCATAGCACAAGTCACCATTAAGTGCGGGATCTACCAAGGAGATGCTCTGTCCCCACTGCTGTTCTGCATAGGCCTGAACCCCCTCAGTGAGATCATTAACAAGACTGGCTACAGATACCGACTGCGGAACGGAGCAGTTGTCAGCCACCTCCTGTACATGGATGACATCAAGCTGTATGCCAAGAGTGAACGAGACATCGATTCACTGATCCACACTACCAGGCTATACAGCAATGACACTGGAATGTCATTCGGACCGGAGAAGTGTAGTCGAATGCTAACAAAGAGAGGGAAGGTAGTCAGAACTGAGGGGATTGAACTACCAGAAGGCAACATTGCAGACATAGAGGACAGTTACAAGTACCTGGGGATCCTGCAGGTAAATGGGAACCATGAAGAGGCCGATAGAAAGGCTGCAACCACCAAGTACCTGCAGAGGGTCAGGCAAGTCCTGAGGAGTCAGCTGAACGGTAAGAACAAGATCCGGGCCATCAACACGTACGCCCTGCCCGTGATCAGGTACCCTGCTGGGGTAATAGGCTGGCCAAAGGAGGAGATAGAAGCCACTGACATAAAGACAAGAAAGCTCCTTACCATGCATGGAGGGTTTCACCCCAAGTCCAGCACCCTGAGGCTGTACACTAAGTGGAAGGAAGGGGGCCAGGGACTGGTGAGTGTCAGCACCACAGTCCAGGATGAGACAACGAACATCCAAGAATACATTTGGAAGACGGCCCCAACTGTCTGAGTGCTCAGTGAATACCTCAGGCAGCAGAAACCCAAGAAAGAGGAGGGAGACGAGGAACCATCATGGAAGGACAGGCCCCTGCACGGTATGTACCACCGGCAGATAGAGGAGGTGGCTGATATCCAGAAATCCTACCAGTGGCTGGACAAAGCTGGACTGAAAGACAGCACAGAGGCACTAATCATGGCAGCACAAGAACAAGCTCTGAGTACAAGATCCATAGAGGCTGGGGTCTATCACACCAGGCAAGACCCCAGGTGCAGGCTGTGTAAAGATGCCCCAGAGACAATCCAGCACATAACAGCAGGGTGCAAGATGCTAGCAGGCAAGGCATACATGGAACGCCATAACCAAGTGGCCGGCATAGTGTACAGGAACATCTGTGCCGAGTATAACCTGGAAGTCCCGAGGTCAAAATGGGAGATGCCCCCAAGGGTGGTGGAGAATGACCGAGCTAAGATCCTGTGGGACTTCCAGACACAGACGGACAAAATGGTGGTGGCTAACCAACCGAACATAGTGGTAGTAGACAAACAGAAGAAGACGGCCGTAGTGATCGATGTAGCGGTTCCGAATGACAGCGATATCAGGAAGAAGGAACACGAGAAGCTGGAGAAATACCAAGGGCTCAGAGAAGAGCTCGAGAGGATGTGGAGGGTGAAGGTAACGGTGGTCCCCGTGGTAATCGGAGCACTAGGTGCGGTGACTCCCAAGCTAGGCGAGTGGCTCCAGCAGATCCCGGGAACAACATCGGAGATCTCTGTCCAGAAGAGCGCAGTCCTGGGAACAGCTAAGATACTGCGCAGGAGCCTCAAGCTCCCAGGCCTCTGGTAGAGGACCCGAGCTTGAAGGATAAACCGCCCGCAGGGGCGTGCTGGGTGTTTTTATATATATATATATATATATATATATATATATATATATATATATTTTTTTTTTTTTTTTTTTTTTTTTTTTTTTGTTATGCCTGAACATAAGTGTAATATTTGCTGTGTAAAGTTTTACAGTTCAGTTACACTCATTCATCACCAAGGACAATTTGAAACGCTTACCTTGTATTATTTGCTCCTGACTGAAATGATTGGTATAAGTACTAAGTTGAAAAAAGATCTCACTGTTTTGTTTGGGTGATTAAAGCAAATGTTCTCAGAATATATCACAATGATCATATGTTCTGCAACAATGATTAAGTGGAATGAAAATATGTGCAAATACAATGAACTCATGACATCAGATTTGAAAGAATGACTAGTGGTGTTACAAATGTGATCAAATGTGAGTTTTGTACTGAGAGATTTGAAAATGCACACTTTAGTTATGAAAATAGTACCAAACCAATTAAAAAAAACTGTAGTGAAAAGTATTTGCGTGTGTGGGTTATTTTGACAGGTAATTTTAAACTTTAAAAATCTATCGCCTGACTTCCTCTATCACAGGATATTAGCAAACTGATTGTACTTCCGCAGAATATTTCTCAACACCTATAGCAAATACGATCAAGCAAACTGACATTGCACTTTCTTAAACAGTATGTCCTCTTCTGTGCTTCCTTATTCTAACAACAGTTAGGCGATGTGTTCCCCTGTAATTCTGGTTAAGAAATTATGTTCACTGTAAAAACCTCTCCTGAGCTGTGTGTGAACATGGTGATAGTCGGCATGTTACTGATGGTCCTCTTTGTTTCAGGTGAGCTGTTTGTTCACTATAAAGGCATTATTGGATTCATTTAAATCATTATCAGCTTTAAGGAACAAAATTAAAAGGCTGATGGAGATAAAGCTTTGTTTTTTCATACTGTTCATAGTCTGACAGGTAATTGAAATACTTTTTGTTACCAACAGAATCAAAGACATGTTGTTCATGTTACAATAGATTATATTTCAAGCAACAACTATGTAATTTAGCATCATTAATCAAAAAGGGCAAATGGTGAAAATGTGACTGTCACTTCTGGCTGATCTATTATAAATTTAATTTTACATAAACAATTATTTAATTTTAGGAGTACTTTGATTAAAGTTTACATCTTAAGTCCTATGGAGGACAAATTAAAATAAGACAAGTTAATGTTTGTAATAAAATTAATTAATTAATAGGTTAGTTGTGACACTGTGTTTACAGGTGCTTTGGCTACATGTCCTGATGAAGCAGCAGTCTTCATAAATGCATCAAAGAAGCTGGAAGCACTGAGTGGATCTTGTTTGCAAATCCCATGTAGCTTCAGACCCAAAGAAGAACAGAAATTTATCAGCACAAGAAAAATTATTGGAGTGTGGATTAAAAATCAATCCCAATTTGACGGTAATCAAAACAATGTGATCTTCAACAGTAGTGCAGCAGTTAACATCTATCCAATGAGTATTACTGGGAACCTGAGTCAGAGAGACTGCACCACTCTGTTTTGTAATTTAATCACCACATACACAGACACATACTTCTTCAGAGTAGAGAGAGAACCATTCAAAGCAACAGCTTCTTGTGATCCTCTTCAAATAACAGTCAGAGGTGAGTGATTTTGAGTTTTTTATTAGAATTATATTTTTACTTTATTGGGTTTATTTGACTTGCCTTCAGTTAAGTTTCATCAGCATTTGTTGAAGAAATATTACATTTCAGTCATAATGATTGTCCCAGAATACAGTTTAATATTGGTCGAATGTTTTATTATTAAGCTAAAAAAAATACTTTAATAAATAAATACTCAATAAATCATGACTTTATGAAATTAATAAAGTTATATGTAAATTTAAGATAAGATGAGTGGTTTAGAGATTTTAAACACTGGTATAAACTGCAGTGTGCTCTGTAGTGTTAATATGTCTGTGATGTGAAACCACAGATTCTCCTTGGAGGCCCAATATTACAATCCCAGGTGATCTGAAGGAGAAGGAGTCTGTCACTATAACCTGCTCAGCTCTCACTCCCTGTCCACACTCCCCTCCTCAACTCACCTGGAATCTCCAACAAGACTCTCACAACAAAACAGAGGAAAACACAGATGGAAGCTTTACAACTAAAATCCAGCAGAACATCACTCTGTCAGACACACATGATGGAAAGAAGATCAACTGCTCTGCCAGATATCCTGTGAACCAAGGAAAAGACACCAAGACAGCAGAGACAGAAGAGACTCTCAGTGTTTCATGTAAGAAAATCAGAATTTGTAGTTGGATCCTGTCAACATAGCATTTGATTCATTGGGAGGTCCACTGTTTAGAATGAATAATGGTGATTTCTGTCAATCTTTTTCTCCAGATGCTCCTAAAGACACCTCAGCATCCATCAGTCCATCAGGTTTGGTGTCAGCAGGCAGCTGGGTGAACCTGACCTGCTCCAGCAGAGCCAAACCTCCAGTCAGCAGCTTCACCTGGTTCAAGAAGAGCAGAGATGGAGCTGTGAAAGTATCTGAAGGAGAGATTTACAGCTTCAATGTAACAGATGGAGGAGTTTATTACTGTGTGGCCACTAATGATCTGGGTAATCAGACATCAGCAGAGATTAACGTGACTGTTGGAGGTAAAAGCCACTCATGTGTTACATGCTCCTGTTTCTTTTTATCCATTCAAACTCCAAACTTTAAAAATAACTTCAGGTAGTAACCTTTGTTTTTCTTTAGGAGACACACTGTGGCTACTTCCTGGAGTAATCATTGGGATCATTGTTCTCTTACTTATAATTCTCCTCTGCTTGATCATCTTTGTTTGGTAAGTATCACACATCAAAGCAGAAAAACACAATTAGCTACTCTCACAGATATTTTAGCTACACATTAAAAATTTCTGTTTCAAGCTTAACTTTGTTCACATATATTTAACATACACAGAGATAATTTTTTACTGCCTCTTGTGTCTTCCAGGTCGTTAAAGTCAAAGCAACAAACTCAACAACAGATTCTGGTAAGGAAATTACAAAGAAAAAAAAATTCTAGCTGCAGGGTTACTTGAATGTTTTGGCGATTACAGCAGTAACTTCATCAGAGCAGTCTATTTATTTAATAAAACATGAATAAGAATGAATCTAATTCACCGAGCGTTCTGTTTTTTAACTCTATAGATTCAAATAAATGAAGAGCAGAAGGTTGATGAACCAGCAAGTAAAAAGGAAGAAGAGGAAGAAAACATCCATTATGGAGAGATCAGCTTCTCCACACTGGCATATGAAGCATCGTCTAACTCAGTGCGGGACAGTGGACAGCAGCAGCATACGGTGTACGCACAGATCAAAAAGCGAGAAAAAAGCTTAAAACAAAGGGCTCACGGCCAAGAGGAACTCTACGCTGAGGTGAAGAAAAAATGAGAACTGTTGTGAAATAATTTTACATTAACATATAAATACACACATGGTGCCTGTAAATGTGTCATTTTCACTGCCTACAGTTCAGTGAAGTAAAACAACTAAAATCCCATTCCATGGCTTTTTTATGTCCTATTTTTCATGCTAACTTTACACGGCTGTTTTCAGATGATTAACTGTGTTCATGGCAAATGTGACTAAATGAGTAAGTGAGAAATTGCAGCACTCCAAAAAAAGAACTAGTTTTACACAACAACAGATGCTGTTCTGCAAAACTAAAACTTAAAACCTCAACATACTGTCGCTTTTTTTTTAAAGTATATTTTAAGTTATTATGTTCCTAAAGTATTTGCATGCTGCTACGCTGTGTGAGCTGTTGTTTGATTTTGTCAGTTGCATTTCTGAAGTTCTGCTTCCAAATTGTTTTTGTGGCACGCCCCCTGAACTAACAGGTCAAGATGGCAGCACTGAATCTAAACAGAATTAAAACTGTAAACTTTGAATCTGAACTACCATTGTTCTGTATTTTGTCTCACTAAATAAGCCATACGCAGAGCATTGATCAGGCTCTATCCGTTAACGTGTTTTTTAGAAGTGTTATGCTGCATCACTCCAGATACACATCAGTCCAAGTTCCAACATCTGAGTTCCCAGATGTCTAAAATGCAGCACTGGAACCACAAACCAGTATTCCCATTCATGCTGGTGGGCATTTTCTTTTGGCTTCTCCAGGGTAAGTTTAACACTGCCGATCTGCATCGGGTAATCTAAATGTTCTCCTGGAGAGTTGGAAAGGCAAAGAGGAAATGGAAATGCACGCAATAGGAGTGTCTTTCTCTGGCCTTTCCATGTATAGTTATCAGTTTTCACTGCCAGGGTAGTTACAGCATAATGCAAAAATGTTCAGTGCAAAACCTTTTGTTCCCCACTACCTGAACATGGCATTCAAATTAAAATTCCACTAAGCTGCTGTGAATTAAAGAGGCATTTAGCAGCCTCACCCTCTTAGAGAGCAAAATCAAAAACCTTTTTAAACTCTACAATGAACTGGTTTTGGTAATCATTGGATTTGTGCTCAGGCAATGCTTGGGTCAGTTTCAGTGCAGAAGTGCATTTCTGTCTTTGTGTAGCACTGTTCAGCTGGTCTGGACATCAGTGCTCAACTAACAACCTGTGACTCTGCTAGTACTTCACAACACTGATGTGTAACAGCTGTGTGTACAGCTAATGTTTGGGCAGATCACTCTGTCATAATCCCAGTAAATATGAACCTAAATGCACGACTCAGAAACCAGAAACAATTTAACAGTTTATTTTTGGAAAACTAAGAACTTACAGAGTCTGGGCTTCTGAACTGTCGAGAAAACAGGAAACCAGAAACAGAAAAATTCAATGTGAATCTATGTGAAAAATAGTTAAAGGTTAGACTATTTTTATCTGTTCGCCACCGGTCCATTCATCCATTCCAAAAAGGGTTTTGTTTGGGGGTTTTTGCATATTGCAATGTTTTGGTTTAATCAATAAAAAATGACTATCCATTATGTTCAATTGTTGGTGAATTCATCTTATTTAAGTATTTAACATATTTTATCATATGGTCCAGTGTTGTCTTTGTTACTATAACATAAATATAATGTAATTTACATGGCATGTACAGACTTTGGCTCTGACTGCTGAAAACGGGAAGTGCTCAGTAATGTTATCTTTAATACTTTCTTAAAAATGTATTTTTAGCCATTAAAACTGGATAAGTGAAAAAAATTTTTAAATCCTTTCAGCGTTGGGTTACTAGAAAGGGGGAAAAACTCAAGAAAAGCATTCATTCTTTATTATTGTCTTATCTGTTGTTTCATTTCTTCTTTTGTTTTGTTTTAATGTTGAGTTAAATCAATGTGACAATGTGTTGTTTGTTTTGAAGAGTTAAAAAGCTCTTCATATCCATCTTTGATGTCACTTTTTGGATTTCAGTGCCATCTGCTTCAGTTCTTCATTCAGTGTGTAAAGAGGAAGCATGAAGACACAGAGCTTTCTACATGATGTTGACTGATTTAGGTAGATTTATTTTCTATCAGAGCCAAATGATATAGGTTTGAGTGTTGGGAAAACAGCCATTAAGCTGCACTCTGGGACTGCAGGAAATTTTCCTTCTCAAAAACTGTACTTATGCATCCTAATGAATTACTAAACAGATGTTGTATATTTTTGTATTTGTTTTTGCAGCAAATGTCTTTAAGAAAGCAAAGGATTACACAATATCAGGCACCATGTAACATTTCAACAAATACTGTGATGTAATGCAGTGCGACTGAATTTGAGTGCTCTGAATTTGATTAGAGCGTTCATGTATGTTTATGAAAGGCTGACTAAATCACTCAGAGATCATAGTATGGCTTAAATGGGACCCCCCCAAAAATGCTCATTTAAAAAATGAGCATTACTTTCTTTTTTTCTTCACTTCTTTAGGCAGGATGGTTTCATGAGAGTTGTTCCCTGCCTGAAGGGTTTTGGTGAAAAGTCATTAAACAGCCAGCAGATGGAGCAGTGTGCTTTTCTGTGTGGTAGATGTTGCAAAAATACTTGTACAGCAGTTGAAGAGCGATGAGAGCGAACAGGACTTTTCCATCACATGTTATGCTGCTCCACATGACTGACCTGTGTGGCATGTTTGCCAAAGTGAATGATTCTCTATGCTATTCTATGCTATCCTCCTTTCAAAAATAAGATAACTTAATTTGAGCTGTAGCATTCAGGTTAGCTCCTTAAATATTGTTATTGGATTTATCGAGTTAAGTACTGCATTTCATCCATCCCTCTCTTTGTATGTGTGCGCAATGATGTAGTTGTGGTTGTGTGGGACGTTTCTGCACCTCTTTGTGTGACGCATCAAGCTGATTTGTATTTGTGTTCATTTTAATTTTACAGTTAATGATACAGAAGTAATGTTTATGGAGAAGGCACACTACTCCTGTAGTGAAAATAAAATAGGAAACAGGAAAAATTTTAGAAGAATGAAATTGTTAAAATTAGGAAAATGTACTTAAAGTATTAAAAGAAAGAATTACAATAATACTGCTGTCGTTGATGAAACAATGAGACTTTTCTCTGTTTAGATCTTTTAATGTTAAAGCAAACAGACCTGTGATGCTTTTGGTTTTCTGTCTTTCTTTATTCAGTCAGTCTGCTTTTTATATTCCCATCATGCACTCTGCTGTCATTTTAGTTGCTGCCACTCCCACCTACCTTTCTCTAGATTCACCTCACCTGTCCCTCCACTTACATAGTAACCTGTTTATTATTGTAGGGTCTACCTTACAATGTAAGGTGCCTTGAGGTGACCATAGTTGTTATTTTTCACTTTATAAATAAAATTGATTTTTTTCCACTTTCCTCATTCTCTCATTAGGTATATAGTATTTTAAGCAGCTTATGTCATCATTTCCTGTCTTCCGCATTATTGTTGTGCCTCAGCTTTCCAGTATTTTGCTTTATGAGTTAATGTTGCCATGCTCATGAACTTCTTCTTTGTTTGTCTGTATCAAATTTTTGTTTTGTTATATTTTCCCTAATTAAAAACTCTTTGCTTTTTTTATCCCTCTCCTGAGTCGTGCTCTCCTATCACAAACCCGCTATGAGAACACTGAAACGTTGAAAAGTTTTAGCTCAGTCTCATCAGGGTGCAAATTGATTATTTTTAAGTAGTGCTGTCAGCGTTAATCTCGTTAAATTGATGTTAACGCTATAACTGCATTAATGCAAGTTAATCAGTTAATCAGTCATTTAAACCAAATAAACACAACCACAAATGTGACTGCTGCAGCTATTGCAAGAGGTGATAATACACAGAATGGCAGACCACATGACTGGGTAATTTTATTACAGGAATTTGTTTGTCTGAGAAGCTTCCTGTTGACGAGCTTCCTCAATGTGTTTAAATGTTTCCGCTTTTATTTAATGAGTCCCTTATCATAAATCCATTTAAATGTCAGCCAAAATCTGACACTTGGTGTAAATGTACTCCTTTGCGAGCCAAACTAGGGCTTAGAAAGAATCAGTCTTGACATGTTGCACATCTATGTTTTAATTCTTAAGTAGTAATCATCGAGGTGAACTTCACTAGAGCTGGACAAAAAACCCGAAAAAAAAAAAATTGGCACCCCAGGAAATGTTATCTCATATATGAAAACACAGACATGTATGTTAACTTATCATATTATTATTTTTAAATAAACTCAGAGTTCTCTGGTGTGAACCGAAGCAGTAATGATGATAATTCAAGCTCTCTTATGGCTCAGCCCACTGAAAAGAGCTCACTCTTTAGCTTCCCAAACAACGCTTCACATTGATTTTTTTCAATTCATTTAAAAAAAATAAGTAGTGACAAAATATATATTATATCAAAGATTTATTATTTACATGGCTTACTATACTGAACATCTAACAAAAAAAAGAACATCTCAACGTTCCAAAGTTTTCCAAAAACTCCAGTGTCTATGAAGAATTTTTTTTTACCACTTAACTCAACTTAAATATTTTCTTTCTTAGCCCTTTATTCTGAAAAGAAATAATCATGGTACAAGGACATATATATACAGTCTCAATACGATGCACAATGCAGAGTACATGAATGAGAAATCACGGTCGGAATTCCTCCTCTCTATACTTACACTCAATGAGCTCCTCCCTAATAAATGCCAAGTTATCTTCTCCATACTGTTTATATCCATCCATCTTCATCCGCTTTATCCTAGGCCAGGTTGCGGGGGCAGCAGCCTAAGCAGAGAGGCCCAGACCACCCCCAGCCACCTCCTCCAGCTTATCCGGGGGAACACCAAGGCGTTCCCAGGCCAGCCGAGAGATATAATCTCTCCAGCGTCTCCTGGGTCTGCCCCGGGGCCTCCTCCCGGTGGGACATGCCCAGAATACCTCACCCAGGAGGCGCCCAGGAGGCATCCTTGTCAGATGCCCGAACCACCTCAGCCGGCTCCTTTCGATGTGGAGCAGCAGCTGCTCTAACTCTGAGCCCCTCCTGGATGGCCGAACTTCTCACCCTATCTCTAAGGGAGAGGCCAGCCACCCTTCGGAGGAAGCTCATTTCTGCCGCTTGTATCCGCGATCTCGTTCTTTCGGTCACTACCCACAGCTCGTGGCCATAGGTGAGGGTAGGGACGTAGATCGACCGGTAAATTGAGAGCTTCGCTTTTACACTCAGCTCCCTCTTCACCACGACGGACCGGTGCAGCGTCTGCATTACTGCAGCCGCAGCCCCAATCCGTCTGTCGATCTCCGGCTCCCTTCTCCCATAACTCGCGAACAAGACCCAGAGATACTTGACCTCCTCCACTTGGGGCAGGAACTCATCCCCAACCCGGAGTGGGCACTCCACCCTTTTCCGGCTGAGAACCATGGCCTCAGATTTGGAGGTGCTGATCCTCATTCCCGATGCTTCACACTCGGCTGCGAACCGCTCCAGTGCGAGCTGGAGGCCCTCACCCGATGAAGCCAACAGAACCACATCATCCGTAAAAAGCAGAGATGAGATTCTGAGGCCACCAAAGTGAAAGCCCTCCGCCACTTGGCTGCGCCTAGAAATCCTGTCCATAAAAATTATGAACAGAACCGGTGACAAAGGGCAGCCCTGGCGGAGCCCATCACCCACCGGGAACGAGTCCGTTGTTTATATGTGCGTGTAATTTCATTGCAAAACTCCAACATCGGTGTACTCAAGTGCATAAGATGGAACACAATTAATTCTGAAAAAATACAAACCAAGAGTTGTTTGTTGACAGTATAGTATTTTTTTTACCTCTTACCACCCACCGGGTCCCTGGTGACAGGCTAGCCATGTCCGATGCCGGTCATTTAAACAACCAATAATTTTTTGGAATTTAAATTGTGCTGACTCACTTTGTTCAGCACAGCCCAGAGTAAAATGAAACATAAAACATAGTAGAACTTTTTTTTTTTAGACACAAGAACAACTCGAGCATCTTTTTTGGGAGCCGGACTAAGGGTTACAAGTTTTGCCGTACCCCAGGGACCAGCGCGAAGTTGTGTGGCAGATTCTGGCATGGAAGCTGAGGGTCCAGCCAGCCAGAGAAAAGACTATGGGCTCAAATTGTGGTCATAAATATGTTGTACTTGTAAATCAGTTTTTGTACTTTTAAATCAGGATTTGTATGTGTAAAAAAGATTGTATGTGGACTTAGCCAAAAAATACATGTGAAACTCTGCACTCAACTACAAATTTTGAGCCTATTTTTTTCCTTTCATCTGATTGGTCAATGTCATGTCAATCACAAAATTAACTATTCAATCGGAGAACAGATGGGTTTGGCTGTCGGAGGGGCGCTTTATGGAGCTTCAGGTCCTTGAAGGGTGATACAGTTTGAAGCTGGAGGATCTCTATATAAATATCCGATAGAAGCTAGGTCCCCTAACTTTCATTAGCTGTTGAAAGGATAAAGTTGTGGTATATCAGTGATTAGAAATAACATTATTACTTTAGGATTAGTTTAACACAAAGTCAGGGCTGACCCGGGACCATTGCTGTGAGTCACAGTGCGCAGCATAAAGGTCCTTTCACACGGTAAGCATGTCTGTTATAGCCTGCGCTTCATAAATGTCTGTTTGATTATTCAAACCTGGTTTAAAACGTGACTCATTTGTTGTCCAAAAACCTTTCCTCTTGATAAGGAAAGTTACTGGTTTAAAAATACATGTATATTTTCAAGTTTTTAGCTGTATGTCAAACAGATAGATAGACTCTTGAGCATATTTATATAGCAAAATCCATAATGTTATAACCACGCTAAATAAAAGGTGCCCAAGTGCGCACACTAATGCAAGTCTTTGAACTGTATGTTAATCAGTACATGAAGTGTACCTCTACCTCTATAGCTGAAAAGAGTCTGTATCCATAATTTGTGAATCTACTGATTTGTTTTTAACCCTTTAAAGCCGGTCGGAGCGGGCACGCTCTGTTTTGCGTAACTATTTTTAAATCCCGGTAGCACTGCAACCACGTAAGCTAGCGCAATAATTTTTTTTTCATATGAAACCGGAGGAGTTGTACTTACATCTTATGCCATCAGCTTGTCCTCGGTCACAGTTTCCTTCCACATATAGTTCCACATATATGTTCACATTTTGGACAGAGAGGACAGATGGTTTGAAAGAGGAGTGAAAGAAGCCATCTATGTCCACTGTGAGCGACCATCTTTGAACAGAGGCGGGGGTTTACGACACCAACTGTCTGCCATCTATAATCCAGTTTTGAGATCCCTTCCCAGACGCCTTAATGCCCACTCACATCCTGGGCCATCTGACCTCAGGAATTCGCATGATAAGGTGGGGCCAGGTTTCACAATGAACACACCCGAAACTCTGGCTGATTGGGACCCACGCCCAGTTTCACACCTTGGCTCAGGCGATTAGAGGATCATCAGGGGGTCCTTTTGTCCCTCTGTTACTCCCACTAGGTTTATATCTGGGACTCTCCACCATTTGACCTTAGAACTGAAGAAGCTTCTCGGATGAGAGGTGAAACGTCTTCAAGCAACTTAAAGAAGTCCAGACACTTTTCTTTGCAAGCTCCTTTGACTACGATGACCTGGATGACTGAGAACCTTCACAGACATATTCCACATAAAGCTTTGCAAAAACTGCATAAAATGCACTTGCAGCAACAAAAACATAATGTTCCAGAAACACGCTTTGCCGATCCGATCAGCTGTTTGTAACACTTCCTACATCCATCAGCGTGAACTATCGCATGTCCGCCATGACCTGCCCGAAACCGGAAGTGACGTCATTTTGTGGAAATGTAGTTTTTTACCATCAGGACCTTATGAGCTGGTGTTTTTAAAAGTTATGTTTGACTCTATGACTTTCTGTGTCGTTTCTTTATTATTATTATTTATTATTTATTTATTATTTAATTATTTTCATTTTTCCTGCAGTATATAAAAATTGGTGTATTTCAAAAATAAAACTATGAAGACACTTAAAGTAAATTTCCTGTGGTAGGAAACTATTTTGTGCAACTTTTTTGTATTTAGAATTTTGAGGGATAAGCCTCTTAAATTTCTTTAACTAGAAATATATGTTAAAAAAACAAAAACGATTTTAAATTTCTTTGTAGTTTATTGCACTTTTTTGCAATTTATGTAATTACTATGCACTTAATGCATACATATCATTAAAATTTGGGCTATAATGGTTGTATTGATGTATAGCAACTTGAAATGCTCCCAAAAATGGCTCCACAGCATGTAAAAATATAATATAAGCTGTGGCGGATTTGGTTCTATGGTAGGTCTTAAAGGGTTAATGTGACACCTTTTTTTCCCCCACAAACTGCAGATGATGAATCCTTTTTATTTTAGAAAATGTCCTTAAACTATGGTTGTTTGTACTTACTGAGTTCTTCTTTATAGTGAAGTGTGAATTGTGAACGAATTGTTCAATACTCGAGAATCACTTTACTGACTCGTGAATCATGATTCACAAGCCCAACTGACTCACTGACTCATCCCTGTTGCTGTTAGCAAACTATTTTCATCAGTAGAAATATATCTAGCTTTAAATTAAAATTGTGGGGAAAATAAACAACAGCCAGTTTCTTAAGAAAAACATTTCTGCTCTGAATTGGAAGAAAAAAACCCTGAGTAGAAACTCACATCAAGATAATAGCTCCTCAGTTCACAGTAGCATCGCTCAGCTAACATGCTAACAGCATATTTGAGTTACTCACCCCCGCCCTTGCTGTGCTGAATCGTAGCATAAACGAATCCCTCTCTCACTCACCCCCTTCCTCCTGGCTCATAGCTTCTTCTTCTTCTTGGTTGGCAACCAATGTTAAAGTGCATTACCGCCCCATGGCTCACAGCTCAGTGGACATTTAAATATACATAAAAATATATATTTGACACGTTTGAGGAAAATTAAAATAAAATAAAAATAAATAAAATAAATTTCCCTTTTTAGAAATCTTTTTTTTCTCCTTTTTGCTTTATAGAAACAGCTGTTTTTCTTTTTCAATCACTCATCTTAGTAGTAGGATATACATGAAAAGAGAAACAAATCTGTGTGTGTGTGTGTGTGTGTGTGTGTGTGTGTGTGTGTGTGTGTGTGTGTGTGTGTGTGTGTTTGTGCATGCTTGCAGATGAGAGGTCACGACAGGAGCTTTCTGAGTTGACATTTATAAACTATAAAGTCAGTTTGGACCGAGGACTTCGCGAGCTGTTGGTAAACATAAAAGTACATTCACTCTTAATAAAATTACTTTTTTACTTCATGCACAACGTGCAACAAGAATCTAAATCTCTGTATCATAATAATTTCTATAAAAACATGGTGTTTTATAGGGACAATATGACAAATCTTTATTAATTACCATAGATCATTAATAGGGAACAAAAAAAAGAGGAAAGGAGGATAAAGTGTCACTTCAGCAAAGCTGCTGGGAGACAGAAGTGTTCACACGTTTTTAACAAAAGGCTTAAAACACAAAACTCTAATATCAGTTACAACTGGTAAGATGATGAGTTTTACTTCTCACTGTTCACATTATGGTATGCTACTTTTGCTCTGTGGGACTGCAAAAATGTCTTTGTATTGATGGTATAAACCAGACTTTCACAGTCTACATCTTTACTGTTTTTTCTTCTTTTGTTCACTCCTAGGCTGATAAAAAATTCAAAGACATCCACTAACCACAAACACAGAACCCACTAGCTAAATAACTATTAGCTGATTTTTTTCCCTAGACAGTTGGTCAGCTGACTGAGAGAAACACCTGATGTCATCCACTTGGGTCATCATGAACGCTGAAGGAGATGTGCTCCATAGTCACACTTATATTTGTATTTCCTTAACTTACATCCCATGTTCTTTTTAAATCCAGCTTCCCTTTATGATTTAATGAGAAATTGGTAAAAACCATTGCTCAACTTATGTCTGGATGAAGGCAAATAATTCTGATGAAAAGGAAACTGACCCCGTAACTAATTGTAAGCATTTTGCCACTGAGTCGAGGGCTAATAAAAATAAGACCATGCGGTGTCCAGTGTAACTACGTGTGCAGCTGGTTATTCCATTGTGGACATCTGAAAGACTCATTGTGTAACTCAGGGTGTAAGCAGCAAGTCCTATATAGTAGACTGACTGTAAACATGAGGAATACATCTAAAATCCAAGCAGAAGGTAAGGCTAATAGTTATTTAGTTAGTGGGTTCTGTGTTTGTGGTTAGCGAATGTCTTTGGATTTTTTATCAGCCTAGGAGTGAACAAAAGAAGAAAAAACAGTAAAAAAGTACAAAGTCTGGTTTATACCATCAATACAAAGACATTTTTGCAGTCCCACAGAGCAAAAGTAGCATACCATAATGTGGACAGTGAGAAGTAAAACTCATCATCTTACCAGTTGTAACTGATATTAGAGTTTTGTGTTTTAAGCCTTTTGTTAAAAACGTGTGAACACTTCTGTCTCCCAGCAGCTTTGCTGAAGTGACACTTTATCCTCCTTTCCTCTTTTTTTTGTTCCCTATTAATGATCTATGGTAAAGATTTTGCCATAACCATTATGGATTTTGCAATATAAATATGCTCAAGAGTTTATCATATGTTTCACATCCAGCTAAAAACTTGAAAATATACATATATTTTTAAACCAGTAACTTTCCTTATCAAGAGGAAAGGTTTTTGAACAACAAATGAGTCACGTTTTAAACCAGGTTTGAATAATCAAACAGACATTTATGAAGCGCAGGCTATAACAGACATGCTTACTGTGTGAAAGGTTGCAGGTGTCTTGAAGTAGAGAAACACGCTGTATTGTTGCAATTCTCTTTTGCATAAGCAACACCTGAAACGCTCTGTGCAGGTAGCAAAGTCTGCGCTGTGGGGGTAGTGCGGCTCCAATGCACATCCAGGCATCAACCGGTCTTTTCTCCGGCTGGCTGGACCCTCAGCTTCCATGCCAGGACCTGCCACACAACTTTGCGCTGGTCCCAGGGGTACGGCAAAACTTTTAAGCCTGGGCTTGGCTCCCAAAAAAGATGCTCGAATTGTTCCTGTGTCTAACAAAATAAGTTCTACTATGTTTTATGTTTCATTTTACTCTGGGTTGTGCTGAACAAAGTGAGTCAGCACAATTTAAATTCCAAAAAATTATTGGTCGCTTAAATGACCGGCATCTGACATGGCTAGCCTGTCACCAGGGACCCAGTGGGTGGTAAGAGGTTAAAAAAAATACTATACTGTCAACAAACAACTCTTGGTTTGTATTTTTTCAGAATTAATTGTCTTCCATCTTATGCACTTGAGTACACCGATGTTGGATTTTTGCGATGAAATTACACGCACATATAAACAGTATGGAGAAAATAACTTGGCATTTGTTAGGGAGGAGCTCATTGAGTGTAAGTATAGAGAGGAGGAATTCCTACAGTTTTTACACTACAGTAAAAACTGTAGTGTCTCTAAAGGCCACTTAAGGCTGGTTCTAAAAGCAAGTCAGTACCTAAAGCCTTTTTTTTCTCACAGAAGCTAATTCGGTGACAACCCCAGTCTATGGGAATGTGAAAGGGATGTTTTGGGTTTAGAAAAAACTGACTTTGTTGTTACATTGCAGTAATATTGAGTAAACATTTAACAGTTGGAGGTTGATCATGGAGCAAGAAGAAAGTTTTCCTTTGTTAAATCAAGCCGCTTTCTTATCATGACTGCTGCTGAATACTTTGTATTCAATAAGCTTAGAAAGTTAATAATGTGTCTGATAATGTGCATAATATGTGTAGCAATGTGTATTTCATCAGTCAGTTAAACCTTTGACGTATGTACAATATTACAAGATAACAGAATAGGATAGTATGAGTAGAAGCAACAGGATCACTGCAGTAGGAACTAAGCAGAGCAATGCCAGTCATGTCAGGTCCCAGTTTAAAGTTGCCTCCTCCAAGCTCCAACTAATGGCCAGCTGCCACCTACACTTACTTAACAGAAAACATAGGAAAAATTGACAGAAGCAGGCTAACTACCATGATCAATCTGTGTCTATAAGCAGCCATATGTGCTTTGACCAAAGATTCTGATGCATCCCTGATCTGGTGTATTACCCAGAACAGTGATGCAACAAAACTTCAAGTCAGGTGACAGGTGGGAAAGTCCCAAGGTCAAAGGCATCAATCAAACTCAAAGTGACACATGCTATATACCTATGTCTATCCAGCCAAATCTCTCCAGAGTACCTGGGTTCTACCCCACCCAAAAGGTCCACTGCAGGCATGCTAGTCACATGCCTGAACCGCCTCAACTGGCTTCTTTTGATATGGTGAAAAAGTGGCTCTACACTGAGCCCCTCTTGAATGGACCCGCTCTTTGCCCTATCTCTAAAGACGAAGCCAGCTACCAGAGCTATCAGAGGCAGCTAATTTCTAGGAATCTGTCACTACCCAAAGGGCACAAGTTGTTTTCCCAAGTGGAGATTAAAAACCAGACTTCGGAAAAGTGAGTGTCCTGCAGAAACAGTCAAAATGTGAGATATTGTCTCAAGATGGGAACAAGGAAAAGTCTCCAGTCCCAGATAAAGAAGGAGAAATTCTCTCTGGACTTACAGGTAGTAAAAGCTAAAGCATCAAGCTCAACAGACTTCTCCTTCTCTCTTCAGATCGTTTTTTTTTTTACTATAGTACCTGTACCTGAGCAATCTGTTCTTTTACTTTAAAATATCTAACAGGTGGTTACAAAATTAGAAGGTCTATATGATAGATCATCTATGATTTATTTTCTTGTATGAAATAAATGAAGAGCAGGTTACTTAAGAACTGTCAATTAAAAAAGAAGCAGAGGAAGAAAACTATGAAGAGATCAGCTGCTCTGTGCTGGGATTTGACTGCCACAGGACAGAGGAGGATAGAAGAAGATGGAAATAAATGTCTTAAATAACAAGAAACTTGTCCAAATGACTGCAGGGAGGCTAGCATAAAAAGCACCTCTGTAAATATATTAAAAGTGTGATAAAACAGTATGATAAAACAGTTACACAGACACTAACCACTGCCTCACAACGAGAAGGCCGTGAGTATGAATCCACCATCCAGCCAGGGCCTGTCTGTGAGTTCTTTCTGGGTACTCCAGCTTCATTACACAATACAAAGACATGCAGATAGTGTAGACCAGTAGATTAACTGGTGATTTAGATAGCTGTGAATGTGAGCCTGAATGGTTAACTGCCATGAGATAGACTGGCAGCCTTTGCAGGATGTACTCACATACACATACTGTAATGAACTTGAGTTCGCACTTTATTATTCACAGAAAAGTGAGACTTTTATTTTATTGTCTTAAGTGATCAGATCTATGGACTAAGAGTACAACTCAGGAGTGGGATATAAAATGAAAAGTCTAAATTTACGTTATTAAACAAGTATGCAAAGGTCAAAGTAGCCAGTGGTCACAGAAAATGAAGCTCAGAATTGGCAGGAATAAAAAAATTGGAAATTGTGACCAGGAGATATTTTATTTTGTATTCTTATGATCACAGTTATAATTAGAAGTATCAATCATTAATCATTTATCATTGTGGAATCTGAGGACAGTATAATCTTTGTTTTATATTTATGGTAATCTGAGTAAAGATTAATGTATGCAGGTTATCATCATTGTAATCAAGTCTCAAATGGTATCCACAGCATTGTATTCACCGTCCATAACTGGAGGGTCCAGCAGGACCTTGTTCTAATTCATTTGCAGGCCTACATCAGAACATGCACATAGAGAGTTATGTAAACACGCACGTTTACCCTTATTTATACAGGGAGGTCATGTCAGGACATTCTCTAGTTGGACACACAGGCTCACAGAACTGCACAACATGCCATGTCACACACTTGTTTTTCTCTAAAGTATCATCTGATGTTTGTATAAAGAGAACTTTGGACTATGGGGAGACTGTTATCATTTCCAGTAAGGTCTAACTGTGTGATGGGTTATATAAGGATGGGGAACGGTCCACTCTTTGGAGATCTGTGGCTGTACGCTTGTCTTCCCATGCTTCTGTCTTAGAAGCATGTAATAAAATCACTATGTTTGTCACCTACACGGACTCGGCTGTTTTTCCTTCTTACCCAAACTGAACCAGACGTAACAAAATCTTTGGACATCTTTGGAAAGCTCAGACAAAGACAAGTAAAAAGACAACTGATGGAAATGAGCAGCTTTATGTATGAGGGACATTTTGAGGGAATGAGGAACACGTTAAAATGTGAGAGGAGGGTCAGGACAGGTGACAGGTGGGAGTGGCAGCATCTGAAGTGTCAGCAGAGTGCATGATGGAAACATAAAAAGACTGACTGAATAAAGAACGACAGAAAGCCCAAAGCATCACAGGCCTGTTTGCTTTGACATTACAACATCTAAACTGAGAAGTGTTTCACTCACTCTGTTTCTGCTAAAATCACACATTGACTTTTACGTTGTCGTCTCTCCTCTGTAGCAGCCTGATCATTTGGTAAGACTTTTTTTTTTTACATATAGTAATTATATAAAATTGTATAATACTCTAAAAAGTAACTGCCTAAATTTACTCCTTAGGTTTAGAAATTTGTGACATGATTTTCTGTTTTAATCTTTTATTTGTCTAATTATGGCTTTTTATATTTTTTTTCCAGGTGATGAGTTTTGTGACAGTCCAGTCTGTGAACATCATGACAGACATCATGTTACTGAGTCTCCTCCTTATTCCAAGTGAGCCGTCTCATTACAGTCATTTATAGTCTGAAAGATCAGTGAAGATAGATATACTTTACGAAGTAAATCCATGGCTCTTGGAGTTGATTTTGTCATTATAATTTTTATCTTCATTCAGATTTGCACCTTTTAATTTAGCTCTTACCTTTTCCAGGCACTTTGGCTGCTTGTCCTCAAGATTCACACCTGTTCATCACTGCACCAACAGAGATGGAAGCTCTGAGTGGATCTTGTTTACAAATCCCATGTAACTTTAGTGAAATTGGAACAGAAAAGGTTGACAGCACAAGACCTGTGTTTGGAGTGTGGATTAAAAATCATTCTGATATTTTTGCACATCCAAACAATGAGATCTTCAACAGCAGTGGGACAGTTAACATCTATCCAATGAACATTACAGGAAACCTGAAGGAGAAACACTGCACCACTCTGTTTTCCAATTTAACCACAAATTATACAAACACATACTACTTCAGAATTATGAACTGGCCCTACAGAGCAACAGCTGTTTGTGATCCTCTTAAAATAACAATTAAAGGTGAGAAAGTTTTCTTTCAATTTATTAAGAACATAAATCCTAAACAGCTACAACTTTTGTGTAAACAACACAAAGCAGTTGTGGTCAAATGTGCAAATCAACCTGTTTAATTGATTTGTAATGGAAAATTGTAACTTCATTTCATGAGAAACAAAGACATGGGGGATGAAAAAAAAAACAATTCATAATGTGTTCAAAAGTGCTCTACACCGTTAAAAAAAAAAAAATCCTAAAAAAAAGTAATATTCCGGCAGCTGGGGAGCCAAAATAATACCAGAAAATAACAGAAAATAACTTTCTCATAAAAATACGGTTATTTTCAGTAATGACAATACAGTTTGTTGCCTAATTTTACATGGGATTTTGCCTTTTTCAAGTGCTTTTAAACATTAAATTAAGAACATTTTAACGTGATTAAACAATGAAATTACCTATAAACAAGGTCAATGAATGCGGCAATATGAATAATAATACTGAAATGTACAAAAATATACAGTTAACAGTTGGTTTAAATAATAATTGATTGCATTCATATAGTGCTTTACAATTCCACTTTATAATTCCCCTCTGGCCATCACCAGTACGTGGTAGGTGAAATGTCTTGCCCGAGCACACAACGACCGAGAGTCTCTGAGCTGGGGCTCGAAGTGGCAACCTTCTGATTACAAGGCGAACTGCCAACTCTTGAGCCACGATCGCCCTAAGTAACAATAATAATAATTATTATTTGATATAAAAAAAGTTTATAAGAATCATTTTATATATTTTTCCATAGCATTACATTTGAATTTAACAGTTCAATCTTTCAAATAACGGACAAATATTGGTGAAATGATGATACATTTGTGAATGTATTTTAACAATCTAAGTATGCATATGTACAGACATGCATTTAAAAAACAAGAAAATTATGTTTTATTAGATTTACAGTGATTTTACGTTAATTTACATTTGAAATGTAAAATCACAGTCTATTGATGTAAATTTAATGATGTTCTAGAAGAACAGTGCAAAACTGTAAAATACACAGTAAAATACTTTTATATTACAATTTATTTTACAGTGTATAGTAAACACAGTTTTTAAAACCTAAAATACGAACTATATTTCACACTGTTAACAGCTTTGCACAAGTTTTGCTACTTGTGCAAAGCCCTTAAAAATGAACAAGCCTTCAGCAAAACTGCAAGAAAACAGAAAATTAAAAATCGAAAAAAATCATGCAAATGAAGAAAAAACTCTTAGTGGCTCCTTCTAGTAAAACTCAAAGCAACAAATTAAAATATCAGTTAAAGCATGAATGCAATAATGCAAAATACACAATGTGAATGCATATTCATGTTTGTATAACAAGTTGATTTCAAAGGAAAATAACTAATGGTCATCACAAACTAGAATCCTACTGCGATTCTCTCTGTTCTCCACTATTGCCTGTGCTTACAATGAGATACAAAAAGAGCATTGTTCTCTGACAGCGATTGAAAATCATAACATAGTTTGCAATGGTATTTTGTACAATATCTTATTTACTTTTTTACACACATTTTTTTAGTTCTTCAAACATATTTAGAGAACCACGAAAAATTAAAAACATGTTAAAAATGTATGCAAATACTTTTTGTCCACTACATACGGTGTATATTTTTTATTATCCAATGGTATCACTGATCTGCATCTTTTTCTTGACTCTATTTCCTGCGTTATTGGTGTAACGAAATGTTTCATGTGAAACCACAGATTCTCCTTGGAGGCCCAATATTACAATCCAAGGTGATCTGAAGGAGAAGGAGTCTGTCACTATAACCTGCTCAGCTCTCACTCCCTGTCCACACTCCCCTCCTCAACTCACCTGGAATCTCCAACAAGACTCTCACAACAAAATAGAGAAAAACACAGATGGAAGCTTTACAACTAAAATCCAGCAGAACATCACTCTGTCAGACACACATGATGGAAAGAAGATCAGCTGCTCTGCCAGATATCCTGTGAACCAAGGAAACGACACCAAGACAGCGGAGACAGAAGAGACTCTCAGTGTTTCATGTAAGACACTCGTTGTTTGGTTGTTTTTTTTTATCCTGTCATTAAAAAAATGTTTAAAGGACTTCATTTTTTTTTCTCCAGATGCTCCTAAAGACACCTCAGCATCCATCAGTCCATCAGGTTTGGTGTCAGCAGGCAGCTGGGTGAACCTGACCTGCTTCAGCAGAGCCAAACCTCCAGTCAGCAACTTCACCTGGTTCAAGAAGAGCAGAGATGGAGCTGTGAAAGCATCTGAAGGAGAGATTTACAGCTTCAATGTAACAGATGGAGGAGTTTATTACTGTGTGGCCACTAATGATCTGGGTAATCAGACATCAGCAGTGATTCATGTGACTGTTGGAGGTAACAGCTGTAGCCAAGATCTGTTCTCAAATGAGTTTTTCTTTGTGTCCATGCAAAATTAATTGTTGTTACTTGATCTTTTCTTTAGGTCTCATTTCATCTGAAGTCACACTGTGGCCACTTATTGGTGGAATCATTGGGATTGTTGACCTCTTACTTCTGTAATGTTATTCTGCTTAATGGTTTTTGTTTGGTAAGTATCACACTTCAAAGCAGAAAACAGAAAAAAAGTTGCTGACACAAATATGTTACCTGCACATTAAAAATATTTGTTTCAAATCACATTTAATTTTTCTCAAATCTAAATTAAATACTGTACTCAATTTAACTGCTGTTTATTTCTTCCTGGTGATTAAATATAGCTCCTTTGTTTATGATCATGTTTATACAGTTTTTCCATGCTCAGATGCTGTGTGTGCTCTCCTGTGATTTATTTGTATGTTAGATATCTTGGTATAAATGTATCAGAGTTAACAAAGATGTTGTTCAAATGATGTCCAAATGCAACAAAACCATCCTGAAAGCAATTCTGTAAAGATCAAATGCAATACTGTGATACTTCTGATTCATCACACAATAATAAACTAAGTACAATTTTTGACAAAGTGGGATTTTGCCAAAATGTTAGTGAAAATTAAGGGGTTGCCATTAAAGCATGTTTTATTAAAAAATATTAAATTAAGAACTCTGCCTTATCAAATAGAATAGAATAACCCTTTATTTTAATTGTATATGTACAATACAATTATGAAATTAAGCAGTTAATAAGTTGTATTTTGTGTTCTTTACATTTGCAAATGTGAAGTGGCAATACATTACAACAACTGGAATTAATGTAATTATTAAATCTTTTATTCAAATTCTTGGATTTTATTTGCTTGATGTTGTGGAAAGCTTTGCTGACTAAAAAATGCCTAAGACACACGTGTTAAATTTATAAGTGTTTAACTGCAAAGTCTGACATTCATCAACATCTTCTTCACTGAACTTTTTTACACTCTGTGAATAAACTCTGTGAAAGAACTTCCTCAGAGTCAAGCTGTCCTAGAAATACAAAGAATTCCAGTAATTCCACATATCATCAGGGTCTTT
Source organism: Astatotilapia calliptera (assembly GCF_964374335.1). Classification (NCBI taxonomy): domain Eukaryota; kingdom Metazoa; phylum Chordata; class Actinopteri; order Cichliformes; family Cichlidae; genus Astatotilapia; species Astatotilapia calliptera. Next base: position 12,678,167 of record NC_137430.1, on the reverse strand, counting down.
CAGTCAGAATACAAAATAAAACAGCGACCAATGATTCTGCAGTTGGTTTGGGGTTATTTTATTTATTTATTTTGTTCCAGATTATAAATGGTAGGCATTTTTCCATATTAAAGTAAGACACATATGGACTCACAAGGTGTAACAATATTACATTTTATTTTTCAAATCTCATTCATTCTTATGTACCACAAAGCAAGACATACAAAATAATTATCCTAAACACTCATTCAACACAGTGAGATGCATTTAACATCGAAGGATTAAGGAAAAGTATCAAAAAACTGCAAATGTGTTTTATCCAAACACTTGGATAAAAAGTGTAGCAGAGATGTCAGGTCATCACCACCTGGTGGTGTGAATCTGCAGTATTTATTTTTATTAATGCAGCATGCTGACTTTTTTAAAATGCTGAAGAAAAGGGATTAGAATCATTTAATCCTGGAATTCATGGTAATTGTGATGTCTTGCTGTTGTCAGTGTGTATTCCCCACAGGTTGGATGTCAGTAGAAAAAGAAATTCCCATGACCTATTAGGTGAAGTTAAAAAGGGCTATGAAGAGATTTAGGGTAAGTATGGTCTTAAGAAGAGAAGGACAAATAGTGGATTTTATGAACAGGACTGAAATAGCTGTGGTTGACATCTACTTCAGGAAGGAGGAGGAATATAAGATGATGAATAAAAGTGGAGGAAGTTGTACACATGTGGACAGAAGTTGCAATCTGAAAAGAGACAGGAGACAGTGAGGTGGTGTCGGAGGAGAATGTAGGTAGGCAGCATCATTGGGTAGTCTGTAGGAGGACTTTGGAACTCAAGAAGATGGAAGGTGGAGGGGAGGATTAAATGGTGGAAGGTAAAGTAGGGACGGATGTTACCCAGAAATCAGAGTAACAGAGTTTCCTTGCAGTCATTTGGACGAGTTTCTTCTTGTTATTCCACTATAGTTCTCAATTTTTCTTCAGGAAAAAGTTCCTCTTGGCCAAGAGCACTCTGTGTTGAGCTGTTTTCTGGCTTGTTGACTTTCACCTGTGCGTACACCGTATCCTGCTGCTCACCTCTGTCCTGCACTGAGTCAGAGGGCACTTCGTATCCCAGCGTAGAGAAATTGATCTCTCCATAATGGATGTTTTCTTCCTCTCCTTCTGTTTTACTTGCTGGCTCTTCATCAACCTGACGTTCAGTTATTTGAATCTGTTGAAATAAAACAACAGAAGGTTCTATGATTCTGTGAGTTGGGTCTATTCTTATTCATGTTTTTAGACATTTTACATTAACCTTCCTTTTTTCCTTGTTTCAAAAACGGCATTAAAATGTGTTTAACAACAGAAAACCCCTTAGATGTTGGTTTTTCAAATTCAAAGGGTATAACAAAAAATGGCAAGATAACATAATCCACACCATCATATGACAACTAGGGGAGCATGGCACCACTAAATGTCACAGAGATGGCTCTACGACCCAAAATATATGCAGTTTCCCCTTTTGAGAAAATTGTCCAAACATTTCATCTGGTAATCTCACTAGCTATCAGAAAACAACATGCCATTCTGGAGATGGCAGATATGGATCAATCCATTTAGGAATAAGGCGTGTGACAAGTGAAGCATTGTAAACACATTCCAGATATACTAATGCCCCGCCGTAAGCGAGGTCTGGGACAACTGAGTGAAGTGGCTGCCATAACTCTACAACCCTAGCACTGAAGTAACACCCAACAGGCAGCTGGTTCCATTCAGACATAAATGTTTGTTATGTGTTGCTGTAGAGAAACACATAATGTGGCAGCTTTCTTAAGATAATAATGAGTGGTTGCAACTGGATGAATGCAGTCATTCTGCACTGGGAAAAAGGAAAACTCTGGTATTCCCATACAGGTTTTTTTCATGCAAAATGGTGTTGGCATTTAAAATTAAATGGCTTTATTTTAGATCTTTGGTGATAATGGGACAATTCTGACCCTGAGAGCAACAGCTATGTATAGAATGTGAAGACAACAAAAGTGTTAAATAGTTAGACTGCTCTGATAGAAGTATTACAATAAATACTTATCTGAAGAGTCAGGTAACACTACAGGTAGTGTTGTATTTCAGTTTTCTTACCTGAGTCTGTTGTTGAGTTTGATGCTTTGACTTCAACCACCTGGAAGACGTCAGAGACAGTTGTATTAACTATATTCTGTTTTAGTTTAAATATATATTTGAGCAAAGTCAAGTGTGATGGAAAAAACAGTCTTTATTATAAGGTAAAAATAAAATTAACTAACTGACTCATGTGTTTTGCTTAGATAGACGATACTTACCAAGCAAAGACAATCAAACAGAGTAAGATTAAGAGTACAATGATTCCAATGATTCCTCCTATACGTGGACACTGGGATGAAACATGACCTACAGAAAACAGCAAGTAAAAAACAAATAAAGCATGATTTAATGTTGACTCATTGATCCAGGCTGTTCTTGTTCACAACCTGAAGTTAGATGAAAGAAAAAGAAAAAAAGGAAAATTTTGGAGAATATCTAACACATTTATGACTTTAGCCTTTACCTCCAACAGTCACGTTAATCTCTGCTGATGTCTGATTACCCAGATCATTAGTGGCCACACAGTAATAAACTCCTCCATCTGTTACATTGAAGCTGTAAATCTCTCCTTCAAATACTTTCACAGCTCCATCTCTGCTCTTCTTGAACCAGGTGAAGTTGCTGACTGGAGGTTTGGCTCTGCTGGAGCAGGTCAGCTTCACCCAGCTGCCTGCTGACACCAAACCTGATGGACTGATGGATGCTGAGGTGTCTTTAGGAGCATCTGGAGAGAAAAACATAAATCATGTTGTCCGATGGGATTCAGTTCAACAACAAACTCTGATTGTCTTACATGAAACACTGAGAGTCTCTTCTGTCTCTGCTGTCTTGGTGTCGTTTCCTTGGTTCACAGGATATCTGGCAGAGCAGTTGATCTTCTTTCCTTCATGTGTGTCTGACAGAGTGATGTTCTGCTGGATTTTAGTTGTAAAGCTTCCATCTGTGTTTTCCTCTATTTCGTTGTGAGAGTCTTGTTGGAGATTCCAGGTGAGTTGAGGAGGGGAGTGTGGACAGGGAGTAAGAGCTGAGCAGGTTATAGTGACAGACTCCTTCTCCTTCAGATCACCTCGGATTGTAATATTGGGCCTCCAAGGAGAATCTGTGGTTTCACATTAAACACAGTTTGTACACTGATAATACCGTCAAGAAAAGGATAGAAAAACGTGACAACATTGAATAAAAACAATACAAGATGTGACAATTACTGACTACTCCCAGACTACTCCTCAAACAGCAGCACATTATTCCATGATTTAAAGACCCAGCTGAGAAACAAAGTCATTGACATATTATAGGCTGAAAGGATTACAAAAGCATTTCTAAGGCTTTGTGATGCCGCATGAACCACAGTGAGAACCATTATCCACAAAATGGAGAAAATCTGGAACAGTGGTGAAGTTTCTTGCCAACCTTCCAAAATTACTCAAGAGTGTATTTATGATTCATCCAGGAGTTCACAAAAGACCCCAGAACATCATCCAAAGAACTGCAGGCCTCCCTTTTCTCAGTTAGGGTCAGAGTTCATGATTCAAAAATAAGAATACGCAACTGGGCAATAAATGGTCTCCATGGGAAAGTTTAAGGAGAAAATAAATAGAGCTAACAGAACACAAAGGCACAACTTACATCTGCCAAAAATACTCTTTCGAGTAACAAGATGAAACTTGAAATTTCCTGTTACAATGGGCATAAAACTAACAAAGCATTTCATCAAGAGAACATTATACCAACAATCAAACATTGTGGTGGTTGTGTGACAGTCTGAGGCTGCTTCAGGATGATTTTCCCTAATTGATGGAACCATGAACTCTGATCTCTACCAGAAAATTCTGAAGAAAAATCTCCAGCCAATTGTTTGTGCCCTGAAGCTCACTTGGGTTATGCAGCAGGACAAAGGTCCAAAACGCACCAGCAAGAAAAAAAAAAGAACAAACAAACTCAGGCTTACATCCCCCTAAAAATGTAATGCTTTGGTCTTGCTTGGAAAATTTTGGAAAATGTGGTTGTGATGTGTTTTTAAAGAAAGTGCCATTTTTCATACAGGGTCAGATAGGTCTGCCTAAACCCTGGATGTCCCCAAATACATAAAATGACCATTAAAAAGTGAATGTTTAAATTTACTTAGGTTATATTTGTTTAATCGTGAACTTTATTTCATTTCAAACATGCAGAAGTGACAAATATGCAAAAACTGTTTAAGTTTTTAATCACTAACAGAAAGGATTTCTCCTTTTGCGTCCCCTCTAAGTGCAGGGAATGTTGGGAAAGAGATGTAAAGATAGATTTGTGTCAGGAAGTTAGTTTGTGTTGATGCAGCAGTAGCTTGTGAAGAAGTCACTACTTATTCATTTGAATGATTTCTTCTCTTTGATTTTTAATTTTCAGTTTTCTTGCAGTTTTGCTGAAGTTGTGTTCATTTTTAAGGGCTTTGCACAAGCTGATTAAGGTCTTCTGAACAACTGGTATTGACCTCAAGGAGGTTTGAGTAATATGTGGTAAATATATCTGTTGACAGTGTGCAGTACAGATTTTTAAAACCTATATTTACTGCAGAGCACTGTTAAATACTTTTTAAAGGTATTTTTGAATGAATCCCAATTTTACTGTTCACAATAAAGAATACAAAATATAATATTATTATAATATTATTATAATATTCTGCATTCCAGTTCACTTTACAGTTGTGGGCAAATAAACAGAGTGATATCAGCCTCTTTATTTGACCATAATGCTTTTTGATGTTTAAACTGCTAATGATTGGACTTTATATTCTTAATAAGAATGAAATTAAACTCTCTTACCTTTAATTGTTATTTTAAGAGGATCACAAGAAGCTGTTGCTCGGAAAGGCCAGTTCATAATTCTGAAGTAGTATGTGTTTGTATAATTTGTGGTTAAATTGGAAAACAGAGTGGTGCAGCTTTTCTCCTTCAGGTTTCCTGTAATATTCATTGGATAGATGTTAACTGTCCCACTGTTGTTGAAAATCACATTTTCTGGATGTGCAAAAATATCAGAATTATTTTTAATCCACACTCCAAACACAGGTCTTGTGCTGTCAAACTTTACTGGTCCAGCATCACTAAAGTTACATGGGATTTGTAAACAAGATCCACTCAGAGCTTCCATCTCTGTTGGTGCAGTGATGAACAGGTTTGTAGAATCAGGACAAGCAGCCAAAGAGTCTGGGAATCCAGAGAGCAAAATTAAAATGTGCAAATCTAAATGAAGAGAAAATTCATATTTACAAAACTGACTTTAAGTGTCGTGGGTTTGCTTTTTTCTCCTGTTCTGTCCACACCTTCGGTACAAAATGTTTCACTTAACTTACAAATATAAAGTGGGTGACTTTGTAAAGTTTCTCTATCTGCACTGATCTGTCAGACTGTAAATGACTGTAATGAGACGGCTCACTTGGAATAAAGAGGAGACTCAGTAACATGATGCCTGTCATGATGTTCACAGACTGGACACAAAACAAATCACCTGTATAAAGAAAATACATAATTACACAAATAAAATATCAAACTAGAAATTATCTTTCATAAGGTGTTTGGGTTTTTTGTAACATGCACAATTGCTCAAATTTTAAAACAAATGTCTTACCTAATGATCAGACTGCTACAGACGAGAGACGACAAGGTAAAAGTCAATGTGTCATTTCAGCAGAAACAGAGCGAGTGAAACACTTCTCTGTGTAGATGTTGTAATGTCAAAGCAAACTGTTAGTTTTCTGTTTTTCTTTATTCAGTCAATCTGCTTTTTATGTTCCCATCATGCACTCTGCTGACACTTCAGACACTGCCACTCCCACCTGCCTGCCTCCACATTCACCTGTGCTGACCCTTCACTCACACACTAACCTGTTCCTCATTCCTTCATTATGTCCCTTGTACTCAGAGTCGCTCATTTCAGTTGTCTTCTTACTTTGTTTTATCCGATCACTTTTTTCTGTCCTACAATCTGATCTTCATTATTTGTGACTATTGGCTGCTTTGACTTTTTGACCTTGCATTTTTCCCTTAAATAAAGACTTTTAAAATATTATATCTCACTCCTGAGACATGCTGTTGGCTCACAATCATTCTGTAACATAAATTTATTTTTATAATAATTGTTTTTGGAGCCAAACGTGTTATCACACAGTATCACGGCCTGTGTTACCCCAGACAAGCACTGCTTATTTCAAACTACTATAGTCTGCACATTCAAAGCAGTGGTGGGAAATTTTTCATGTGTGTTTCCAACACTCATTGAAATAATAGCTCAGGTTCCAATTTAATCATTTGAGCCCCCAAACCCCCTTTTTGATATGTTTCTTCTCAGTTTGCTGGCTGGATTTACACAGTGCTTTTCTTGTCTTACTGAACATTCTGATCACTTTTAACAACATGTCACACTTTTTGTATACATCCATAGCCTACAGAGTTTCACCCAATGGTAGCTGGACATTTATTTCAAGATTTCAAGCTCCCATATGAATAACAAATCCCATAAGAAGATACAAAACATGTTGGCAGGAACATAAAGACTCAAATTTAAAAAGCTGAAGTATGTGGAGAGTACATTTTGCAGAACTATTTCTGTTTTTGTGAAAAAAAAAGAGTTCCTCCTTCAACTTCTGCTTCTTGTTATAACCACAAGAAATCACCTGAAAACAGTTATTACAGGTGAAGTTAAGACAAAAACTGAACTTAAAAAGGGGCAGGATGTTGTTTGTGTAATTTCACTAAACTGTAAAAGAGACACATTTATAGGTTTCATATTTCTTGTTAATGTTATGCTACTTCACTACAGTTCTCGTATTTTCTTCACCTCAGTGTAGAGTTCTTCGTAGCCTTCACTCGTGTTTACATATCCTTCTCTCCTCTTGGGTCATAGAAAAAACCACTCCAGATTAATGGAGAAACCCATTTATATGGCAGCTTTTGGCTGACATGTAAATCTATTTATCAACCAATAAATGACTGATTAAATAAAAGCAGAAACATTTAAACACATTGGGGAAGTTTGTTATCAGTCAAAGTTTCTGCCACCTGTGTGAGTACAGGCACACAAATTTCTGTGACAAACCTTTGCAATTTCCTTTCTTCCACACATGATGTCATCTAAATATGATCTCTAGTGATTTAGTCAGCCTTTTATGAACATATATGAACACACGTATCAAACTCAGAGCTCTCTGACGAGAAGAAAACCACTGAAGTGTAAATTTCATACCATATCAGTCATCAGATACATCATATACTAACCAGTTACATCTTTATTAAAGTCTAAACAACATTAAAGTCTAATGTCCAAACAGGGTTTAAAGCAGTTTTTCTAACTAACATTAACATAGTAATACCTGCAGCAGGAGCAGGGTTTGTTTTCTTTAGAGAAAGGATCACTCCCAAATAGAGACAACTGGAAATATGTGGAGGCAATATAAAATGCCAGGGGTGTGTGATGCTTTGTATTAATAAAGACATTTACTTCATAAATAAAACTAAAAACCTAAAAATTACAGAAGTGCAGGAAAAAGTTTCTCTCACAATTTCCTATATAGGGTTAGACCCCTGTTAAATCTTCAGATACTTCAGATTCACAGCTCCATCTCTGCTCTTCTGTAGTACAAAGTCTGGTCATCTGTTCATGACCTCAAGCTGAAGCACACAGGTTTTGCAGCAGGGCAATTATCAAAAATAAACCATCAAGTCTGCCTCTGAATGTCTTAAAAGAAACGAAATAAAGAGCTTTTTAAGGCCTTGTCTAAGACTAAACTCAATGACGCTGAGATGGTGTGGCATGACCTTAAACAGACAGTTCATGCTCAAAAACCCTCCAATGTGACTGAATTGGAACAATTCTGCAAAGATGAGTGGGCCAAAATTCCTCCAAAGCTTCATAAAAGACAACTGCTAAAAAGACATTGCTAGTTATCACAAATGCTTGATTGCAGTTGTCGCTGCTAAGGGTGGCCCAACCAGCTAATATATTTAGGAAGATTTTCACACAGGTACACAGCAAATCCAGCATGTCCAAATTAACACTGTCGGATTTGATTTCAACACTATTAAAGTGTCTATATGGGTCCACACCAGAGAGTGTTAATTTAACTCTTTTTGGAGAGTTGGTACGTTAACTCTGATTTAGTGTTAAACACCAAATCTGTCTGGAGTTGATAATTTAACACTTGGTGTTAAGAGTTTAGATATTAACTCTCAAAGAGTATTTTAGTTTAACTACGTAAGAGTTATCTTCTAATTCATTCTAAAAAGCGGGAATTTTACTGTTCTGAACTTCTAGAAATTTCTTTTGGAAATAAACATTTACTAAAAAGATGCAATGGTTTTTGAAAAACATTTATTCTGAACTGTGCACCACAATTTCAAAACATTTTCTGAAAGATGTAACAGTATACATGTTCTCACTTTCATTAGAATTTTGTTTATCAAAAGGTCTGACATGGTAAATGCAAATAACAGCATCTCATCACTTATTTCTTCAATACAATATGCATGTCCTTCATTCATCCCTTTGTGGAACTTCAACGCACTTCTGCTCTCCCCCATATTCCATCTTCACAAGCATATCCTGTGCGGAGATCGAATAAAAATTAGTTGACACTAATTAATGGCACAAATAATCCAGTAATCAATTGCAGCACAGTAAAAGGAAAAAAAAGGAATCCTCTTTGAGCCATTACTTGTGTAAAGTATTTTCCCAAAAGACAAGGACACAGGCAACAGGTAATACTGAACTAAATGTAAAACCTTTTTCATTTTTACCTAAACCGTGTGCACAAAACTCTGGAGGGATCTAAATGCTAACGTAGAACCCAGTCAGGACGTCTGCTACTGCTGTTTGCTCGTTTTGTTTTGTTTTTTTATGGGCGATCGTTTTCAGGCTTCAAGTAGCACCATTATACCAACATTTCACATTCTAGACATTGTTTTAGGTGTATTTGACCAAAAGTTTGACTGAAAATTCACATGCAAGCTTTTTTTCAAGGCTGTGGTATTTGCCCGCAAACAATACCTTTCAGCTATGGAACGCCAGGACTGCCATAATGAATTAATTAAATACACCATTAAATAATTAATTAAATGTGGCAATAATTAATTAAAATTGGAATTAATTAATTAAATAAATAGTTATGACACATGTAATTAATTAATTATTGACACATTTAATTAATTATTTATGTATTTCACATTTTAATTAATTATTGACACATTTAATTAATTAATTATTGACATATTTAATTAATTATTTATGTATTTCACATTTTAATTAATTATTGACACATTTCATTAATTATTGACACATTTAATTAATTATATAATGATATATTTATTTATTTCATTTTGGCAGTCCTGACGCTTGGCTCTCATCATGAAATAATTTTATCTGTCAGCCTCACCCATCAAACTCAGGGGGCGGGGTTAACGCTGATCGAGTCAAAACCATTGCTTTGGCCTGGTGGCCATTGTTTCTAGCACACAACAACCGGCATGTGGAAGCTAACAGAACTGAGCTTTGAAAAACCCTGTTTGTGTGTTACCAAATACCGTTTTAATATTTTTTTAGCCGAGAATGTAGTGGTTTAATCTTCATGTGTCTGGTCGGTTTGTCAAGATACAGCCTCTTTGCAAAAGTGTTTCGATGATTTCGGAGATGTCTGCCCAGTCTCACGGCAAAGCGTGGGATAGACCCGCTCGCCTCGCAAGCAATCCCACCGACAAAGCGCAGGCCCCGGTACACAGCTGTAGTAACCCCCGCTGACTTCTTTTACTGAGGTTATATTTATCGATGTTTTATTTCCTGATGTTCTTATGTGTCCTACGTGTTTCAGTCGCCAATTCTGAATTATAACTAACATTAAAAACATGTTTAAGGAGGAGAGAGAGCAAATAAATCTGTTTAACATCTGATCTTTGGGTTTTTGTTCAGTAATCAGCATGACCTGTGTATAAACACATAAAAGAGATAACGTTGGTGTTTCCGTCATGTAGTAACTGCTGGCTTTAACTGTACAAAGGTTGTTCGACACTATGAAACACATACAGACTTCATGATGTTCGGCTAATATTTTTATTGTGAATATTAATCATGCTGACCTCGCTCTGTACACCACGCAGCGAGGTCAGCATATCCACGATATCCTCAGCTCCATGAGTTAACACAAAGTTTCCCAGCTGACTATCTAACTGCCAACTATTCCAGAGACGTGAAAATATACAGCATAAAGAAAAGTGTAAGAGACTCAGCAGCAGATTAGAATAACAGTTATACATTTAATAAATCACCAAATGAATCCAAGAAACGAGCAAACCTGTTCCGACAATTTGAATTTGTATTCCCTCAGCTGCAGACTCGCTGCTGTTTAAATGTTTGAAAAGGAAGATTAGATATAAAAAACGTCAAACATAGACTCAGTCTGCCTTCACATTTGATATGAGGCCAGCACGTATAGTGGCCTCAGCTATTACTGAAATACACGTGCTATATCATAAACTATGATATAAACAGGGAGGTCCTATTAACATGTTTAGTTTTAAAGGACACCTTCCTGCCTTTAGTCTCATTCATGAGCAGTATTCGTTTTCTTCTAACATCCAGAAGTCTGCACCATGTGTTTCATAGTTTGTAACAAGCCTTTGACAGGTAAACATAACATGACCGAAAAAGCAAAAAAAAAAAAAAAAAAAAGAGAGAGAGTGTTGACATAAGAAGAGAAAATTCTCTCAATTATGGAGACAGACAAATGGTTCATTTATGTTTGATGTGTGTTTATTCCTCCCTACATATCGTCGGTGAAGTTTGCCATGCACGTCAGATTTTCCTGCGCATTTTTATACCTCTGCCAACAGATAGAGAAAAAAAATCACATTCTAACAGACAGCTGGTGCTTAGAATACAGTTGAATAACTATTAAAAAACAGATGATATTTAGATGATAGTTCAGTCTAACACATGTGCCAGTGAACCATTAAACGTCTGTGAAACTATGCAGTTATGAAACGTAACTTTAACCTCAGCCAAACCGATTTGCTCAGTTGTAAATAAAACAGCGAAGTAAACGTGACCCGACAGACAGAACCTGAGTGAATGAAGTCCAGCGTTTAACCACTGAGAGCTAAAACTCAGGCGAGGTTTCAAAGCTGTGTGCCGGTGATTGGACATCAGCCGCTGATAAAGCTGTTCGCCTATAAAGTGCTCTGTAAGGAAACGAGCTCCAGCAGCTCTGCGCTCGGGGAAAACACTATATTTACTTATCTTGTGCAGAAAAATGCGCTGACATTGCGTTATATCGAGCACCGGCTGCCCAGTTAAACTGTGACTATCACCAGGTAACTAGGCGTGTTTCTTGAATTAGCAGCAGGTGTTAAACAGCTGACAGATGAGGAGGAGGATGCATGCAGGTAAACTGAGGGTCTGTTGAGCTGATCGCTGGTTTCGTGAGAAAAATGTCAGCTCGTTCTTTATGTTACAGAAGCACAGAGACACAAGACCAGGCGGAAAGAGACGATCGTTCGGTGAAAATGAGAATCTGCGAATGCAACATGTGGAACACGGAGAGTGGAATATGTAAACAAACCGGTTAACGTACCCCCTCGGTGCACTCTGCATGCTAACTGTTAGCAGAGCTAGTGAAATCTCTGAAAACATCTGAGCACTTTTGCAAACATGTTCTATGTTGACAACCTGACCAGACATACGGCGCGACATTCGCGGCTAAAACACTGTTAAAAGTGTAGCTGGTGACAGAAAAACGGGGTATTTTAAAACTACACCACCACCATTGCTGCCTGTGATTTGATTATCGCCCAGTAGCCCTAACATCTGTAGTGATGAAGTGTTTTGAGAGGCTCATGAAACCCTTCATCAGTTCCCTCCTTCCTCCCGACTTCGACTCACTGCAGTTTGCATACCGGACAAACAGATCTACCGGAGATGCTGTAGCACAGGTCCTGCATACCACACTGAGCCATCTAGATGAGGGATGTGGGAACTATGTGAGAATGCTGTTTATAGATTACAGCTCAGCATTCAACACCATAGTTCCCCACACCCTCTCGGGTAAGCTCCAAGATCTGGGATTCAGTACATCTTTGTGCAGGTGGATTTATAGCTTCCTGACCACGAGACCACAGTCAGTGAGAATAGGGGATGTGTACTCCCATACACTCTCATTGAACATAGGGGCCCCCCAGGGATGTGTACTGAGCCCCCTTCTCTACTCCCTCTACACCGCGGACTGCACGGCCAGACACCCCACTAATTCCATTGTGAAGTTTGCTGACGACACAGTGGTGGTGGGACTCATCTCTGGGAACGACGAGACGGCCTACCAGAGTGAGGTGGATGGACTAGCAAAGTGGTGTGTGGCAAATCACCTCTCCATGAACATCAGTAAAACAAAGGAGATGGTGATTGACTTCAGAAAACAGAGAGGTGAGAAAACTCACACCCCAATTCAGATCTATGGAACCCCTGTGGAGAGAGTCTCCAACTTCAAATACCTCGGTGTCCACATCAACGAGGACCTCACTTGGAGTACACACACGGACTTCCTCATTAGTAAAGGCAGACAGCGCCTCTATCACCTGAGGCGTCTAAAGAGGTTTAAGATCTCCAAGAATATACAGAGGAGATTCTACACTGGTGTCATTGAGAGCATCCTGTGCAACAACATCATGGTGTGGTACGGGAACTGCACAGTACAGCAACAGAAAGCCCTGCAGAGGGTTGTGCGCACAGCTGAACGCACTATGGGAACATCTCTACCAGCACTGCAGGACATCTATGCTGAAAGGTGCAGATCCAGGGCCATCAGGATCATTAGGGATTCTAGCCATCCCGCCCACAAACTGTTCAGGCCACTGAGGTCAGGGAAGCGCCTCTGTAGCCTGAAAACAAGAACAGAAAGGTTCAGGAGGAGTTTTTACCCACAAACTGTGAGACTCCTCAACCAAAACACAAACCGGACAACATGATGGACAATCTCACACACAGTACATAATTTGCACTTTATCTTTCTTCTCTGAACCTTATCCGTACCTTATTATATACATCTGTACTATGTAAATATGTATATTTTTATAGTCTTCTCATTCAACTCATTACAGTGCAATATCTTGCACGTCATGGATATATATTTATAAGCACAAACATATGGACTTTTACATTGTTTTTTTATATATTTTTTTACTTTTAACTTTTGTTTCTTTTCCTTTTTTTCTTAGCTTATGTAAAATCCTTTTTAGCATGTTTGCACAGTCGGGGGGAGTACTTTTTTAGCCAGAAAAAACATTTCACTGTATGTTGTACCAGCTATAACTACATGTGACAAATAAATAAAGAATTGAATTGAATTGAATTGAATTGATCTGCATTCTGGGATAACTGGCTGCCCCAAGTCTACACAAGCAATCGATTTTCTAGGATCGACCTGTTTTGACTTACTTTGCACGGCAACCAATCAAATGTTAGAGAAGCTGCATGGGCAGCGTTAACCCCGCCCCCTGAGTTTGATGGGTGAGGCTGACAGATAAAATTATTTCATGACGAGAGCCAGGCGTCAGGACTGCCAAAATGAAATAAATAAATATATCATTAAATAATTAATTAAATGTGTCAATAATTAATTAAATGTGTCAATAATTAATTAAAATGTGAAATACATAAATAATTAATTAAATGTGTCAATAATTAATTAATTACATGTGTCATAACTATTTATTTAATTAATTAATTCCAATTTTAATTAATTATTGCCACATTTAATTAATTATTTAATGGTGTATTTAATTAATTCATTATGGCAGTCCTGGCGTTCCATATTCAGCTAGCTAAAACAGAATATTATGCTATCAGCGAGCAACACGGCTAATGCCTTTCACACAGCTTTGTCTCAACTCCAAAGAGCCACAGAAGTAAAAGCTCATAATAATAATTGAAACAATCTTTGAAAAAATGACTTACCAAGCATGGCAAACAACTCGAATATGTAGAGCAAAATGTTCTGAAACGGCTTCACTTCAGCTTCGATTGGAGCCGTGCTGAGGGCGGAGTCTGTGAATTTACTCTGTTGGTGTCATAGCCCCTCTAGGAGTTCAGAGTTAAGAGGTCAAGAGTTAATGTTTCCATTTTAACACCTCCAGATTTGACAGAGAAACACTCATTTTTAACACTCGATTTTAACTACTATCATTTTACACCTCAGAGTTACATTAAAAGAATGTGACTCTGCTTAGAGTAAAATTAACTCTACTTTTGCAAGGAGACTATTAACACCAAAAAATTTAACACTTTTGAATTTGCTGTGTAGGTTTGAAATTCTTTTTTCCCCTTAATAATAAAAACCTTCATTTAGAAACTGCATTTTGTGTTTACTTGTGTTATCTCTGTCTAATATTTACATTTGTTTAGTGATCTGAAACATTTAAGTGCGACAAACATACAAAAAATTGGATATGAGGAAGGAGGGAAACACTTTTTCACAGCATTTTATACACCGCTCAAAAACATTAAAGGAAGATTGAAAACATATCAGAGGTTAATGGGGGGAAATATCAAACTGATATGGGTTAGTTATGTGCAATACAAAGCAAAATTCAAGGTGGTATCAACGATAGTGATCTGATTCTGATATTTTGTACATACATTTAATGTGTTATTACTGTATTTTAAATTATAGCTCCATAATTATTAGAGGACATCAGACTACTTGTTCTTATTGTTTAATTATGAAGAATTATAATATAGATATAAAGAACCTGAAGCTTTCTGTTAATTGGTATCATTATATCTTGTTATTTAAAATGTATATACTTGCCTGGACATTTAAAAAAAAAATCAACATTCACACTTTCCCTCATTCACAGCAGTGCTGTGCCACACTCCAAATTTTGGTAAATTTTGATCCAATACCAAGTAAATACAGGGCCAGTATTTAGGCAGCTAATTGAGGGAGAGTAGTGTGCCATTGCTTAGGAGATGAATTCTCAATTTGCAAATTCTGAACACAGTTTAATCACCACTATATCACAATTGTTATTTTCTACAATAATTAGCTAACACAACAAAACACACCTTTCAGGTTTTAATGTGTTTTGAAACTGGGTTTTTTTCTGTCTCTATAGCACACAAAAAGGTTCCGCATTTTTCATAGTGCATGCTTGAGGTTTATTTTTTGCAAAGAAATAATTAACACAGTTCAGCAGGCTACATACTGACCTTGAAGGATAGAAGCAAAGTATCGATCCAGTGGTGCTAGTAGCAATCCAATACCAATACTAGTGTTGGTATCGATAATATTGATATTTGGATCGATCCACTCACCTCTAATATCGGGCAAGTACTGTGTTAGAGACAAAGGAAGCCACATTGTTTGATGGAAGTTAACATTTCCAGCCTACACAGGGATTAATTCAAAGAAGCCCCACAAATCAAAATAGAAAAAATGATGCAGCAGGATATTTTTGCTCAAACTTCATTGCAGCCACTCAAAATGGTACTCAGTAGTTTGTATATCATCCGTATGCTTGTTCTCATGCCTGGCAATTTGGGGTATGGTCTTAATGAGACAGTGGATGGTGTCCTGGATCCCAGATCTGGACCAGGTCATTACTGAGCTCCTACATAGTCTGGTTATGTCAGATGGACTGATACATAATGTTGCAGAGGTCTTCCCTTGGATTTAGATCAGGTGAGCGTGGGGGCAAGTAATTGCCTACATATCTTTGCCACATGGCATTCTCGTGCACCAGGAGAAACCGATGACCCGCTGCACCAGTGTAGAGTCTGACAATGAGTCCACGGAATTCTTCCCGATACGTAATGGAAGTCAGGTTACTGTTGCCTGGCCTGTTTAATCTGTAGCTCTGTAGCTCAGTTGTCACCAAGTAAATGTAAAGTTTCACTGGCACAGACCTGCAACAGAAACGTTTCAAGAAGCACACGTGTCAATTAAAAGTATGGCAATATTAAGCTCATGCAGACCCCACTTTTTAAACAAAAGGACTGATAACAAAACAGCAGCAGTGATGATGTTGTAATCATTTAATGTGGACCTGAAGTCTGTCGGCCAACACAGCGAGCTCGTGTTAATTGAAAGAAAACATTTTTTAAGTGTACGAAAGAAAACACAGCGCTGTTTATGAAAGTACTGTTAAACCTTTTACTTGGACAAAGCTAGCGAGAGTCCTTCATCAAACCATTTGATCAACAAATGTGAAGAAAAGCAAACTTTGTAGCTGCTCCATCCAGAGCTCTTCAAACTGAAAACTCTGCAGTAAAGCTACAGATGTTACATTAAAATATGAAGATGAACTGTTAATCTTATTATTAACTGTAGTTTACTTTGAAGTCTGAACTTTCAACACAAGCTGAAATAGAGACTCAGCGTGGTTGCAGCTTGTTGCTACGTCAGCTTAATTGCATGTCGGTCATGTGATTTGGAGACGCGGCACACAGAGTGTTAATAACACTCACCTTCATTCCGCTTTTAAAGTGTTAATGCTATCTTATCTTAATAAACAACACTTTCAAATGCAAAACTAGAGTGGCACTAGGAGTGGCAAGAGATCATTTCACCATGCCAGCTCTCTAGATCCGCACCTGTGCCGGTCCAGTGTGTGAGGCCAGCCAGGGAAAAGTCTACCTCTGCACCAGTACCCACCTTGCAGGTGGGAGCGACTGGTGCTCAGCAGGTGCCTGCACCCGTTCCTGCTCCCTGGAGGAAAGCAGCCAAGCAGGAGAGGTCGGGGGGCGCAAGGGAGCTCACAGTGCTCCTCCGGCTCGCCGAGCTCCTCCGGCAATAGCTCGCTGAGCTCCTCCAGCATTAGCCCGCTGAGCTCCTCCGGCTCACAGTGCTCCTCCGGCTCCCCGAGCTCCTCCGGCATTAGCTCGCTGAGCTCCTCCGGCTCACAGTGCTCCTCCGGCTCGCCGAGCTCCTCCGGCAATAGCTCGCTGAGCTCCTCCAGCATTAGCTCGCTGAGTTCCTCCGGCTCACAGTGCTCCTCCGGCTCGCCGAGCTCCTCCGGCAATAGCTCACTGAGCTCCTCCAGCATTAGCTCGCTGAGTTCCTCCGGCTCACAGTGCCCCTCCGGCTCGCCGAGCTCCTCCGGCATTAGCTCACTGAGCTCCTCCAGCATTAGCTCGCTGAGCACCTCCGGCTCACAGTGCTCCTCCGGCACGCTGAGCTCCTCCGGCTCGCTGAGCACCTCCGGCTCACAGTGCTCCTCCGGCACGCTGAGCTCCTCCGGCTCGCTGAGCTGCTCCGGCTCGCTGAGTTCCACAGCTGGCGACGCGGGCTCCTCCCGCTCGCTGAGTTCCTCCGGCTCACAGTGCTGCTCCGGCTCGCCGAGCTCCTCCGGCAATAGCTCGCTGAGCTCCTCCAGCATTAGCTCGCTGAGTTCCTCCGGCTCACAGTGCCCCTCCGGCTCGCCGAGCTCCTCCGGCATTAGCTCGCTGAGCACCTCCGGCTCACAGTGCTCCTCCGGCACGCTGAGCTCCTCTGGCTCGCTGAGCTGCTCCGGCTCGCTGAGTTCCACAGCTGGCGACGCGGGCTCCTCCCGCTCGCTGAGCTCCTGCTCGGGCATGCTGAGCTCCCGCTCGCCGAGCTGCTGCCGCTGGACAAAGTCTGGGGTTTCCCGAGCTTGCACTACCCCCCGGGCTTCATGCAGGGTGCGAAGGAAGGCGGAAACTTCCTTAAGCTGGCCGAGGTAGGGACTTCCCTCCAGGATTGCCTCGATGGCATTTAACCCCACCACTCTTGCCCTTGCGTTGGTGGTGTGAGTTACCCAGTCCATCAGGCGTTGGACGCGTGTGAGGTCGCCCCCTCCGGACAGGGCTGCTGGAGTGGGTAGTGGAATGGAGGCTGCCGCTGGTGGAGAAGATGGCTGAGGGGTGACTGCATGCGGATGAGATGACGACGGTGTTACAGCTGCAGATGGTGAAGCAGCGGGTGGTGTAGATGGTGAACGGGATGAAACGGTAGGCGGTGAGGTAGATGTCGCGGGGAATGATTCAGCAGGTGACGGCCGAATTACTAGCTGGGCGATTGGCTGTGGTACGGCGACCAGCTGGGCCGCTGGCTGCGCTTTGGCTACCGGCTGGGCAGCTGGCCGTATAAACATAGCCCCAGAGTAAACGGTAGAGGTGAGTGATGAAGAATTGTCCATATGACTCACCACAGCCGGCTGTTGGAAAGTTTTAGAGTCTGACTGCGGTGAGGCACGCCGGCGGCGCAAGCGTCGCTTCTGTAACGATGCCGGGGCCAGCGTATCAGGCTGAGGTTCCACCAGCCGGCCGGACAGGAGAGCAGCTGTGTGATTTTGAGCTGCCGGTCCTTGGTCTGCTGACTCAGCAGGTGCCGCAGAGGTGAGTGGAGATGTGGTGAGGTGCAGAGGGCGTGTGAAACGTTTCCCCCGCAATGGAGGGTCCAACAAGCGAGCTGCAAGCGACGGCGGGGAGGCTATCAGCCTATGAAAAAAGAAATAGGCAGCAAGGGCTCCCAGGGAGGTTGCCATATCCTCCTTGCCCGGACAGCCCAAACCAAACAGCTCAAAACAGGAACTTTCCCTCAGCGTGGTTATAATCGAAATTAGTCTCTTAATGTCCAAAAAGCTCACAGATGAGGTGATTGATGATAAGAAGGAATCAAAAAATACGACCTGTAAGTGTCTCTGATGTGGATCTGCCGCCTGGATAATGCTCCGACAGTATTTCCAGAGCTGGGCGAGCAATTCCTCCTGTGAGACGGTCCTTGAGTCCGCTGGGCCCATAATGGCAGGATCGTTCTGTCACGGTCTGGGGGGCAGACCGTGGGGGATGTTGGAGAAAGGACCCAAACGCTGGACTTAATGAAATGAACAGTGGGTTTATTTACAGTGAGGTAAATGTACACCACACATTGAATCTCCAAAAGTGCTCCCTCGACTCCCGTGACGTGTCTTCTCCCAAGTGCTGGTATCCCGTGCTCTCTGCCCCTGTGCCTTCACACACCCCGTGTGTCTTGCAGTCCTGTGTTCCACTCTCCTGAGGAAAAATCACAGACACAGCCGTTATGGCACCAACTCCAGCAGGCATACACTGACCAGCACTACAAACACTGACATGGAGTCTAACTCCTGGAGTATCCTGGTAGCTTGCTGACGGCTGACAGCATCCGTCCCAAATCACAGTCATACCTGGAGCAGGCAGGGTGAATCTAAAGGGGGGCATGGGGTGTACTAGACCATATTTATTTCAAGGCTTTTAGAATATCGTCTGCCTGTCTTGCCTCATATTCCTGGAATTCATGTTGTCTCAAGTCTCGGTTTTTCTCAGGTTCAGGTGTCTCACAGTGGAAATTTATGTTTGTTTTATGGTTTGTATTGTTTTGATCTTAGTGTGTATTGGTGCGTACAGTACTGATTTTGTTTGCATGGTTTTACCCTGATATTTATATTCCATGTTTCAGTGTTTCAGTGTTTCAGTGATGTTAATCCACTGTGGACTGGGCGGACAATAGCAGGCGCCTGTTGAACTGTGGGCGGACCTGTTGCCTGATCTTGGGGTGCGACGGGTCATTTGCAGATGGACCGGCCACCGTAACACAGCAACCCAGTCCATTCCTGCAAGAGGGGTGACAGTGGGAGATGACGCGTGTAATCGACAGCAGGGCAGAGGTGCACCTATGCTTGCATAGGTATGTGAGAATCGCTTTCCCCACTTTCCCCAACACAAATAACTTGACAAAATGTCTTTTTTATTTTATTGGTCAGAGTTCTGGCCTCAATATAAGAGTGGCTACTTAGCATTGATATGTAAAACAGTTTTGAAACTGGGTTTTTGGAGACCTGTGATGTAAATTTTTCTGTCTCTAAAGCACGCAAAAATGCCCCCCCACCCCCACCCCCAACGACCCATGTGAAAATAATAAGCAATAGCTTTAAATTACAAAAAAGTGTTTAGTAGCCCTGTATTTCGCATTGTTCAAATTTACATTAAGAGAATCTGCGATGAATGTTTCAATAAATCTGTTTCAACAAATAAGTGTTATTTTCTTTTCCTTTCTCCAGTCAACAGATTCAGTGTAAATGTGTTGGTATAACTTTAATGTGGTAATATGCTTTTGTTTGTATGATTTGGCACCCTCTTGTGGCCACAGTTGGCACTTGGGAAGTTGTTATGCCCAGCTAGTTTGCTCCAAGTGCTCAGTGGAGGTGAAACCTTTGCCCACGCATGCCTGTAAGTTTCCATTACATACTATAACCATAACTATCTGATTTGTGATGCATGTGTAATGTGAGTATACTGAGTTACTATTTCAGCTGTGTGGTCATTACTCATTTGTAAAGCTACTTGTGTGCTAGCGACTGTATATTAGCATGTGCTTGTTAACTTGCTATGATCAATAATGCTAGTTAACTGAAGGTGATGTTTATGTTTAATTTAGGCAACCTTAAGATTTATGTTTTTGCTGGTTGTCATGAAAACTAAGTTTCAGTTAGTACATTATGTATGTTCAGTGAATGAGAAGGTAATTATCTGTTTTGTGTTTATTTAGTTTTACAAAAAGAAAAGAGAAAGGAGAGTAATGAAAATGGATAAAGGATACCATGTATAAGAAGCCTCAGTAACATGGCCTGTAAACTGGAGATGCAGATCGAAGTAAAGAAGAATCTCAGTTCAAAGCATTCTCTTCTTCTCATTCTGTTCACTGTCTGTCAAACAAGCTAAATCACGCCCACATCTAGTGAGGACAGAACAGTAAATGTGTCTTTCTAAAGAATCTCTATCTGCACTGAACTTTCATACTGTAAATGACTGAAATGCCAACTTGGAATAAAGAGGAGAATGAGTAATATATTTATTAGGAAGTTCGCAGATTGTCTGTCACAAAGCTCATCACTTAAATCAATCAAAAGATTTAACCTGTTCCTCATTTGTGTAAATAAAGTTTTTATATTTTATAGGAACACAATCATTTATGACAGTTGATTCAACAGAAACTGTATCAGTTATAACGTACATTTATCTAGAACCACCAATGTGACACAACAAACCACTGAATGGGCACATTCATGTATTCATGGAACAAATAATATCTTAAAAAATGAATGCACACATAAAATCAGTACACAGAATCACTGACCACATGATTAAGAAATGTTGTTGTAAAAGCTGATAGAAACTTTGTTTGTTTTATCAGTTCTTCACCAGTGAAGTAAATCAGCCACAAACAGACACTTTATCATTCATGATATCATATCATATACACAGTAACACCACAATAAGTACAGTGTCGTTGTTGTGCAGCAACACCACGCTATGATGTTAGTTAACTTAAACAGTAGGTTTCACAAATATTAACATTACTTTGAATCCTATACAGATGTTTCAGTCAGCATGCAGATGTTCATATGACTGATGTCCAAGATTTTTGTCCTCCTGTTGCACTAGTTTGGACTATGATGCAGCTTGATTCATGTAGATGGTTTCTGTCTCTGGTTTGTTGAACTGTCTTGATCTAAACCAGCTGAAGAAAAAAACAAATTGAAATGAAACTAGTTTTTGGTTCATTTCTGTAATTATGAATAATAAAAATCGACTTAATCGACTTAAATAGAAGTAAAATTAACCCTGTAGCCTGTAAATAGTTATAAATGACTATCATAGAAGCAGCTGGCTCACCACTCAAATAAGACCAGTGTGCTCACAAGCAGTATGATTCCCACAGTCTTCACTACAATGCAGACACCGAACAGTTTTCCTGACTGTTCATCTGCAAGGCAACGAGATTTTAGAGCAACAAAAAGATGAAATAAAAGAAAATTGAACATTTCACATTAAACACAGCCCCCTGAGGGGACGCGACTATGATGCTTTCTATGTGGCTTTGTCCTGTTTTCTTTTCACTCAGATAAATCTAACTTGGAGCTAACCCCAGTCGTCAGTTTGAGACATATTAGTCTTGAGTCTTAATTCTTCAGCTTATTGTAGAGTAGTGTTACTAGAAAACTTAATATTATCACCTTCTGTTATTTTGTGACCATTTTTTTTTATTTGTGCATTTCTTCTTTTCATGATGAAAGTGGCTGTGCTGTGTTTTTTCAGCTAATTTAGGATAAAGTTAATGTTTTTTTATAGGCTTTTTACCGTCCTTATGAATATAAATGTAATATAATAAATATAATAAATAATAAAAAAATTAAAATATGTTTAGAAAATGTCTGTATTTTTCTTGTCTCTTTTTTTAGCACTTTATGTAAGACAATTACTTTCTGACATCAATTTACAGTTTAACGTTGAAATATTGATGCAAAATGCATTTGATTACCACTTGAAGTTATATATGGTGGTGGTCAGAGGGCCTGGTGGCGCCAGTGTTCGGCAGCCTCGCCTCTGTCAGTGCGCCCCAGGGTGGCTGTGGCTGCAATGTAGCTTGCCATCACCAGTGTTTGAATGGGTGGATGACTGGATGTGTAAAGCGCTTTGGGGTCCTTAGGGACTAGTAAAGCGCCATACAAATACAGGCCATTTACCATTAATGTTTGTTTTCGTGGACAAGAAAAAGGAAAATATGTGAATACAACACATCAGTAGCTTCGGCCTTTACCTGTAACAGACACACGAATCTCTGATGATGTCTGATTACCCAGATCATTAGTGGCCACACAGTAATAAACTCCTCCATCTGTTACATTGAAGCTGTAAATCTCTCCTTCAGATACTTTCACAGCTCCATCTCTGCTCTTCTTGAACCAGGTGAAGCTGCTGACTGGAGGTTTGGCTCTGCTGGAGCAGGTCAGGTTCACCCAGCTGCCTGCTGACACCAAACCTGATGGACTGATGGATGCGGAGGTGTTTTTAGGAGCATCTGAGAAAAAGAAAGAAAATGATATCTCATAAATTATGATTAGTTGGCAGGATTTTAAAAAAAAATCTTTGATTGTCTTACATGAAACACTGAGAGTCTCTTCTGTCTCTGCTGTCTTGATGTCATTTCCTTGGTTCACAGGATATCTGGCAGAGCAGCTGATCTTCTTTCCATCATGTGTGTCTGACAGAGTGATTGTTTGCTGGATTTTAGTTGTAAAGCTTCCATCTGTGTTTTCCTCTATTTCGTTAGGAGAGTCTTGTTGGAGATTCCAGGTGAGTTGAGGAGGGGAGTGTGGACAGGGAGTGAGAGCTGAGCAGGTTATAGTGACAGACTCCTTCTCCTTCAGATCACCTGGGATTGCAATATCGGGCCTCCAAGGAGAATCTGTGGTTTAACATGAAACATAGTTTGTACACTGATAATACAGGAAAGACAGAATAAAATAATAATAATAATAATTTTCCATTCAAAAATCATGAAACTGAAAGGACTCAGCATATACTTTTTTAACTCTCAAAGAGCCAAAGAAGAACAAAACTGTTTCTCCAAACATTAACATAATGGTAGTGTTTAACAATAGAAAATAGAGAGAGAAAATATTTGAATAGGTATATTTATGTGACATCTGACCTGTTAATAATACAATTAGACTTTTCATTGGTTAATACTAATATCAAAAGTCTCTCACCTTTAATTGTTATTTGAACAGGTTCACAAAAAGCTGTTGATCTGAATGGCCAGTTCATAATTCTGAAGTAATATGTGTTTGAATAAGTTGTGGTTAAGTTGGAAAACAGAGTGGTGCAGCTTTTCTCCTTCAGGTTTCCTGTAATATTCATTGGATAGATGTTAACTGTCCCACTGCTGTTGAAGATCACGTTTTCTGGATAAAGTTTAAAATGACTTTTAATCCACACTGCAAAGACAGGTTGTGTGCTGTCAAACTTTACTGGTCCAGCATCATTAAAGTTACATGGGATTTGTAAACAAGATCCACTCAGAGCTTCCATCTCTGTTGGTGCAATGATGAACAGGTTTGTAGAATCAGGACAAGCAGCCAAAGAGTCTGGGAATCCAGAGAGCAAAATTAAAATGTGCAAATCTAAATGAAGAGAAAATTCATATTTACAAATCTGACTTTAAGTGTCATGGGTTTGCTTTTTTCTCCTGTTCTTTCTACACCTTCGGTACAAAATGTTTCACTTAACTTACAAATATAAAATGTGTGACTTTGTAAAGTTTCTCTATCTGCACTGATCTGTCAGACTGTAAATGACTGTAATGAGACGGCTCACTTGGAATAAAGAGGAGACTCAGTAACATGATGCCTGTCATGATGTTCACAGACTGGACTGTCACAAAACTCATCACCTGTATAAATAAAATACATAATTACACAAATAAAATATCAAACTAGAAATTATCTTTTATAAGGTGTTTGGGTTTTTTGTAATAAACACAGTTAGTAAAATTTAAAAACGAATGTCTTACCAAATGATCAGACTGCTACAGACAAGAGACGACAAAGTAAAAGTGGTTTCAGCAGAAACACAGCGAGTGAAACACTTCTCTGTTTAGATGTTGTCATGTCAAAGCAAACAGGCCTGTGATGCTTTTAGTATTCTGTCTTTCTTTATTCAGTCAGTCTTTTTATGTTCCCATCATGCACACTCCTGTCACTTCAGTAACTGCCACTCCTACCTGCCTGCTTCTACATTCACCTGTGCTGACTCTTCCCTCACACGATAACCTGTTCCTCATTTCCATCAGTTGTCTTCTTAACTGACTTTTTCCTATCACTTTATTCCTGATCTTCATTATTTGTGACTATTGGCTGCTTTGACTTTTTGACTTTGCATTTTTCCCTTAAATAAAGACTTTTAAAATCTTACATCTCACTCCTGAGTAGGGATGGGTATCGTTTAGGTTTTATCCGATACCGGTGCCAAATCGGTACTTTTGAAACGGTGCCGGTGCTCAAACCAGTGCTTAAAGAATGGAGAACACAAAATTGGTCCAAAAACCTCTCATGTTCAGCTGTTTTTTGTAAAAAGATAACAATGTTAGCCTTTTCTGCAGCTATGGGGCATATATGGTATCACTCTTGGCTGGAAGCAGTGCTTAAACAATGGAAAAAAAAACACAAACTTTGTCCAAAAACCTCTCATGTTTAACTGTTTCCCACTTTTTCTTTGGTCATTTTAGCCTTTTTGGCCAGGGTGAAGGGAGTATCTGCCATCAAACAAGAGGACAGCCGCATGTAGCTATGATGATGTTTGCTAGTTCACCTTACATGCATTAATGTAATAACGTGGTTAGCCTACTCAGCGTAAATTACACTCGAACAACATGAAGCTACTCACGCAGAGAAGAACGGCTGCTGCTGCCATCATCATCCGTCATCATTTCTGCTACACTGGCAGGGCTAGGGGCCAGGACTCTCCTCTTTGTGTTTTTGGGGGATGTTGCAAAACAGGCAACCCACCCGCAGTAGAGGTGCTTGGTGTGAGGTCTCGCAGCAAGCTATCAAATACGGCGCATTTCTGGGCTTTAAAAAAAAACGCTATGCGTCGCCGGGTGTTTCATCGGATTTGAGGTGTTACCTCCTTTGACAGTATCACAGTATCAGCTTAAAGCACTTGTTGCAGGCTGCTGAGTTTGCATATTTTGCTGTGAAGTACAGCCAGACTTTTGACCGCTTCGCCTTGGGCATTTTTAATCTGTAGCTCTGCTCTAAAAGAACGTACGTACCTGGGCCCGCCTACTATCCTCGGAAACGTAAAATGATTGGCTAGAAGTGTATCACAGCTCAGGAAAAAAAAGCACCGAAATAAAGCACCGAAATGTGCGCTGCTTTTCGGTCTGGTTACTACCGTTTATGTCATGGCATCGAACACCGGTACCCATCCCTACTCCTGAGACATGCTGTTGGCTCACAATCATTCTGTAACATAAATGTATTTTTTTAACAACTGTTTTTGAAGACAAACGTGTTATCACACAGTATCACGACTTGTATTACCCAAGACTAGCACTGCTTATTTCAAACTTCTGTTGTCTGTGCATTCAAAGCAGTGTTGGGAAATTTTTCATGTGTGTTTCCCA
This sequence comes from Astatotilapia calliptera, assembly GCF_964374335.1. Classification (NCBI taxonomy): domain Eukaryota; kingdom Metazoa; phylum Chordata; class Actinopteri; order Cichliformes; family Cichlidae; genus Astatotilapia; species Astatotilapia calliptera. The sequence goes on along the minus strand of NC_137430.1, from coordinate 12,652,126 downwards.
CACTCACTGAAATAATAGCTCAGGTTCAAATTTAATCATTTGAGCCCCCAAACCCCCTTTTTTATATGTTTCTTCTCAGTTTGCTGGCTGGATTTACACAGTGCTTTTCTTGTCTTACTGAACACTCTGATCACTTTTAACAACATGTCACACATTTATTTCAAGATTTCGAGCTCCCATATGAATAACAAATCCCATAAGAAGATACAAAACATGTTGGCAGGAACATAAAGACTCACATTTAAAAAGCTGAAGTATGTGGAGATTACATTTTGCAGAACTATTTCTGTTTTTGTGGAAAAAAAAGAGTTCCTCCTTCAACTTCTGCTTCTTGATATAACCACAAGAAATCACCTGAAAACAGTTATTACAGGTGAAGTTAAGACAAAAACTGAACTTAAAAAGTGGCAGGATGTTGTTTGTGTAATTTCACTAAACTGTAAAATGTAATGCTTATTAATGTAATGCTACTTCACTACAGTTCTCGTATTTTCTTCACCTCAGTTTCTTCACCTCAGAGTTCTTTGTAGCCTTCACTCGTCTTTACATGTCTTGCTCTCCTCCTCGGTCTGTCACGGCCTGGAGGATCTGATTAGTGGTTTTGTCTCTCTCTCTCTCTCTCTCCCTCTCGCCTTCTCTATCTCTTTCTTGCCAGGGCAGAACTCACTGCGGGTTCACGCCCTCGGCCCACGCCCCTCTGAAGAGGAAACACCTGGGCCTCATCAGTGCAGGCAGAATTTAAGCCAGGGAGTGGCTTCTACTCTTCGCTGGATCGTTGCGTGTGACTCGCATCAGTGCAGCCTAGCTCAGAGCAAGTTCACTTTCGTTTCTCTGCGCAATCCTTCTAACGTGTGTTTGTTCTGTACATAGATCCCCTGGATCGACCTTGTGTTCCCTGATTGGATTCCTGTTTTTGCGAGTGTTTGGAGAGAGACTGATTGCGAGTGGAGATTGCCTGAAGAGGAGCAAGTGTCTTTTTCCCTACCTGGATTCCCCCGGAGCCTTTTCCCCTGTCACCACTTTGTATATAGCACCACCCCTGGACTACTGGTGGAACTGTAATAAATCTCTACATTGTGCCTCTAAGCTTCTGAGTCCTGCGTGTGAGTCCTCAAGCGAACTGTGACAGGGTCATAGTGCCCCAGGTTTTTTTTTTTTGTTTGTTAGCTTTTGTGTTCAGTTTTTGTCCAGTTGTAGCATGATCACCCCTCTGATTTCCACCTCCGGGATACAAATATAGATGTGGACGCATGCATCATACTTCAGTTTACTAACACATGAACATGCAAATCTGTGATGTGTTTTAACATCTCCTGACAGCAGATGTAAAATAATCAATTGAAACTATTAAGCTCACCTGATGTCACTGCACAACAAACTGTCGTTATTGTGGTGAAGCTTCTCACAATATATGATTTATTGTTGGCACTGAAAGAACCACTCCAGACACAGCAGAGAAACCCATTTATATGGCAGCTTTTGGCTGACATGTAAATCTATTTATCAACCAATAAATGACTGATTAAATAAAAGCAGAAACATTTAAACACATTGGGGAAGTTTGTTATCAGTCAAAGTTTCTGCCACCTGTGTGAGTACAGGCACACAAATTTCTGTGACAAACCTTTGCAATTTCCTTTCTTCCACACATGATGTCATCTAAATATGATCTCTAGTGATTTAGTCAGCCTTTTATGCACATATATGAACACACGTATCAAACTCAGAGCTCTCTGAAGAGAAGAAAACTACTGAAGTGTAAATTTCATACCATATCAGTCATCAAATACATCATATACTAACCAGTTACATCTTTATTAAAGTCTAAGCAACATTAAAGTCTAATGTCCAAACAGGATTTAAAGCAGTTTTTCTAACTAACATTAACATGGTAATACCTGAAGCTAGAGCTGGGCGATAGAACGATAACGATATGTATCGCGATATAACTTTTACTCGATAGAGAAATTAAACTATCGCGATAGACCTCGCCGCTCTTGTCCTCTTAAAAAAAAAAGGTCAGCCAATCCAAATTAAGTAGCGCAGAGCCGAACCAATCACAGCTGCAGCGTCACGTCGCGTGACTTGTTACGTACAGCACAAGTGCCAAGCCGCACGTGTGTTTGTTTGGGAAGCAGCCAGCGGGTAATGGAGCCAGCGCGTAATGGAGGAAATGAGTGTGCCGACTAGAAAAATCAACCGAGCGTGACCGAAGGTTACCGAGGAGAAAACAGATGATGGTTCCAATGCCGGGGAGATTGTCAAACGCAAGAGCCATAGAAGTTCCATAGTGTTAAGGTATTTCGGCTATTTCAAGTCTGACAAAAAACAGAGTAGCGTGCACTGTAAATTGTGCCGAAAGCAAGTCTGGAAATACAATAAACTGGTACATGCGTCACACTGTGCGCCACGTTATTGTTTCGGTGAAATGAATTTCTACAATACTGTTACTGTTAATTCTACTCTCTGCAGTGTAGAAACGGAAAATCTCCGTTTTCAAAAATACCCGTGTACGTGTGGACGTAGCCTCAGTCTCTGACTGGAAGCGCTAATTCGTCATTCGGCTTTTGTCAGACTAAAGTAACTGTTAAAACTGTTTGAAAAGCTAAGCTATACAACAAGAAGAGATTGAGAATTTCCTTTTAGTTCTCAGTTTATTTGATATTGACAAAAGTTAGTCAGTTATTATGGGAAATAAATATTTAAATAAAAACAAGCTGCTGATTATTTCGCATTTTACTTGTGAGCAACGGCACATTTAAATCTTACAAATATAGTTATTTGGCTTATATCGTGATAGATATCGTTATCGCCTGAAATGAAAAAAACATATCGTGATATGAAAAAATCTTATATCGCCCAGCTCTACCTGCAGCAGGAGCAGGGTTTGTTTTTCTTTAGAGAAAGGATCACACCCATAGAGAGACAACTGAAAATATGTGGAGGCAATATAAAATGCCAGAGGGCTCCACTGTATTATATCACAGTAGATGTTAAACTATTAAATGGTGTGTGATGCTTTATATTAATGAAGACATTTACATCATAAATAAAACTAAAAACCTAAAAATTTGTGTATAACAGTTCACAGAAGTGCAGGAAAAAGTTTCTGTCACAATTTCCTATACAGTGGAACCCCGACTTACGAAATTAATTTGTTACCGAGGGTCTTTCGTAAGTCGAAAAGTTTCGTAAGTCGAAGCACCCATCGCGCCTTTTGAGTGAACGATAGGCTATAGGCTAATTGCTAACTGCAACAACAATACGTCGTTCAAGTGGAACAGCGAAGCACCAGTACGAAAGCCAAGGGGGTTGCCACATGATTCGGAAGGCATTGTGGGCATTGTAGGCATTCTGGGCTCAGCCAATCAGAGCCAGAGAATTTCGTTACGCGGGCATTTTGCCGTTTCACGGGCAGAAATATTGCCCTTAAGTGCCATTTTTCGTTAAATGGGGTATTCGTAAGTCGGGGTTCCACTGTATAGGGTTAGACCCCCGTTTAATATTCAGATACTTCAGATTCACAGCTCTATCTCTGTTCTTCTGAAGTACAAAGTCTGGTCATCTGTTCATGACCAGAAGCTGAAGCATACAGGTTTTGCAGCAGGGCAATTATCAAAAATAAACCATCAAGTCTGCCTCTGAATGTCTTAAAAGAAACAAAATAAAGAGCTTTTTAAGGCCTTGTCAAAGAGTAAACTTAATGACACTGAGATGGTGTGGCATGACCTTAAACAGACAGTTCATGCTCAAAAACCCTCCAATGTGACTGAATTGGAACAATTCTGCAAAGATGAGTGGGCCAAAATTCCTCCAAAGCTTCATAAAAGACAACTGCTAAAAAGACATTGCTAGTTATCACAAATGCTTGATTGCATTTTGTGTTTACTTGTGTTATGTTAACACATTTAAGTGCGACAAACATACAAAAAATTGGAAATCAGGAAGGGAGGAAACATTTTTTCAGAGCATTTTATACACTGCTCAAAAACATTAAAGGGAGACTGAAAACATATCAGAGTTTAATGGGGGACAATATCAAACTGATATGGGCTAGTTATGTGCGATACAAAGCAAAATTCAGGGTGGTATCAACGATACGGCTCCAATACCGATACTTTGTTGTATTTCAAATTATAGCTCCATAATTACTACAAGACATCAGACTACTTGTTCGTATTGTTTAATTTTGAAGAATTGTAATATAGAAATCAAGAACCTGAAGCTTTCTGTTAATTCATGTGATTTGAACATGTATATCTTGTCATTTAACATATATATACTTGCCTGGACATTTCAACAAAAACATTCAACATTCACACTTTCTTTCATTCACAACAGTGCTGCGCCACACTACAAATTTTTGGCTTTGATCCAATACCAAGTAAATACAGAGCCAGTATCATTTACACTTATCTGATGCGATGTTTAAATTGGTAGCTTGCTGACATCAACCACCCCACATTCCAGACATTTATTTCAAGATTGCCCCAAATTAAATAAAAAATTCCTCAAGAGCACAAAAAGCATGCTTTTATAGAAATCCTATATGAACATGATGACACAAATTTAAACAGCTGAAGTATGTGGAGACTAAATTTTGCAGAACTATTTGTTTTTTGTGAAAATCAGTTCCTGATTCAACTTCTGTTTAATCAAATTACATATGACCACAAGGAATCACCTGAAAACAGTTGGATGAAGTTACTACAGAAAACTAAGCTTAAAAAGCGGCAGAATGTTGTTCGTTTAATTTTGCTAAACTGTAAAACACATTTTGTCACGGCACTGGAACTGGTGACCCAGTCTTTGTGTTCTTGGTTTAAGTTTATTCTTTGAATTATTGTTTTTTGTTTGTATTGTATTTATAGTTTCTGGTTTCTAGGTTTTCTGTTCAGTTTCTATGCCTCCCCTGTGTTCCTGGTGCCGTGTCTCTACAGGGTGGGCCATTTATATGGATACACCGTAATAACATGGGAATGGTTGGTGATATTAAAGTCCTGTTTGTGGCACATTAGTATATGTGAGGGGGCAAACTCCTCAAATATGGGTGGTGACCATGGTGGCCATTTAGAAGTCGGCCATCTTGGATACAACTTTTGTTTTTTCAATAAGAAGAGGGCCATGTGACACATCAAACTTTTTGGTAATGTCACTAGAAAAACAATGGTGTGCTTGGTTTCAACGTAACTTTATTATTTCATGAGTTATTTACTCATGTAAGTTTCTCTTTGTTCACAGCCATTGATATGTCGAAGAGGTAACGTGTTTTCTTTTTGTCCGTTAATAATCATGTGGCACTGCACATGATTGCAGCTAGCAGGTTGTTATTGCTATCCATCAAGTCTAAAAACAACATGTTAATACTTGGAGGTTCTGAAGGCTGCTCCAAAAATGATCAGATTATATTTTAAATATTTGTTCAGTTCTCTTCTAAACCCCAGCTGTCTATTGTAGGTTTTGAATGTTTACTAAACTAAAAAGAAAATTGTTCTAACATCTCACCTGTTTGTTTTTATTCAGGCATACATGTATACTAAAGAGATTAAGTTTGTGTTTCTGTCACAAAATCATAGTGCTTAACTGTATGAGTGTTATTAGATATTATAAAACATATGATACGTAAATTCTCTTTTTTTTGCTTAAAGAAATCTACTACATCATGTGTAAATGTTTTTATGTCATGTGCCATTTTGTATTGCAAATATTAATGACAGTTTAACTAAGAGGCGATGGCAGGAAAGACTCCGGAACTGTAATGTCATCAATTACACTGCCGTTCCAGTTGTAGAACGATCGCGCTGTGTTCTGGGGAAATCTCGACTTCCGAAGTCCAGACAAGCGAAAATGCGAGTACGGATTTGCGTACTTGAGAACTGAGAAATGGCCTAAGAGTCTGCAGTCTATGAACTAACCACAACTAAAGCCAGCTAACAAATGTGAGCTCGCTGGTGAGTAGCCTTCATTAATAGCAATAATGTGGGGCGATCATGGCTCAAGAGTTGGGAGTTCACCTTGAAATTGGAAGGTTGCCGGTTCGAGTCCTGGTTTGGACAGTCTCGGTCGTTGTGTCCTTGGGCAAGACACTTCACCCGTTGCCTACTGGTGGTGGTCAGAGCCTTCCCTCTGTCAGTGCGCCCCAGGGTGGCTGTGGCTACAATGTAGCTTGCCATCACCAGTGTGTGAATGTGTGTGTGAATGGGTGGATGCACGTGTGTAAAGCGCTATACAAATACAGGCCATTTACCATTAATAGTAATAAAAATCACACAGCATAAGAAAGGATTTATGAAAACATGTTCTCCCTCAGATGACATACGAAAGCTACTCCATTTGATGTGGCTGAGCCAGTCTAAAGATACCCCAATAGCAGCTTTCTCCTTAGATCTGGAGAAGGCTTTTGACAAAGTTTTTATAATCTTGTTGCAGTGTGGGTTAGGTCCAGATTTTCTAGACTGGGTTACTTTGCTATACAAAGAACCAAAGGCGGCGGTAATATCAAATGGTATGATTTCACCCTTTTTAGTTTGTCACGTGGAACTCATCAGGGCTGTTCTTTAAGCTCTTAATTTTTATAGAAACATTGGCAGTGAGTATTACATCAATTAAAGGTGTGATAGGTGGGCAGCAAGAAAACAAACTTCTCCTCTATGCTGATGATATTCTTGCCATTATGACAAGAAGATTGAAACGAAATATTGTTTCTCACCAGCCTCTACAGTGCAATAAGCAATACAGTTTAAAAAGAATAAGTACAGTTTAAAAAGAGTAAATACAGTTTCAAAAAATTTGTTTTAAAAAAGGAGCAGCAAAAAAGGCATAAATAGCATAAAATTTAAGTTCTAAAACAAACTCCAGTCACATTCGCTTGGGTAGATAGCATCAGTCCTTTCATAGTAGGGGATGGAATAAATTAGGTAGTGTGTGTATCTGGGGAGTGTATTTTGTGTGTGTGTGTGTGTGTGTGTGTGTGTGTGTGTGTGTGTGTGTGTGTGTGTGTGTGTGTGTGTGTGTGTGTGTGTGTGTGTGTGTGTGTGGATAGGGGCAACACAATCTGCTTGTTGATCTCAGAGTGTAGCTGTGTGAATGGGTGTGTGGGTGGGGAGGGGGCACAGACCATTTATCAGTCTCACGGCTTGTGCAACGAATCCTTCCAGCATCCTGGTGGTTCTGCTGTTGATGCTCCTGTACCTCTTGCCAGACAGCAGGAGTGAGAACAGGCCATGAGAGGGGTGGTGGGAGTCTCTGATGATGGAGATAGCTCTGCGTGTGCAGCGCTGGTTGCAGATCTCCTCAAGCGGTGAGAGAGGGGCACCAACAATCCTCCTGGCAGTCTTAACAATCCTATTAAGTTGACGCTTCTCATAGGACTTGCACCTGCTAAACCTAGCTTTAAAACTTTGCGTCAGGATGTTTTCAATTGTGCCTCTGTAGAAAGTTGTGAGATGAAGTGTGCAGAGTCCTGCTTTCCTGAGTCTCCTGAGGGAGTGGAGACACTTTAGTGCTTTTTTGATAACTGCTGTGGTCTTAATGGAGAAGGACAGGTCATCAGCAAAGTGTACACCCAGGAACTTAACACTGCTGACCCTCTGCACAGCAGCACCATCTATGGTGAGGTCGGTGTGGTGATCTCTGCCAGCCGTCCTGAAATCGATCACTATCTCTTTTGTTTTGTCGACATTGATAGTGAGATTGTGGGATCTGCACCACACTCCAAGCTGCTCCGCATCCATTCTATAGGCAGACTCATCGTTGTCAGTGATGAGACCAACCACAGTTGTGTCGTCTGCAAACTTCAACTCTCCTTAGTGCCGCGTTTAATGGACACCATAAAGGCATTTTCTGAGGTGTCAGGTTATACTATTAACTGGGGAAAGTCTGAAGTAATGCCACTATCCCCACTATGTTATCCATACATGGTAGAAAAATTCAATTTTAAATGGGTACCTAGAGGGATGAAGTATCTCAGGATTAGGCCAAGCCCAGTTATGGAGGTCCTACCCCAACTCAATTTTGACTGAATACGACTAAAAATAAAAACAAATATAGAAAAATGGGGCAAATTAAAAATCTCATTGAGGGGCAAAACTGGTTAATTACTCGGGAAAAAATCAAGCTGGACAGGAATGGTTAAGTATAGAGTCTGAGATTTATACTCCTCTCGATTCAAAAGTATGCTCTCTCAAAGCCGCACTTCAACGAACCTAATTTTGCTTCACTCTAGCCGTGTATGGCTCAATATACATAGAATTCTTAAAATATCACCTCGTGTGCAGTTTTACTTATCTCTTTGGAACAATCCAGCTATTTGTATAGGGGGAAAAAAACAAACTGTGTTTTGGAAATTGTGGAAGTCTCATGGCATAAATGTTGTTGGTGACTTATTTAAAGATGGAATTTATGTCCTATATAGATCTTGTCCAAACATACAAATTGGAACGGGAAGGAAAATTTTTGGAGATATTTGCAAATTAGACACTACAGTACAGTACAGTACGTCCTGAGCTGAAAGACTGGATTAGAACTGCGTCCTATGAGTCCATGCTGAATAAACTTAAAAATGATACAGAAGACAAAGATAAATATTGGGACTAATTTTGGAGCTATCTAAAACAACCAGGAAATCATGACCCTAATTTCATAATCTGAAGGATTATTATCTGTGACCACCGGTCCAAATGTTACTTTACTGTCATTTTTATTTGCCCGTTTCTGTGTTTCTTTCCTTGGAACCCACTGTAAGTACAGTCTGCCTCCGCCAGACTGTATGGAGTTACGAAGAGGACCCAAAATGCAGACACGAAAGGAACTTGGAACCAAAACTCGAGTATTAACAAAAGGCGAGCTGTTTAATGAGGCTGGTAAAAAGGGTACAAACAAAGGGCAAGGCAAACTGAAGAAAAACTAGCATTAACCTAAATGTAATGTAACAGTAACCTAAATGGGTGAACTAAACAAACGACAAGAAAAACCTGGACATGAAAGTTGGAAACATGGCCTGGAGAACATAACGTGAATAACAGATGACCTGACAAAGAATGAACAGAAACGCACAGGCTGTGTCCCAATTTAGAGACCGCACGCTTGAAGTACGCTCAGTACGCGTACTACGGACGGTGCGTACTATAAGTACGGGAAATGCGGAAGTGAGAGGCTCGTGAAATGGGACGGTCTACCCTTTGAATTTGCGTCACCAGCTGTGCCTGCCCGTACCACCCCTCCCGATCGGCAACATGGACACAGACCACGTCCTGAGGTGTCTGCCCTGGAGGAAGTACCCCCTGACCACGATTATTGTCATCAGGCAAGTAGCCCTTAGTGGTGCATCTGCACAGTGCTGGGATTTCACGTGACAGATCTGTATTAACATGCTTGTTGTTACCATGTCGTTTTCCCACTGCCATGATTACAATCCAGTGACATGGCAGCTGTCAGTTTCACCAGCCCTGCAGACCCAAGTGGAGGATGATGCGGTGGACAGTGGGAATGAGCATGCCTGAGCAACATCTGGGGACGCCTTTGTGGGATGCTCCACTCAGTACCTGGCTATGCGAACCGGGGGTCTTACCTGTGGCACCTCCCTCATCTCTCTGGTCCTGGTCCAGTGGACCAAGCAGCACTGCCCGTGACTCCCTGCTCAGGCAAACGTCAGGCCTGGTTGATGATGTATGTGCATGCTGGCACACTCAGGTTTATCCTGGACCACAGTGGGCAGTGCATTTCCCACAATCATGTTGTGTTTTACGTTGCACTGTTTTTATTTTCACAATTTGGCATGTGCAATAGGTCAGGTCCCCTGAAATTGTGTTATGTAGTTTGTGACAGACATGCACTCACAGTTTGGATGTTCTGGCTGTTTTATTTACACAACTAAAATAATCATGTTTGTGCAAAACAAAGGTTGGAGCGCCAGCATAAATAAAGTGCAACTATGTACAGTGGCTGTCTTTGGACACGACTCAGTCCTTTTTCTGCTCCACTAGCTTTTCGAGGACACCTATCAGCCTGTCCATCCTCTCTGCTCTCTGTTCCTCCATTTGGCGTTGCTGAGCCATGTCCTCTTTTATTAGGGCAATGAGCTCATCCTCCCCGTCCCTCCTCCTTTTCGCCACCCGTGCCTCAGGCGGCTCCTCATCCTCCTGCCCCTCCTGGTGTGGGAGTGGGTTGCCCACTGCTGCACTGGGCCCTGGTGTGTCCTCCTGGATGGAGGCGATTAGGACATGTGGCCTGGTGGAGGGCCTCTGTCCTAGCACCTCATCCATGGCACCAAACCAGGGCCATGTTGCGGCAGTGGGCTTCCCACTTGCACCCTCGCCTGTCGCTTGATACTTGCTCTCCTAAGGGCAGAGTACATCACAAGTGGCAGTTGGCTACAACAGCAATATTGCAGGTTTACATAGGTGACTTCTCAGTGTTCCGTGTGCAGCTACATCTGTCACTATCACTGTACATACTTTGTTTTTCCTCTTCAGGTTCTCTCATTTGCGTTTGGCCTGCACAAGGGATATTTTCCCCGCCAGATCCATCTTCTCCACGATTTCACTGACAGACAAAATATGAGAGCACATGTATATCAGGTCATTCTGTTTATGGCATCCACAGCAGGATGTACTGGATTAGGACCACAGGGCAGAAAGTTCACTGTCCCTTGTGCCTCATACTGTTGCTGTACCTCCAACCCACTGCGGCTGAGTGTTTCGCACCCGTGAACAGGTGCTTATTGTCACGGCGGAGTCGGATGAGGTCTGCCATCTGCTCCTTGGTCCCTGTAATGCAGCATGACATTGGATTACATTCCCCACCATCCTGCACTTCTGTTTTAGCAGTTCTCCGTTTGCTGTCTGTTCAGCATATACAGCTGTATGGGACATACACACTGAAATGTGTATGTATGTATGTTGAAAAGATGGCGCGGCCACGTCCAGACGCCTTCCTGACCGCTCCGCTCCGACTATCCACTTTTCTTGTTTTTTACCTATTTTTTGCTCTGGTTTACATCCCAAAATCCTCTAGTCTTATAGTATTGACAGCAGATCACTTGTAAACATCGGTGCCAAGGTTGCACATCTAATCTTGGACACTTTTAAACCTGACCCTTCCTGGCCGCCAGAGATTCTACGTGGCGCGGAGAACAACAAAGGACGGGCCGCTCATCCGAGGCACAGAACAAAGAAGCGCCGGGGAAAACGCGCTGGTATTAGGAACAGACTGAGACAGCAGGCGCATCGCGCACCACTGCCCAGTATCCTACTGGCCAATGTACAATCCATGGAGAACAAGCTCGATGACCTAAGAGCAAGGGTCACCTTCCAACGTGACATGAGGGACTGCAACATTCTGTGCTTCACGGAGACATGGCTGACCCCCACCGTGCCGGACCAGGCCGTAACTCCGTCGGATTCATTCTTTGTGCTCCGCGCGGACAGAACGGCAGAGTCGAACAAAACCCAAGGTGGGGGAGTGTGTTTCATGATAAACAGAAAGTGGTGTGATGCCAGGAGCATTTCTACTCTCTCCAGCGGCTGCTCGCCACATCTGGAGTTCCTGAGCATTAAGTGCCGCCCTTTCTATCTGCCCCGTGAGTTCACCTCAGTCATCGCCACGGCGGTCTACATCCCACCCCAAGCGGACACAGGTATGGCTTTGTCCGAATTACATGATGTGCTGAGCTCGCTTCAAAACAAGGACCCGGGCGCAGCCCTCATTGTAGCAGGAGACTTTAACAAAGCGAACCTCAGACAAGTCATGCCAAACTTTTACCAGCATGTCTCGTGTCCAAAGAGAGGGGATCGGATTTTGGATCACTGCTACACGCCATACAAGCAGGGCTACAAAGCTGTCTCACACCCGGCTTTTGGGAAGTCTGACCACAACGCCATCTTCCTCATCCCCCAGTATAAACAAAGCATACGGAGGGAAGACGTGACCAAGAGGGAGGTAAAACGGTGGACTGCCCAATCAGAAGCTACGCTACAGGACGCACTCAACGACGTAGACTGGGACATGTTCAGAGCATGCGCAGTCGACATCAACGAGTTTACGGAAGTAGCAGTATGCTTCGTCAACATGCTAGCGGAGGAGATTATCCCCACTGCGAGAGTCACCACATTCCAAAACCAGAAACCGTGGATGGACAGATCGATCCGCACTGCAGTAAACGCCAGGACCGCCTCCTACAACGCGGGTCTCACCACTGGCGATATGAGCGCCTACAAAGCGGCCTCATACGGCGTGCGGTGCGCGGTGAGAGATGCCAAGCGCCGGTACCGGGAACGTGTGGAGTCCCGCTTCCACCAGGGCGACACACGGAGTATGTGGCACGGACTACGCACCATTACGGACTACAAAGCCAGGGACACTGCGCCGATCAACGCCGACTCTGCATTCACCAACGAGCTGAATCAGTTCTACGCCCGTTTCGAGGTTAGCCAGGCGGCTAATGCTATCTACCGCCTGACTACCGAGGACAGTGACGTCATCAGCGAGAGACCGGTGACCAGCATCGCGGAGCATGACGTCCAAGCGGCACTGAGGAGAGTGAACACAAGGAAAGCGGCGGGGCCAGACGGCATCACCGGCCGTCTGCTGCGCTGCTGTGCTGACCAGCTAGCAGGTGTGTTCACTTACATCTTCAACGAGTCCCTGGCGAAGTCTGTGGTCCCCACATGCTTCAAAAGATCCACCATCATCCCTGTGCCCAAGAACAGCAAACCCTCATCCCTGAACGATTACCGGCCAGTTGCACTGACCTCGGTAGTAATGAAGGTGTTTGAGAGGCTGCTGAAGAACATCATCATCTCCTCCTCCATCCCAGACACCACAGATCCGCTGCAGTTCGCCTACAGATCCAACAGATCCACAGAGGATGCCATCGCCCACGTCCTACACACCACTCTCAGCCACGTGGACAAAAAACAGGGTAACTATGTGCGAATGCTGTTTGTTGATTACAGTTCAGCGTTTAACACAATAGTGCCCTGCAGACTGTTCACAAAGCTGAGGGATCTGGGACTTAACAGCCATCTGTGTGCATGGGTGTTGGACTTCCTCACTGGCAGAACTCAGGTGGTGAGGGTGGGCAGGTGCTTCTCCAACAGCATCACCATCAACACAGGAGCACCTCAGGGATGTGTCCTCTCGCCACTGCTCTACTCCCTCTACACTTCAGACTGTGTGGCCACCCATGGTTCCAACACCATTGTGAAGTTTGCTGACGACACAGTGGTGTTGGGTGCCATCTCCAACAACGATGAGGCGGCCTACATGGATGAAGTGAAGAATCTGGCATCGTGGTGCCAGGACAACCACCTCCAGCTGAACGTCAGCAAGACCAAGGAGCTGGTGGTGGACTTCAGAAGGGGTCAGCACAGAGACTACAAGCCCATCATCATCAATGGAGCTCCAGTGGAGAGGGTGCAGTCCTTCAAGTATCTTGGTGTCCACATCTCCTCAGACCTGACATGGGCTGCCCACATTCAGGTCCAGACCAAAAAGGCTAGGCAGCGCCTGTATCACCTACGACAACTGAGGAAGTTCAGGGTCTCTCCAAAGATCCTCAGGATTTTCTATACAGGCGCTGTGGAGAGCATCCTCACACAGAACATGACATCGTGGTTTGGGAACAGCTGTGTGAAGGACCAAAAAGCTCTCCAGAGAGTGATCCGTACAGCAGAACGCTGCTGCAGGATTGCTCTCCCCCCGCTTCAGGACACCTACACCAGGAGATGCCGGACTAGAGCAGCGCAGATACTGAAGGACCCGTCCCATCCTGGCAACAAACTGTTCCAACTTCTGCAATCTGGTAGAAGGTTCCGCATCTTCCGGGGAAGGACAGAGAGACTCAAGAGGAGCTTCTATCCCCAAGCCATCCGTGCCCTAAACACACACACCCGCCCTCTCACATCATCTATAATTGACTGAGACAGGACTCTCTTCCAGACACTAAACCAAGGCACAATGTACATTTCAATTCCTTTAATTTTAAATATGCTTATATTGTCTATCCTGTAAAATAGTTAGATGTCTATTCATATAAATGTACAGAATTCACCTGCTTGCTGCTACTACTGCACATTCACCCAGTGTATAATACTGTATGTATGTATATATATATATAATGTTCTTCCTCTACACCCCCCCCCCCCCCCCCAATTTTTGCACATGTCGAGGAGCGTGTCAGGCTACATTTCACTGTGTGTTATACTTGTATAAACTTGTATAACTATGCATGTGACAAATAAAGAACCTTGAACCTTGAACCTTGAAATGTCAGGCAAAACGGTTTATTGCGGGATGGGGGCAGCACTGACTGGGGCAAAACATTTACTTTATCAGGCCCTAGGTTGGGGTCAGGGGGTTCTCTGTCATATTTTTAATTCAATTCAATTCAGTTTTATTTAGATAGCGCCAAATCACAACAAAAGTCGTCTCAGGGCGCTTTAAAATATCCCCTTTAAAATATTTGACATGGCAGGTGTGATAACCGTTGCAAATGTATATATGATTTGCTGCGGACACAGCTACATTCCTGCCTGGTATATGTTGACATTTCTGTTTGCGGCTCAGGAAGAGTCATATTAGTACAGTTGATTGCATTTGTAGTGGTGATACTTCTATTCATACTGCCCTCCGTCTGGTACAGGATTCACAGCTTTGCGGGTCTGTGCATTTACGGTCACGTGGGTCCGACAGGTGTCACATGATTCACCTTGACATTTACTAGTGATGGCCCGCTTGAAGCTGAAGCTCCGGTGCTTGTGTCAAAAAAATCAACACACTGCTTCAGAAGCACTGTGTCGAAGCTTGATTCGTTTGGCCAGAGTCACATGATCAGTGACGTCCGAAGCTTCATTTAGAACCTAACTGCTGATTCAATGGTTTAAAAGGAAGTGAATCATTTGCGGGATTTGTGGAGTGTTTTGATGGTGACAGATAGCAAACCACTGATCATTCCACTGAGAGATTTGGAGCCAGCGAGGAATAGAGGAGGTTCTGTTGTGTGGGAGTATTTTGAGTTGATTTTTGTCAATCGGGTGGGTTTTCCAGCTTTGTTTCTGGCCGTTTGCTTTTGTTTTGTGCGTGTTTATTATATCTAAAAACGGGAAAAAGATAAAATGTCAAAAATCTGCTTCCATAATATAAATATCATTAAATAACTTTAGAAAAACTTCCACTTGACTCTTTACATGTAATGTTGTAAAAATATATATTTTATTGTTTAATTAATCTGAATAATGTTAGTCTGCCAAATGTGCAGCAATTGAATTTATTTATTCTCTTTAGCTGATAGTTTGTGGGGCCCAGGTAGACTGTAAAACTGCATCTCTACCAGTTTCTGTGCACTCCAGCCTCCTCTGTGCCATGTGAAGGGATTTTCCTTAAGGCAGGAGATATTATCGCCACGAAAAGGAACAGGTTCGGCCATCGCACATGGAACAAATTCTCTTCTTAAATAAAAATGAAAAAGGGCTACTTTAAATGCATCATGTTTTTCATTTGCAAGTTCATAAGCATTTTCCATTTCCATTTCACAATCAATTCTGCCCCCAGGTCAAAAATATGTCTGGGAAAATTTCCCTAATATAATATTATGTATAAATATACCCGTCTAGCTGTTAATTGCATAAGTGCATGGAGGCAGGACCTCACAGCAGAAGCATACTCCATAATGTCTTGTACATTATCATATGTATATTATATGTAATGTGGTATTTTTCAATTATTGTATTTACCAACATCAAGAAGTCACAAGCAAAGAAAGATCACACCATGGAGCATGTTTAAACAAGAATGGTAAATGGCCTGCATTTGTATAGCACTTTTCTAGTCCCTAAGGACCCCAAAGCGCTTCACACTACATTCAGTCATTCACCCATTCACACACTGGCGATGGCAAGCTACATTGTAGCCACAGTTGCCCTGGGGCGCACTGACAGAGGCGAGGCTGCCGGACACTGGCGCCACCGGGCCCTCTGACCACCACCAGTAGGCAAACACGCAGTTAGTATCTTGCCCAAGGATATTTGGCATGCAGCCAGGAGGAAGCCTGGGATCGAACCACCGACCTTCTGATTAGTGGCTGATCTGCTCTGCCACCTAAGCTACAGCCACCCCAAGAAGAGTTTACTGGTCAAAATTATTTATTATACAAATAAACCACATTTTTTTAACCACCAAAAAATACACGTTCAAAGCAACACAACGGCAGCCCAATATCAGACAGAATTCCACTCTGTAGAGTGGGGAATCTTAATGAAGCAGTTGGTTTTATTTTGTGGATTCAAGCGGCTCTTCATATTTTGGCCACCAGATGTCACCAGAGAGGACTGTGTTGAAACGCTTCGAGTAATGAACCGTTTTTCAATACAAGCTTCAGTGCTTCAGAAAGCTTCATTTGGCCATCACTAACATTTACTATTTGTGGTGTAATTGCATTGTACAGTAGATGTTAATGCAGCCGGTCAGTGTAGTTAGGCTGATGGCAGCTAGAGGGCGAGACCGGTGTTTCTGTAGAGAATGTTATGTTATGTGGGGGCAGAGCAAGAACAAGGAAATAAAGTGTGGTTATGAATCGTACAGTGGACCCGCGTATAATTGAATAACACGACATGGTGTCAGAAGTCCTGTACTGATCCATATAACCTCGACTGAATGAACCTGTGTCTGGCGGAGCTCGCGGAAATACGAGGGGAGAATATGGTGGATGAGACTGCACAGAGAGCACCGGCGGGGCTGGGCGGGGCTGAGCGCGACATTCAGCATCCAGCCACCGGAATCCTTTGACTTTTCAAAACCGCAGGAGTGGTCCAAATGGATACGGAGGTTCGAGAGATTCCGTCTCACCAGTAATTTGAACGTCAGCTCGGAGGAAAACCAAGTCAACACGTTGATTTACTGCATGGGAGACGAGGCGGACGATGTGCTTCGCGGTCTGAGTTTAACAGCGGAGCAAAGGACAACGTACGATGGGGTACGTGATGGTTTCCAGGCTTTTTTCATTGTGAAGAAAAATCTGATCTATGAGCGCGCCAAATTCAATATGCGCCGACAGGGAGACAATGAGACAGTGGATGTTTTTGTGACAGCACTGTATGCGCTAGCAGAACATTGCAACTATGGAGTGCTACATGATGAACTGATACCATATAGGCTCGTTGTCGGTCTCACGGACAAACGGCTTTCAGAACGCATGCAGCTTGACCCAGATTTGACTTTGCAGAGAGCTATCAACATGGCGAGGCAAAGTGAAGAGGTAAAGCGACAACAATCCTCCTTGCGAGGTCACTCTAGAGCTGAGGCTAGCGATGCTAAGTCAGTAGATAGAGTGCATAAAATCAGTCGTAAGCCTGTTAGAACCAAACTACTCCAGACTAATAGTCGTCAAGCTAAAACATGTGGATTCCGAGAAGACGGCAAAAAAGGGCCAACCTGTCAGAAATGTGGTGGCGCTCCATCCCATTCAAAGCAGGATTGTCCAGCGAATGAAGTGAAATGCCATGCATGTGGGAAAAAAGGACATTACAGGCGTGTATGCAGGGCACCAAAAACAGTGCATGAGCTTGAAGAGGATGAACACGGTTTGTTCCTGGGCAGTGTTAAGTGTGAGGGTGAGCCGTGGACTGTCGACTTAAGCAAAAACAACAAAAACGTGTCATTTAAAATTGATACAGGTGCCGATGTGACAGTCCTACCCCTTAAGGTGTTTAAGGAGCTCTACAGACACAACCACCCCCCCAGTCTCCACAAACCAACCAAGGCTCTGCTGGGTCCCGGGAGGAGTCGTTTGGATGTTGTTGGTGCCAGTGAGCTTGCACTGAGGAAGAAGGGAGACAAAGAAATCCTTGAGGATGTCTTTGTTATCAGACACATGCACACTGCTTTGCTGGGGAGACCTGCCATTTGCAAGCTGAAGCTTGTGGCTCGTCTGGAGAGCATAACTATAGAGACGCTTAAAAAGTGCTACCCAAAGCTGTGCAGTGGTCTCGGTGAAGTACGTCAGCCGTACGACATCAAACTGAAACCTGGAGCTCAACCTTTTTCCTTGAAGATGCCACGGAGAATCCCGTTACCTCTGATGGACAAAGTTAAGCAGGAGCTGGCCCGTATGGAAGAACTAGGGGTGATCAGCAGGATTGAGGAGCCAACTGATTGGTGCTCAGGCATGGTGGTGGTACCGAAGAAGACAGAAGATGTACGCATATGTGTCGACCTTACACACCTCAATGAGTCAGTGTGTCGAGAGAAGTACATACTGCCATCGGTGGAGGAAACATTGGGCAGATTGACTGGTGCCAGCATATTCAGCAAGCTGGACGCTAACATGGGGTTTTGGCAGATACCTCTGACGGAAAACTCAGCCAAATACACCACTTTCATCACACCGTTTGGGCGGTATTACTTCAAGAGACTGCCCTTTGGGATTGCTTCAGCACCGGAGCATTTCCAGAACAGGATGGTCACAGAGGTCACAGATGGTATGGAAGGGGTGGTTTGCCACATGGACGACGTGCTGGTCTTGGGCAGAACGCAGGAGGAGCATGACTCTCGCCTACACGCTGTGCTGGGCAGGATCCAAAAAGCTGGCATCACCCTAAACATTAACAAGTGCGACATCGCGAAACAGCAGGTGACGTTTTTAGGGCATGTTCTCTCAGCCAGCGGTATCAGCCCTGACCCAAGCAAGACCCAGGCTGTGAGGGAGATGAAGAAGCCACAAAGTGTGAGTGAGATAAGGAGCTTTCTGGGAATGGTTAACCAGCTTGGAAAGTTTATCCCACAGCTCGCAGAGAGGGACAAATCTCTAAGAGACTTACTGTCTAAGAAAAACTGCTGGAGATGGGACCAGGCTAGAGCATTTCAGAACCTGAAAGATGTGCTCACATCACCGCCAGTGTTGGCCATGTATGACCCAAGCCGTGACTGCAAGGTGTCAGCGGACGCATCATCGTATGGCTTAGGGGGTGTGTTGCTTCAAAGATGGGATGAGGAGTGGATACCTGTTGCCTACGTGTCACGCTCCCTCACTGCAACAGAACAGAGATACGCTCAGGTTGAAAAGGAGGCTTTAGGTCTGAGCTGGGCTTGTGAGCGGTTCCGCAACTTTCTTATTGGCAAACACTTTCAAATGGAGACAGACCATAAGCCGCTGCTAAGTCTGCTGGGGGCACAAACTCTGGATGCGCTCCCTCCCAGAATTCAACGCTTTAGGATGCGCCTCATGCGATATTCCTACTCGATTTCGCATGTACCAGGCAAACACCTGTGGACAGCTGACACGCTCTCACGATCTCCAGTGAAAGCAAAAGAAACACTTCAAGACAAGGAGTTGTTGGAGAGGGCTAAGCCAGCAGATAAATGAGCTTGTCCTTAACTGTCGGACATGTTGCCAAGTGAGAGAAAACCACACAGAACCGCTGATTCCATCACAGTATCCGGGGCGGCCGTGGCAAAAGCTAGGAGCCGATCTGTTTATGCTGAGAGGGAAAACCTACCTTCTTGTTGTGGATTATGCCTCAAGATTTGTTGAGATTGCCCCTCTCACACCTTCAAGGTCAGAGGACGCAATCCATCATCTCAAAGAGATTTTTGCACGTCATGGGATCCCCGAGCAGCTGGTAACAGATAATGGGCCACAGTTTTCAGGGGCAGCTTTTGAGACATTTGCAAAAGTGTATTGCTTCTGTCACATTACAAGCAGCCCGAAATATCCCCAAAGCAATGGCGAAGCCGAACGAGCAGTTAAGACTGTCAAGAATCTATTGCGGAAAGCTGCTGATCCACACTTGGCTCTGCTCGCTTACAGAGCCACCCCACTGCAGAATGGCTATAGTCCAGCCCGACTCTTGATGGGGAGACGGCTTCGCACCACAGTGCCAATACTGCTATCTCTGCTAGACCCTGCACTTCCTGATAGTGTGGTTGTCGCCCGGAGGGAAAAGGAGAGGAGGTCTAAAGAGGCACAGTCATATAACCTTCGTCATCGCGCACGCAGCCTCGATAGACTCACTCCAGGCCAAGAAGTGTGGATAACAGACCAGAGAGCCAGTGGCACCGTCATTGGCAGCCACTCCACACCACGATCATATCTCGTGGAGGGACCTCGTGGGACAATTAGGCGGAATCGTCGGCATCTTGTTCCCATGAAACACTCTCCAGACCAAACTGAGAGCAATAATGGGGAGCCAGAATCTGCAGAAGCCTGGGAGCAGTGCTCAACGGACATGCCAGAGACAGTTTCTCCAGAGCTTCCATCTACACCCAGAACCAGATCCGGAAGAGTGGTTGTGAGACCAACCAGATTGGACTTGTAACGGATAAGATGGAAAGGACTGTTTTATACAAGAATACCCCTCTTTCGTAGTATTGTTTGCACAATATGGGTAACAGTGTAAAAGCTAAAAGGTTGTCTTTTTCAGATATGCATGTTCAGAAGTTGGGAAATACAGGAGGTGTGACAAGTTAGCATGTGAGAATTTGTGTTACTTAACGGGTTAATTAGAGTTAAGATTTTCATTATATAGTACTCCTTACAGGTAAGCAAGGACCAGACCTTCCAGCCACAGAGGCAGAATAACCCTCTAAGGTCTGGTGAGTCAATGGTAGTCTACCCATTGATTCTAGAAAGGGGAGATGCGGTGTAATTGCATTGTACAGTAGATGTTAATGCAGCCGGTCAGTGTAGTTAGGCTGATGGCAGCTAGAGGGCGAGACCGGTGTTACGTATTGACAGACCATGTGTTTAAGCTACAAACCTATCAATAATAAAGAAAAAAAACACACAACAAAAAACAAACAAACAAAAACACAAGAAAACTACTGATGTGCACCCCTCCTCTTAAAAGTCTAAGAGAAAGAAAAGAGAAACTAACTTACTGTCATGTTCCTGGGTCTGTTGAGCCAGCGTTTTAAGTTTTAGTGCCTCTGCCTCAATTTTATCCCACAACTTAGACGTTCACATTACTCACACCCTCATTACACACACATAGGATCTTGGGGGTGGGCACGATACACGGAGTCCAAGTTACCATCAGGGTGTACACCTCACCCCTGGCATCGTTGCCCACCTCTCAATTTTAAATACACATAGACATTGAGGGCTAGCAGGAGGGACTATGTGCTTACCTGCTGCTCTCTGGCAGGTAGCTCCATGCCCTCCTGGGTTTTAATTGCACCTTAGAACAAACATGCATCAACACTACAATGAGTGGGTGGAGGGAGGTTTGGAGTCTTCTCTCACCCCCGTTCTCTGCGGCCTGCTGGAGCGGGGGGGCTAGGAGGAGGAGTTGGCCCGTCCGACTGCGGTCTGGGGTGTGGGGCCTCCCTGCTGCTGCTGAGTCGGGGCGGTCTGCCTCTCCCCACCTCAGGGAAAAGGGTAACACCACCTGGGTCTGGGTGCAGTTCCCCCCTCCAGGGGCAAGGGTACCTAGACCCGGTTCGTAGAGTACGCTTGGGGAGTGTGATCGTGTGTACAGCGTCTCTTTATGTCTGTCTCCACGTCGGTTGAGTGTGGAGTAAGTGCATATGAGAGCATGAGGGTGGGAATGGATGTTTGTATCTGTGTGTGCCTGTATGTCTATGTCTATATGTCAGGTTGGGTATCAGACGCCACCTCTCTGGGGACATTACTGGGACAGTGGCGCGGCTGCCCCTCTGTTGGTCTTCCTTGGTCTCTTGTGTTCTGGGGGCCTCTGGATGTCTGGAGTTTTGATCTCCTCCATACCTGCTTCATACACTGGAGGACGGGGCTGTGGCTCCCCACACTCCCTAGCAGATCGTTACATGGAGAAACCTTTGGAATGCAAGCATGCTGATCCACACAGGTATGCACACAGGTGTACACATGGGTATTCACAGACGTGGACTACAGCTTTCTTGGCTGCTGCCTCAAAGCACATTGTGCGCTGTCTATCTTGCGTGCTGCACAATATCGTTTATTATTTAGTAACTATTGATATCTACTGCTAGCTGGTTTATTGTGATGGTGCTTTTTTTTTTTCTTATTATGTTGCTCTTTGTTGTTTGCTTTCTCTTCTGTTTTTTTTTTCTCCATACAGGTGACCCAGGTGTTTTGTTTTTTTTGTTTGTTTGGTTTTTTTCTTCCCCCCCTTCTCACCGTCTCTTCTCCCCTTTGGTTTTCTGTCTCTCCCTCTCTTTCTTTCATTCTTTCTCCCTGTCCTATCCCCCAGTCATGTCTGTCCCGTTTGTAGCAACTGAAAATAGAATGAATTCTTTATAAATAAAATTATAATAAAGGTCAATCAAATGGACCAATATGGCAAGGCCATGATGATCCACTTGGTAAAATAAATCTGCTTGGCATCTTTCTTGGCCTTAAGACAACAATTCTGATGGCTATAGATCCGAACGGGACAAAAAAAAAAAAAAAATGCACTGAGTGTGATGCAGTATGGCAACACTATTATGGGATATGCTGTGAATTTAGGTAACATTACTTAGCAGTAATGTGAGTTAATTTACTCAAGTGAAAGCTTTAAACATTAGCCTAATATATAGCTAGCCAATTTAGGCTTTCTGGTTAACCCTCTCGGGTCGACGGACCCAGAGTATCTATTTCAACTTGGATCGAACGTGCGGACTTCAAACTATATACCAGTTTTTAAATTGTGTTGATAGGTCATGTAAATCTGAAGTTTTTTGGAGGGGGTTCTGAATAAAATAGTGGCGTTTACTCCGGGAAGAAACGGTATAAACGGCGTTTTCTATGGAGAGCGCTAGCAAACACGCTTTGCTTGTGAGTGAAAAAAGAGAAAGAAAAAACACTTCTTTCCTATTGGTGGAAAAATGTACCATTTCGACCAATCAAAAAATGACATGGCAACATGTGCCATTTGGTTACTTGGGAAGAGGTGGAAGTTTTAGGAGTGACCTGCGACAGAGAGAGAGTGAGCAAAAGAGAGAGAGAGAGTGTTTTGATACGTGAGAGATTTGTGATGTTTACCATGTTTGGAGTCTCAAGTTAGTGTGTTGTCTTGTGTAGTTAGTGTGTAGTGTAGTCGTTGTTTTGTTCTACTAGTGAACGTCACAGTTGCTGCAAAAAAGCCACCAAAGGCAGGTTGCAGTGTAAACGCTAGGTGACACACCTGCTGTCAGACCTGCAGGTTTATCCCTGTGCTGTTCTCATCTGTGTTATAGTGGACACAAACTATTTTTTGGAGTTGCATAAATAATTTGTGTGCCTTCTTATTTGATGCAGAACACCTGATTGTTCTGTAAATAGTTTGAAATGGTTATATAAAAAACGCCTTGGCCGTATCTTTAAGTAAATAGTACCATATAACTTTGTTATTTGCAAAACTTTTTTAAAAAAAATGTACAATTTCTATTTGCATTTCAAGTTATGAAAATGTTCGTTAAACATGCTTGTGGTTTTTACAGTCAAAAATATCACTTTCTACTCGTATTTTAAATTTTGTCTGAATTTAAATAAATTGTGCTGATACAGTTTGTCAAAATGAGAAAATAACAGATTGGCAAGATAAACAGTTTTTAAAGGTGAACTATAGAGGCAAAATCAAAAGTAGTCAAAAACGGCCAGTTATACCCTGGACCCCAGAGGGTTAAAGGCTAAAAGTAAAGTTGTCACCAAGTACTGTTTATATTTGTGTTTATTGCTGCAGCTTTTTTGAGTATTAACTTGGTGCCTTTGGGTGAAACAATGGTAATATGAGGGTATAGCCACTTGTTTCTGTGCTACCAAAGTTCCCCGGCTTTCATTCAAAATATGTTTCTAGTCAGCACCTGCACATTAAACTACTTAAACATTATAAATGTCTTCAAGCTCACACTGAGGCCTGTGGGGCACAATCAGCCACTCAGACAGTACACACATTTATATGTGTATTTGTACATGAATATTTCATACTTTAAGGCTTTCTGTTTATTTAAGGGAGATAAACAAGATACATTGGAATTGTACATAATAATAACACAGATGATAAATTCAATAGATTTTAAGTAGATGCTTGTGCATCCTTAAAGTCTTATATGTTGAACTGAACTATGTGATCTGTCCAAAGCCTCCCAGTCAGTGCTGTTCTCCATGTTCTCCTGTCTGACTGTACATGATGTTATTAGCACAAACACTTCAAAGGTGATCATTTAGGACTCCAGCAATAATACAGACAGCAATGTAGTTAGCAATAGAACAGTTTTATTGGGAATTAACTTAAAAAACAAACAAACAAACATATGTCTCCTATTTTTTGTCACACAGGAAAGAAGCATCAGTATCTGATGAGAAAACGCATTTATTTAGTTTTTTTTTTCAACAGGAGAAGAAAATCTCTAACAGTTGATTTGTTCACATTTTCACATCTTAACTTTTAAGTGAAATGTGCATTTTGAGTTTATACACTATGTATATAAGAGGACCGTTTCCTTTTGCAGTATTTTTGTGTGGTGCATTTTTAACAAAAGGGGAACAAAGGAACAAAGTTCACCTAGGATGATTTGTTTAAATGGCCTTACTGAGGTGATGCAAATTGAAACATGCATTTTAACGGGGGGGGGGGGGGGGGGGGGGGGCTGGAAAAGCTTGAAAAGGGACGTTGAATCCTGAAAAAGGCATATGAACCCTGACAGTCTGATGCATAATGGCATCAGCTGTCCTCTCTTTAACAAAAAGCGAGCCGGCTCGTGAAAAAATACAAAAGCAAATGGCAGAGGCGCACAAAGCTGAAAACTAAACTATTACCTATACTGGGTGAACTAGGACTAGACTTGAGAAACATGAACATGATGAGACTTGAGAATTCCAGTGACATGACACAAATAAAAACAGATAAACAAAGGGAGACAGAAGATTGAAATACACAGAGGGATAATGGGGGAAGTGGAAACAGCCATTACAAAATAAACATGATGACACAAGGGAAGCAAAATGAAACACACTGGACATGGAACACAAGAATGTCAAAATAAAAGAGAGGCGTAGACTGGGAAACGTGAGCTTGACACAAGTGTTGAGTGCAGAGTGCAGAAAAAACTCAAACGAAGCTGCAGCATGTGTAGGTTTTGATTTTCAGTTTTACAGAACAGAATCGGCTGACATGTGAAACCAGTTCCTTATTGAAGTGCTGAAACTTCTGCTTATTCAGATTTTTCATGAACACAAGAAAATGAAAACAGAACATGAAAAGTTGCAGGGTGTTGTTTCTTTGTCATCACTGAACTGTGAAAATGACCCACAGAAAGGCTCCATGTGTGTATGTCGACGCTGAAGTAATGTCATTTTACAACATTTTAAATTTTCTTCACCTCACTATAGACTTCCTCCTGGACATGAGGACTCTGTATTAAGTTGTTTTCTGGCTTGCTGATTTGCACCTGTGCGTACTCTGTGTCCTGCTCCTGTCCTCTGTCCTGCACTGAGTCAGAGGATGCTTGATGCTTGGAAATGTTAATCTCACTATAATGGATGTTTTCTTCAACTTCCTCTGTTTTACTTCCTGGTTCTTCAACAACCTGCTTTTCATTTATTTGAATCTATGGAATTAAAATAATAGAATACTCCTTAAGCTGACTCTGTTATTTTTTTGTTACATTAAATGATCAGACTGCTCTGACAAAGATGCTACTGTAAATAATCACTAGAACAGTCAGTTATCCTGCAGATAGATTTTTGTTTTGTTTTGTTTTAATTCCCTTACCTGAGTCTGTTGTTGTCTTTGATGCTTTGATTTTAACCAGCTGGAAGACACAAGAGGCTGTTAAATTAACTCTACTAAATATAATTGTGAATAAAGTTAATCTGTTGGAAAACAGATATTTTAATTTGCAGATAAAATATCTTTGACACTAACAGTATGTGTTTTCTACTTTCATGTGTGATACTTACCAAACAAAGATTATCAAGCAGAGTAAGATTAAGAGTAAAATGATCCCAATAATTACGCCAATATGTTGCCACAGTTTGTCTGTTGAAGCACAGAAATCATGAAGTAACAAAAAAAAAAAGATTTTATGTTGACATATTGATTCAGGCTGTGCTTCGTTACTACTTGAAGTAGTTTTTTTAAATGAAAGATATAATAGATACAAAAAAGTTTTAAAAAAATGATGGGAGCACATACTTTCCTCTTTAGGCAATGGGCCTTTAACAGTCATGTTAATCTCTGCTGATGTCTGATTACCCAGATCATTAGTGGCCACACAGTAATAAACTCCTCCATCTGTTACATTGAAGCTGTAAATCTCTCCTTCAGATACTTTCACAGCTCCATCTCTGCTCTTCTTGAACCAGGTGAAGCTGCTGACTGGAGGTTTGGCTCTGCTGGAGCAGGTCAGGTTCACCCAGCTGCCTGCTGACACCAAACATGTTGGACTGATGGATGCTGAGGTGTCTTTAGGAGCATCTGGAGAGAAAAAAGAAAGAGATATCCCATACATCATTTTGTCCTTTAAGATTCAGTTCAACAACAAACTCTGATTGTCTTACATGAAACTCTGAGAGTCTCTTCTGTCTCTGCTGTCTTGGTGTCGTTTCCTTGGTTCACAGGATATCTGGCAGAGCAGTTGATCTT
Organism: Astatotilapia calliptera; assembly: GCF_964374335.1. NCBI lineage: Eukaryota > Metazoa > Chordata > Actinopteri > Cichliformes > Cichlidae > Astatotilapia > Astatotilapia calliptera. The sequence goes on along the minus strand of NC_137430.1, from coordinate 12,625,586 downwards.
CTTTCCATCATGTGTGTCTGACAGAGTGATGTTCTGCTGGATTTTAGTTGTAAAGCTTCCATCTGTGTTTTCCTCTATTTTGCTGTGAGAGTCTTGTGTGAGATTCCAGGTGAGTTGAGGAGGGGAGTGTGGACAGGGAGTGAGAGCTGAGCAGGTTATAGTGACAGACTCCTTCTCCTTCAGATCACCTGGGATTGTAATATTGGGCCTCCAAGGAGAATCTGTGGTTTCACATTAAACACAGTTTGTAAACTAATAATACCGTCAAGAAACAGATGAAGATCAGCCACAACAATGGATTAAAAACCAAAGTGAGGTATTGTCCTCCTTCCTGAAATCCTGCATATTTGTCTCACTTAAAAGTTTCGGATTAAAATTCAGTTTAATATTAGACAAAGATAACCTGAGTAAAAGATGGTGGTGGTTGTGTTATGGTCTGTGACTCAAAAAAATAAAAAGTAAAAAAAAAACCCTGAATGAAGGTGACGTTTATCACGTGAAATCCAAAATTAAATGTAATGCTTTGATTTTAAACAAGTTGTTCATGCTTGGAAAATGTAGCTGAATTAAAATTATTAAGCAAAGAAGAGGGAACCAAAATTCTTCAATAGCACTGTGAATGACTCATTACCAGCTATCAAAAACACTTGCAGTTCTTGCTGCCAAGACATTTAAGTATTAACACAGGGGCTTGGATAACATTTTTAAATGTTAAAAATAAAATCATCATTCAAAAACTGCAATTTTTATTCAGTCTTTGTCTTATCATAAAATATTATTTCAGTTGAAACATGCAGAAGTGACAAATATGCAAATGCCGTTTTAGTTTTTAATCACTAACAGACAGGATTCTTCCTTTTGTGTCCCCTGTAAGTGCAGGAAAGGTTGGGGAAGAGATGTAGAGAGAGACTTGTGTCAAGACGTTAGTTTGTTGAACAGTAACTTGTGAAATTTCCATGGAAACCAGACTATTTATGTCACGGTACTGGGTACCGTGTGTATGTTGTTAATGTGTCATTTTGTATTAATTTGTGTTCTAGTTTCAGTTTAGCTCATCCAGTCAATTTCTAGGTTGCCATTAGTCCTTTGTTTCTTAATTTCTTTGTGTCATCTTTCCCTATGTTAAAACTCCCCTTGTTGTTTATTGTGTGTTATTGGTCATGTTTCTTGCCTGTCTGGTTAATGTTGTCAAGTTTGTGTCATGCCTGCGTCTTGTCATGTTTTCCTGTTTATTGTGAAAGTCCAGTTTCCATGTCTTTGTGTTTTTGGTTTACATTTCCTGTGCATCATTATGTTCATCCTAGTCAGCTGTTTCCTCATGTGTCTCCACTCCCCCTAATCACATTATGTGTATATTTAAGTCCTTTGTCTCTTAATGTTTTTTGTCAGGTCGTCTGTTATCTTTGCCACAGGTTTTACAGTTTTACCCTCATTGTTTCAGCGTGTTTCATAGCATCCCTAGTTACTCTGTATTCATAGTATTTCATAATCTTTTCACAGAGTGTCATTGTCTTTTAGTTTATACAGTGTTCATAGTCCCCTTAGTTTTCCCAGTTTCAGTGTGTCTCTAGAGTTGTTCTCATGCCATCAGCCACAATAAAGGCTCGCTTTATTTTTGGAAACATAGTTCTGTCTTCACCGTGTCTGCTTTTGGATCTACCTCATCTACACACCAGCACACCCTGCCGTGACAATTTAAACATAACAAAAAATCATAAATATGCTTTTAAACAGTGACTTTTTCTTTGTATGCAGGATTTCTTCTCTTTTGTTTTTTATTTTATTTTTTTTTCTGTCTTTACTACAGTTTTTTTTACTGATTCCCAATTTTACTGCTCACAATAAAGACCCCAGAAGACTAATTATTGTCCTGAGCCGTCTTAATTTTCCGAGTTTCCAGCTAAACACAAAACACTTAAATGTGCTCATTTCTGTTACATTTGTTCATAATTTCTTTTTTAGTTGTTTCGAATAAAAGCTGCAGCTGATTATACTTTGTTTATAGAAATTAGAGGAAACTTTCTTACCTTTAATTGTTATTTGAAGAGAATCACAAACAGCTGTTGATCTGAATGGCCAGTTCATAATTCTGAAGTAGTATGTGTTTGTATAATTTGTGATTAAATTGGAAAACAGAGTGGTGCAGTTTCTCTGTGTCAGGTTTCCTGTAATATTCATTGGATAGATGTTAAATGTCACACTGCTGTTGAAGATCACGTTTTCTGGATGACTTTTCAAATCAGTATGATTATTTTTAATCCACACTGCAAACACAGGTCTTGTGCTGTCAAACTTTTCTGGTCCAGCATCACTAAAGTTACATGGGATTTGTAAACAAGATCCACTCAGAGCCTCCATCTCTGTTGGTGCAGTGATGAACAGGTGTGTGTTTGGAGGACAAGCAGCCACAGTGCCTGAAAAACAGAATATCATGAAAATATAGAAATGTAGATAAAGAGAAGTGGGTTTGCTTTTTGTCTCTTGTTCTTTCAACATCCTCAGATACTTGACTTTGTCAAGTATCTGTCAGTATCTGACAAAGTCATTTTCTTGACTTTGTCAAGTATCTGTCTGCTCTGATCTAACAGACTGTAAATGACTGAAATGAGATGGCTCACTTGGAATAATGAGGAAACTCAGTAGCATGATGTCTGTCATAAAACCCATCACCTGGAAAAACATGAAGAAAAGAATCATTACACAAATAAGACACAAAAACAGGAACTTGCCTCATTTTGTAAAGCACTTACAAAACAAAAACTAAAAAAATCAAATAAAGCCTTTTTTTTTCATTGCAATGCACAAAATTAATAAACTGAATGAATGTTTTCTTACCAAATGATCAGTCTGCTACACAGGAGAGACGACAACGTAAAAGTCAGTGTGTGATTTTAGCAGTGCGAGTGAAACACTTCTCTGTTTAGATGTTGTAATGTCAAAGCAAACAGACCTGTGATAATTTTGGTTTTCTGTTGTTCGTTAATCGGTCAGTCTGCTTTTTATGTTCCCATCATGCACTCTGTTGACACTTCAGATGCTGCCACTCCCACCTGCCTGTAGATTCACCTGACACTCCACTCACATGCAAACATATTCCTCATTCTCTCAGTAGTTCCCTTCCATGTACGCCTCCCTTGGCTTTGTCTGTTCTGAGTTTTTTGAGACTGACCTTAGTGTCCGTGTGTTTGTTTTATTTTATTTGCTAAATAAGGACATTTCATTTTTATTTGTATCTAAAAATATTTTAGAAAAAATGGGGGGGGGGGGGGGGTTCTTACAGCAACAGAATAATTGCCAAACAGCTATTACCCAAAAACATAGTATCTACATGGTGTACACTGTATTTTCCACACAAAAAAGAAAGAAAGGAAAATAGAGGACAAAAGTGGCATGCCTTAAAAAAAATCTGCAGCACTTTCACAAAAGATTGCCAAATTAATGTCCATGTGGCAGGGGTGTGGTCTCTTGCCTGCTGCTGCTGAGCGTATGGGGCACTGCTGGGATGTCAAAGTGGACAGGTGATTTTGATGGGATTAGTGACTCTCTTCCCTTTTTATAGTGACAGAGGAGACTGGCAAGAGGTGAGTGTATAAGTATAACAATCAAATCATTTTCATTCTACTTATGTTGTGTAAATATCGACACCAAGTTCTTTTAATTCCTCAGAGGCATTCGGTGGAAGACAAAACACTGCTCAGTTGACCATTTAACTCTTTATTTCTCTTTCATACTACTTCTAGACGGGAGACGCGTCCTGCATGACAAACTGCCACGGATCTCAAAATGTTGGTGTGCCCCTAAAAGTTTTATTACAGAAGCTCTCTCATTCTAGTCTAAAAAACAGTGTCCCATTAACTTTCCACTAGAGATGGTCCCCTCTTATCTGCATTTTCCCAGGCAAGCATGAGTGAGAGTCTGCAGCTTTGTACTCACGAGGACACATGTTCACATGCCTTTTTTTTTCAGGGCTGTGTACTTAATACTACACTTTATAACTATATAACACTTATTAATAAAAAAGCATAGCATTATTGAGGCACTGCAAATTATTTAATCCCAACAGTTGCTAACCTACTCTGAGCTAATACTGATTGTGATGGACCGAGTTGAAAAACAGGAGGAGCCCAGGAATTATTAGAAAAATATAGTTTCCATTTATTTAACCCCCAAAAATTATATTTATAAGCATAATAAATGTTGAGCTCATAAAAGAGGTCAAAGAAACAAAACTGAACTCAGGCAAAGACTGCAACCTTAACAAACCAAATGACTGCCCAAACATAGATAACTGACCTAAACATGAAATGACATACAAGGGTATATATAATGGCTGATCAGACCATTGTGACACATGAGGGGTAACAAACAAAACACAATCATAAATCACAAACGATGCAGTACAATCTAGTTTGTTAATAAACTAAACACTAAAGAAGAAAATCAAAAACCCCATTAAACCCTAAACTCAAATAATTAATTAAATACAAATACTTTGTTTTTAAAGTAAAGAAAACACACATTCCCCCTTCAGCAGGAAGTGGTGGTGTGGTCCAATTATCTTCCTTCATATTTAATGGTTTCAAACCCTGGCTACCATCTTTTGTCCAGCAACTCCCAGGGATGATGGCAGGTAAGAAATAAAAAGACAAAAGTTAGTCAGAAAGCAAAGAAATGAAGTAGTATGAATACATAAGTAAACTAAATGTGCGCGCTTACAAATAGAACAAATGTATCCAAACCAATCAATAAAGTTATTGGAAACTAAAATGTATTACTATGTTCAAATGAATGAAAATACAAAAGTTACCGACTTTAGAGTGTGGCCACGGGTTTGGCCATCACACTGATTTTATTCTGATCCTTTGGAGGAGAAAGTTTGGAGAACAAAGCAAACCAAATCCAAAGATGCACGTATCACTGTGTCCCGAGTTGATGATGATCACCCAATAAGAAAGCAGCATCCCCTGGGCATTCAGTGGAAAAATGATGCAAAACAAAATCCTTCTAAATTAATCATCTAACACAGCAAGAATTGAGAGGATAAAGCAAAAAATATACTAAACAAAATTGCAAGTTCACAGTTTGAACAGCGGTTGATCCCTCTGGTTTCTCTGCTGGAATTTTTAGCTGTGAATGTGTGAACAAGCAGCTTTCTTTCAGATTAAGCTCTGGAGCCGGGGAGCATGTTGGTCCAACAAATCACAAAAGTGAGGAGTGAGCCGGGTACACACCGGCTCACTCCTTGGCGGCCGCTTGTCGGGGCCTGGGGCCTGGGGCTCGCTCGGGCCCCTTTGGAGGTGGGGTGCCCCCGGCCTCTCGGCCTGGGGCTCGGTCACTCAAGCACAGCTGGGGGCCGGCGGAGCTCACGGGCGCGTCACTGCAACTCCCCCTGACTTCTGCTCCGCGACTGCTGGGCGAGCCCTCATCTGGGACTCTCCTCAGCTCTTACTGGAACAGTGGCGCGGCTGCCCCTCTGTTAGTCTTCCATGGTCTCTTGTGTTCTGGGGGCCTCTGGATGTCTGGAGTTTTGATCTCCTCCATACCCACTTCACACCCTGGAGGACGGGGCTGTGGCCCCCCCACACTCCCTAGCAGATCATTACATGGAGAAACCTTTGGAATGCAAGCATGCTGATCCACACAGGTATGCACACATGGGTATTCACAGACGCGGACTAAAGCTTTCTTGGCTGCTGCCTCAAAGCACACTGTGTGCTGTCTATCTTGCGTGCTGCACAATATCGTTTATTATTTAGTAAATATTGATATCTATGACTAGCTAGTTTATTGTGATGGTGCTTTGTTTTCTCTATTATTATGTTGCTCTTTGTTGTTTGCTGTCTCCTCTGTTTGTTTTTTTTGTTTGTTTGTTTTTTTTCTCCATACTTGTGACCCAGGAGTTCTTTTTTTTTTTTCTCTCTCTTCCCCCCCTTCTCACCGTCTCTTCTCCCCTTTGGTTTTCTTTCTTTCTCTCCCCCTCTTTCTCTCATTCATTCCCCCTGTCCTATTTATTTAAAAAAAAAAAAAAAAAAAAAAAAATGACAAAGGATGAACTGAAGCTCTGCCATCACGTAATGTCGCATACTGCTGTTTCTGATGTCATTTAAAAAAAAAAAAAAAAAAAAAAAGTGGTTCTTCAGGTAAAGGTGTGTAATCCTGTGGAATTATACACAGATGTGAACACACAGGATAAATTTACATTTACAAGTTTCAATTAATCTACAAATCTCTGCAAAGTACATCAAAATCCTTACACTACAAAGGAATAACTTGTTCAGACAGGCCAGATAACAGAAGTCAATATAAAATACATCTTGTTAGATACATCTATATACATTTTTACCTGAGACTCCAATTTCAGAGTAAGCCAGCGATCCAGGATCTGACCCACTGGTAGGTCATCACTGATAATCTCTTTGATTCGCAAGGCCAAAGTGGTGTGCATCAGCTTTGTAATCAGGACAGGATTCTTTTTACTTTTCTTGACTTCATCTATAATCTGTAGTCTTAGCTGATCAAGGCGAACAGCAACTTCACCCCAGAAAATTTACTTCTGCCCTGGCATGGACATAACAGTAAAACACAGAAGACAAGACAGACTAACCAGAGAACATAAAAGACACATGACCAGATAGACGTAGATGAAATATAAGTGTGAAGTAGTGCAGCAGTGCAGCAGTGCAGCAGTGCACATTGATTCAACAATTTATCCACAAGGCAGTTTATAATCTGCAAATCCAGAAACGCCTTCTAAAGACTCTTAAAATAGTAAGAGATTAGAAAAGTAAGAGCAGCACCTCTGCTGGGACTAATAATGTGTTATACTAAATGTCTTGATGCATTCTCAATCATCCAGGTAAATAAATTTCCAAAACACCAAAAGTTGATTCTGTTCATGGAAAATGAGTATAACAGAAGCAGCTGACTCACAAAAGCTGCAGCTGATTTTTCTTTATTCTTTTTAGAATGAGAGGAAACTTTCTTACCTTTAATTGTTATTTGAAGAGGATCACAAACAGCTGTACATCTGTAGGGCAAGTTCACGATTCTGAAGTAGTATGTGTTTGTATAATCTGTGGTTAAAGTGGAAAACAGAGTGGTGCAGTTTTTTTTTGTCAAATCTCCTGTAATGTTCATTGGATAGATGTAAACTGTCCCACTGCTGTTGAAGATCACATTGTTTGGATTATTGCCAAATTCATAATTATTTTTAATCCACGCTCCAAACACAGGTCTTGTGCTGTCAAACTTTGGCTGCTTGTCCTGATCCTACAAACCTCTTCATCACTGCACCAACAGAGATGGAAGCTCTGAGTGGATCTTGTTTACAAATCCCATGCAACTTTAGTGCTGCTGGACCAGTAAAGTGCCTGAAAAACAGAATATCATTAAAATATAGAAATGTAGATAAAGAGAAAATTCATGATGAACAATTTGACTTTAAGAGTCGTGGGTTTGCTTTTTATCTCTTGTTCTGTCAACATCTTCAGTATAAAATGTGTGACTTTGTAAAGTATCTCTTTCTGCTCTGATCTGTCAGACAGTAAATGACTGAAACTAGATGGCTCACTTGGAATAATGAGGAGACTCAGTAACGTGATGTCTGTCATAAAACCCATCACCTGGAAAAACATGAAGAAAGAAATAATTACACAAATAAGAAACAAAAACAGGAATTTGCCTCATTTTGTAAAGTACTTAAAAAAGAAAAAACAAGAAAAAAACACCATTAACTAAAGCCTTTTTTCGTTACCAGGCACAAAATTTGTAACCTGTATGAATGTTTTCTTACCAAATGATCAGACACAGAGGAGAGACGACAAAGTAAAAGTCACTGTGTGATTTCTGCAGAGACAGCGAGTGAAACACTCTGTTTGGATGTTGTAATGTCAAAGCAAACAGACCTGTGATTGGATTTCTGTCTTTCTTTTTTCAGTCAGTCTGCTTTTTATGTTCCCATCATGCACTCTGCTGTCATTTTAGAAAGCTGCAACTCCCACCTGCCTCTAGATTCATCTGTTCTGAACCCTCCACTCACATGCAAACATATTCCTCAATCTCTCAGTAGTTCCCTTGAACATGAAGCAGTTTATGTACTCTCCTTTGGCATTGTCTGTTCTGCTTTGTTCTTATCAGTTCTGATATGTGTTTTCTGAGACCAGTGGCTATTTTGAGCTTTCGGTCCATGTTTGTGTGTGTGTGTGTGTGTGTGTGTGTGTTTTTTAATATAGAAGTTAGGACTCTGCATTTTTATTTTTATTTTAAGGTACGGTTTTTTGTTTTGTTTTGTTTTACAAAATAATTGCAATAGAGCCAATTACCCAAAAACATAGTATCAATTCAGTGTATGCCCCCCCCCCCCCCCCCTTCCCCCAAAAAAGAAAACAGAGGACAAAGTGGCACTTCAAAAAAAGAATCTGTAACAGAGGGGAAAAAATTCTCCCTTTACGATTTCACGATTTTTGATGGGACTAATGACTCTCTCCCCTTCTTATTGTTATGCAGGAGACTGGCGAGAGGTGTGTGTAGTGGAGAGTGCTTGTTGTATAAAAATAAATCTTAAAGCCACTGTGTGGGTCCAGTCATTTCACAGTTTGCAGGTAGAAATTGTATTGATGCACTTTAGCAGGACCAACGCAAATTATAACTACCAAATAATTTTAATTCTACTTACTAACCTACTCTGAGCTAATAGTGATTTTATTCTGATCCTTTGGAGGCGAAAGGTTGGAGAGGACAAAGCAATCACCCAACAGGAAACAACATCCCCTGGGCACTCAGTGGAAGTATGATGCAAATCAAAATCTTTCAAAATTAATCATCTAACGTGGCAAGAATTGAGATGAAAAAGCCAAAAATATACAAAACAATGTTCACAGTTTGAACAGTGGTTGATCTCTTTGGTTTCTCTGCTGGAATTTTTAGCTTTGAATGTCTGAAATCGAATCTTCAGAATTTCTCACTGAAGATCTCACAGAAGACAAAAAGGAAGAACCCCATATGCATTCTTCATGTTCATTTTATACTTATACACCCTTCCTTCCCCCTCTCTTACTGGAAGCCAGATGTCATTTACTGCGATGACAAATGGACTCATCCATGGTGACATCCAGTCACTTTGTAACTGCTGTTACTAACACTAGGCATGTAGAAGTGTGGGGAAGCAGTGGAAAGTGTAATTAACATGGCAAGGAAATAGTTGGCGGACATCATTAGAAAGTGAGCAATTCAAATAGGTCTATTTGTGTTGGCTTTCATCTTTTCTTGGTGCTGTTGGCTCCATCTTCATACCTAAATACTAAAAAGATGTTGTGTGAATAGAGATCTGTGTTGTTGTGTAGGACTGTACCCTATGAGTTTATATTGTTAAATAATAATAAATAATCAATGAGACAGTGCTTTTTAGTTCATTTCACAGAGAAATGCAAAAGTAATGTAAGGAGTAGTGTAACTAATTACTTTCTCCTGGGAGTAATTGAAGTTGAATGATGATTTATGATTTATTTTGGTGCTGAAAGGACCACAGTGATAGAAATATACATTTAAATGCCTGCTTTGGTGCAAGTGGCTCAACTGATAATTGACTCATTAAATTAAAGCAGAAACATTTAAGCACATTGAGGAAGCTGGTCAACAGGAAGCTGCAGGTAAAGTTCCTGCAACCTGTGTTAATACAGGCACTCAGTCATGTGGTTTGCCATTCTGTGTATTAGTACCTCTTGGAAACACCAAATATTCTGTAATTTCTTCTTCTGTTTTCTGGTTTAATTTATTGAATACATTTCATTTGGAGAAGGCTAATTTGTTAGGAGTTGCTCTGATGTCCCTTTTTTGGATTTTTAGCGCCACCTTCAGGCTCCAACATGCTTTGCTTCTGTTTTTTCTTCAGTCTTTAAACTGACCACAAAACCACAAAACTGAAACAGAGCACATGTGTATGATTTCCCCATTCCACCTATCTTTCTTTCAGGCAACTTCCCAGCTACTCTTTCCAGATGCTCTTCCTAACATAGTAGGCTAGAACCAGGTCATTCTCTCCAAACTTTGAAATCTGAATTTCAATAGTCTCTATCTTTGGTTCAACAGACTCCACTGTCTTGGACTTCAGCTGGTGGCAATAGTTCTTGACCTGCTTTCAAGGTCCACAACAGGGTATAGAAGGTGAGAGACAAACTCATCAAACTCACAGAGCAGAACAACAACTAATGTCACAAACCCTTTTAATGAAAGGTTTCTAAGATGGCTGTCTTCCATTTGTAGTGTTGTCCCATCCTGTTTCAGAGTGACACTGAAAAATGTATTTGTAAAAGTATTTGGCTTTTCTAAGCTTTACTACTGTAATTCTTTATAATCTGTACTAGCAGATATTACCATACTACATGTCAAACTAAAATAGAAAATATGAAATCTATAAGCCTGACACACACTTACTACTGTTCTGAATGTGATACAATGCTACGATTAATATTTGTACATAAGCTCCAGTAATGGGCAAGAGTTTTGTATATGCTAGTGGTTGTTAAGTTAAAAAAAAATAGTTTATGCAAAAATACATATTTAATTTTGGGATTTTTTTTCTTGCAACAGGTTGGATGTCATGTTCTATTTTTGCCAGTAGGTGGTGGTAATAGGTGTTCAGTGACTGCTTCGTTTTAACTAATGGAGGGAGTTTGAAGGTTCAGTTTGTTCCACGACTGCATTTCACTCACTGCCTCTGTCTGTATCTCTGTCACTGCAAGACAAACACGGACCGAGAAGTCAGCGCTCTCAGGAGGCCGACAAACACAGAAGATTAAACATTTAAAAAGACACCAACTCGTCCACAGTGAACTGAGACCATTCAGCTGTGACTTGTGTGGAAAGTCTTTTACTGAGTCTGGAACCTTAAAAAGACCCAAACTCCTCCAGGGCACAGTTCAACCTACAGCTGTGATCAGTGTGGCAGAGCTTTGGCTCGCATCTGCAACATGCGGAGTCATCAAGTTATACCCTATGGAGTTAAACCATACAGCTGTGACTTCCCTGGACAAACTTTCCGCTGGCTACTGAGATGAAAGCTACATGTTCACACCGGGTATGATGTGTACTGCTGTGATCAGTGTGACAAACAGTTTGCAACAGACTCCCACTTAAAACCCCACGTTTACCCACACTGAGGAGAGGCCTTATAAATTGGACCTGTGTGAGAAGACTTTTAAAGATCCAGTTTCACTTAAAGAAGTTTATTACTTACCCAGTTTATTACTGGCTAATGTGCAGTCTCTGGAGAACAAGCTGTGCGAGCTTCGGGCACGGATCTCATTCCAGCGAGAGATGCGGGACTGCTGCGTGATCTGCCTCACAGAAACCTGGCTATCGAACAAGGTACCGGACTCCGCAATACAACTACCGGGGTTCTCCATGCATCGCGCGGACAGGTCACAGGATCTTACTGGGAAAAGCAGAGGCGGTGGTGTGTGTTTCATGATCAACAACAGCTGGTGTGATTATGCGAACGTGCACCCGGTCAAATCCTTCTGCTCACCGGACCTAGAGTACCTGATGATTAAGTGCCGGCCATTCTGGCTACCGAGGGAATTTACAGCAGTGATTATTACGGCTGTTTACATTCCCCCACAAGCCGACACTGACCGTGCACTCAGGGAACTGTACAGCACGATCAGCAGCGAGGAAACCGCACACCCAGAGGCGGCGTTTATCACAGCCGGAGACTTTAATAAGGGAAACCTGAAGAAAGTCTCACCCAAACTCCACCAACACATCCACTTTAACACTCGTGGAGATCGGCTACTCGAACACTGCTACACTTCTTTCCGGGATGCGTACAAAGCCCTCCCCCGCGCCCCATTCGGCCAATCAGATCACCGCTCCATCCTGCTCCTGCCCGCCTACAGGCAGAAGCTGAAACAGGAAGCTCCAACCCGGAGGGCGGTGCACTGTTGGACGGACCAATCGGAGTCTGCGCTGCGGGACTGTTTTGATCACGCGGACTGGGAAATGTTTCACGTGGCTGCTAGGGACATTGATGAATACACAGACTCAGTCTGTGGATTTATCAGGAAATGCGTGGAAGATGTCGTCCCATCCAGAACAGTTAAATCCTTCCCAAATCAAAAACCCTGGATTAACGGAGATGTTCGCGCGGCACTGGCGGCACGGAGCACCGCCTTTGCCTCCGCGAACACATCGGACTACAAACACGCACATTACCAACTCCGGAAGACGATCAAAGCAGCCAAACGTGAGTACAGGGACAGGGTGGAGCAACAGTTTGACAACCCTCGGAGTATGTGGCAGGGACTAAACACGATCACAGACTTTAGAGGGAAAACCAGCACACCGCAGACCACGGCCTCTCTGTGTGAGGATCTAAACGTATTCTACGCTAGATTCGACACAGCGAACACCATGAGACCGGACAGTGTGCGCACCGCGGATGACGTCAGTGCGCACACTGTGTCTGAGGAGGATGTGCGGAGGTGCTTCAGGAAGGTGAACGCGCGCAAAGCTACTGGTCCGGACGGGATTCCCGGCCGCGTCCTCAAGTCATGCGCGGCTCAGCTGGCTGGAGTGTTCATGCACATCTTCAACCTTTCCCTCTCTCTGTCTGTAGTCCCAGCCTGCTTCAAAATGGCCACCATCGTCCCTGTACCCAAATCCTCCACCATCTCCTCATTGAACGACTGGCGACCTGTAGCCCTGACCCCCATCGTAAGCAAATGCTTCGAGAAGCTGGTCAGGGACTTCATCTGCTCTGCACTACCCGACTCACTGGACCCTCTACAGTTCGCATACCGCCACAACAGGTCCACTGATGATGCCATAGCCCTGACACTACACACTGCCCTGTCACACCTGGAGAAGAGAGACACGTATGTGAGAATGCTGTTTGTAGATTACAGCTCAGCATTCAATACCATCGTTCCCTCGAAGCTGGACAGGAAACTGCAGGATCTAGGACTGAGCAGCTCCCTCTGCAGCTGGATCCTTAGCTTCCTGTCTGACAGACGCCAAGTGGTCAGACTGGGCAGCATCACCTCATCCCCCGTCACACTGAACACTGGTGCTCCACAGGGGTGTGTACTGAGCCCTCTCCTGTACTCACTCTACACCTACGACTGCACAGCCACTAACAACTCCAACATCATTGTGAAGTTTGCGGACGACACTACAGTGGTGGGTCTTATCACCAACGGTGATGAGACGGCTTACAGGGAGGAGGTCAGCGCCCTGACCCACTGGTGTCAAGACAACCATCTCACCCTCAACGTCGAAAAGACAAAGGAGTTGATAGTGGACTTCCGGAGGTGCAGAGAAGTACACACCCCCATCACCATCAACGGCGCTGCTGTGGAGAGAGTGAGCAGCTTCCGGTTCCTTGGAGTACATCTGGCTGAGGATCTTACGTGGTCAGTACACACAAACAAAACAGTGAAGAAGGCGCAGCATCGCCTCTTCTTTCTCAGGAGACTGAAAAGATTCGGCATGAGCCCCCGCATCCTCAGGACCTTCTATCACTGTGCCATTGAGAGCATCCTCACTGGATGCATCACCACCTGGTATGGCAACAGCACCGCCTACAACTGCAAAGCTCTCCAGCGAGTAGTGCGGTGCTCTGAACGGATAATTGGAGGTGAGCTTCCCTCCCTCCAAGACATCTACAGGAAGCGGTGCCTGAGGAAAGCGGGGAGGATCATCAAGGACTCCAGTCACCCCAGCCATAAACTGTTCAGACTACTTCCATCAGGAAGGAGGTTCTGCAGCATCCGGTCCCGTACCAGCAGACTGAGAGACAGCTTCTTCCATCAGGCCATCAGACTGCTGAACACTTCATAGACACCTCAGCTTCACTACTGGAACTTTAACATTATGCACTCCATACTGTACAGTAATGCCACTGTTTTGCACATGTCTCAACTCTGTATATTTTATTTTATTTATTTTATATATTCTATTCATTGTTTACTCTATTTAATTTGTAAAATATGTGTACACACACACACACACACACACACACGTAGAAAAATATTTAGTATACACATCCAGAAATGCATATACTATTATATATTGTACATATATTTATTAGTTTCAGATGTAGCCATTCTTGTATTTTGCTTGTTTACATTATTGTATTTTGCACAACTCTGTTGCTTGTGAAGCTCGCACACAAGAATTTCACTCACATGTGCTGTACCAATGTACCTGCACATGTGATGTGACAATAAAAGTGATTTGATTTGATTTGATTTGATTTAATTTGATTTGAAGAACACCAGCAGATCCACACCACAAACAGACTACAACTGGAGTTACTGTGTTATTTTTATTTTTTAATGTTTGACACAAGAAGTCGGCCCTTAACAGCCCGTTCTAATTTTTGTTTCTGATCCCACTTTTTTTCATATGTATCACTCATTTAGATGAATGTTTCAACTGCAGCATTGGGAAATGGAATCTGAATTATAAATTTTTTAAACTTGGAGGCACAAAATCTTCTGCCACCAGGTAAAAACACCTGTTAGCCTTGAGCAGCATAGAGGAAATACTGTTACAGTGATTTTAAAACATCTAAATTATCTTTCATTTTAAAAGCCAAGGGGACATAAAAACTTAATGTACAGAATATTGAAGTCAAACTGGATAAAAATCACCTAAAAGTTTGTTAAATCTGCTAATGTAAATTTGATATAAAATAAACCACAACACTGTAATCCCCTTAAAAGATGCACTTGACACAAGCTGAACTACTGCAAAGAATGTGGGAGTGGCTCTAGATTTGAACTGGGAGCGTGAAACTAATACAAGCATCTGACTGGAGGAGTGCAGAGTTCAAGTGGGTAGGTGCAAGCTAAGGAGATCTGAAATGTAACCTGGAGCCAAACCATAGAGAGAGTTAAAAACAAATAATAAAACCTTAAAATCAATTCTATATTTAACTGGCTGCCAATGTAAAGATGCGAATATTGGAGTAATACTCTCTCTTTCTGGTACCCGTTAGGAGCCTTGCGGCTGCATTTTGAACAGGTTGCAGGCGGGACAGGCCTGAGTGACAGATGCCTGAATAAAGAGAGTTACAGTAGTCAAGACGTGATGATACGAAGGCATGGAGCCTAATAGGAGCATGTATAGGGAGAATAAGACGGGGCACAGAATAGAGCCCTGAGGTATTCCACAACTGAGTATAGATGGGAAAGAGTATTTGTTACCCAGCATCACAGAGTATGATCTGCTCTCCAAATAAGAGGCAAACCATTTTAAAGCAGAGCCTTGAATGCCGACACGTCTTTAGACAGTTTAATAAGATTGTGTTGTTGACAGTGTCAAATACTGCACTCAGGTCTCGAAGAATTAAAACTGTACTTTTTCCAGAGTCAGCAGCTAAAAGCACATCATTGAACACCTTCAGTAGAGCGGACTCTGTGCTGTGGAAGGCTCTGAAACAGACTGATATTTATCCAGAATATTATGTGTGTCTAAGAATGAATATAATTGGTGGAGGACAACTTTCTCGAAAACCTTAGACAAAAATGGCAGCTTAGAGATTCGTCTAGAATTGCCAAATACTGACGGGTCCAAACCAGGATTTTTTAGAAGTGGCTGGACAACAGCTTGTTTAAATGAATGAGGGACAGTTCCATTTGAAACACTGCCATTTACAATAGCGAGGATGTTGGGGCCGACTGTCTTCAGCACATCTCTGAGAAATGGCGTAGGTAACACACCCAAGGGGCACATAGTTGGTTTCATGTGCATTATTATATCAGTAAGATGGGATAATGAGACTGCTTTAAATTCGGAGAAAAAGAATGAACATGTAGGTGGTTCAAAAGGACCGTGGAGCTTATCTTTCTTCGTTCTGCTTTCCTGCATTCCTGTCTGACGCCACGAGTGGCCTTATTTAGCCAAGGCTGAGTTTTAAATTTTTGCCATCTACATTTTAGAGGAGCAATTGAGTCCATAATGTTGGTACAAGCATTGTTTTTTTGTTTTAATGCGATCAACATAAAAAATAAAGCTAGAGCCTCAGGACAGTATGTTCAAAATAGTACAAGCATAGCATAGCTATTATTCATAAAACACCAGAAGTTATTTGAAAACTCTGAGGACAAAGAACACACAAACACACAGTGCCTCAGTGATTTGCAAAACTGTTTCACAGATCACAGAACTATATCAGGGTGTCATTTCTCAGGCAGAAATGTAGATAAAAATAATGAAATCCCCAAACAAGTGCAAAAAACACAGAGTCAAGAATAGGTTAAATATATAAATATAATCAATTAGACACAGTAGCACATCAACATAAAACATATAAACATAAAGTTGGAGCCCGAGGACAGTGTGTCCAAAAGCACAACATAGCTATTAATTCAAGTTATTTTAAAATTTTGAGGACAATGAACACACAAGCACACAGTACCACACTGCTCTTTATTGAGATTACATGAATATGCGTAGGTTCATTAACATATGATATCTTATACTTAAACAGATACAGAGTAGGTGTCCTCCTATACCATAAATCAGTAAGAGAAGGTACAACCTCTCTCATGACCTTAGGATGTGTGTGCATGCCAGAGTGCTCTGGGAGGCACACAGAGTCTTTGCTAACTGCTAAGGATCAGACATCCTGTAGAGGCTAAGCCTATGCTTGAAGCCACTGAGGTGGTCGTTAACCGGGGTGACGCGATGTCACTGGTATGTATGAATTAAGTAAAAAGTCCAATAACTCCAGCAGTACTTATCTTGTCCTTTTTGGTCTTTATTCCCATATCAACTTAACATAACAGCGCAACGGTCACAAACTGTTTGCCTTCTTACAATTAATGACACACCTGACGCCGAGTACGTGCGTCTACCTTAAATACCTTTACATGATCAAAACAGAAAAAGGTGACCTCTAGCGACCACATAAGGTATTAACCCAAGAATGGCTCCTACACATCCTATCAATATGCAATCGATTATACACCGTAAAAAAAAAAATCCTAAAAAAACGGTAACATTCCGGCAGCTGGGGAGCCAAAATAATACCATAAAATAACAGTAAATAACTTTCACATGAAATTACAGTTATTTTCAGTAATGACAATACAGTTTGTTGCCCTAATTTTACATGGGATTTTGCCTTTTTCAAATGCTTTTAAACATTAAATTAGGAACATTTTAATGTGATTAAACAATGAAATTACCTATAAACAAGGTCCATGAATGCGGCAATATGAATAATAATACTGAAATGTACAGAAATATACAGTTAACAGTTGGTTTAAATAATAATGGATTGCATTCATATAGTGCTTTTTCAGACCCTCAAAGTGCTTTACAATTCCACTTTATAATTTCCCTCTGGCCATCACCAGTAGGTGGTAGGTGAAGTGTCTTGCCTAACGTTGTCAGTTCGACAACGGGGCTCGAACCTTCTGATTACAAGGCGAACTGCCAACTCTTGAGCCACGATCGCCCTAAATGGCAATAATAATAATAATTATTTGATGTAAAAAAAAATTATAAGAATCATTTTATATATTTTTCCATAGCATTACATTTGAATTAAACAGTTCAATCTTTCAAATAACGGACAAACATTTGTGAATGTATTTTAACAATCTAAATATGCATATGTACAGACAAATACATTTAAAAAAACAAGAAAATTATGTTTTATTACAATACAGTGATTTTACGTTAATTTACATTTGAAATGTAAAATCACAGTCTATTGATGTAAATTTAATGATATTTTAGAAGAACAGTACAAAACTGTAAAATACACAGTAAAATACTTTTATATTACAAATTTTTTTACAGTGTATACCTCTAAGGATATATGAGTATATATTTCTAAGCATAAATGACAATCCAACAATATAAAAGTAACACTATTATTTCAAGTTGGATCCTGATGGGCAGATCAGAGGGATTCACGGTGAACGTGAGCAAAAAACTTGAAGTCTTTCTCCAGTTCACCAAAAATCTGAAATCATTGCTCAAACTCCAGTAACAGTCCCGTTATTTTATCTTTGAACTGCTTCATGTCTACCACACTTTGGGTCATGCACACATTTTTCAAACAGGGGAAGTGAGCTGCATCACCACCAGGGCTGGACTGGGACAAAAAAACGGCCCGGGCATTTTGACTAGCGACCAGCCCACCAGGTATTATAGGAATAGGAATATTCCTATGGTTTTTTTATAGGAAAAACCATAAAGCCTTTGAATGAAAACAAACACTGTTGTGACAGTGATGTACACTGTCTTGTTGGTATATATGTATCAATCTAATAAACTTAAACCTACAGCATCCTCTCTATTCTGGTATTCTAAACAGTACTTAGCCGAAACCCAAAGACTGCTCGGTCGAGTTAACCTCCTGAACTATCTACAACATATGGTGGAAACCTGAAATCAAGACAGAGAAGACTAAAGGTGAGACATGATCATTACTGAATATTAAAAATAATAAATGACAGATTTAGATATATTTTCATAAATTATTCATTTACCACATCAATAAACAGCATGGCAGGACAAAATATTTTTTTAACATGGCAACCTTTAAAAAGTGAAAGGAGAAAGAAAGACAGGTGAGAAAGAATAAAACTTAATTATACAGTATAATGGGACCCTGAAAAAATATTACTATGTACAATAATGGATTTCTATACATTTTACATCAGATGAAAACGTTTGTTGTAAGATTCAAATAATTTTTGGTAAAAGCTAGACATTTTAATTGAGAATAATAAAAGAAAAGTAGTCCTTGTGCCCCACTTTCCCTGTTAATGTCCTACCTGGCCCCCTGGCAAAATTTTGCTAGACCCGCCCCTGCACAGTTACCAGCTGTCAGCTACCTAAAAAAGGATCCTGGTGTTATTTGTCTCTCAGAAACAGTTCATAACTTCCCTTCAACTCATTCATGTCACCTAAAAGGTAAACCTGTTTCTCCATCACCTGTTCAGCTCTGATGATTCAGTAAGGACATCTCCTGGTTTCATCTTCATGTTTCCCTATCACCACATATCCAAACCGATATCATGACCAGCAGCTTTACAGCTGTGGCTCCAGAAAACATCAGCTGATAGTAGAAATTAATATTACATAAATTCTAACAACAGCTGATCAAGTTTAAACGTGCTGCTGTTGTTTAGCGCGACCTCCTCTGGGTTCCTTGTTCTGGTGCAAAGTGGACAATAAACAAGCAAGAGAGACAGGACTTGCATCAGAAAAGCCGATCATCTGATCATTGATCAGTTTCATGATTGTGGTAGCAAAAGGAGAGGGAGGGGGAGAGGATGAGAGAAGAAGAGACAGCTGACAGCGTAAAGACGCAGAAAAACTCCAGCTTTGTGTCTTTTTCCATTCTAGCTGAAGTCCGGGACAAACTGTGCTCCTTAGGTCAATACGAAACGCGGAATATTTTCTCTGAATACGAGACGATTCGGTTTTTTACGGGACGGTTGGAAACTCTAATAACTTACCTTATAAATAAAATAAAGTTAAACATCAGTAACATCATAGCACCCGCCCAGCAGTATATAAACTCCGTCATGCTAGCTAGTACGCAGAGTTATTGTAACTGACTGTAAAAAGTCAGCATAACGAAAATAAACTCCACCTAAACTTGGTTTATATCTGACCCAGACAGACTGCAGGTCATAAGTTCTCACTTGAAGTTCAGTTCACCTGACACTCGGAACGACGGCCACCTCAAGTCTCTGCTCTTCCTGCCTCACCTTTCCATCATCCACCTGCTGGCCTCCACCACTTGCTAACATTACTGAATCTGTGGAAGCTCCGCAATAGCCACCACCAAACAACAATTGAGTTATTTTTACACATCTCCCAGCATCTGGCCAATCCACCACCTTTCAGTGTTTATACCGTTACGAGAAAAAAAAAAGAAAAAAAACTCATCGGCCCACCGGGCAAATGCCCAGTATGCCCGATGGCCAGTCAAGCTATGATCACCACCAGTGAGCTGCGTCTCCCACAATGACAGCTTCAACTTGAAAGAACGTATGCTGTCATAATACTGCGCGACAACTTTATTGCATCCTTGAAGCTGTTTGTTCAAGTTATTCAGGTGCTCTGTAACATCCACCATAAATGCAAGTTCTGCATCCATTCTGCGGAATGAAATTCTAACACTGGTTTGCCCTTTTCTTCCATGAACTGTTCAATTTTTTTCTTGTAAATCAAAGAAATGCCTCAGCATAGCACCTCAGCTCATCCATTTTACCTCAGTGTGGTATTGCAGGCCATAGATGTGGTCTTTTTCTCTGAAAAGGCTGACAAACTGACGGTGATTGAGGCTTCTGGAACAGATGGGATTAACAATTTGGATGACCACCTTCATGACATTATCCATTTTTAATGACTTGCAACACAAAGCTTCCTCGTGCAAAATACAGTGAAAAGCCCAAAAATCAAATACTCCATTTGCAGATTGCGCTTTATCTCTGAACTTGGTTACGGCGCCTGCTTTTTTCCCAATCATTGAGGGCGCACCAGCTGTAGCCAGGCTGACACCGTGGGACTACTCCACTCCAACCCTGTCCAGTGCGCCGACGAGTGTGGTGAAAACAGCAGCTGCGGTCGTTGTATCTGTAATCGGCACCAACTCCACGAACTCCTCTGTAACGGTCAATGTGTCATCAACTCCGCGGATGAAAATTGCCAGTTGCGGAACATCTGTAATGTCCATGCCTTCATCAATTGCAACTGAAAACGCAATAAATAACTTTACTTTTTGCTTCAACTGGCTGTCCAAATCCTCTGAAAGATCAGAAATCCTGTTGGCAACTGTGTTTCTTGTCAGGCTGATATTTACAAAGGCCTGGCGCTTTTCAGGGTACACTATCTCCGATGCCTTTATTATACGTTTTTAAACCCTCAATAAATGGTTTTGATGCTAGTGCAATTTCATTAGCGATGAGGTAGCTAGCTTTCACTGCATTGTCACTGATGTCTAGGCTGTGAGTAAATACAGACGGCTGTTTCTTCAGACCCACCAACGGTTCATTCACCTTCTCTCTACTTCACTGTCCTTGAAAGTAGTCATATTTGTCGGCATGAAGACTCACATAGTGGTGACGGAGGTTATATTCTTTCAGATCTGCAACATGCTGGGAACACATACATACAAACATACAGTTTTCCTATTCACTTTCGTAAATAAATAGGAGGATTGATTGTGATATATGTGATAAGACTTTTAAAGATCCAGATTACCTGAAGGAACACGGGCAGATCAACATTAGAAAAGGACAGCACGAGTGAAGCTACTGTAAAAAGTGTTTTTGTTATTTTTATTATCTAAAATCAACTTCTTTTAAAACCTCACAAGTGTGTAATCACAATGCCCACCTTGTTAATTGTCCTGAAAATCTGTATAAGCCAGACAATGAATCAGTGATGTTGCAGTCTTTCACAGCGATGGTGGTATAGCGGCAAACATAGCTGCATTCCAAGCAGTTGACCCGGGTTCGATTCCCGGCCATCGCAGTTGCCACTCGCGGTGCTGTTCAAGCATGTGGGCTGCGTACTGTTTTACACTAAACACGTTCTCCGCTCTTTCTGCAAATGCTTACAATGTCAGGCCAGGTGCATTCTTCATCGGCCTCGCTGCTACCGTTTGCTGTGGAAAGACACTGTTCACACAGGCTTTGAGTTCTCATCACTTCATACCTATACCTTCTTACATGAAACTGGGATTGGACACGCTACTTCTTCATAAAGACACCCAGTCCCACTTTAAATATTGTGCTCAATGTTTGGAATGAAGATAACATTTTACTAACCATGTACTGATCAGCTCTTTGCGGTGGCAAAATCATCAGCTGTGTGTGTTACTGTTCATGCAAACAAGCAAGCTAATGTCAGCCAGTTAGCTTCAACCGCAGCTGTGCTGCACCAATCTCACGGAACTGCAAAACCACAAGCTTTCGCACCAAAGTCATGCAGCTACCGCATTTACAATCCAGCGTGGCCGTTGTTGTGCACATCCTACTTGAAAGATGTGTGGCGTAGGACTTGGAAGACGTATGTCTTTCAAGTATGTAGTTCCACAGCCCAATGTGGTTGTTGTGGCCGAGCGGACAAGGCGATGGACTCGAAATCCATTGGGGACTCCCCGCACAGGTTCGAATCCTGTCGACAACGGTCAGCTGTTTTGCGCCAGTCCAGACGTTGATTTGAGAAGAAGGCATGGAGATCACCTGAGAAGGTGCCAGGAGAAAGAGCCAGGCCTTTGCTTGTGAAAATAGAGCACGCAGAAGCAATGGACCCAGCTATGTCCTGACAAAATTAGGCACATACTCAGTAAACATGGCATCCTTCAATTGGTCTCTTAGCCACCCCACACGTTCCCCCGTGTAGTCGTCCAGGATCCAGTCTGAGTACCGCCAATGACTCATGCGTCTGACAAATGCTCATTGCTTTGCAAGAGGATCGGGATTGGAGGCACAGCGGATTTCACCGGGAATGGGACAACAGCAGAAATAGCTTCAAACATTACTACATGAAAAGCACAAGGAGTGGACACATTTCATTGTTTGGAACACTGCTTTTCACTACAGCTCTTTGCATGTAAAAACTTTGCTCTTCTCCACAGCTGGCTGACAGACACGCAAAAGCGCAAGCAAGAGTGGCCACAGACCCACTATGCCGGCCTTTGTACACTCTCTCCATCTAATGATAGAGAGGAAGGATACATTCACTACTTCTAGCCTCCACTATTCAAATTCAGTATTTTCACAGTGTCCTAAAAGCTTCCTGAAAAGCCTTTACACTGTTTTCCAAAACGCTGCATCCAGAGCACAGTCAGGGACTGGAAGGACAGAGTAGATTTCCCCCATATGGACTTCTCTCTTCATTGGCTCCCAATTAAATCCCAAATAAAAATCCAAATACTTGCCCTCACACACAAGGTCTTGAATAATCACCACCAATTTTGTCTACAAGATCTCACAGTGCCATATCATCCCAACAGAGTGCTTTGCTCTCAGACTGCTGGCTTCCGAGGGGATTTTAAAGTGCAATGGAAGGCAGAGCCATCACTTTTCAGGCCCCTCTCTGTGGAACCAGCTCCCACTTTGTATTCGGGACACAGACACTTGCTCTCATTTTTGAATGAAGCGTAAAACCTTTTTGCCAAAGTCCAATAACTTGAAAGAGGAGCCAAAGACGTCCTCGTCCCAGATTCGTCCCAAGACAGATTCACACCTATTCTCACCTTGTCTGCTGTGACCTGAAGAACTCGCGTGACCATTGCGACTCTCAAGGTGCTAAAAATCACGCAAGAGTTTAAATGCGTGAGAGGCCACACTTGAGTAGCAAAGAAGCTTTGCTGATGAGATTAAATGTGCAGTTGCATGAAAGCACTAGTCTTTTTAGTGATCCACCTTTTGACCAGTTTAGAACCTGACAAGCGAGTAATCACAATGCCCACCTTGTTAATTGTCCTGAAAATCTGTATAAGCCAGACAATGAATCATTGATGTTGCAGTCTTTCACAGCGATGGTGGTATAGCGGCAAACATAGCTGCATTCCAAGCAGTTGACCCGGGTTCGATTCCCGGCCATCGCAGTTGCCACTCACGGTGCTGTTCAAGCATGTGGGCTGTGTACTGTTTTACACTAAACACGTTCTCCGCTCTTTCTGCAAATGCTTACAATGTCAGGCCAGTTACATTCTTCATCGGCCTCGCTGCTACCGTTTGCTGTGGAAAGACACTGTTCACACAGGCTTTGAGTTCTCATCACTTCATACCTATTGTCGAGGAAAACCTGTTGTTTTACTGTTACTTGGTTATCATTTACAGGCACTGTCATTATTTCATCATTACTTCATTAGTCTGTATTACTTATCTTCAGTTTATCATGTATCATTTATTGTTTATTTCAGAGCACGTAGGATAAAACCCATTCTAGATGTAATACTCTATCATGTGGCGAAAGCACCTCTCGAGCTAGAGGGTCCAGTTGGGCCTCCTGCAGTCACTTGCAGGCTTACACAAACATGCACATACAGAGTTATGTAAAACACGCACGTTCACATACACACTTAATAAGAACAGAAAGGTCGTCTTAGGACAGTCTCTCTGAGAGCTACACTATCACAAAATGCACAATGTATTACACACTTGTTTTTCTCTAAAGTAGCATATGATGTCCATATAAGGAGAACTTTTTGAGTGCGAGGAACTGTTATCATTGCCAGTAAAGTCTAACTGTGTGACGTCATAATGACTATAAAGCTTTCTGTCTTTGTGCAAACGAAGAAGAAGTCCGGCTCTTCCCACACTGTAATGTGTGTTTTAATAAATGATCTGTGCTGACCCAAACTATATCCCAGTCGTAGTCTCTTCCTCAAAATCCGAACCATGACAATTCTGGTGCCGAAAAACCCGGTTTGAGGAGGGACAAATGGAGCGTGGCTGGGGTATAAGTGGTGTCAGACGGACAGCCAGGAGGTCGACTGAGTGATGGGCCCCGAGATATGAGAGGTAAGCACCGCCTGTTGATGGATCTCCAAAGGTGCTGAATTGGAAATTAAACTAAATTAAATGTTCACTCAGTGGAGCTTCTGTTCTGTCCGTGGTGATTTTGGGGTAATTAGTGTTAAATGTTTGGGGAATATTTTACTGATACAAGTTATGGCTGTTTATTGTGGGAAGCGAATTTTGAGTTAAGAGGTTAGATGTGTTTAAGACAATACGGTTTAAAGAGTTTTAAGAAGAAGTGGGTTGACTGGATGCCAGCCAGTCACCCGGTAGTCTAGGGCATTTTGTTTAATCGATTATTAGAAACGCGGTTTCGGGCGTCAGATAATTAAACTGGAGGCGGAGACCTCGCAGTGACGCTTATAATATATTGAGTAAACTTGTTTAGGACTGGGGACGCGGTCCCCTAAGGGCGCAGTGGCTCAGCGCTGTGGCGGTGACTCCTGATCGTGGACGCATGGTTAGGCTATTTGCTCGGTTGGTTGCCGGGGGAGGTCGAGCACCCCGAAGAACCAAAGTGGTCAACGGAGATCACTTTCTTTACTGCGCCAGATTGATTGATAAGGTCAGACCTGGCTGCATCCTATCTAACGTTGGGCACACTGTGAGCTTTAAGTAAAGCGAAAAGCGTGATCTGGGATATGTCACGTGGCTGGTGGAGCTCCGTGTTTTCCTGGCGGGGAAGTAGTTATAAATTAATTAGTGTTTAGAAATCTGACGCGGCCGGTGAGGGCGTTCCCGACGCGGGGATTGACCAGCAAGGCGCGGCCTGGGCTGAAAGATGCTTTTAAATTGGTCTGAAAGTTAGGAATATCGGTATAGAAATAGAGAAATAAAGAAGATAGCTGTTCTGGCATATAGTGTTTTCTTATGTCTATGCGGGCCCGGGTGTAAATAGAATATAAATTACCTGTGTGTGTAAATAAGTTCTATAAATCTGTTAAATCTGAAACTCCTGCTAAACTTCCTCTCTACAAACTCTTTTCTCTTCTCTCCCTCTTTCTCTCAGATGGGATTCTGTGTGTGTATGTGTGCTGGAAAAAAAAAAAGGAAAAGGGTCTCTCTCTCTCTGTCTCTGTGAGAGAAAAAAGGTGGGGGCCGAGTGAGCCCGCGGGGCCGAGCGGGTCCGCGGGAGCGAGCGTGTATGCTGTATGGGGAAGAATGAGGAAGAAGGGAGTGAGAAGGAGCGAGTGAAAAGGGTAACCGAGTGTTTGGTGATTTTTTTTTATTTTATTATTTCAGAGGCGGTGTGTAAGAGTTTTGACTATATTGATTAAATTCTGTGGTTTTGGAGTTGGTGACTTTAGCTGTGAGAGTTGTGAAAAGAGCAGGTTTTTCTCTTGTTGTGATGTTGAGTAGAAATTGAATGGTCTGTGATTAATCGGTGATTTTCTGCCTATTGTGCTGCGTGGAAGACATAGAAGTGTAGAACTGTTTGTGGTTTATCTTTGTTTGACGTTTTATATAGAAGAGAGTTGGTTGATTCAGGGTGATTTCTCCCGTTTAAGGGAGGAGTTGGATTATGGTTATGTTAAAGCTTTGCTGTAGGGGTATGAGTGTGAATTTGTGCTGGCTTCGCATGTTTAAATGGATGCATAGAAGTTTGTGAGTGAGAAATTGTTATTGGTGGGGTTTAAAGTTAGTAAAGAGTTAAATCAACCCTCCTCAAGAGTTCAATAATTTAGGCAGTTATGTTTATACAAATACTAAATGTATGTTTAGTGTCTTCATACAGGTGTTTTTTTCTTAACCTGGAAACCTGAGTCCGGCAGCAGAAGACAGGCCAAGCTTTGGCTAAAAATTCACGGCTGGACACCAGAGTTGTCCCCACCCCACCCGGGAACAAGAGAGAATGAAGTTTTAGACGGGTTTTTCTCGCTGAACTGCTCTGGGTGCTGTGTCCCTGAATCTCACCAGTGTTAACCTCTGGCGGAAGACATGGAAAAAAGGAAAAGATGTTCCTGGTAAATGACTGAAAAAAATAAAACCACACACAACCAGAGAAAGGTATGAGAAGGGTGTGGAACAGACACATGTGCGTGTTAGAGAAATGCCTCATTTGAGAAAAAGTTAAATTAACCCACATACAGACGCACCCATACATGCAATGAAGAAACAGCTTACATACATGTGCACGTACATGCAAGGTTAAAGTAGCGACAGTTAACATACACCTGTTTTTAAATGATATAGTTTATACACTACTGATAAATAAACTCTCTGGGTTGCAGGACAACAACTTAACTTCAAAAGAAAAGATACTGGTCTGATGATTAAGTGAGGACACGACAAATTTAGTGGTCAAAAGAGTTAAATTGTGACATGTTTTTGTTGATTGCTTAAGACAAATGATTACTGAATGACAGTAAATTCCTTTTTAGGTTTTTAAACATGATTGTAACAATTTTAACACGTACCTGTGTGTCCTGCCAACTTGGGGGGTTATGAGTTGATTATATGGTGAGAAAAAACAAAAAAGGGGGGAGAGGAGGCCCCGTTGTTTCTCCCCTCTCTGGATAACACAGCCAACACAACACAGCCAACACAACATCATTTTCCTGTTCGCCTGTGGTTGTTTTGTTTTTGTTTTTTCTGAAAGCCGAAGCTGACCTGGACTCCTACCCTCCCCTCTACCATCGTTGCCCTCTCCGCTACCATCTTTGACCCTTTGACCCCTGAAGGCCACAGCAGCTGGACTCACAACAACAACTTGAGGATGTCAACAGTGCTGCAAAAAAGCGATCTCATGCAGCAGAGACGGAGAGCACTAAACCTAAAGCCCGTTTCACTACACGGGGGAAATTCCCAGACTGCGTCAGCTGACAGAGCTGTGACGAGACGCGCATGGAGCTAGGAGGAAAAGGGAGGGTGAGCAAAAGAATGCTGACCTCTGAGAAGAGCCGAACAGCAGAGCTGCAGAAGGCCGTGGAGCAAAGTAAAGACAACATAAATAGACTCCGATCTGACGTGGAAGGAAAAGACTCTGAGGTTTTTGCCCTCAGTAAGAGCTCAAGGCATGAGAACAGAAATTGAGCATGGCTCCGGAGGAGCTGGCTGCTAATTGAACCCATCAGTCAGACTTGGAGTTTCACGTACAGGACCCGAAATCAGGCGGAAGCTTGCTGGAGCAGGAGGTCGTCAGACCTGACGCAAAGCTCCAACAGCAGGAGTAAGCCCTGAAAGAGCTACAGAAGCAAAAGGGTCAAGTTACAAGGAGAAGATGCAGGCAGCTGCAACAACGGATGCAAACAGACCCAAAGAGGAGGACAGGACCCCAGGGCATGCTTCAGGCCGCTGGTTTACCTAAACTACAGAACAGGAAGGTGATGAACACAAACATACACCAACACACAAACACACACTTCTGCATGCGCCGACTTAGAATGAAGAGAAACACACACATGAACACTTATGCACTCGTTGAGGGAGTGAAAACTGATACATACCCATGCACCAAAATCAAAATGTTGATTCAATTCACTAAGAAGTGACACACAATGCTCCAGCTGCTGCAATGAAGAATGCTTTACTGACAAAGGCTCAATGCTGCACACAACAAATTCAAATACAGAATCTGTTACAATAATAAGCCCAGAGGGCATTTGTGTGGTCTGGGGAGCAGGGTCCGGAGAGGTTTGGTTATGAAAACGATGCCTGTGTGAGATATCTGGGGCTTAAGGCCTCGACTTAATTGTTTACTGTACACTAAAAAAAAAAAAAGAAAACAGCCTGAGCAGTGGTGCAGAGTGAAAACGATGAATTAACAGTGTGAGTCTTATTTCAGAGCGCCACATCATTGTGATGGAGATTTAATAAAAGGAGGAACACACGGACAAAGAAGAAGAGAAAGGGGGGGCAGCCCTTGAACACGATTGCCTGAGGTATTAAAGTTCTGTACTAAATTCTGGTTTCCAGTGTGAGAAAAGTCACGCAGTGCCAGTAGTAGAGCTAGGGTGAGTGATGATTCTAAATTACTGTAAGTAAATCATTGTACACCCGTTCAAGTTTCATGATAACTGGGATCTAGACTTTGTTGAACTCTAGGCAATTTGAACAGCTAAGATTTGAGTGACCACGTAGCAGTTGAATAAAAGTCATTGAATAAGTGTTGAGATAAACTGGCAGAATTAAGAGAATTAAAACATTTCAAGAGCTCAAATTACTTAATATGGAAACGGTTCTATTTTGTTTCACGAACGCAAAACATATAGGTTTATGAATATGAAAAGGTTGAGGTGGTGTTGATTTGACTCTGTGTAGGTTTAGGTTGGTATTTTTATTGATGGGAGGAATATTCAGTGACAAGTCCTAAGACCCGGGCGTTGGTATTTTTGTTTTTGTTATTTTTCATTTTATTTTGTTTTATATTTTGAACAGTGCACTGATTTTTGTTTGTGAATCTTTTCTTTAAGCAGATCTGCACATCGGAAATTACAAGCATTACACGTCGGCGAGAAAATTGTTGTAAGTGAGTTTCTCCGCATTGAAATGGGTTCTGGAGGAAACACTTGTGGGGACAATTAGAAATGAGAGTCCCTGTCTAAAAAAGGATTCAGCGAGGTAATCCGATCTCAAGTTCTTGTTTTTCTTTTTGAAATGACGTCATTTTGCTGAGGGCGGAAATCTAAATGCGGCGATGGTTTCCACTATCAGCAAAGGAAAGAATGAATGAATGAATGAATGGATGAACGACTGGAAATAAAACAAACGGACTGACTGGTAAAAGATGACAAGACTTGACTACGACTCAAGGTTAACCTCCACCGAGATAGAACAAGAGGGTGGATGAATTTATGTGTGTTTCTTTTTACAGGAGTAGAAGGATGACAAAATATTCGAGGATGAGTGAACCTGTAAATGCCATTTTTGTGTCTTGTGTTGCTTACAGAGGTAACTGTGCAGCGTTAACATTTACACTCCTCCTCTGACAGGAAATCTTTTTATAGCACCTCTGGAATGTGGATGCCTGACTGCGGTCAATGTGCTGCTAATGTTTGCTTTGCTTTGTTAAGAATGCGTGAGAAGGGTGCAGTAGAAAACAGACAAGTGACATGAAAACAAGTAATAATAACAAATAACAAATTTGGGGACAGTTTGACATAGAGCTCACTAACTGGCCACTAGGGAGCTCTTAGTAGTGATACACAAGTGGAGTAACATTGCCCAAGGGTGAATAAAACAAATTGTGGCAATAATAGTGATTTAATGATCGGAGAAATCCTGAACATGATACTTGTCTGTTGTGCTGAATCTTTTATTACTCTTATGATTTACAGGTGGTTGTAAATAAGCTGTTTGATTTAACAGATTTGCTTTTTAGGTGAATGGGGAGTGAAAGGAGTTTAACATGTAACTGCTGACTAATGTTTTTAGAGAGGATGTGTAATGTTCTTGTGCAGTTTGCAGTGGGGAGATTGCAAATACAACTAGAACTATTAATTGAGACTAATTAAAACTAACCTGAAACTGAGGAGGTTTTAGATAAGGAGGAATTAAAAAGGATATAAAGTGCATTTGATCTTTGATTGCAGGTGTGACCATGA
This sequence comes from Astatotilapia calliptera, assembly GCF_964374335.1. Classification (NCBI taxonomy): domain Eukaryota; kingdom Metazoa; phylum Chordata; class Actinopteri; order Cichliformes; family Cichlidae; genus Astatotilapia; species Astatotilapia calliptera. Next base: position 12,595,537 of record NC_137430.1, on the reverse strand, counting down.
AGATTTTTGGTACAGATTGCAGGTTGTTGCTCATTATTGAAGTGTGCTCATAAAGGCAAAAAGCTATATAGGGGGTCTATGATTTCCTTTGTGTTTTAATAATTTAGGTATGGCAAAATTAAAGGTTTCTAGACAATTTAGGGAACGAGTGAGAAGCATAATTGGATGATCAAAAACTGAGTACTACATTTAAATGGAAGTTAGAATTAAGAATGCCCAATTTGTTTGAGGTCTGTTGTTCACTTTTATACACACACTGCAAATGTGCTTATAAGGAGCTGGCACTTAGTCTATGAAGGTCAAAAGCTTCATCCGACAACGGATCGGATTGATATATTGGAGGTATTGACTTCAAGTGCAGAGGGTTAAATGCATGCACGCTTACACACATAGGCATAGCATAGGATTGGAATACATATAGTTAACAACATTAGGTTAGGAGAGCCAGTGCGGGAGAGGGGTTGGCTTCTGTCTCTTGCAGAGAAAGGAGTAGACACCAGACCAATGAGGTCTCGAGGAGTGCGGGGAGGAGATGTGAGCGGAAATGGCACCGAGAGCTGTGCTACTGAGCTTCCAGGGGATGGAGAGGTGTAACCTGCTCTGCCTCAAACCTTCAGCAGCATTGGAACATGAAAACCGGAAGGATGGAGGGAGCGTGCCAAGCTCCGGAAGTAATAGTTCTGCTTCCAGTGATCTCAGGGTGAATGAGCAGAGGGGAGCTCAGGGAAAGGCGTATTCCAAGTCACAACACGGGTGGTAAACAGAGGCAGAATAATCCTCTGCAACGTGGCTGGCTCGCTCAGTAGTCTACCTGGCGGGTCGAAGAAAGAAGAATCCGAGGGCGTTTCTTCACCCCAAGAGGAGGTGGTAAAGAGGCCTGAAGTGTGACAGGCTGAAACTCGAGTCTGAAGCTAAAAGGACAGCTGGGTTGTGGGAAAATTGGAAAACAACGGAGGTGTTGGGGTTGATAAGTGTCATAACGTGTTTGTTTGTTTGGAGACAAATCCTGGTGTGAGTTGGGCTGGCAAGCCAGCCCAAAAAGGAGGAGATGTCGAGGAAAACCTGTTATTTTACTGTTACTTGGTTATCATTTACAGGCACTGTCATTATTTCATCATTACTTCATTAGTCTGTATTACTTATCTTCAGTTTATCATGTATCATTTATTGTTTATTTCAGAGCACGTAGGATAAAACCCATTCTAGATGTAATACTCTATCATGTGGCGAAAGCACCTCTCGAGCTAGAGGGTCCAGTTGGGCCTCCTGCAGTCACTTGCAGGCTTACACAAACATGCACATACAGAGTTATGTAAAACACGCACGTTCACATACACACTTAATAAGAACAGAAAGGTCGTCTTAGGACAGTCTCTCTGAGAGCTACACTATCACAAAATGCACAATGTATTACACACTTGTTTTTCTCTAAAGTAGCATATGATGTCCATATAAGGAGAACTTTTTGAGTGCGAGGAACTGTTATCATTGCCAGTAAGGTCTAACTGTGTGACGTCATAATGACTATAAAGCTTTCTGTCTTTGTGCAAACGAAGAAGAAGTCCGGCTCTTCCCACACTGTAATGTGTGTTTTAATAAATGATCTGTGCTGACCCAAACTATATCCCAGTCGTAGTCTCTTCCTCAAAATCCGAACCATGACACTATACCTTCTTACATGAAACTGTGATTGGACACGCTACTTCTTCATAAAGACACCCAGTCCCACTTTAAATATTGTGCTCAATGTTTGGAATGAAGATAACATTTTACTAACCATGTACTGATCAGCTCTTTGCGGTGGCAAAATCATCAGCTGTGTGTGTTACTGTTCATGCAAACAAGCAAGCTAATGTCAGCCAGCTAGCTTCAACCGCAGCTGTGCTGCACCAATCTCACGGAACTGCAAAACCACAAGCTTTCGCACCAAAGTCATGCAGCTACCGCATTTACAATCCAGCGTGGCCGTTGTTGTGCACATCCTACTTGAAAGATGTGTGGCGTAGGACTTGGAAGACGTATGTCTTTCAAGTATGTAGTTCCACAGCCCAATGTGGTTGTTGTGGCCGAGCGGGCAAGGCGATGGACTCGAAATCCATTGGGGACTCCCCGCACAGGTTCGAATCCTGTCGACAACGGTCAGCTGTTTTGCGGCAGTCCAGTCGTTGATTTGAGAAGAAGGCATAGAGATCACCTGAGAAGGTGCCAGGAGAAAGAGCCAGGCCTTTGCTTGTGAAAATAGAGCACGCAGAAGCAATGGACCCAGCTATGTCCTGACAAAATTAGGCACATATTCAGTAAACATGGCATCCTTCAATTGGTCTCTTAGCCACCCCACACGTGCCCCCGTGTAGTCGTCCAGGATCCAGTCTGAGTACCGCCAATGACTCATGCGTCTGACAAATGCTGATTGCTTTGCAAGAGGATCGGGATTGGAGGCACAGCGGATTTCACCGGGAATGGGACAACAGCAGAAATAGCTTCGAACATCGAACATTACTGCATGAAAAGCACAAGGAGTGGACACATTTCATTGTTTGGAACACTGCTTTTCACTACAGCTCTTTGCATGTAAAAACTTTGCTCTTCTCCACAGCTGGCTGACAGACACGCAAAAGCGCAAGCAAGAGTGGCCACAGACCCACTATGCCGGCCTTTGTACACTCTCTCCATCTAATGATAGAGAGGAAGGATACATTCACTACTTCTAGCCTCCACTATTCAAATTCAGTATTTTCACAGTGTCCTAAAAGCTTCCTGAAAAGCCTTTACACTGTTTTCCAAAACGCTGCATCCAGAGCACAGTCAGGGACTGGAAGGACAGAGTAGATTTCCCCCATATGGACTTCTCTCTTCATTGGCTCCCAATTAAATCCCAAATAAAAATCCAAATACTTGCCCTCACACACAAGGTCTTGAATAATCACCACCAATTTTGTCTACAAGATCTCACAGTGCCATATCATCCCAACAGAGTGCTTTGCTCTCAGACTGCTGGCTTCCGAGGGGATTTTAAAGTGCAATGGAAGGCAGAGCCATCACTTTTCAGGCCCCTCTCTGTGGAACCAGCTCCCACTTTGTATTCGGGACACAGACACTTGCTCTCATTTTTGAATGAAGCGTAAAACCTTCTTGCCAAAGTCCAATAACTTGAAAGAGGAGCCAAAGACGTCCTCGTCCCAGATTCGTCCCAAGACAGATTCACACCTATTCTCACCTTGTCTGCTGTGACCTGAAGAACTCGCGTGACCATTGCGACTCTCAAGGTGCTAAAAATCACGCAAGAGTTTAAATGCGTGAGAGGCCACACTTGAGTAGCAAAGAAGCTTTGCTGATGAGATTAAATGTGCAGTTGCATGAAAGCACTAGTCTTTTTAGTGATCTACCTTTTGACCAGTTTAGAACCTGACAAGCGAGTAATCACAATGCCCACCTTGTTAATTGTCCTGAAAATCTGTATAAGCCGGACAATGAATCAGTGATGTTGCAGTCTTTCACAGCGATGGTGGTATAGTGGCGAGCATAGCTGCCTTCCAAGCAGTTGACCCGGGTTCGATTCCCGGCCATGGCAGTTGCCACTCGCAGTGCTGCTCAAGCATGTGGGCTGCGTACAGTTTTACACTAAAAACGTTCTCCGCTCTTTCTGCAAATGCTTACAATGTCAGGCCAGGTGCATTCTTCATCGGCCTCGCTGCTACCGTTTGCTGTGGAAAGACACTGTTCAAACAGGCTTTGAGTTCTCATCACTTCATACCTCTACCTTCTTACATGAAACTGTGATTGGACACGCTACTTCTTCATAAAGACACCCAGTCCCACTTTAAATATTGTGCTCAATGTTTGGAATGAAGATAACATTTTACTAACCATGTACTGATCAGCTCTTTGCGGTGGCAAAATCATCAGCTGTGTGTGTTACTGTTCATGCAAACAAGCAAGCTAATGTCAGCCAGCTAGCTTCAACCGCAGCTGTGCTGCACCAATCTCACGGAACTGCAAAACCACAAGCTTTCGCACCAAAGTCATGCAGCTACCGCATTTACAATCCAGCGTGGCCGTTGTTGTGCACATCCTACTTGAAAGATGTGTGGCGTAGGACTTGGAAGACGTATGTCTTTCAAGTATGTAGTTCCACAGCCCAATGTGGTTGTTGTGGCCGAGCGGTCAAGGCGATGGACTAGAAATCCTTTGGGGTCTCCCCGCACAGGTTCGAATCCTGTCGACAACGGTCAGCTGTTTTGCGGCAGTCCTGACGTTGATTTGAGAAGAAGGCATGGAGATCACCTGAGAAGGTGCCAGGAGAAAGAGCCAGGCCTTTGCTTGTGAAAATAGAGCACGCAGAAGCAATGGACCCAGCTATGTCCTGACAAAATTAGGCACATATTCAGTAAACATGGCATCCTTCAATTGGTCTCTTAGCCACCCCACACGTGCCCCCGTGTAGTCGTCCAGGATCCAGTCTGAGTACCGCCAATGACTCATGCGTCTGACAAATGCTGATTGCTTTGCAAGAGGACTGGGATCGGGATTGGAGGCACAGCGGATTTCACCTGGAATGGGACAACAGCAGAAATAGCTTCAAACATTACTGCATGAAAAGCACAAGGAGTGGACACATTTCATTGTTTGGAACACTGCTTTTCACTACAGCTCTTTGCATGTAAAAACTTTGCTCTTCTCCACAGCTGGCTGACAGACACGCAAAAGCGCAAGCAAGAGTGGCCACAGACCCACTATGCCGGCCTTTGTACACTCTCTCCATCTAATGATAGAGAGGAAGGATACATTCACTACTTCTAGCCTCCACTATTCAAATTCAGTATTTTCACAGTGTCCTAAAAGCTTCCTGAAAAGCCTTTACACTGTTTTCCAAAACGCTGCATCCAGAGCACAGTCAGGGACTGGAAGGACAGAGTAGATTTCCCCCATATGGACTTCTCTCTTCATTGGCTCCCAATTAAATCCCAAATAAAAATCCAAATACTTGCCCTCACACACAAGGTCTTGAATAATCACCACCAATTTTGTCTACAAGATCTCACAGTGCCATATCATCCCAACAGAGTGCTTTGCTCTCAGACTGCTGGCTTCCGAGGGGATTTAAAAGTGCAATGGAAGGCAGAGCCATCACTTTTCAGGCCCCTCTCTGTGGAACCAGCTCCCACTTTGTATTCGGGACACAGACACTTGCTCTCATTTTTGAATTACCGTATTTTCACGACCATAAGGCGCACTGTGCTAAAAGGCGCAGTCTCAGTTATGTGTGCCCTTACTGTATTTAACACACACATAAGGCGCACTGGACCATAGGGCGCATACAAGTACCGTATGCGTGTTTAAAAATAAAACGGGAGCAAACCCGAGTTCGGTACCTTACTCACATTTCTATTACCGGTAATCGTCATCATCAACAACACACAAGCATACAAGTGTGCGTATTTAAAAATAAAGCAGGAGCAAAACAAAGTTTGGTACTCACATTTTTATCATCAATCAAACCCATCAAAGTCCTCATCCTCTGTGTCTGAATTGAACAGCTGCGCTAAATCTCCATCAAACATGCCAGGTTCACTGTCTTCACCGTCAGAGTCACTTTCCGTGCCGTGCGGCTCCTCGGAAACGATGCCGGCTTTTGCGAAAGCTCGAACAACAGTGCCAGCAGACATGTTAGCCCAAGCATGTACAATCCATTGGCAAATTGTGGCGTAACTCGCCCGGCGCTGCCTTCCACTCTTAGTGAAACTGTGGTCTCCACCAGTCATCCATCGCTCCCAGGCCGCTCGCAGCCTTACTTTGAACGGGCGGTTCACACCGATGTCCAGCGGTTGGAGTTCCTTTGTCAGGCCTCCCGGAATGACAGCAAGCTCACAGTTCATTTGCTTCACAAGTTTTTTCACATCGGCTGTGAGATGGGCACGCATAGAGTCACAGATCAACAGCGATGGTGATGCGTGGAAAAAACCACCTGGTCTCCTTATATACACCTCCCTCAGCCACTCTTTCATCATTTCCTCATCCATCCAGCGCTTTTCATTTGCCTTAATGATGATTTCTGCTGGAAACTTCTCTTTAGGCAAAGTCTTTCGCTTAAAAATCACCATAGGCGGCAGTTTCTGTCCATTAGCATGGCAGCCAAGCACAACAGTAAAAGAAGACTTTTCATACCCCGTTGTGCGTATCGCTACCGTGCTGGTCCCCTTCTTCTCCACAGTGTGACTCACCGGGATGTCAAAAGTGAGCGGGACCTCGTCCATGTTTGTGATGTGGCTGGGCTGGATGTTTTTGTCGCCGATGTGTTTGCTGCAGTAGGAGCGGAAGATGGCCAGCTTTTCCTTATACCGGTAATCCGCTGGAAGTTGCTGCGCTACCGTAGTCCTGGTCCGGATGGAAAAATGGCACCGTTTCATAAAACGAAAGCACCAAGACGGACCTCCTTGGAAATGTTCAATGTTCATCTTTAAGCTAGTGAAACTGCTTTTAGCCGAATGGTGACCGTCGAAACGCTTCTCCCGCTCGCTCTTTGCTCGATGATCCACCGCTCGAGTCTTTCCTCCAGCTCGGGCCACCTCGCCTTATGTCCGCGGAAACTCAGCTGAGTTTTCTTGACCTGCCGGAGCTTGTTTTCCAGCTTCCTCCATTTGCGAACCATCGATTCGTTAATCTTAAATTCTCTCGCCGCTGCTCGATTTCCATGTTCCTCCGCGTAGCTGATGGCCTTCAGTTTAAACTGCTTCGTAAGCGTGTCTCTTTGCCATTTTCAGGGTTGTTAAAACAACGATGTCCTGCATAATGCACATACCTGTTCTTTTATACAGGTATGTGCGATTGTCCCGGTATATACGATCAACGCCCACACTTCACCCTTTAACGTTCTCATGGTGTTCTCTACTACGTCCTCCTTACAACACATAGGGCGCACCGCGCTATAGGGCGCGCCGCACTTTTTGAAGAAAATCTAAGACTTTTAAGTGCGCCTTATGGTTGTGAAAATACGGTAAGCGTAAAACCTTTTTGCCAAAGTCCAATAACTTGAAAGAGGAGCCAAAGACGTCCTCGTCCCAGATTAGTCCCAAGACAGATTCACACCTATTCTCACCTTGTCTGCTGTGACCTGAAGAACTCGCGTGACCATTGCGACTCTCAAGGTGCTAAAAATCACGCAAGAGTTTAAATGCGTGAGAGGCCACACTTGAGTAGCAAAGAAGCTTTGCTGATGAGATTAAATGTGCAGTTGCATGAAAGCACTAGTCTTTTTAGTGATCTACCTTTTGACCAGTTTAGAACCTGACAAGCGAGTAATCACAATGCCCACCTTGTTAATTGTCCTGAAAATCTGTATAAGCCGGACAATGAATCAGTGATGTTGTAGTCTTTCACAGCGATGGTGGTATAGTGGCGAGCATAGCTACCTTCCAAGCAGTTGACCCGGGTTCGATTCCCGCCCATCGCAGTTGCCACTCGCAGTGCTGTTCAAGCATGTGGGCTGCGTACTATTTTACACTAAAAACGTTCTCCGCTCTTTTTGCAAATGCTTACAATGTCAGGCCAGGTGCATTCTTCATCGGCCTCGCTGCTACCGTTTGCTGTGGAAAGACACTGTTCACACAGGCTTTGAGTTCTCATCACTGTTAGGTATTTTAGTACCATGGTAGCATTTACTGGATATTGTTTTATAGTGACATTATACAGGAAAACTCTGTCATTCAATAAGGCCCCTTTGTTTTAGTTATTTTTCTCTTTGACCCAAGAATTGATGTGTGAGAATCACAGGCTGGTACAAGGTTGAAATACCACAGAGATCACTCCCTCAGCTACATTAGTTTCTTAATCTTTTAGACGCCTGTTGAAGGCCAAATGGTTTGTTTCAGATTTCACTAATGTAAGAACTCTTCGTTTTGTGCCTTGAAAATATGTCGCTGAGATAATCACAATTATAGCTGAACTGATAAACTACACAAAGGATGCTTCTTCACCCATGGGCAGGAAGACGCTGCCTTATCTTGGTCTGTACTGGTTTAAACTGATAAATCTGCTGTCTCATGAATTTTACCCTCTATATAAACTGTTGTACTTGTGAATAAAGTTGAGTCAATTTGGGAAGACAACCTGAAGCAGTCTCTGTTTTCTTGTTCTCCCAAGCTGCTCCCGAGCTCGTACTAACACGCTGAATGGCATGCTTGAATATTACTTGAGAATATACTTGACTGTGTTACAGACTAAGGGACATTCTCTGCTGATAGGTGAAGGTACATTCTCTGCTGATAGACGTCCACGCCTCGAAGGAAGTCGATCCACGGATTAGGCCCTGGAAACCGTTTCCTTCAATCACTTCATACCTCTACCTTCTTACATGAAACTGTGATTGGACACGTTACTTCTTCATAAAGACACCCAGTCCCACTTTAAATATTGTGCTCAATGTTTGGAATGAAGATAACATTTTACTAACCATGTACTGATCAGCTCTTTGCGGTGGCAAAATCATCAGCTGTGTGTGTTACTGTTCATGCAAACAAGCAAGCTAATGTCAGCCAGCTAGCTTCAACCGCAGCTGTGCTGCACTAATCTCACGGAACTGCAAAACCACAAGCTTTCGCACCAAAGTCATGCAGCTACCGCATTTACAATCCAGCGTGGCCGTTGTTGTGCACATCCTACTTGAAAGATGTGTGGCGTAGGACTTGGAAGACGTATGTCTTTCAAGTATGTAGTTCCACAGCCCAATGTGGTTGTTGTGGCCGAGCGGTCAAGGCGATGGACTAGAAATCCATTGGGGTCTCCCCGCACAGGTTCGAATCCTGTCGACAACGGTCAGCTGTTTTGCGCCAGTCCAGACGTTGATTTGAGAAGAAGGCATGGAGATCACCTGAGAAGGTGCCAGGAGAAAGAGCCAGGCCTTTGCTTGTGAAAATAGAGCACGCAGAAGCAATGGACCCAGCTATGTCCTGACAAAATTAGGCACATATTCAGTAAACATGGCATCCTTCAATTGGTCTCTTAGCCACCCCACACGTGCCCCCGTGTAGTCGTCCAGGATCCAGTCTGAGTACCGCCAATGACTCATGCGTCTGACAAATGCTCATTGCTTTGCAAGAGGACTGGGATCGGGATTGGAGGCACAGCGGATTTCACCGGGAATGGGACAACAGCAGAAATAGCTTCAAACATTACTGCATGAAAAGCACAAGGAGTGGACACATTTCATTGTTTGGAACACTGCTTTTCACTACAGCTCTTTGCATGTAAAAACTTTGCTCTTCTCCACAGCTGGCTGACAGACACGCAAAAGCGCAAGCAAGAGTGGCCACAGACCCACTATGCCGGCCTTTGTACACTCTCTCCATCTAATGATAGAGAGGAAGGATACATTCACTACTTCTAGCCTCCACTATTCAAATTCAGTATTTTCACAGTGTCCTAAAAGCTTCCTGAAAAGCCTTTACACTGTTTTCCAAAACGCTGCATCCAGAGCACAGTCAGGGACTGGAAGGACAGAGTAGATTTCCCCCATATGGACTTCTCTCTTCATTGGCTCCCAATTAAATCCCAAATAAAAATCCAAATACTTGCCCTCACACACAAGGTCTTGAATAATCACCACCAATTTTGTCTACAAGATCTCACAGTGCCATATCATCCCAACATAGTGCTTTGCTCTCAGACTGCTGGCTTCCGAGGGGATTTTAAAGTGCAATGGAAGGCAGAGCCATCACTTTTCAGGCCCCTCTCTGTGGAACCAGCTCCCACTTTGTATTCGGGACACAGACACTTACTCTCATTTTTGAATTAAGCGTAAAACCTTTTTGCCAAAGTCCAATAACTTGAAAGAGGAGCCAAAGACGTCCTCGTCCCAGATTCGTCCCAAGACAGATTCACACCTATTCTCACCTTGTCTGCTGTGACCTGAAGAACTCGCGTGACCATTGCGACTCTCAAGGTGCTAAAAATCACGCAAGAGTTTAAATGCGTGAGAGGCCACACTTGAGTAGCAAAGAAGCTTTGCTGATGAGATTAAATGTGCAGTTGCATGAAAGCACTAGTCTTTTTAGTGATCTACCTTTTGACCAGTTTAGAACCTGACAAGCGAGTAATCACAATGCCCACCTTGTTAATTGTCCTGAAAATCTGTATAAGCCGGACAATGAATCAGTGATGTTGTAGTCTTTCACAGCGATGGTGGTATAGTGGCGAGCATAGCTACCTTCCAAGCAGTTGACCCGGGGTCGATTCCCGGCCATCGCAGTTGCCACTCGCAGTGCTGTTCGAGCATGTAGGCTGCGTACTATTTTACACTAAAAACGTTCTCCGCTCTTTTTGCAAATGCTTACAATGTCAGGCCAGGTGCATTCTTCATCGGCCTCGCTGCTACCGTTTGCTGTGGAAAGACACTGTTCACACAGGCTTTGAGTTCTCATCACTTCATACCTCTACCTTCTTACATGAAACTGTGATTGGACACGCTACTTCTTCATAAAGACACCCAGTCCCACTTTAAATATTGTGCTCAATGTTTGGAATGAAGATAACATTTTACTAACCATGTACTGATCAGCTCTTTGCGGTGGCAAAATCGTCAGCTGTGTGTGTTACTGTTCATGCAAACAAGCAAGCTAATGTCAGCCAGCTAGCTTCAACCGCAGCTGTGCTGCACCAATCTCACGGAACTGCAAAACCACAAGCTTTCGCACCAAAGTCATGCAGCTACCGCATTTACAATCCAGTGTGGCCGTTGTTGTGCACATCCTACTTGAAAGATGTGTGGCGTAGGACTTGGAAGACGTATGTCTTTCAAGTATGTAGTTCCACAGCCCAATGTGGTTGTTGTGGCCGAGCGGTCAAGGCGATGGACTAGAAATCCATTGGGGTCTCCCAGCACAGGTTCGAATCCTGTCGACAACGGTCAGCTGTTTTGCGCCAGTCCAGACGTTGATTTGAGAAGAAGGCATGGAGATCACCTGAGAAGGTGCCAGGAGAAAGAGCCAGGCCTTTGCTTGTGAAAATAGAGCACGCAGAAGCAATGGACCCAGCTATGTCCTGACAAAATTAGGCACATATTCAGTAAACATGGCATCCTTCAATTGGTCTCTTAGCCACCCCACACGTGCCCCCGTGTAGTCGTCCAGGATCCAGTCTGAGTACTGCCAATGACTCATGCGTCTGACAAATGCTCATTGCTTTGCAAGAGGACTGGGATCGGGATTGGAGGCACAGCGCATTTCACCGGGAATGGGACAACAGCAGAAATAGCTTCAAACATTACTGCATGAAAAGCACAAGGAGTGGACACATTTCATTGTTTGGAACACTGCTTTTCACTACAGCTCTTTGCATGTAAAAACTTTGCTCTTCTCCACAGCTGGCTGACAGACACGCAAAAGCGCAAGCAAGAGTGGCCACAGACCCACTATGCCGGCCTTTGTACACTCTCTCCATCTAATGATAGAGAGGAAGGATACATTCACTACTTCTAGCCTCCACTATTCAAATTCAGTATTTTCACAGTGTCCTAAAAGCTTCCTGAAAAGCCTTTACACTGTTTTCCAAAACGCTGCATCCAGAGCACAGTCAGGGACTGGAAGGACAGAGTAGATTTCCCCCATATGGACTTCTCTCTTCATTGGCTCCCAATTAAATCCCAAATAAAAATCCAAATACTTGCCCTCACACACAAGGTCTTGAATAATCACCACCAATTTTGTCTACAAGATCTCACAGTGCCATATCATCCCAACAGAGTGCTTTGCTCTCAGACTGCTGGCTTCCGAGGGGATTTTAAAGTGCAATGGAAGGCAGAGCCATCACTTTTCAGGCCCCTCTCTGTGGAACCAGCTCCCACTTTGTATTCGGGACACAGACACTTGCTCTCATTTTTGAATTAAGCGTAAAACCTTTTTGCCAAAGTCCAATAACTTGAAAGAGGAGCCAAAGACGTCCTCGTCCCAGATTCGTCCCAAGACAGATTCACACCTATTCTCACCTTGTCTGCTGTGACCTGAAGAACTCGCGTGACCATTGCGACTCTCAAGGTGCTAAAAATCACGCAAGAGTTTAAATGCGTGAGAGGCCACACTTGAGTAGCAAAGAAGCTTTGCTGATGAGATTAAATGTGCAGTTGCATGAAAGCACTAGTCTTTTTAGTGATCTACCTTTTGACCAGTTTAGAACCTGACAAGCGAGTAATCACAATGCCCACCTTGTTAATTGTCCTGAAAATCTGTATAAGCCGGACAATGAATCAGTGATGTTGTAGTCTTTCACAGCGATGGTGGTATAGTGGCAAGCATAGCTGCCTTCCAAGCAGTTGACCCGGGTTCGATTCCCGGCCATCGCAGTTGCCACTCGCAGTCCTGTTCAAGCATGTGGGCTGCGTACTATTTTACACTAAAAACGTTCTCCGCTCTTTCTGCAAATGCTTACAATGTCAGGCCAGGTGCATTCTTCATCGGCCTCGCTGCTACCGTTTGCTGTGGAAAGACACTGTTCAAACAGGCTTTGAGTTCTCATCACTTCATACCTATACCTTCTTACATGAAACTGTGATTGGACACGCTACTTCTTCATAAAGACACCCAGTCCCACTTTAAATATTGTGCTCAATGTTTGGAATGAAGATAACATTTTACTAACCATGTACTGATCAGCTCTTTGCGGTGGCAAAATCATCAGCTGTGTGTGTTACTGTTCATGCAAACAAGCAAGCTAATGTCAGCCAGCTAGCTTCAACCGCAGCTGTGCTGCACCAATCTCACGGAACTGCAAAACCACAAGCTTTCGCACCAAAGTCATGCAGCTACCGCATTTACAATCCAGCGTGGCCGTTGTTGTGCACATCCTACTTGAAAGATGTGTGGAGTAGGACTTTGTAGGACGTATGTCTTTCAAGTATGTAGTTCCACAGCCCAATGTGGTTGTTGTGGCCGAGCGGTCAAGGCGATGGACTAGAAATCCATTGGGGTCTCCCCGCACAGGTTCGAATCCTGTCGACAACGGTCAGCTGTTTTGCGGCAGTCCTGACGTTGATTTGAGAAGAAGGCATGGAGATCACCTGAGAAGGTGCCAGGAGAAAGAGCCAGGCCTTTGCTTGTGAAAATAGAGCACGCAGAAGCAATGGACCCAGCTATGTCCTGACAAAATTAGGCACATATTCAGTAAACATGGCATCCTTCAATTGGTCTCTTAGCCACCCCACACGTGCCCCCGTGTAGTCGTCCAGGATCCAGTCTGAGTACCGCCAATGACTCATGCATCTGACAAATGCTGATTGCTTTGCAAGAGGACTGGGATCGGGATTGGAGGCACAGGGGATTTCACCGGGAATGGGACAACAGCAGAAATAGCTTCAAACATTACTGCAGGAAAAGCACAAGGAGTGGACACATTTCATTGTTTGGAACACTGCTTTTCACTACAGCTCTTTGCATGTAAAAACTTTGCTCTTCTCCACAGCTGGCTGACAGACACGCAAAAGCGCAAGCAAGAGTGGCCACAGACCCACTATGCCGGCCTTTGTACACTCTCTCCATCTAATGATAGAGAGGAAGGATACATTCACTACTTCTAGCCTCCACTATTCAAATTCAATATTTTCACAGTGTCCTAAAAGCTTCCTGAAAAGCCTTTACACTGTTTTCCAAAACGCTGCATCCAGAGCACAGTCAGGGACTGGAAGGACAGAGTAGATTTCCCCCATATGGACTTCTCTCTTCATTGGCTCCCAATTAAATCCCAAATAAAAATCCAAATACTTGCCCTCACACACAAGGTCTTGAATAATCACCACCAATTTTGTCTACAAGATCTCACAGTGCCATATCATCCCAACAGAGTGCTTTGCTCTCAGACTGCTGGCTTCCGAGGGGATTTTAAAGTGCAATGGAAGGCAGAGCCATCACTTTTCAGGCCCCTCTCTGTGGAACCAGCTCCCACTTTGTATTCGGGACACAGACACTTGCTCTCATTTTTGAATTAAGCGTAAAACCTTTTTGCCAAAGTCCAATAACTTGAAAGAGGAGCCAAAGACGTCCTCGTCCCAGATTCGTCCCAAGACAGATTCACACCTATTCTCACCTTGTCTGCTGTGACCTGAAGAACTCGCGTGACCATTGCGACTCTCAAGGTGCTAAAAATCACGCAAGAGTTTAAATGCGTGAGAGGCCACACTTGAGTAGCAAAGAAGCTTTGCTGATGAGATTAAATGTGCAGTTGCATGAAAGCACTAGTCTTTTTAGTGATCTACCTTTTGACCAGTTTAGAACCTGACAAGCGAGTAATCACAATGCCCACCTTGTTAATTGTCCTGAAAATCTGTATAAGCCGGACAATGAATCAGTGATGTTGTAGTCTTTCACAGCGATGGTGGTATAGTGGCGAGCATAGCTACCTTCCAAGCAGTTGACCCGGGTTCGATTCCCGGCCATCGCAGTTGCCACTCACAGTGCTGTTCGAGCATGTGGGCTGCGTACAGTTTTACACTAAAAACGTTCTCTGCTCTTTCTGCAAATGCTTACAATGTCAGGCCAGGTGCATTCTTCATCGGCCTCGCTGCTACCGTTTGCTGTGGAAAGACACTGTTCACACAGGCGTTGAGTTCTCATCACTTCATACCTCTACCTTCTTACATGAAACTGTGATTGGACACGCTACTTCTTCATAAAGACACCCAGTCCCACTTTAATTATTGTGCTGAATGTTTGGAATGAAGATAACATTTTACTAACCATGTACTGATCAGCTCTTTGCGGTGGCAAAATCATCAGCTGTGTGTGTTACTGTTCATGCAAACAAGCAAGCTAATGTCAGCCAGCTAGCTTCAACCGCAGCTGTGCTGCACCAATCTCACGGAACTGCAAAACCACAAGCTTTCGCACCAAAGTCATGCAGCTACCGCATTTACAATCCAGCGTGGCCGTTGTTGTGCACATCCTACTTGAAATATGTGTGGAGTAGGACTTTGTAGGACATATGTCTTTCAAGTATGTAGTTCCACAGCCCAATGTGGTTTTTGTGGCCGAGCGGTCAAGGCGATGGACTAGAAATCCATTGGGGTCTCCCCGCACAGGTTCGAATCCTGTTGACAACGGTCAGCTTTTTTGCGGCAGTCCTGACGTTGATTTGAGAAGAAGGCATGGAGATCACCTGAGAAGGTGCCAGGAGAAAGAGCCAGGCCTTTGCTTGTGAAAATAGAGCACGCAGAAGCAATGGACCCAGCTATGTCCTGACAAAATTAGGCACATATTCAGTAAACATGGCATCCTTCAATTGCTCTCTTAGCCACCCCACACGTGCCCCCGTGTAGTCGTCCAGGATCCAGTCTGAGTACCGCCAATGACTCATGCGTCTGACAAATGCTCATTGCTTTGCAAGAGGACTGGGATCGGGATTGGAGGCACAGCGCATTTCACCGGGAATGGGACAACAGCAGAAATAGCTTCAAACATTACTGCATGAAAAGCACAAGGAGTGGACACATTTCATTGTTTGGAACACTGCTTTTCACTACAGCTCTTTGCATGTAAAAACTTTGCTCTTCTCCACAGCTGGCTGACAGACACGCAAAAGCGCAAGCAAGAGTGGCCACAGACCCACTATGCCGGCCTTTGTACACTCTCTCCATCTAATGATAGAGAGGAAGGATACATTCACTACTTCTAGCCTCCACTATTCAAATTCAGTATTTTCACAGTGTCCTAAAAGCTTCCTGAAAAGCCTTTACACTGTTTTCCAAAACGCTGCATCCAGAGCACAGTCAGGGACTGGAAGGACAGAGTAGATTTCCCCCTTATGGACTTCTCTCTTCATTGGATCCCAATTAAATCCCAAATAAAAATCCAAATACTTGCCCTCACACACAAGGTCTTGAATAATCACCACCAATTTTGTCTACAAGATCTCACAGTGCCATATCATCCCAACAGAGTGCTTTGCTCTCAGACTGCTGGCTTCCGAGGGGATTTTAAAGTGCAATGGAAGGCAGAGCCATCACTTTTCAGGCCCCTCTCTGTGGAACCAGCTCCCACTTTGTATTCGGGACACAGACACTTGCTCTCATTTTTGAATTAAGCGTAAAACCTTTTTGCCAAAGTCCAATAACTTGAAAGAGGAGCCAAAGACGTCCTCGTCCCAGATTCGTCCCAAGACAGATTCATACCTATTCTCACCTTGTCTGCTGTGACCTGAAGAACTCGCGTGACCATTGCGACTCTCAAGGTGCTAAAAATCACGCAAGAGTTTAAATGCGTGAGAGGCCACACTTGAGTAGCAAAGAAGCTTTGCTGATGAGATTAAATGTGCAGTTGCATGAAAGCACTAGTCTTTTTAGTGATCTACCTTTTGACCAGTTTAGAACCTGACAAGCGAGTAATCACAATGCCCACCTTGTTAATTGTCCTGAAAATCTGTATAAGCCGGACAATGAATCAGTGATGTTGCAGTCTTTCACAGCGATGGTGGTATAGTGGCGAGCATAGCTGCCTTCCAAGCAGTTGACCCGGGTTCGATTCCCGGCCATCGCAGTTGCCACTCGCAGTGCTGATCGAGCATGTGGGCCGCGTACTATTTTACACTAAAAACGTTCTCCGCTCTTTTTGCAAATGCTTACAATGTCAGGCCAGGTGCATTCTTCATCGGCCTCGCTGCTACCGTTTGCTGTGGAAAGACACTGTTCACACAGGCTTTGAGTTCTCATCACTTCATACCTCTACCTTCTTACATGAAACTGTGATTGGACACGCTACTTCTTCATAAAGACACCCAGTCCCACTTTAAATATTGTGCTCAATGTTTGGAATGAAGATAACATTTTACTAACCATGTACTGATCAGCTCTTTGCGGTGGCAAAATCGTCAGCTGTGTGTGTTACTGCTCATGCAAACAAGCAAGCTAATGTCAGCCAGCTAGCTTCAACCGCAACTGTGCTGCACTAATCTCACGGAACTGCAAAACCACAAGCTTTCGCACCAAAGTCATGCAGCTACCGCATTTACAATCCAGCGTGGCCGTTGTTGTGCACATCCTACTTGAAAGATGTGTGGCGTAGGACTTGGAAGACGTATGTCTTTCAAGTATGTAGTTCCACAGCCCAATGTGGTTGTTGTGGCCGAGCGGTCAAGGCGATGGACTAGAAATCCATTGGGGTCTCCCCGCACAGGTTCGAATCCTGTCGACAACGGTCAGCTGTTTTGCGCCAGTCCAGACGTTGATTTGAGAAGAAGGCATGGAGATCACCTGAGAAGGTGCCAGGAGAAAGAGCCAGGCCTTTGCTTGTGAAAATAGAGCACGCAGAAGCAATGGACCCAGCTATGTCCTGACAAAATTAGGCACATATTCAGTAAACATGGCATCCTTCAATTGGTCTCTTAGCCACCCCACACGTGCCCCCGTGTAGTCGTCCAGGATCCAGTCTGAGTACCGCCAATGACTCATGCGTCTGACAAATGCTCATTGCTTTGCAAGAGGACTGGGATCGGGATTGGAGGCACAGCGGATTTCACCGGGAATGGGACAACAGCAGAAATAGCTTCAAACATTACTGCATGAAAAGCACAAGGAGTGGACACATTTCATTGTTTGGAACACTGCTTTTCACTACAGCTCTTTGCATGTAAAAACTTTGCTCTTCTCCACAGCTGGCTGACAGACACGCAAAAGCGCAAGCAAGAGTGGCCACAGACCCACTATGCCGGCCTTTGTACACTCTCTCCATCTAATGATAGAGAGGAAGGATACATTCACTACTTCTAGCCTCCACTATTCAAATTCAGTATTTTCACAGTGTCCTAAAAGCTTCCTGAAAAGCCTTTACACTGTTTTCCAAAACGCTGCATCCAGAGCACAGTCAGGGACTGGAAGGACAGAGTAGATTTCCCCCATATGGACTTCTCTCTTCATTGGCTCCCAATTAAATCCCAAATAAAAATCCAAATACTTGCCCTCACACACAAGGTCTTGAATAATCACCACCAATTTTGTCTACAAGATCTCACAGTGCCATATCATCCCAACATAGTGCTTTGCTCTCAGACTGCTGGCTTCCGAGGGGATTTTAAAGTGCAATGGAAGGCAGAGCCATCACTTTTCAGGCCCCTCTCTGTGGAACCAGCTCCCACTTTGTATTCGGGACACAGACACTTACTCTCATTTTTGAATTAAGCGTAAAACCTTTTTGCCAAAGTCCAATAACTTGAAAGAGGAGCCAAAGACGTCCTCGTCCCAGATTCGTCCCAAGACAGATTCACACCTATTCTCACCTTGTCTGCTGTGACCTGAAGAACTCGCGTGACCATTGCGACTCTCAAGGTGCTAAAAATCACGCAAGAGTTTAAATGCGTGAGAGGCCACACTTGAGTAGCAAAGAAGCTTTGCTGATGAGATTAAATGTGCAGTTGCATGAAAGCACTAGTCTTTTTAGTGATCTACCTTTTGACCAGTTTAGAACCTGACAAGCGAGTAATCACAATGCCCACCTTGTTAATTGTCCTGAAAATCTGTATAAGCCGGACAATGAATCAGTGATGTTGTAGTCTTTCACAGCGATGGTGGTATAGTGGCGAGCATAGCTTCCTTCCAAGCAGTTGACCCGGGTTCGATTCCCGGCCATCGCAGTTGCCACTCGCAGTGCTGTTCGAGCATGTAGGCTGCGTACTATTTTACACTAAAAACGTTCTCCGCTCTTTTTGCAAATGCTTACAATGTCAGGCCAGGTGCATTCTTCATCGGCCTCGCTGCTACCGTTTGCTGTGGAAAGACACTGTTCACACAGGCTTTGAGTTCTCATCACTTCATACCTCTACCTTCTTACATGAAACTGTGATTGGACACGCTACTTCTTCATAAAGACACCCAGTCCCACTTTAAATATTGTGCTCAATGTTTGGAATGAAGATAACATTTTACTAACCATGTACTGATCAGCTCTTTGCGGTGGCAAAATCGTCAGCTGTGTGTGTTACTGTTCATGCAAACAAGCAAGCTAATGTCAGCCAGCTAGCTTCAACCGCAGCTGTGCTGCACCAATCTCACGGAACTGCAAAACCACAAGCTTTCGCACCAAAGTCATGCAGCTACCGCATTTACAATCCAGTGTGGCCGTTGTTGTGCACATCCTACTTGAAAGATGTGTGGCGTAGGACTTGGAAGACGTATGTCTTTCAAGTATGTAGTTCCACAGCCCAATGTGGTTGTTGTGGCCGAGCGGTCAAGGCGATGGACTAGAAATCCATTGGGGTCTCCCAGCACAGGTTCGAATCCTGTCGACAACGGTCAGCTGTTTTGCGCCAGTCCAGACGTTGATTTGAGAAGAAGGCATGGAGATCACCTGAGAAGGTGCCAGGAGAAAGAGCCAGGCCTTTGCTTGTGAAAATAGAGCACGCAGAAGCAATGGACCCAGCTATGTCCTGACAAAATTAGGCACATATTCAGTAAACATGGCATCCTTCAATTGGTCTCTTAGCCACCCCACACGTGCCCCCGTGTAGTCGTCCAGGATCCAGTCTGAGTACTGCCAATGACTCATGCGTCTGACAAATGCTCATTGCTTTGCAAGAGGACTGGGATCGGGATTGGAGGCACAGCGCATTTCACCGGGAATGGGACAACAGCAGAAATAGCTTCAAACATTACTGCATGAAAAGCACAAGGAGTGGACACATTTCATTGTTTGGAACACTGCTTTTCACTACAGCTCTTTGCATGTAAAAACTTTGCTCTTCTCCACAGCTGGCTGACAGACACGCAAAAGCGCAAGCAAGAGTGGCCACAGACCCACTATGCCGGCCTTTGTACACTCTCTCCATCTAATGATAGAGAGGAAGGATACATTCACTACTTCTAGCCTCCACTATTCAAATTCAGTATTTTCACAGTGTCCTAAAAGCTTCCTGAAAAGCCTTTACACTGTTTTCCAAAACGCTGCATCCAGAGCACAGTCAGGGACTGGAAGGACAGAGTAGATTTCCCCCATATGGACTTCTCTCTTCATTGGCTCCCAATTAAATCCCAAATAAAAATTCAAATACTTGCCCTCACACACAAGGTCTTGAATAATCACCACCAATTTTGTATACAAGATCTCACAGTGCCATATCATCCCAACAGAGTGCTTTGCTCTCAGACTGCTGGCTTCCGAGGGGATTTTAAAGTGCAATGGAAGGCAGAGCCATCACTTTTCAGGCCCCTCTCTGTGGAACCAGCTCCCACTTTGTATTCGGGACACAGACACTTGCTCTCATTTTTGAATTAAGCGTAAAACCTTTTTGCCAAAGTCCAATAACTTGAAAGAGGAGCCAAAGACGTCCTCGTCCCAGATTCGTCCCAAGACAGATTCACACCTATTCTCACCTTGTCTGCTGTGACCTGAAGAACTCGCGTGACCATTGCGACTCTCAAGGTGCTAAAAATCACACAAGAGTTTAAATGCGTGAGAGGCCACACTTGAGTAGCAAAGAAGCTTTGCTGATGAGATTAAATGTGCAGTTGCATGAAAGCACTAGTCTTTTTAGTGATCTACCTTTTGACCAGTTTAGAACCTGACAAGCGAGTAATCACAATGCCCACCTTGTTAATTGTCCTGAAAATCTGTATAAGCCGGACAATGAATCAGTGATGTTGTAGTGTTTCACAGCGATGGTGGTATAGTGGCGAGCATAGCTGCCTTCCAAGCAGTTGACCCGGGTTCGATTCCCGGCCATCGCAGTTGCCACTCGCATTGCTGCTCAAGCATGTGGGCTGCGTACAGTTTTACACTAAAAACGTTCTCCGCTCTTTCTGCAAATGCTTATGTGACACACTGTAATGTGTGGTCACATTATGTGATTTAAGCTTTTAGGTGTAGTTTTGTTAAGGAAGGGCCTTAATCTTGTGATTTTTGTTGGAGATCCAACATGTGGTGTGATCCCTAGTTACGCCACAAGGGGGCACTTCCGCCCCAGTGAGATGGTTTAGTGTGACGCTACTGCTCGTCTTCAGATCTGGCAGAAGCGAGAGAGGAAACACACTACCTGTCGTCCATCTCATAATTTATCTGTTTTTTTCAGGTTAGTAAGTAATAAGGCCACACATGTGGTCCACATAATTTACATGCCAAATAAGGGTAAAACCTGACCAGCAGTTTGTTTTGCTGGGATCTGTATTCGTCTGTTTTGCTCATTGAAATGTGTTACGATCGAGAGTAGGAGCTAGCTTAGCTCGCCACATCCTAGAGTAGCTGTTAGCTTTGTTGTTTTCTAAACTTAAGGCACCCTCTTGTAACAAAAGTACACCACGGCTCCTGTATATTTGAGTTAATGTGTTCGCAGAGACAGTTTGATATGTTGTCACTGTTATTGTCTAAAGTTAGTGTAATAACCTATAATAATTCTGATCGCTCTGCAATGTTGATGTGGAGATTTCCACTACACAGATACGCCATTAGTATATGGTACAATACTGGAATGTTTGCTTTATCAAACGATGTGTGAAAAAAAGTGTGATTTATAGCTCTTAGTAACAAACAACAGAGATGACTGTTTAGATTTTTGTTTATACTATTATTATACTATTTTAGTTTATTCTGATTTTGGGCTTTGGGAATGTGAGACAGAGATGTTAAGAAGTTTTTGCAACCTGTTGTGAACACATGAATGTGTTTAAATAAAGATCTGGCAGAAGCGAGAGAGGAAACACACTACCTGTCGTCCATCTCATAATTTATCTGTTTTTTTCAGAACCAGACATAATCTGTCAGCCGCCCTCTTGCTTGGGGTGTGTTACAGATTCTTGGGGGCTCGTCCGGGATTGGCTCTCCACATTGCCATGAGCTAATCCCACAACCTACAACACCTCGTGCTGGTAAAGCTGACAACGTGATGCCGGCTGCCCCAAAGTGAGCTGTCTGTGTGAGACAAGCTGAGACCAAGTGAGGAAGAGGGCTGGACCCAAAAGCAACCTACTGCGAGAGACTGGGGAAGACGTCGTCATGGCAGACCAGGAGAGGAAAAGCCTGGTATGGGACATCAGGAAAAGCCTACTGTCGCTGTCATCAAACGAACTTTTCCAGATTGCTTCTACAGTCAGCCCTGCTCCAGGCAAAGATGCTGCAGAGCTTTCCAGCGGAGACGCAGAGGGATGTTTCGAGTACATCCACGCCTTTATGTACAGTAAGAACTTATTAGATGCTGAGGATAGGGGCATGGGAGAACTACTAGCCCTAAAAGATGTTGTCGATGAGGTTGTTCAGTCTCAAAGTAGTGTAATTTTACCTGCTGGGTCAAGTGTAAATACAAAGCCAATGTCCCCACTTATCACTGTCCCACCTACTGCATCAGCCCAACCAGCTAACACTGATGTACTATTTTCTGATGTAACAAATGTAACCAATCCTGTAACAGCAAACGCCAAGTTAATCACTGAGACAACTAATGAACTCAGTTGTGACGTTTCACCAGAGAATGTCCAAAAGATGCTGTTAGACTATGAGGATTTGAGCCGAAAGCTTGGTAGGCTGATGCACATTCCCACACCTCAAGCTACAGCACAACCTACACTCTCAGTCCCACATCACTCTGAGACACAGATGGACGTTTCCAGACACAGAGGACCCGAACAAGTAGTATCATTGAAGGATCTGTCCTACATCCATCGCCGTGAATTCAAAGTTCAAGGAGGCCAAATTGGAGATCACTCATCCGATATAAGCTTTAACAGTGTTTGCAGACAGATAGAGGAGGGGATAAAGGACAATCTCACTGAGTCTGAGATCGTGAGAGGTGTGCTAAGGATAATAAAGCCAGGAGATTTCAAGGACATGCTGGTCAATAAAGAAGACATGACTGTGGCTGAGCTCAAGGGGTTCCTCCAGTCGCACTTAGGTGAGAGGAATAGCACAGAACTATTCCAAGAACTAATGTGTGCCAAACAAAATGAGCATGAAACCCCTCAGCAGTTCCTCTACCGTGTTATTGGACTGAAGCAAAGAATATTGTTTGGGTCAAAACAGCCAGGGACTGATATCAGGTATAGCCCAGATACAGTACAAGATGTCTTCCTACACACAGTGTATCAGGGAATAGGACACAAGTACAACGATATTCGCAGGGAGCTTAAACCTTTACTTTCAGACAACACAGTTACAGATGAGACGATCCTAAAGCATGTCATGAGGGTAACAAGTGATGAAAGTGAACGACAAAGGCGTTTGGGGTCAACACAACGCTCAAGACAAGCTGCTGCACATAGTCTACAGGTTGAGGGAGAACAGGTTAAGCAGGCAAATATAAAGAAAGACATGACAGAGCATAGAGCTAAATCAGATGAAGTACAGAAGCTTGCAGAGAAAATAGATGTGCTCACCAAATTAGTAGACACCCTAGCAGAGAAAGTGGAGAGGAGCCAGTCATACAGCTGTCTACCCCCCAAGCCACAAGCAACCAGAAGAGGAAGCCGTTATGGTTGTCCAAAATGTGTGCAGGAGGGGTTACAAGATTGTAAACACTGCTTCTCTTGTGGCGAACAGGGACACAGAGCTGTGGGTTGCCTAAAAAACCCTAAGCAGCAGGGAAACGTGAACCGGTTGCTGTGGGGGGACAAACAGTAACCGGAGTCCTTCCCAAGTCCCAATTCACAGACAGGGGAGCTGAAACAGACACCACCCACAAGGTGACGGGGAACAGTAGTTTCAAAACAACTATTGAAACAGCTGCTGTTAACAAAAAGCATAGCCGTGAGAGAACTGCTGCTGACCCCCTAAAAGACACGATGCCTACCAATGAACCTGTTGCCAAATTAATAGGTAGGAAAGCTTTGACTAAGTGTATTCTCAATGGCCTCGCAGTCAATGCTCTCTTGGACACTGGGGCCCAAGTCAGCATAATAGACCGCCATTGGAGAGACAAGTACTTACCTGATCTTGACGTTCGCCCCCTGACTGAGCTAATTGAGCTCATGGAGGATAAAAAGACACTGGAAGTGTATGCGGTCAATGGAGGGCTAATCCCCTTTGATGGCTGGGTGATCATAACCCTGAACTTACCAGGAAATGAGGACCCAGATTTATCAGTCAGTGTACCCTTCCTGGTGAGCTCGTTGCCCTTAGAAATGCCACTTTTGG
Organism: Astatotilapia calliptera; assembly: GCF_964374335.1. Lineage (NCBI taxonomy): Eukaryota > Metazoa > Chordata > Actinopteri > Cichliformes > Cichlidae > Astatotilapia > Astatotilapia calliptera. The sequence goes on along the minus strand of NC_137430.1, from coordinate 12,571,457 downwards.
GATTCAATGTGGTTGAAGTAGTGATTCAGGGAAAACCAGAAAGGCTAGCTTCCACTTTAAGTCGCCTCCTAGGTGGGGCAATGTCCATCCCAGATGACACAGCAAAGACTATTGTCCATTTTGTGCAGACAAAAAAACCTGTTTCTGCTCAGGGGCGCCTGAGAACAGGTCCGAAAGACAAAGTCATCCCAGCTGGTAGCGTAACCTGGGTAAAATGTAAAGTACCACCACAGTTTGACTCTGGCGACCCACTAGTGCTGTTCGAACCTGAGGAAAATTGCCCACAGTTACAACAGCTAGATGTGGGTGAGGGCCTCTTAGAAGTTCAGATGGGCAGAACTCCACATGTAAATTTGCCTTTAGGAAACCAGACAAAACACGACATTATTCTACCTCGAAAAGCTTTGATTGGCAGTATCCAGCCTATCAAGAAAATTGTTGAGACTGACTCACTCCCAAACAGAGACCTGGAGATTCAGAGTCCTACCACTGCACCACCTACTGCAAGTTGTTCCACTCTATTGTGGCATCCACCCGTTGATGTACATCACCTCACAGAGGAGCAGCAGGGAGTTGTAAAGAAAATGCTGTTTGAGGAGTCAGCTGCTTTTGCAAAGGATGCTAATGATATAGGCTGTATTACAAGCCTAGAGCTGTCACTAAATCTTAAAGATGACATCCCTGTGCAAAAAGCCTACAGCTCAGTTCCAAAGCCATTATTCAACGAAGTAAAGGAGTATATCCAGGACCTTCTAGCAAAGGGCTGGATAATCAAATCAAAATCTCCTTATGCTGCCCCTGTTGTATGTGTCCGCAAAAAGGATGGCACATTACGCCTGTGCATCGACTACCGGTTACTAAACCAGAAAACCATACCTGATAGGCACCCACTGCCCCGTATCCAAGATCTGATCGATACGCTGGGGGGCCACTGCTGGTTCAGTATTCTTGACCAAGGAAAGGCGTACCACCAGGGATTTATGGCAGAGGGCTCAAGGCATCTCACAGCCTTTGTAACTCCCTGGGGGTTGTATGAGTGGGTCAGAATACCCTTCGGCCTCTCCAATGCGCCTGCAGCCTTTCAGAGGAGTATGGAGGAGATGCTGGATGCATTTAGGGATGAATGTTGCATTCCCTACCTAGATGACATCCTCTGCTATGCCAAAACCTTTGAGGAGCATGTTGAGGGCGTCCGCAAAGTTTTGAAAGCACTTCAGCATCACGGTGTGAAGCTAAGGCCTGAAAAGTGTGAACTCTTTTGCAGACAAGTAAGATATTTGGGTCGCCTTGTATCAGCAGAGGGTGTGCAAATTGACCCAAAGGATCTAGAGGCTGTGCAGTCACTCAGGGCCAAAACACCGCAGACTGTTGGCGATGTGAGGCGGCTCCTGGGCTTCCTCAGCTACTACCGTAGCTATATTCAGGACTTCTCACGTATCGCAAAGCCTGTGTATGAGCTTCTCCAAGCCAAGTCTGACATGTCACGAGCACCACCTCACCAGAGGAAAACCAAAGGCAGTCAGCTGTCTTCCAATACTCCTGTGGTGTGGACTGGTGAACACCAGGGGGCACTGGAGCAACTCATTGACATGCTCACCCACCCTCCAGTCCTGGCCTACCCAGACTTCCACTTACCTTTCTTGCTACACACAGATGCCTCAGAGCAAGGCCTTGGCGCTGTACTCTATCAGCAGCAAGATGGTAAGCTAAGGGTTATTGGGTATGGCTCCAGAACGCTGTCTCCAGCCGAGAAAAACTATTGCCTGCACAGTGGGAAATTAGAATTTCTGGCGCTTAAATGGGCGGTGTGTGAAAAGTTTAGAGACTACCTCTATTATGCCCCACACTTCACCATCTATACTGACAACAACCCTCTGACTTACATAATGAGCACTGCTAAGCTTAATGCTGTTGGGCATCGCTGGGTTGGGGAGTTGTCAGATTTCCGGTTTGAGATAAAATACAGACCAGGAAAGGTAAATATAGATGCTGACACGTTGTCCCGCATGCCCCTTGACATTGAGAAGTACGTGACAGCATGTACTGAGGGGCTCTCTCATGAAGTTGTGCAAACCACATGGGGTGGGGCCAAAGCAGCCCAGGAACAGGATGTAGCTTGGGTCGCCATCCTGGCTCTTACTGCTAACACGAACCAAGACCCCCCAACTTCACTTCCAACCATAAGCAGTGAGGAGTTGGTGAAGGCTCAAAGGGAAGACCCAGCAGTGGGAGAAATCATTCGGCTAAAAGAGACAAATGCTGTAATGACAAACGAGATACGACAAACAGTAGGTAAAGCTGCAAGGAGATTGCTTCATGAATGGAGCAAACTGTGCCTTGACAATGGACTTTTGTATCGACGTACTACTGAAAGACAGCAACTTGTTCTCCCAGCAGTTTACAAGGCCAAGGTACTAAAATACCTCCATGACGACATGGGACACATTGGTACTGACCGAGTACTGGCCCTAGCTAGAGAGAGGTTCTACTGGCCATTTATGAAACAGGAAGTTGAAAACTATGTCACAAGGAAGTGTCCCTGCATAAAACAAAAAAAACCGGTTGGACATGTCCGTGCCCCAATGGGCACAATCACTTCAAACTCACCTTTGGATCTTGTATGCATAGATTACCTGCACCTAGAGCCCAGCCGAGGTGGATATGAATATATCCTGGTCGTAGTAGATCATTTTACAAGGTTTGCTCAAGCATACCCGACCAAAAATAAGTCAGGCAAGACAGCAGCTGAGCGCATCTTTGGTGATTTCATCCAGCGTTTTGGATATCCCGGCAGGCTGCATCACGATCAGGGTCGTGAGTTTGAAAACGAGCTCTTTCGGACTTTAAGAGAGAAAGCTGGAATTGGACACTCAAGGACCACACCGTATCACCCCCAATGTAATCCCGCCGAGAGATTTAATCGGACTCTCTTGCAGATGCTTAGGACACTCGGCGACAAAGAAAAGCAATGCTGGAAAGATCACCTTCAGCAAACAGTGCACGCTTACAATTGTACGCGGCATGAGTCAACAGGGTATTCCCCTTACTTTCTGTTGTATGGGCATCACCCCCGTCTCCCAATAGACTTGTTGTTTGGCCTGGTTGGGGAGAAAAAAACTGTGTCTCACAAACATTATGCTGAAAAGTGGGCAGAAAAGATGACTGAGGCGTACAAGATAGCCAGTGACAATAGTAAACTGTCCAGCGCACGAGGCAAATCCTACTATGACAAAAAACTCAGGGGTGTCGTCTTGCATCCTGGGGACAGGGTCCTCGTTAGAAATCTTGGTGAAAGAGGTGGGCCTGGAAAACTCAAGTCATACTGGGAAAAGAGTATCTACGTAGTCAAAGCACAAGTAGCTGACAACCCCGTGTATGTCGTCTACCGAGAAGCAGGAGATAAGGATAAGACTAGAGTGCTTCACCGTAACTTGTTACTACTTGTGAATGACTTACCAGTTGAGGCCCCACAGCACATTCCTGAACCTACACCAAAGAGACAAACAAAATCAAACAACCTGCCAGGGGACAGAGGCAGGAGGAGGCAACAGACTGAAACAAGTGACTCAGACTCTGAAGAGAGTACTGGAAAATTCTGGTTGAGGCTTCCTGTAAAAGAAAGAGAGCCCATCAAAGGAAAGACTTACCATAGGATATCTACTGCAGAACAGCCCCACCCAGCCTCCGGTGAAGAAAACAGTCATGCGAAGGTACCCATCAGGGAAGAAAGCTGTATTGGCCGGCCAGTCAGCCAAGATCAAGTCAGTCTAGGAGACAACTTTCCAGAGGCGCTTTCACTACATGACCCAGTTCCATCAGAAAGTGCAGATGATGAACTGTCAATTCCAAATGAGGACGAACTGTCTGCACGCACCCCTCCACGATGTTCTACTAGCGACATGAGAAGGTCGACTAGGGAGAGGAAACCAAGGCAGATGCTGACATACCAAACACTGGGTGAACCATCGTACCAGCCTCATCCTACAGTTGCAACGCTCTCCTCACCATACATGCCACCATGGACAGTTCCTTATCATATTCCAACACCCACATGCTTTACACCTCACCTTTCATATGCTTACACACCTTACATATACACACCTTTGTTATATTGAATAAGTGTATGTGTCAATGTTTTTGAGAAAAATTGAGGTTTGAATGCCAGGAGCCATTCTTATTTTGTCAGGGAGCGTGTGACACACTGTAATGTGTGGTCACATTATGTGATTTAAGCTTTTAGGTGTAGTTTTGTTAAGGAAGGGCCTTAATCTTGTGATTTTTGTTGGAGATCCAACATGTGGTGTGATCCCTAGTTACGCCACAAGGGGGCACTTCCGCCCCAGTGAGATGGTTTAGTGTGACGCTACTGCTCGTCTTCAGATCTGGCAGAAGCGAGAGAGGAAACACACTACCTGTCGTCCATCTCATAATTTATCTGTTTTTTTCAGGTTAGTAAGTAATAAGGCCACACATGTGGTCCACATAATTTACATGCCAAATAAGGGTAAAACCTGACCAGCAGTTTGTTTTGCTGGGATCTGTATTCGTCTGTTTTGCTCATTGAAATGTGTTACGATCGAGAGTAGGAGCTAGCTTAGCTCGCCACATCCTAGAGTAGCTGTTAGCTTTGTTGTTTTCTAAACTTAAGGCACCCTCTTGTAACAAAAGTACACCACGGCTCCTGTATATTTGAGTTAATGTGTTCGCAGAGACAGTTTGATATGTTGTCACTGTTATTGTCTAAAGTTAGTGTAATAACCTATAATAATTCTGATCGCTCTGCAATGTTGATGTGGAGATTTCCACTACACAGATACGCCATTAGTATATGGTACAATACTGGAATGTTTGCTTTATCAAACGATGTGTGAAAAAAAGTGTGATTTATAGCTCTTAGTAACAAACAACAGAGATGACTGTTTAGATTTTTGTTTATACTATTATTATACTATTTTAGTTTATTCTGATTTTGGGCTTTGGGAATGTGAGACAGAGATGTTAAGAAGTTTTTGCAACCTGTTGTGAACACATGAATGTGTTTAAATAAAGATCTGGCAGAAGCGAGAGAGGAAACACACTACCTGTCGTCCATCTCATAATTTATCTGTTTTTTTCAGAACCAGACATAATCTGTCAGCCGCCCTCTTGCTTGGGGTGTGTTACACTTACAATGTCAGGCCAGGTGCATTCTTCATCGGCCTCGCTGCTACCGTTTGCTGTGGAAAGACACTGTTCACACAGGCTTTGAGTTCTCATCACTTCATACCTCTACCTTCTTACATGAAACTGTGATTGGACACGCTACTTCTTCATAAAGACACCCAGTCCCACTTTAAATATTGTGCTCAATGTTTGGAATGAAGATAACATTTTACTAACCATGTACTGATCAGCTCTTTGCGGTGGCAAAATCATCAGCTGTGTGTGTTACTGTTCATGCAAACAAGCAAGCTAATGTCAGCCAGCTAGCTTCAACCGCAGCTGTGCTGCACCAATCTCACGGAACTGCAAAACCACAAGCTTTCGCACCAAAGTCATGCAGCTACCGCATTTACAATCCAGCGTGGCCGTTGTTGTGCACATCCTACTTGAAAGATGTGTGGAGTAGGACTTTGTAGGACGTATGTCTTTCAAGTATGTAGTTCCACAGCCCAATGTGGTTGTTGTGGCCGAGCGGTCAAGGCGATGGACTAGAAATCCATTGGGGTCTCCCCGCACAGTTTCGAATCCTGTTGACAACGGTCAGCTTTTTTGCGGCAGTCCTGACGTTGATTTGAGAAGAAGGCATGGAGATCACCTGAGAAGGTGCCAGGAGAAAGAGCCAGGCCTTTGCTTGTGAAAATAGAGCACGCAGAAGCAATGGACCCAGCTATGTCCTGACAAAATTAGGCACATATTCAGTAAACATGGCATCCTTCAATTGGTCTCTTAGCCACCCCACACGTTCCCCCGTGTAGTCGTCCAGGATCCAGTCTGAGTACCGCCAATGACTCATGCGTCTGACAAATGCTCATTGCTTTGCAAGAGGACTGGGATCGGGATTGGAGGCACAGCGGATTTCACCGGGAATGGGACAACAGCAGAAATAGCTTCAAACATTACTGCATGAAAAGCACAAGGAGTGGACACATTTCATTGTTTGGAACACTGCTTTTCACTACAGCTCTTTGCATGTAAAAACTTTGCTCTTCTCCACAGCTGGCTGACAGACACGCAAAAGCGCAAGCAAGAGTGGCCACAGACCCACTATGCCGGCCTTTGTACACTCTCTCCATCTAATGATAGAGAGGAAGGATACATTCACTACTTCTAGCCTCCACTATTCAAATTCAGTATTTTCACAGTGTCCTAAAAGCTTCCTGAAAAGCCTTTACACTGTTTTCCAAAACGCTGCATCCAGAGCACAGTCAGGGACTGGAAGGACAGAGTAGATTCCCCCATATGGACTTCTCTCTTCATTGGCTCCCAATTAAATCCCAAATAAAAATCCAAATACTTGCCCTCACACACAAGGTCTTGAATAATCACCACCAATTTTGTCTACAAGATCTCACAGTGCCATATCATCCCAACAGAGTGCTTTGCTCTCAGACTGCTGGCTTCCGAGGGGATTTTAAAGTGCAATGGAAGGCAGAGCCATCAATTTTCAGGCCCCTCTCTGTGGAACCAGCTCCCACTTTGTATTTGGGACACAGACACTTGCTCTCATTTTTGAATTAAGCGTAAAACCTTTTTGCCAAAGTCCAATAACTTGAAAGAGGAGCCAAAGACGTCCTCGTCCCAGATTCGTCCCAAGACAGATTCACACCTATTCTCACCTTGTCTGCTGTGACCTGAAGAACTCGCGTGACCATTGCGACTCTCAAGGTGCTAAAAATCACGCAAGAGTTTAAATGTGTGAGAGGCCACACTTGAGTAGCAAAGAAGCTTTGCTGATGAGATTAAATGTGCAGTTGCATGAAAGCACTAGTCTTTTTAGTGATCTACCTTTTGACCAGTTTAGAACCTGACAAGCGAGTAATCACAATGCCCACCTTGTTAATTGTCCTGAAAATCTGTATAAGCCGGACAATGAATCAGTGATGTTGTAGTCTTTCACAGCGATGGTGGTATAGTGGCGAGCATAGCTGCCTTCCAAGCAGTTGACCCGGGTTCGATTCCCGGCCATCGCAGTTGCCACTCGCAGTGCTGTTCGAGCATGTGGGCTGCGTACTATTTTACACTAAAAACGTTCTCCGCTCTTTCTGCAAATGCTTACAATGTCAGGCCAGGTGCATTCTTCATCGGCCTCGCTGCTACCGTTTGCTGTGGAAAGACACTGTTCACACAGGCTTTGAGTTCTCATCACTTCATACCTCTACCTTCTTACATGAAACTGTGATTGGACACGCTACTTCTTCATAAAGACACCCAGTCCCACTTTAAATATTGTGCTCAATGTTTGGAATGAAGATAACATTTTACTAACCATGTACTGATCAGCTCTTTGCGGTGGCAAAATCATCAGCTGTGTGTGTTACTGTTCATGCAAACAAGCAAGCTAATGTCAGCCAGCTAGCTTCAACCGCAGCTGTGCTGCACCAATCTCACGGAACTGCAAAACCACAAGCTTTCGTACCAAAGTCATGCAGCTACCGCATTTACAATCCAGCGTGGCCGTTGTTGTGCACATCCTACTTGAAAGATGTGTGGAGTAGGACTTTGTAGGACGTATGTCTTTCAAGTATGTAGTTCCACAGCCCAATGTGGTTGTTGTGGCCGAGCGGTCAAGGCGATGGACTAGAAATCCATTGGGGTCTCCCCGCACAGGTTCGAATCCTGTTGACAACGGTGAGCTTTTTTGCGGCAGTCCTGACGTTGATTTGAGAAGAAGGCATGGAGATCACCTGAGAAGGTGCCAGGAGAAAGAGCCAGGCCTTTGCTTGTGAAAATAGAGCACGCAGAAGCAATGGACCCAGCTATGTCCTGACAAAATTAGGCACATATTCAGTAAACATGGCATCCTTCAATTGGTCTCTTAGCCACCCCACACGTGCCCCCGTGTAGTCGTCCAGGATCCAGTCTGAGTACCGCCAATGACTCATGCGTCTGACAAATGCTCATTGCTTTGCAAGAGGACTGGGATCGGGATTGGAGGCACAGCGGATTTCACCGGGAATGGGACAACAGCAGAAATAGCTTCAAACATTACTGCATGAAAAGCACAAGGAGTGGACACATTTCATTGTTTGGAACACTGCTTTTCACTACAGCTCTTTGCATGTAAAAACTTTGCTCTTCTCCACAGCTGGCTGACAGACACGCAAAAGCGCAAGCAAGAGTGGCCACAGACCCACTATGCCGGCCTTTGTACACTCTCTCCATCTAATGATAGAGAGGAAGGATACATTCACTACTTCTAGCCTCCACTATTCAAATTCAGTATTTTCACAGTGTCCTAAAAGCTTCCTGAAAAGCCTTTACACTGTTTTCCAAAACGCTGCATCCAGAGCACAGTCAGGGACTGGAAGGACAGAGTAGATTTCCCCCATATGGACTTCTCTCTTCATTGGCTCCCAATTAAATCCCAAATAAAAATCCAAATACTTGCCCTCACACACAAGGTCTTGAATAATCACCACCAATTTTGTCTACAAGATCTCACAGTGCCATATCATCCCAACAGAGTGCTTTGCTCTCAGACTGCTGGCTTCCGAGGGGATTTTAAAGTGCAATGGAAGGCAGAGCCATCACTTTTCAGGCCCCTCTCTGTGGAACCAGCTCCCACTTTGTATTTGGGACACAGACACTTGCTCTCATTTTTGAATTAAGCGTAAAACCTTTTTGCCAAAGTCCAATAACTTGAAAGAGGAGCCAAAGACGTCCTCGTCCCAGATTCGTCCCAAGACAGATTCACACCTATTCTCACCTTGTCTGCTGTGACCTGAAGAACTCGCGTGACCATTGCGACTCTCAAGGTGCTAAAAGTCACGCAAGAGTTTAAATGCGTGAGAGGCCACACTTGAGTAGCAAAGAAGCTTTGCTGATGAGATTAAATGTGCAGTTGCATGAAAGCACTAGTCTTTTTAGTGATCTACCTTTTGACCAGTTTAGAACCTGACAAGCGAGTAATCACAATGCCCACCTTGTTAATTGTCCTGAAAATCTGTATAAGCCGGACAATGAATCAGTGATGTTGCAGTCTTTCACAGCGATGGTGGTATAGTGGCGAGCATAGCTGCCTTCCAAGCAGTTGACCCGCGTTCGATTCCCGGCCATCGCAGTTGCCACTCGCAGTGCTGTTCGAGAATGTGGGCTGCGTACTATTTTACACTAAAAACGTTCTCCGCTCTTTCTGCAAATGCTTACAATGTCAGGCCAGGTGCATTCTTCATCGGCCTCGCTGCTACCGTTTGCTGTGGAAAGACACTGTTCACACAGGCTTTGAGTTCTCATCACTTCATACCTCTACCTTCTTACATGAAACTGTGATTGGACACGCTACTTCTTCATAAAGACACCCAGTCCCACTTTAAATATTGTGCTCAATGTTTGGAATGAAGATAACATTTTACTAACCATGTACTGATCAGCTCTTTGCGGTGGCAAAATCATCAGCTGTGTGTGTTACTGTTCATGCAAACAAGCAAGCTAATGTCAGCCAGCTAGCTTCAACCGCAGCTGTGCTGCACCAATCTCACGGAACTGCAAAACCACAAGCTTTCGTACCAAAGTCATGCAGCTACCGCATTTACAATCCAGCGTGGCCGTTGTTGTGCACATCCTACTTGAAAGATGTGTGGAGTAGGACTTTGTAGGACGTATGTCTTTCAAGTATGTAGTTCCACAGCCCAATGTGGTTGTTGTGGCCGAGCGGTCAAGGCGATGGACTAGAAATCCATTGGGGTCTCCCCGCACAGGTTCGAATCCTGTTGACAACGGTGAGCTTTTTTGCGGCAGTCCTGACGTTGATTTGAGAAGAAGGCATGGAGATCACCTGAGAAGGTGCCAGGAGAAAGAGCCAGGCCTTTGCTTGTGAAAATAGAGCACGCAGAAGCAATGGACCCAGCTATGTCCTGACAAAATTAGGCACATATTCAGTAAACATGGCATCCTTCAATTGGTCTCTTAGCCACCCCACACGTGCCCCCGTGTAGTCGTCCAGGATCCAGTCTGAGTACCGCCAATGACTCATGCGTCTGACAAATGCTCATTGCTTTGCAAGAGGACTGGGATCGGGATTGGAGGCACAGCGGATTTCACCGGGAATGGGACAACAGCAGAAATAGCTTCAAACATTACTGCATGAAAAGCACAAGGAGTGGACACATTTCATTGTTTGGAACACTGCTTTTCACTACAGCTCTTTGCATGTAAAAACTTTGCTCTTCTCCACAGCTGGCTGACAGACACGCAAAAGCGCAAGCAAGAGTGGCCACAGACCCACTATGCCGGCCTTTGTACACTCTCTCCATCTAATGATAGAGAGGAAGGATACATTCACTACTTCTAGCCTCCACTATTCAAATTCAGTATTTTCACAGTGTCCTAAAAGCTTCCTGAAAAGCCTTTACACTGTTTTCCAAAACGCTGCATCCAGAGCACAGTCAGGGACTGGAAGGACAGAGTAGATTCCCCCCATATGGACTTCTCTCTTCATTGGCTCCCAATTAAATCCCAAATAAAAATCCAAATACTTGCCCTCACACACAAGGTCTTGAATAATCACCACCAATTTTGTCTACAAGATCTCACAGTGCCATATCATCCCAACAGAGTGCTTTGCTCTCAGACTGCTGGCTTCCGAGGGGATTTTAAAGTGCAATGGAAGGCAGAGCCATCACTTTTCAGGCCCCTCTCTGTGGAACCAGCTCCCACTTTGTATTTGGGACACAGACACTTGCTCTCATTTTTGAATTAAGCGTAAAACCTTTTTGCCAAAGTCCAATAACTTGAAAGAGGAGCCAAAGACGTCCTCGTCCCAGATTCGTCCCAAGACAGATTCACACCTATTCTCACCTTGTCTGCTGTGACCTGAAGAACTCGCGTGACCATTGCGACTCTCAAGGTGCTAAAAGTCACGCAAGAGTTTAAATGCGTGAGAGGCCACACTTGAGTAGCAAAGAAGCTTTGCTGATGAGATTAAATGTGCAGTTGCATGAAAGCACTAGTCTTTTTAGTGATCTACCTTTTGACCAGTTTAGAACCTGACAAGCGAGTAATCACAATGCCCACCTTGTTAATTGTCCTGAAAATCTGTATAAGCCGGACAATGAATCAGTGATGTTGCAGTCTTTCACAGCGATGGTGGTATAGTGGCGAGCATAGCTGCCTTCCAAGCAGTTGACCCGCGTTCGATTCCCGGCCATCGCAGTTGCCACTCGCAGTGCTGTTCGAGAATGTGGGCTGCGTACTATTTTACACTAAAAACGTTCTCCGCTCTTTCTGCAAATGCTTACAATGTCAGGCCAGGTGCATTCTTCATCGGCCTCGCTGCTACCGTTTGCTGTGGAAAGACACTGTTCACACAGGCTTTGAGTTCTCATCACTTCATACCTCTACCTTCTTACATGAAACTGTGATTGGACACGCTACTTCTTCATAAAGACACCCAGTCCCACTTTAAATATTGTGCTCAATGTTTGGAATGAAGATAACATTTTACTAACCATGTACTGATCAGCTCTTTGCGGTGGCAAAATCATCAGCTGTGTGTGTTACTGTTCATGCAAACAAGCAAGCTAATGTCAGCCAGCTAGCTTCAACCGCAGCTGTGCTGCACCAATCTCACGGAACTGCAAAACCACAAGCTTTCGCACCAAAGTCATGCAGCTACCGCATTTACAATCCAGAGTGGCCGTTGTTGTGCACATCCTACTTGAAAGATGTGTGGAGTAGGACTTTGTAGGACGTATGTCTTTCAAGTATGTAGTTCCACAGCCCAATGTGGTTGTTGTGGCCGAGCGGTCAAGGCGATGGACTAGAAATCCATTGGGGTCTCCCCGCACAGGTTCGAATCCTGTCGACAACGGTCAGCTGTTTTGCGCCAGTCCTGACGTTGATTTGAGAAGAAGGCATGGAGATCACCTGAGAAGGTGCCAGGAGAAAGAGCCAGGCCTTTGCTTGTGAAAATAGAGCACGCAGAAGCAATGGACCCAGCTATGTCCTGACAAAATTAGGCACATATTCAGTAAACATGGCATCCTTCAATTGGTCTCTTAGCCACCCCACACGTGCCCCCGTGTAGTCGTCCAGGATCCAGTCTGAGTACCGCCAATGACTCATGCGTCTGACAAATGCTCATTGCTTTGCAAGAGGACTGGGATCGGGATTGGAGGCACAGCGCATTTCACCGGGAATGGGACAACAGCAGAAATAGCTTCAAACATTACTGCATGAAAAGCACAAGGAGTGGACACATTTCATTGTTTGGAACACTGCTTTTCACTACAGCTCTTTGCATGTAAAAACTTTGCTCTTCTCCACAGCTGGCTGACAGACACGCAAAAGCGCAAGCAAGAGTGGCCACAGACCCACTATGCCGGCCTTTGTACACTCTCTCCATCTAATGATAGAGAGGAAGGATACATTCACTACTTCTAGCCTCCACTATTCAAATTCAGTATTTTCACAGTGTCCTAAAAGCTTCCTGAAAAGCCTTTACACTGTTTTCCAAAACGCTGCATCCAGAGCACAGTCAGGGACTGGAAGGACAGAGTAGATTTCCCCCATATGGACTTCTCTCTTCATTGGCTCCCAATTAAATCCCAAATAAAAATCCAAATACTTGCCCTCACACACAAGGTCTTGAATAATCACCACCAATTTTGTATACAAGATCTCACAGTGCCATATCATCCCAACAGAGTGCTTTGCTCTCAGACTGCTGGCTTCCGAGGGGATTTTAAAGTGCAATGGAAGGCAGAGCCATCACTTTTCAGGCCCCTCTCTGTGGAACCAGCTCCCACTTTGTATTCGGGACACAGACACTTGCTCTCATTTTTGAATTAAGCGTAAAACCTTTTTGCCAAAGTCCAATAACTTGAAAGAGGAGCCAAAGACGTCCTCGTCCCAGATTCGTCCCAAGACAGATTCACACCTATTCTCACCTTGTCTGCTGTGACCTGAAGAACTCGCGTGACCATTGCGACTCTCAAGGTGCTAAAAGTCACGCAAGAGTTTAAATGCGTGAGAGGCCACACTTGAGTAGCAAAGAAGCTTTGCTGATGAGATTAAATGTGCAGTTGCATGAAAGCACTAGTCTTTTTAGTGATCTACCTTTTGACCAGTTTAGAACCTGACAAGCGAGTAATCACAATGCCCACCTTGTTAATTGTCCTGAAAATCTGTATAAGCCGGACAATGAATCAGTGATGTTGTAGTCTTTCACAGCGATGGTGGTATAGTGGCGAGCATAGCTGCCTTCCAAGCAGTTGACCCGCGTTCGATTCCCGGCCGTCGAAGTTGCCACTCGCAGTGCTGTTCGAGCATGTGGGCTGCGTACTATTTTACACTAAAAACGTTCTCCGCTCTTTCTGCAAATGCTTACAATGTCAGGCCAGGTGCATTCTTCATCGGCCTCGCTGCTACCGTTTGCTGTGGAAAGACACTGTTCACACAGGCTTTGAGTTCTCATCACTTCATACCTCTACCTTCTTACATGAAACTGTGATTGGACACGCTACTTCTTCATAAAGACACCCAGTCCCACTTTAAATATTGTGCTCAATGTTTGGAATGAAGATAACATTTTACTAACCATGTACTGATCAGCTCTTTGCGGTGGCAAAATCGTCAGCTGTGTGTGTTACTGTTCATGCAAACAAGCAAGCTAATGTCAGCCAGCTAGCTTCAACCGCAGCTGTGCTGCACCAATCTCACGGAACTGCAAAACCACAAGCTTTCGCACCAAAGTCATGCAGCTACCGCATTTACAATCCAGAGTGGCCGTTGTTGTGCACATCCTACTTGAAAGATGTGTGGCGTAGGACTTGGAAGACGTATGTCTTTCAAGTATGTAGTTCCACAGCCCAATGTGGTTGTTGTGGCCGAGCGGTCAAGGCGATGGGCTAGAAATCCATTGGGGTCTCCCCGCACAGGTTCGAATCCTGTCGACAACGGTCAGCTGTTTTGCGCCAGTCCAGACGTTGATTTGAGAAGAAGGCATGGAGATCACCTGAGAAGGTGCCAGGAGAAAGAGCCAGGCCTTTGCTTGTGAAAATAGAGCACGCAGAAGCAATGGACCCAGCTATGTCCTGACAAAATTAGGCACATATTCAGTAAACATGGCATCCTTCAATTGGTCTCTTAGCCACCCCACACGTGCCCCCGTGTAGTCGTCCAGGATCCAGTCTGAGTACCGCCAATGACTCATGCGTCTGACAAATGCTCATTGCTTTGCAAGAGGACTGGGATCGGGATTGGAGGCACAGCGGATTTCACCGGGAATGGGACAACAGCAGAAATAGCTTCAAACATTACTGCATGAAAAGCACAAGGAGTGGACACATTTCATTGTTTGGAACACTGCTTTTCACTACAGCTCTTTGCATGTAAAAACTTTGCTCTTCTCCACAGCTGGCTGACAGACACGCAAAAGCGCAAGCAAGAGTGGCCACAGACCCACTATGCCGGCCTTTGTACACTCTCTCCATCTAATGATAGAGAGGAAGGATACATTCACTACTTCTAGCCTCCACTATTCAAATTCAGTATTTTCACAGTGTCCTAAAAGCTTCCTGAAAAGCCTTTACACTGTTTTCCAAAACGCTGCATCCAGAGCACAGTCAGGGACTGGAAGGACAGAGTAGATTCCCCCCATATGGACTTCTCTCTTCATTGGCTCCCAATTAAATCCCAAATAAAAATCCAAATACTTGCCCTCACACACAAGGTCTTGAATAATCACCACCAATTTTGTCTACAAGATCTCACAGTGCCATATCATCCCAACAGAGTGCTTTGCTCTCAGACTGCTGGCTTCCGAGGGGATTTTAAAGTGCAATGGAAGGCAGAGCCATCACTTTTCAGGCCCCTCTCTGTGGAACCAGCTCCCACTTTGTATTTGGGACACAGACACTTGCTCTCATTTTTGAATTAAGCGTAAAACCTTTTTGCCAAAGTCCAATAACTTGAAAGAGGAGCCAAAGACGTCCTCGTCCCAGATTCGTCCCAAGACAGATTCACACCTATTCTCACCTTGTCTGCTGTGACCTGAAGAACTCGCGTGACCATTGCGACTCTCAAGGTGCTAAAAATCACGCAAGAGTTTAAATGCGTGAGAGGCCACACTTGAGTAGCAAAGAAGCTTTGCTGATGAGATTAAATGTGCAGTTGCATGAAAGCACTAGTCTTTTTAGTGATCTACCTTTTGACCAGTTTAGAACCTGACAAGCGAGTAATCACAATGCCCACCTTGTTAATTGTCCTGAAAATCTGTATAAGCCGGACAATGAATCAGTGATGTTGTAGTATTTCACAGCGATGGTGGTATAGTGGCGAGCATATCTGCCTTCCAAGCAGTTGACCCGGGTTCGATTCCCGGCCATCGCAGTTGCCACTCGCAGTGCTGTTCGAGCATGTGGGCTGCGTACTATTTTACACTAAAAACGTTCTCCGCTCTTTTTGCAAATGCTTACAATGTCAGGCCAGGTGCATTCTTCATCGGCCTCGCTGCTACCGTTTGCTGTGGAAAGACACTGTTCACACAGGCTTTGAGTTCTCATCACTTCATACCTATACCTTCTTACATGAAACTGTGATTGGACACGCTACTTCTTCATAAAGACACCCAGTCCCACTTTAAATATTGTGCTCAATGTTTGGAATGAAGATAACATTTTACTAACCATGTACTGATCAGCTCTTTGCGGTGGCAAAATCGTCAGCTGTGTGTGTTACTGTTCATGCAAACAAGCAAGCTAATGTCAGCCAGCTAGCTTCAACCGCAGCTGTGCTGCACCAATCTCACGGAACTGCAAAACCACAAGCTTTCGCACCAAAGTCATGCAGCTACCGCATTTACAATCCAGTGTGGCCGTTGTTGTGCACATCCTACTTGAAAGATGTGTGGCGTAGGACTTGGAAGACGTATGTCTTTCAAGTATGTAGTTCCACAGCCCAATGTGGTTGTTGTGGCCGAGCGGTCAAGGCGATGGACTAGAAATCCATTGGGGTCTCCCCGCACAGGTTCGAATCCTGTCGACAACGGTCAGCTGTTTTGCGCCAGTCCAGACGTTGATTTGAGAAGAAGGCATGGAGATCACCTGAGAAGGTGCCAGGAGAAAGAGCCAGGCCTTTGCTTGTGAAAATAGAGCACGCAGAAGCAATGGACCCAGCTATGTCCTGACAAAATTAGGCACATATTCAGTAAACATGGCATCCTTCAATTGGTCTCTTAGCCACCCCACACGTGCCCCCGTGTAGTCGTCCAGGATCCAGTCTGAGTACCGCCAATGACTCATGCGTCTGACAAATGCTCATTGCTTTGCAAGAGGACTGGGATCGGGATTGGAGGCACAGCGCATTTCACCGGGAATGGGACAACAGCAGAAATAGCTTCAAACATTACTGCATGAAAAGCACAAGGAGTGGACACATTTCATTGTTTGGAACACTGCTTTTCACTACAGCTCTTTGCATGTAAAAACTTTGCTCTTCTCCACAGCTGGCTGACAGACACGCAAAAGCGCAAGCAAGAGTGGCCACAGACCCACTATGCCGGCCTTTGTACACTCTCTCCATCTAATGATAGAGAGGAAGGATACATTCACTACTTCTAGCCTCCACTATTCAAATTCAGTATTTTCACAGTGTCCTAAAAGCTTCCTGAAAAGCCTTTACACTGTTTTCCAAAACGCTGCATCCAGAGCACAGTCAGGGACTGGAAGGACAGAGTAGATTCCCCCCATATGGACTTCTCTCTTCATTGGCTCCAAGTTAAATCCCAAATAAAAATCCAAATACTTGCCCTCACACACAAGGTCTTGAATAATCACCACCAATTTTGTCTACAAGATCTCACAGTGCCATATCATCCCAACAGAGTGCTTTGCTCTCAGACTGCTGGCTTCCGAGGGGATTTTAAAGTGCAATGGAAGGCAGAGCCATCACTTTTCAGGCCCCTCTCTGTGGAACCAGCTCCCACTTTGTATTTGGGACACAGACACTTGCTCTCATTTTTGAATTAAGCGTAAAACCTTTTTGCCAAAGTCCAATAACTTGAAAGAGGAGCCAAAGACGTCCTCGTCCCAGATTCGTCCCAAGACAGATTCACACCTATTCTCACCTTGTCTGCTGTGACCTGAAGAACTCGCGTGACCATTGCGACTCTCAAGGTGCTAAAAATCACGCAAGAGTTTAAATGCGTGAGAGGCCACACTTGAGTAGCAAAGAAGCTTTGCTGATGAGATTAAATGTGCAGTTGCATGAAAGCACTAGTCTTTTTAGTGATCTACCTTTTGACCAGTTTAGAACCTGACAAGCGAGTAATCACAATGCCCACCTTGTTAATTGTCCTGAAAATCTGTATAAGCCGGACAATGAATCAGTGATGTTGTAGTATTTCACAGCGATGGTGGTATAGTGGCGAGCATATCTGCCTTCCAAGCAGTTGACCCGGGTTCGATTCCCGGCCATCGCAGTTGCCACTCGCAGTGCTGTTCGAGCATGTGGGCTGCGTACTATTTTACACTAAAAACGTTCTCCGCTCTTTTTGCAAATGCTTACAATGTCAGGCCAGGTGCATTCTTCATCGGCCTCGCTGCTACCGTTTGCTGTGGAAAGACACTGTTCACACAGGCTTTGAGTTCTCATCACTTCATACCTATACCTT
The DNA here is from genome assembly GCF_964374335.1 of Astatotilapia calliptera. Classification (NCBI taxonomy): domain Eukaryota; kingdom Metazoa; phylum Chordata; class Actinopteri; order Cichliformes; family Cichlidae; genus Astatotilapia; species Astatotilapia calliptera. Next base: position 12,553,645 of record NC_137430.1, on the reverse strand, counting down.
CTTACATGAAACTGTGATTGGACACGCTACTTCTTCATAAAGACACCCAGTCCCACTTTAAATATTGTGCTCAATGTTTGGAATGAAGATAACATTTTACTAACCATGTACTGATCAGCTCTTTGCGGTGGCAAAATCGTCAGCTGTGTGTGTTACTGTTCATGCAAACAAGCAAGCTAATGTCAGCCAGCTAGCTTCAACCGCAGCTGTGCTGCACCAATCTCACGGAACTGCAAAACCACAAGCTTTCGCACCAAAGTCATGCAGCTACCGCATTTACAATCCAGTGTGGCCGTTGTTGTGCACATCCTACTTGAAAGATGTGTGGCGTAGGACTTGGAAGACGTATGTCTTTCAAGTATGTAGTTCCACAGCCCAATGTGGTTGTTGTGGCCGAGCGGTCAAGGCGATGGGCTAGAAATCCATTGGGGTCTCCCCGCACAGGTTCGAATCCTGTCGACAACGGTCAGCTGTTTTGCGCCAGTCCAGACGTTGATTTGAGAAGAAGGCATGGAGATCACCTGAGAAGGTGCCAGGAGAAAGAGCCAGGCCTTTGCTTGTGAAAATAGAGCACGCAGAAGCAATGGACCCAGCTATGTCCTGACAAAATTAGGCACATATTCAGTAAACATGGCATCCTTCAATTGGTCTCTTAGCCACCCCACACGTGCCCCCGTGTAGTCGTCCAGGATCCAGTCTGAGTACCGCCAATGACTCATGCGTCTGACAAATGCTCATTGCTTTGCAAGAGGACTGGGATCGGGATTGGAGGCACAGCGCATTTCACCGGGAATGGGACAACAGCAGAAATAGCTTCAAACATTACTGCATGAAAAGCACAAGGAGTGGACACATTTCATTGTTTGGAACACTGCTTTTCACTACAGCTCTTTGCATGTAAAAACTTTGCTCTTCTCCACAGCTGGCTGACAGACACGCAAAAGCGCAAGCAAGAGTGGCCACAGACCCACTATGCCGGCCTTTGTACACTCTCTCCATCTAATGATAGAGAGGAAGGATACATTCACTACTTCTAGCCTCCACTATTCAAATTCAGTATTTTCACAGTGTCCTAAAAGCTTCCTGAAAAGCCTTTACACTGTTTTCCAAAACGCTGCATCCAGAGCACAGTCAGGGACTGGAAGGACAGAGTAGATTCCCCCCATATGGACTTCTCTCTTCATTGGCTCCAAGTTAAATCCCAAATAAAAATCCAAATACTTGCCCTCACACACAAGGTCTTGAATAATCACCACCAATTTTGTCTACAAGATCTCACAGTGCCATATCATCCCAACAGAGTGCTTTGCTCTCAGACTGCTGGCTTCCGAGGGGATTTTAAAGTGCAATGGAAGGCAGAGCCATCACTTTTCAGGCCCCTCTCTGTGGAACCAGCTCCCACTTTGTATTTGGGACACAGACACTTGCTCTCATTTTTGAATTAAGCGTAAAACCTTTTTGCCAAAGTCCAATAACTTGAAAGAGGAGCCAAAGACGTCCTCGTCCCAGATTCGTCCCAAGACAGATTCACACCTATTCTCACCTTGTCTGCTGTGACCTGAAGAACTCGCGTGACCATTGCGACTCTCAAGGTGCTAAAAGTCACGCAAGAGTTTAAATGCGTGAGAGGCCACACTTGAGTAGCAAAGAAGCTTTGCTGATGAGATTAAATGTGCAGTTGCATGAAAGCACTAGTCTTTTTAGTGATCTACCTTTTGACCAGTTTAGAACCTGACAAGCGAGTAATCACAATGCCCACCTTGTTAATTGTCCTGAAAATCTGTATAAGCCGGACAATGAATCAGTGATGTTGTAGTCTTTCACAGCGATGGAGGTATAGTGGCGAGCATAGCTGCCTTCCAACCAGTTGACCCGGGTTCGATTCCCGGCCATCGAAGTTGCCACTCGCAGTGCTGTTCGAGCATGTGAGCTGCGTACTATTTTACACTAAAAACGTTCTCCGCTCTTTCTGCAAATGCTTACAATGTCAGGCCAGGTGCATTCTTCATCGGCCTCGCTGCTACCGTTTGCTGTGGAAAGACACTGTTCACACAGGCTTTGAGTTCTCATCACTTCATACCTATACCTTCTTACATGAAACTGTGATTGGACACGCTACTTCTTCATAAAGACACCCAGTCCCACTTTAAATATTGTGCTCAATGTTTGGAATGAAGATAACATTTTACTAACCATGTACTGATCAGCTCTTTGCGGTGGCAAAATCGTCAGCTGTGTGTGTTACTGTTCATGCAAACAAGCAAGCTAATGTCAGCCAGCTAGCTTCAACCGCAGCTGTGCTGCACCAATCTCACGGAACTGCAAAACCACAAGCTTTCGCACCAAAGTCATGCAGCTACCGCATTTACAATCCAGAGTGGCCGTTGTTGTGCACATCCTACTTGAAAGATGTGTGGCGTAGGACTTGGAAGACGTATGTCTTTCAAGTATGTAGTTCCACAGCCCAATGTGGTTGTTGTGGCCGAGCGGTCAAGGCGATGGGCTAGAAATCCATTGGGGTCTCCCCGCACAGGTTCGAATCCTGTCGACAACGGTCAGCTGTTTTGCGCCAGTCCAGACGTTGATTTGAGAAGAAGGCATGGAGATCACCTGAGAAGGTGCCAGGAGAAAGAGCCAGGCCTTTGCTTGTGAAAATAGAGCACGCAGAAGCAATGGACCCAGCTATGTCCTGACAAAATTAGGCACATATTCAGTAAACATGGCATCCTTCAATTGGTCTCTTAGCCACCCCACACGTGCCCCCGTGTAGTCGTCCAGGATCCAGTCTGAGTACCGCCAATGACTCATGCGTCTGACAAATGCTCATTGCTTTGCAAGAGGACTGGGATCGGGATTGGAGGCACAGCGGATTTCACCGGGAATGGGACAACAGCAGAAATAGCTTCAAACATTACTGCATGAAAAGCACAAGGAGTGGACACATTTCATTGTTTGGAACACTGCTTTTCACTACAGCTCTTTGCATGTAAAAACTTTGCTCTTCTCCACAGCTGGCTGACAGACACGCAAAAGCGCAAGCAAGAGTGGCCACAGACCCACTATGCCGGCCTTTGTACACTCTCTCCATCTAATGATAGAGAGGAAGGATACATTCACTACTTCTAGCCTCCACTATTCAAATTCAGTATTTTCACAGTGTCCTAAAAGCTTCCTGAAAAGCCTTTACACTGTTTTCCAAAACGCTGCATCCAGAGCACAGTCAGGGACTGGAAGGACAGAGTAGATTTCCCCCATATGGACTTCTCTCTTCATTGGCTCCCAATTAAATCCCAAATAAAAATCCAAATACTTGCCCTCACACACAAGGTCTTGAATAATCACCACCAATTTTGTATACAAGATCTCACAGTGCCATATCATCCCAACAGAGTGCTTTGCTCTCAGACTGCTGGCTTCCGAGGGGATTTTAAAGTGCAATGGAAGGCAGAGCCATCACTTTTCAGGCCCCTCTCTGTGGAACCAGCTCCCACTTTGTATTCGGGACACAGACACTTGCTCTCATTTTTGAATTAAGCGTAAAACCTTTTTGCCAAAGTCCAATAACTTGAAAGAGGAGCCAAAGACGTCCTCGTCCCAGATTCGTCCCAAGACAGATTCACACCTATTCTCACCTTGTCTGCTGTGACCTGAAGAACTCGCGTGACCATTGCGACTCTCAAGGTGCTAAAAATCACGCAAGAGTTTAAATGCGTGAGAGGCCACACTTGAGTAGCAAAGAAGCTTTGCTGATGAGATTAAATGTGCAGTTGCATGAAAGCACTAGTCTTTTTAGTGATCTACCTTTTGACCAGTTTAGAACCTGACAAGCGAGTAATCACAATGCCCACCGTGTTAATTGTCCTGAAAATCTGTATAAGCCGGACAATGAATCAGTGATGTTGCAGTCTTTCACAGCGATGGTGGTATAGTGGCGAGCATAGCTGCCTTCCAAGCAGTTGACCCGCGTTCGATTCCCGGCCATCGCAGTTGCCACTCGCAGTGCTGTTCGAGAATGTGGGCTGCGTACTATTTTACACTAAAAACGTTCTCCGCTCTTTCTGCAAATGCTTACAATGTCAGGCCAGGTGCATTCTTCATCGGCCTCGCTGCTACCGTTTGCTGTGGAAAGACACTGTTCACACAGGCTTTGAGTTCTCATCACTTCATACCTCTACCTTCTTACATGAAACTGTGATTGGACACGCTACTTCTTCATAAAGACACCCAGTCCCACTTTAAATATTGTGCTCAATGTTTGGAATGAAGATAACATTTTACTAACCATGTACTGATCAGCTCTTTGCGGTGGCAAAATCATCAGCTGTGTGTGTTACTGTTCATGCAAACAAGCAAGCTAATGTCAGCCAGCTAGCTTCAACCGCAGCTGTGCTGCACCAATCTCACGGAACTGCAAAACCACAAGCTTTCGCACCAAAGTCATGCAGCTACCGCATTTACAATCCAGCGTGGCCGTTGTTGTGCACATCCTACTTGAAAGATGTGTGGAGTAGGACTTTGTAGGACGTATGTCTTTCAAGTATGTAGTTCCACAGCCCAATGTGGTTGTTGTGGCCGAGCGGTCAAGGCGATGGACTAGAAATCCATTGGGGTCTCCCCGCACAGGTTCGAATCCTGTTGACAACGGTGAGCTTTTTTGCGGCAGTCCTGACGTTGATTTGAGAAGAAGGCATGGAGATCACCTGAGAAGGTGCCAGGAGAAAGAGCCAGGCCTTTGCTTGTGAAAATAGAGCACGCAGAAGCAATGGACCCAGCTATGTCCTGACAAAATTAGGCACATATTCAGTAAACATGGCATCCTTCAATTGGTCTCTTAGCCACCCCACACGTGCCCCCGTGTAGTCGTCCAGGATCCAGTCTGAGTACCGCCAATGACTCATGCGTCTGACAAATGCTCATTGCTTTGCAAGAGGACTGGGATCGGGATTGGAGGCACAGCGCATTTCACCGGGAATGGGACAACAGCAGAAATAGCTTCAAACATTACTGCATGAAAAGCACAAGGAGTGGACACATTTCATTGTTTGGAACACTGCTTTTCACTACAGCTCTTTGCATGTAAACACTTTGCTCTTCTCCACAGCTGGCTGACAGACACGCAAAAGCGCAAGCAAGAGTGGCCACAGACCCACTATGCCGGCCTTTGTACACTCTCTCCATCTAATGATAGAGAGGAAGGATACATTCACTACTTCTAGCCTCCACTATTCAAATTCAGTATTTTCACAGTGTCCTAAAAGCTTCCTGAAAAGCCTTTACACTGTTTTCCAAAACGCTGCATCCAGAGCACAGTCAGGGACTGGAAGGACAGAGTAGATTTCCCCCATATGGACTTCTCTCTTCATTGGCTCCCAATTAAATCCCAAATAAAACTCCAAATACTTGCCCTCACACACAAGGTCTTGAATAATCACCACCAATTTTGTATACAAGATCTCACAGTGCCATATCATCCCAACAGAGTGCTTTGCTCTCAGACTGCTGGCTTCCGAGGGGATTTTAAAGTGCAATGGAAGGCAGAGCCATCACTTTTCAGGCCCCTCTCTGTGGAACCAGCTCCCACTTTGTATTCGGGACACAGACACTTGCTCTCATTTTTGAATTAAGCGTAAAACCTTTTTGCCAAAGTCCAATAACTTGAAAGAGGAGCCAAAGACGTCCTCGTCCCAGATTCGTCCCAAGACAGATTCACACCTATTCTCACCTTGTCTGCTGTGACCTGAAGAACTCGCGTGACCATTGCGACTCTCAAGGTGCTAAAAATCACGCAAGAGTTTAAATGCGTGAGAGGCCACACTTGAGTAGCAAAGAAGCTTTGCTGATGAGATTAAATGTGCAGTTGCATGAAAGCACTAGTCTTTTTAGTGATCTACCTTTTGACCAGTTTAGAACCTGACAAGCGAGTAATCACAATGCCCACCTTGTTAATTGTCCTGAAAATCTGTATAAGCCGGACAATGAATCAGTGATGTTGTAGTCTTTCACAGCGATGGTGGTGTAGTGGCGAGCATAGCTGCCTTCCAAGCAGTTGACCCGGGTTCGATTCCCGGCCATCGCAGTTGCCACTCGCAGTGCTGTTCGAGCATGTGGGCTGCGTACTATTTTACACTAAAAACGTTCTCCTCTCTTTTTGCAAATGCTTACAATGTCAGGCCAGGTGCATTCTTCATCGGCCTCGCTGCTACCGTTTGCTGTGGAAAGACACTGTTCACACAGGCTTTGAGTTCTCATCACTTCATACCTCTACCTTCTTACATGAAACTGTGATTGGACACGCTACTTCTTCATAAAGACACCCAGTCCCACTTTAAATATTGTGCTCAATGTTTGGAATGAAGATAACATTTTACTAACCATGTACTGATCAGCTCTTTGCGGTGGCAAAATCATCAGCTGTGTGTGTTACTGTTCATGCAAACAAGCAAGCTAATGTCAGCCAGCTAGCTTCAACCGCAGCTGTGCTGCACCAATCTCACGGAACTGCAAAACCACAAGCTTTCGCACCAAAGTCATGCAGCTACCGCATTTACAATCCAGCGTGGCCGTTGTTGTGCACATCCTACTTGAAAGATGTGTGGCGTAGGACTTGGAAGACGTATGTATTTCAAGTATGTAGTTCCACAGCCCAATGTGGTTGTTGTGGCCGAGCGGTCAAGGCGATGGACTAGAAATCCATTGGGGTCTCCCCGCACAGGTTCGAATCCTGTCGACAACGGTCAGCTGTTTTGCGCCAGTCCAGACGTTGATTTGAGAAGAAGGCATGGAGATCACCTGAGAAGGTGCCAGGAGAAAGAGCCAGGCCTTTGCTTGTGAAAATAGAGCACGCAGAAGCAATGGACCCAGCTATGTCCTGACAAAATTAGGCACATATTCAGTAAACATGGCATCCTTCAATTGGTCTCTTAGCCACCCCACACGTGCCCCCGTGTAGTCGTCCAGGATCCAGTCTGAGTACCGCCAATGACTCATGCGTCTGACAAATGCTCATTGCTTTGCAAGAGGACTGGGATCGGGATTGGAGGCACAGCGCATTTCACCGGGAATGGGACAACAGCAGAAATAGCTTCAAACATTACTGCATGAAAAGCACAAGGAGTGGACACATTTCATTGTTTGGAACACTGCTTTTCACTACAGCTCTTTGCATGTAAAAACTTTGCTCTTCTCCACAGCTGGCTGACAGACACGCAAAAGCGCAAGCAAGAGTGGCCACAGACCCACTATGCCGGCCTTTGTACACTCTCTCCATCTAATGATAGAGAGGAAGGATACATTCACTACTTCTAGCCTCCACTATTCAAATTCAGTATTTTCACAGTGTCCTAAAAGCTTCCTGAAAAGCCTTTACACTGTTTTCCAAAACGCTGCATCCAGAGCACAGTCAGGGACTGGAAGGACAGAGTAGATTTCCCCCATATGGACTTCTCTCTTCATTGGCTCCCAATTAAATCCCAAATAAAAATCCAAATACTTGCCCTCACACACAAGGTCTTGAATAATCACCACCAATTTTGTCTACAAGATCTCACAGTGCCATATCATCCCAACAGAGTGCTTTGCTCTCAGACTGCTGGCTTCCGAGGGGATTTTAAAGTGCAATGGAAGGCAGAGCCATCACTTTTCAGGCCCCTCTCTGTGGAACCAGCTCCCACTTTGTATTTGGGACACAGACACTTGCTCTCATTTTTGAATTAAGCGTAAAACCTTTTTGCCAAAGTCCAATAACTTGAAAGAGGAGCCAAAGACGTCCTCGTCCCAGATTCGTCCCAAGACAGATTCACACCTATTCTCACCTTGTCTGCTGTGACCTGAAGAACTCGCGTGACCATTGCGACTCTCAAGGTGCTAAAAATCACGCAAGAGTTTAAATGCGTGAGAGGCCACACTTGAGTAGCAAAGAAGCTTTGCTGATGAGATTAAATGTGCAGTTGCATGAAAGCACTAGTCTTTTTAGTGATCTACCTTTTGACCAGTTTAGAACCTGACAAGCGAGTAATCACAATGCCCACCTTGTTAATTGTCCTGAAAATCTGTATAAGCCGGACAATGAATCAGTGATGTTGTAGTCTTTCACAGCGATGGTGGTATAGTGGCGAGCATAGCTGCCTTCCAACCAGTTGACCCGGGTTCGATTCCCGGCCATCGCAGTTGCCACTCGCAGTGCTGTTCGAGCATGTGAGCTGCGTACTATTTTACACTAAAAACGTTCTCCGCTCTTTCTGCAAATGCTTACAATGTCAGGCCAGGTGCATTCTTCATCGGCCTCGCTGCTACCGTTTGCTGTGGAAAGACACTGTTCACACAGGCTTTGAGTTCTCATCACTTCATACCTCTACCTTCTTACATGAAACTGTGATTGGACACGCTACTTCTTCATAAAGACACCCAGTCCCACTTTAAATATTGTGCTCAATGTTTGGAATGAAGATAACATTTTACTAACCATGTACTGATCAGCTCTTTGCGGTGGCAAAATCATCAGCTGTGTGTGTTACTGTTCATGCAAACAAGCAAGCTAATGTCAGCCAGCTAGCTTCAACCGCAGCTGTGCTGCACCAATCTCACGGAACTGCAAAACCACAAGCTTTCGTACCAAAGTCATGCAGCTACCGCATTTACAATCCAGCGTGGCCGTTGTTGTGCACATCCTACTTGAAAGATGTGTGGAGTAGGACTTTGTAGGACGTATGTCTTTCAAGTATGTAGTTCCACAGCCCAATGTGGTTGTTGTGGCCGAGCGGTCAAGGCGATGGACTAGAAATCCATTGGGGTCTCCCCGCACAGGTTCGAATCCTGTTGACAACGGTGAGCTTTTTTGCGGCAGTCCTGACGTTGATTTGAGAAGAAGGCATGGAGATCACCTGAGAAGGTGCCAGGAGAAAGAGCCAGGCCTTTGCTTGTGAAAATAGAGCACGCAGAAGCAATGGACCCAGCTATGTCCTGACAAAATTAGGCACATATTCAGTAAACATGGCATCCTTCAATTGGTCTCTTAGCCACCCCACACGTGCCCCCGTGTAGTCGTCCAGGATCCAGTCTGAGTACCGCCAATGACTCATGCGTCTGACAAATGCTCATTGCTTTGCAAGAGGACTGGGATCGGGATTGGAGGCACAGCGCATTTCACCGGGAATGGGACAACAGCAGAAATAGCTTCAAACATTACTGCATGAAAAGCACAAGGAGTGGACACATTTCATTGTTTGGAACACTGCTTTTCACTACAGCTCTTTGCATGTAAAAACTTTGCTCTTCTCCACAGCTGGCTGACAGACACGCAAAAGCGCAAGCAAGAGTGGCCACAGACCCACTATGCCGGCCTTTGTACACTCTCTCCATCTAATGATAGAGAGGAAGGATACATTCACTACTTCTAGCCTCCACTATTCAAATTCAGTATTTTCACAGTGTCCTAAAAGCTTCCTGAAAAGCCTTTACACTGTTTTCCAAAACGCTGCATCCAGAGCACAGTCAGGGACTGGAAGGACAGAGTAGATTTCCCCCATATGGACTTCTCTCTTCATTGGCTCCCAATTAAATCCCAAATAAAAATCCAAATACTTGCCCTCACACACAAGGTCTTGAATAATCACCACCAATTTTGTCTACAAGATCTCACAGTGCCATATCATCCCAACAGAGTGCTTTGCTCTCAGACTGCTGGCTTCCGAGGGGATTTTAAAGTGCAATGGAAGGCAGAGCCATCACTTTTCAGGCCCCTCTCTGTGGAACCAGCTCCCACTTTGTATTCGGGACACAGACACTTGCTCTCATTTTTGAATTAAGCGTAAAACCTTTTTGCCAAAGTCCAATAACTTGAAAGAGGAGCCAAAGACGTCCTCGTCCCAGATTCGTCCCAAGACAGATTCACACCTATTCTCACCTTGTCTGCTGTGACCTGAAGAACTCGCGTGACCATTGCGACTCTCAAGGTGCTAAAAATCACGCAAGAGTTTAAATGCGTGAGAGGCCACACTTGAGTAGCAAAGAAGCTTTGCTGATGAGATTAAATGTGCAGTTGCATGAAAGCACTAGTCTTTTTAGTGATCTACCTTTTGACCAGTTTAGAACCTGACAAGCGAGTAATCACAATGCCCACCTTGTTAATTGTCCTGAAAATCTGTATAAGCCGGACAATGAATCAGTGATGTTGTAGTCTTTCACAGCGATGGTGGTGTAGTGGCGAGCATAGCTGCCTTCCAAGCAGTTGACCCGGGTTCGATTCCCGGCCATCGCAGTTGCCACTCGCAGTGCTGTTCGAGCATGTGGGCTGCGTACTATTTTACACTAAAAACGTTCTCCTCTCTTTTTGCAAATGCTTACAATGTCAGGCCAGGTGCATTCTTCATCGGCCTCGCTGCTACCGTTTGCTGTGGAAAGACACTGTTCACACAGGCTTTGAGTTCTCATCACTTCATACCTCTACCTTCTTACATGAAACTGTGATTGGACACGCTACTTCTTCATAAAGACACCCAGTCCCACTTTAAATATTGTGCTCAATGTTTGGAATGAAGATAACATTTTACTAACCATGTACTGATCAGCTCTTTGCGGTGGCAAAATCATCAGCTGTGTGTGTTACTGTTCATGCAAACAAGCAAGCTAATGTCAGCCAGCTAGCTTCAACCGCAGCTGTGCTGCACCAATCTCACGGAACTGCAAAACCACAAGCTTTCGCACCAAAGTCATGCAGCTACCGCATTTACAATCCAGCGTGGCCGTTGTTGTGCACATCCTACTTGAAAGATGTGTGGCGTAGGACTTGGAAGACGTATGTATTTCAAGTATGTAGTTCCACAGCCCAATGTGGTTGTTGTGGCCGAGCGGTCAAGGCGATGGACTAGAAATCCATTGGGGTCTCCCCGCACAGGTTCGAATCCTGTCGACAACGGTCAGCTGTTTTGCGCCAGTCCAGACGTTGATTTGAGAAGAAGGCATGGAGATCACCTGAGAAGGTGCCAGGAGAAAGAGCCAGGCCTTTGCTTGTGAAAATAGAGCACGCAGAAGCAATGGACCCAGCTATGTCCTGACAAAATTAGGCACATATTCAGTAAACATGGCATCCTTCAATTGGTCTCTTAGCCACCCCACACGTGCCCCCGTGTAGTCGTCCAGGATCCAGTCTGAGTACCGCCAATGACTCATGCGTCTGACAAATGCTCATTGCTTTGCAAGAGGACTGGGATCGGGATTGGAGGCACAGCGCATTTCACCGGGAATGGGACAACAGCAGAAATAGCTTCAAACATTACTGCATGAAAAGCACAAGGAGTGGACACATTTCATTGTTTGGAACACTGCTTTTCACTACAGCTCTTTGCATGTAAACACTTTGCTCTTCTCCACAGCTGGCTGACAGACACGCAAAAGCGCAAGCAAGAGTGGCCACAGACCCACTATGCCGGCCTTTGTACACTCTCTCCATCTAATGATAGAGAGGAAGGATACATTCACTACTTCTAGCCTCCACTATTCAAATTCAGTATTTTCACAGTGTCCTAAAAGCTTCCTGAAAAGCCTTTACACTGTTTTCCAAAACGCTGCATCCAGAGCACAGTCAGGGACTGGAAGGACAGAGTAGATTTCCCCCATATGGACTTCTCTCTTCATTGGCTCCCAATTAAATCCCAAATAAAACTCCAAATACTTGCCCTCACACACAAGGTCTTGAATAATCACCACCAATTTTGTATACAAGATCTCACAGTGCCATATCATCCCAACAGAGTGCTTTGCTCTCAGACTGCTGGCTTCCGAGGGGATTTTAAAGTGCAATGGAAGGCAGAGCCATCACTTTTCAGGCCCCTCTCTGTGGAACCAGCTCCCACTTTGTATTCGGGACACAGACACTTGCTCTCATTTTTGAATTAAGCGTAAAACCTTTTTGCCAAAGTCCAATAACTTGAAAGAGGAGCCAAAGACGTCCTCGTCCCAGATTCGTCCCAAGACAGATTCACACCTATTCTCACCTTGTCTGCTGTGACCTGAAGAACTCGCGTGACCATTGCGACTCTCAAGGTGCTAAAAATCACGCAAGAGTTTAAATGCGTGAGAGGCCACACTTGAGTAGCAAAGAAGCTTTGCTGATGAGATTAAATGTGCAGTTGCATGAAAGCACTAGTCTTTTTAGTGATCTACCTTTTGACCAGTTTAGAACCTGACAAGCGAGTAATCACAATGCCCACCTTGTTAATTGTCCTGAAAATCTGTATAAGCCGGACAATGAATCAGTGATGTTGTAGTCTTTCACAGCGATGGTGGTGTAGTGGCGAGCATAGCTGCCTTCCAAGCAGTTGACCCGGGTTCGATTCCCGGCCATCGCAGTTGCCACTCGCAGTGCTGTTCGAGCATGTGGGCTGCGTACTATTTTACACTAAAAACGTTCTCCTCTCTTTTTGCAAATGCTTACAATGTCAGGCCAGGTGCATTCTTCATCGGCCTCGCTGCTACCGTTTGCTGTGGAAAGACACTGTTCACACAGGCTTTGAGTTCTCATCACTTCATACCTCTACCTTCTTACATGAAACTGTGATTGGACACGCTACTTCTTCATAAAGACACCCAGTCCCACTTTAAATATTGTGCTCAATGTTTGGAATGAAGATAACATTTTACTAACCATGTACTGATCAGCTCTTTGCGGTGGCAAAATCATCAGCTGTGTGTGTTACTGTTCATGCAAACAAGCAAGCTAATGTCAGCCAGCTAGCTTCAACCGCAGCTGTGCTGCACCAATCTCACGGAACTGCAAAACCACAAGCTTTCGCACCAAAGTCATGCAGCTACCGCATTTACAATCCAGCGTGGCCGTTGTTGTGCACATCCTACTTGAAAGATGTGTGGCGTAGGACTTGGAAGACGTATGTATTTCAAGTATGTAGTTCCACAGCCCAATGTGGTTGTTGTGGCCGAGCGGTCAAGGCGATGGACTAGAAATCCATTGGGGTCTCCCCGCACAGGTTCGAATCCTGTCGACAACGGTCAGCTGTTTTGCGCCAGTCCAGACGTTGATTTGAGAAGAAGGCATGGAGATCACCTGAGAAGGTGCCAGGAGAAAGAGCCAGGCCTTTGCTTGTGAAAATAGAGCACGCAGAAGCAATGGACCCAGCTATGTCCTGACAAAATTAGGCACATATTCAGTAAACATGGCATCCTTCAATTGGTCTCTTAGCCACCCCACACGTGCCCCCGTGTAGTCGTCCAGGATCCAGTCTGAGTACCGCCAATGACTCATGCGTCTGACAAATGCTCATTGCTTTGCAAGAGGACTGGGATCGGGATTGGAGGCACAGCGCATTTCACCGGGAATGGGACAACAGCAGAAATAGCTTCAAACATTACTGCATGAAAAGCACAAGGAGTGGACACATTTCATTGTTTGGAACACTGCTTTTCACTACAGCTCTTTGCATGTAAAAACTTTGCTCTTCTCCACAGCTGGCTGACAGACACGCAAAAGCGCAAGCAAGAGTGGCCACAGACCCACTATGCCGGCCTTTGTACACTCTCTCCATCTAATGATAGAGAGGAAGGATACATTCACTACTTCTAGCCTCCACTATTCAAATTCAGTATTTTCACAGTGTCCTAAAAGCTTCCTGAAAAGCCTTTACACTGTTTTCCAAAACGCTGCATCCAGAGCACAGTCAGGGACTGGAAGGACAGAGTAGATTTCCCCCATATGGACTTCTCTCTTCATTGGCTCCCAATTAAATCCCAAATAAAAATCCAAATACTTGCCCTCACACACAAGGTCTTGAATAATCACCACCAATTTTGTCTACAAGATCTCACAGTGCCATATCATCCCAACAGAGTGCTTTGCTCTCAGACTGCTGGCTTCCGAGGGGATTTTAAAGTGCAATGGAAGGCAGAGCCATCACTTTTCAGGCCCCTCTCTGTGGAACCAGCTCCCACTTTGTATTTGGGACACAGACACTTGCTCTCATTTTTGAATTAAGCGTAAAACCTTTTTGCCAAAGTCCAATAACTTGAAAGAGGAGCCAAAGACGTCCTCGTCCCAGATTCGTCCCAAGACAGATTCACACCTATTCTCACCTTGTCTGCTGTGACCTGAAGAACTCGCGTGACCATTGCGACTCTCAAGGTGCTAAAAATCACGCAAGAGTTTAAATGCGTGAGAGGCCACACTTGAGTAGCAAAGAAGCTTTGCTGATGAGATTAAATGTGCAGTTGCATGAAAGCACTAGTCTTTTTAGTGATCTACCTTTTGACCAGTTTAGAACCTGACAAGCGAGTAATCACAATGCCCACCTTGTTAATTGTCCTGAAAATCTGTATAAGCCGGACAATGAATCAGTGATGTTGTAGTCTTTCACAGCGATGGTGGTATAGTGGCGAGCATAGCTGCCTTCCAACCAGTTGACCCGGGTTCGATTCCCGGCCATCGCAGTTGCCACTCGCAGTGCTGTTCGAGCATGTGAGCTGCGTACTATTTTACACTAAAAACGTTCTCCGCTCTTTCTGCAAATGCTTACAATGTCAGGCCAGGTGCATTCTTCATCGGCCTCGCTGCTACCGTTTGCTGTGGAAAGACACTGTTCACACAGGCTTTGAGTTCTCATCGCTTCATACCTCTACCTTCTTACATGAAACTGTGATTGGACACGCTACTTCTTCATAAAGACACCCAGTCCCACTTTAAATATTGTGCTCAATGTTTGGAATGAAGATAACATTTTACTAACCATGTACTGATCAGCTCTTTGCGGTGGCAAAATCATCAGCTGTGTGTGTTACTGTTCATGCAAACAAGCAAGCTAATGTCAGCCAGCTAGCTTCAACCGCAGCTGTGCTGCACCAATCTCACGGAACTGCAAAACCACAAGCTTTCGTACCAAAGTCATGCAGCTACCGCATTTACAATCCAGCGTGGCCGTTGTTGTGCACATCCTACTTGAAAGATGTGTGGAGTAGGACTTTGTAGGACGTATGTCTTTCAAGTATGTAGTTCCACAGCCCAATGTGGTTGTTGTGGCCGAGCGGTCAAGGCGATGGACTAGAAATCCATTGGGGTCTCCCCGCACAGGTTCGAATCCTGTTGACAACGGTGAGCTTTTTTGCGGCAGTCCTGACGTTGATTTGAGAAGAAGGCATGGAGATCACCTGAGAAGGTGCCAGGAGAAAGAGCCAGGCCTTTGCTTGTGAAAATAGAGCACGCAGAAGCAATGGACCCAGCTATGTCCTGACAAAATTAGGCACATATTCAGTAAACATGGCATCCTTCAATTGGTCTCTTAGCCACCCCACACGTGCCCCCGTGTAGTCGTCCAGGATCCAGTCTGAGTACCGCCAATGACTCATGCGTCTGACAAATGCTCATTGCTTTGCAAGAGGACTGGGATCGGGATTGGAGGCACAGCGCATTTCACCGGGAATGGGACAACAGCAGAAATAGCTTCAAACATTACTGCATGAAAAGCACAAGGAGTGGACACATTTCATTGTTTGGAACACTGCTTTTCACTACAGCTCTTTGCATGTAAAAACTTTGCTCTTCTCCACAGCTGGCTGACAGACACGCAAAAGCGCAAGCAAGAGTGGCCACAGACCCACTATGCCGGCCTTTGTACACTCTCTCCATCTAATGATAGAGAGGAAGGATACATTCACTACTTCTAGCCTCCACTATTCAAATTCAGTATTTTCACAGTGTCCTAAAAGCTTCCTGAAAAGCCTTTACACTGTTTTCCAAAACGCTGCATCCAGAGCACAGTCAGGGACTGGAAGGACAGAGTAGATTTCCCCCATATGGACTTCTCTCTTCATTGGCTCCCAATTAAATCCCAAATAAAAATCCAAATACTTGCCCTCACACACAAGGTCTTGAATAATCACCACCAATTTTGTCTACAAGATCTCACAGTGCCATATCATCCCAACAGAGTGCTTTGCTCTCAGACTGCTGGCTTCCGAGGGGATTTTAAAGTGCAATGGAAGGCAGAGCCATCACTTTTCAGGCCCCTCTCTGTGGAACCAGCTCCCACTTTGTATTCGGGACACAGACACTTGCTCTCATTTTTGAATTAAGCGTAAAACCTTTTTGCCAAAGTCCAATAACTTGAAAGAGGAGCCAAAGACGTCCTCGTCCCAGATTCGTCCCAAGACAGATTCACACCTATTCTCACCTTGTCTGCTGTGACCTGAAGAACTCGCGTGACCATTGCGACTCTCAAGGTGCTAAAAATCACGCAAGAGTTTAAATGCGTGAGAGGCCACACTTGAGTAGCAAAGAAGCTTTGCTGATGAGATTAAATGTGCAGTTGCATGAAAGCACTAGTCTTTTTAGTGATCTACCTTTTGACCAGTTTAGAACCTGACAAGCGAGTAATCACAATGCCCACCTTGTTAATTGTCCTGAAAATCTGTATAAGCCGGACAATGAATCAGTGATGTTGTAGTCTTTCACAGCGATGGTGGTGTAGTGGCGAGCATAGCTGCCTTCCAAGCAGTTGACCCGGGTTCGATTCCCGGCCATCGCAGTTGCCACTCGCAGTGCTGTTCGAGCATGTGGGCTGCGTACTATTTTACACTAAAAACGTTCTCCTCTCTTTTTGCAAATGCTTACAATGTCAGGCCAGGTGCATTCTTCATCGGCCTCGCTGCTACCGTTTGCTGTGGAAAGACACTGTTCACACAGGCTTTGAGTTCTCATCACTTCATACCTCTACCTTCTTACATGAAACTGTGATTGGACACGCTACTTCTTCATAAAGACACCCAGTCCCACTTTAAATATTGTGCTCAATGTTTGGAATGAAGATAACATTTTACTAACCATGTACTGATCAGCTCTTTGCGGTGGCAAAATCATCAGCTGTGTGTGTTACTGTTCATGCAAACAAGCAAGCTAATGTCAGCCAGCTAGCTTCAACCGCAGCTGTGCTGCACCAATCTCACGGAACTGCAAAACCACAAGCTTTCGCACCAAAGTCATGCAGCTACCGCATTTACAATCCAGCGTGGCCGTTGTTGTGCACATCCTACTTGAAAGATGTGTGGCGTAGGACTTGGAAGACGTATGTATTTCAAGTATGTAGTTCCACAGCCCAATGTGGTTGTTGTGGCCGAGCGGTCAAGGCGATGGACTAGAAATCCATTGGGGTCTCCCCGCACAGGTTCGAATCCTGTCGACAACGGTCAGCTGTTTTGCGCCAGTCCAGACGTTGATTTGAGAAGAAGGCATGGAGATCACCTGAGAAGGTGCCAGGAGAAAGAGCCAGGCCTTTGCTTGTGAAAATAGAGCACGCAGAAGCAATGGACCCAGCTATGTCCTGACAAAATTAGGCACATATTCAGTAAACATGGCATCCTTCAATTGGTCTCTTAGCCACCCCACACGTGCCCCCGTGTAGTCGTCCAGGATCCAGTCTGAGTACCGCCAATGACTCATGCGTCTGACAAATGCTCATTGCTTTGCAAGAGGACTGGGATCGGGATTGGAGGCACAGCGCATTTCACCGGGAATGGGACAACAGCAGAAATAGCTTCAAACATTACTGCATGAAAAGCACAAGGAGTGGACACATTTCATTGTTTGGAACACTGCTTTTCACTACAGCTCTTTGCATGTAAAAACTTTGCTCTTCTCCACAGCTGGCTGACAGAGACGCAACAGCGCAAGCAAGAGTGGCCACAGACCCACTATGCCGGCCTTTGTACACTCTCTCCATCTAATGATAGAGAGGAAGGATACATTCACTACTTCTAGCCTCCACTATTCAAATTCAGTATTTTCACAGTGTCCTAAAAGCTTCCTGAAAAGCCTTTACACTGTTTTCCAAAACGCTGCATCCAGAGCACAGTCAGGGACTGGAAGGACAGAGTAGATTTCCCCCATATGGACTTCTCTCTTCATTGGCTCCCAATTAAATCCCAAATAAAAATCCAAATACTTGCCCTCACACACAAGGTCTTGAATAATCACCACCAATTTTGTATACAAGATCTCACAGTGCCATATCATCCCAACAGAGTGCTTTGCTCTCAGACTGCTGGCTTCCGAGGGGATTTTAAAGTGCAATGGAAGGCAGAGCCATCACTTTTCAGGCCCCTCTCTGTGGAACCAGCTCCCACTTTGTATTCGGGACACAGACACTTGCTCTCATTTTTGAATTAAGCGTAAAACCTTTTTGCCAAAGTCCAATAACTTGAAAGAGGAGCCAAAGACGTCCTCGTCCCAGATTCGTCCCAAGACAGATTCACACCTATTCTCACCTTGTCTGCTGTGACCTGAAGAACTCGCGTGACCATTGCGACTCTCAAGGTGCTAAAAATCACGCAAGAGTTTAAATGCGTGAGAGGCCACACTTGAGTAGCAAAGAAGCTTTGCTGATGAGATTAAATGTGCAGTTGCATGAAAGCACTAGTCTTTTTAGTGATCTACCTTTTGACCAGTTTAGAACCTGACAAGCGAGTAATCACAATGCCCACCTTGTTAATTGTCCTGAAAATCTGTATAAGCCGGACAATGAATCAGTGATGTTGTAGTCTTTCACAGCGATGGTGGTATAGTGGCGAGCATAGCTACCTTCCGAGCAGTTGACCCGGGTTCGATTCCCGGCCATCGCAGTTGCCACTGGCAGTGCTGTTCGAGCATGTGGGCTGCGTACTATTTTACACTAAAAACGTTCTCCGCTCTTTCTGCAAATGCTTACAATGTCAGGCCAGGTGCATTCTTCATCGGCCTCGCTGCTACCGTTTGCTGTGGAAAGACACTGTTCACACAGGCTTTGAGTTCTCATCACTTCATACCTATACCTTCTTACATGAAACTGTGATTGGACACGCTACTTCTTCATAAAGACACCCAGTCCCACTTTAAATATTGTGCTCAATGTTTGGAATGAAGATAACATTTTACTAACCATGTACTGATCAGCTCTTTGCGGTGGCAAAATCATCAGCTGTGTGTGTTACTGTTCATGCAAACAAGCAAGCTAATGTCAGCCAGCTAGCTTCAACCGCAGCTGTGCTGCACCAATCTCACGGAACTGCAAAACCACAAGCTTTCGTACCAAAGTCATGCAGCTACCGCATTTACAATCCAGCGTGGCCGTTGTTGTGCACATCCTACTTGAAAGATGTGTGGAGTAGGACTTTGTAGGACGTATGTCTTTCAAGTATGTAGTTGCACAGCCCAATGTGGTTGTTGTGGCCGAGCGGTCAAGGCGATGGACTAGAAATCCATTGGGGTCTCCCCGCACAGGTTCGAATCCTGTCGACAACGGTGAGCTTTTTTGCGGCAGTCCTGACGTTGATTTGAGAAGAAGGCATGGAGATCACCTGAGAAGGTGCCAGGAGAAAGAGCCAGGCCTTTGCTTGTGAAAATAGAGCACGCAGAAGCAATGGACCCAGCTATGTCCTGACAAAATTAGGCACATATTCAGTAAACATGGCATCCTTCAATTGGTCTCTTAGCCACCCCACACGTGCCCCCGTGTAGTCGTCCAGGATCCAGTCTGAGTACCGCCAATGACTCATGCGTCTGACAAATGCTCATTGCTTTGCAAGAGGACTGGGATCGGGATTGGAGGCACAGCGCATTTCACCGGGAATGGGACAACAGCAGAAATAGCTTCAAACATTACTGCATGAAAAGCACAAGGAGTGGACACATTTCATTGTTTGGAACACTGCTTTTCACTACAGCTCTTTGCATGTAAAAACTTTGCTCTTCTCCACAGCTGGCTGACAGACACGCAAAAGCGCAAGCAAGAGTGGCCACAGACCCACTATGCCGGCCTTTGTACACTCTCTCCATCTAATGATAGAGAGGAAGGATACATTCACTACTTCTAGCCTCCACTATTCAAATTCAGTATTTTCACAGTGTCCTAAAAGCTTCCTGAAAAGCCTTTACACTGTTTTCCAAAACGCTGCATCCAGAGCACAGTCAGGGACTGGAAGGACAGAGTAGATTTCCCCCATATGGACTTCTCTCTTCATTGGCTCCCAATTAAATCCCAAATAAAAATCCAAATACTTGCCCTCACACACAAGGTCTTGAATAATCACCACCAATTTTGTCTACAAGATCTCACAGTGCCATATCATCCCAACAGAGTGCTTTGCTCTCAGACTGCTGGCTTCCGAGGGGATTTTAAAGTGCAATGGAAGGCAGAGCCATCACTTTTCAGGCCCCTCTCTGTGGAACCAGCTCCCACTTTGTATTCGGGACACAGACACTTGCTCTCATTTTTGAATTAAGCGTAAAACCTTTTTGCCAAAGTCCAATAACTTGAAAGAGGAGCCAAAGACGTCCTCGTCCCAGATTCGTCCCAAGACAGATTCACACCTATTCTCACCTTGTCTGCTGTGACCTGAAGAACTCGCGTGACCATTGCGACTCTCAAGGTGCTAAAAATCACGCAAGAGTTTAAATGCGTGAGAGGCCACACTTGAGTAGCAAAGAAGCTTTGCTGATGAGATTAAATGTGCAGTTGCATGAAAGCACTAGTCTTTTTAGTGATCTACCTTTTGACCAGTTTAGAACCTGACAAGCGAGTAATCACAATGCCCACCTTGTTAATTGTCCTGAAAATCTGTATAAGCCGGACAATGAATCAGTGATGTTGTAGTCTTTCACAGCGATGGTGGTGTAGTGGCAAGCATAGCTGCCTTCCAAGCAGTTGACCCGGGTTCCATTCCCGGCCATCGCAGTTGCCACTCGCAGTGCTGTTCAAGCATGTGGGCTGCGTACTATTTTACACTAAAAACGTTCTCCGCTCTTTTTGCAAATGCTTACAATGTCAGGCCAGGTGCATTCTTCATCGGCCTCGCTGCTACCGTTTGCTGTGGAAAGACACTGTTCACACAGGCTTTGAGTTCTCATCACTTCATACCTCTACCTTCTTACATGAAACTGTGATTGGACACGCTACTTCTTCATAAAGACACCCAGTCCCACTTTAAATATTGTGCTCAATGTTTGGAATGAAGATAACATTTTACTAACCATGTACTGATCAGCTTTTTGCGGTGGCAAAATCATCAGCTGTGTGTGTTACTGTTCATGCAAACAAGCAAGCTAATGTCAGCCAGCTAGCTTCAACCGCAGCTGTGCTGCACCAATCTCACGGAACTGCAAAACCACAAGCTTTCGCACCAAAGTCATGCAGCTACCGCATTTACAATCCAGCGTGGCCGTTGTTGTGCACATCCTACTTGAAAGATGTGTGGCGTAGGACTTGGAAGACGTATGTCTTTCAAGTATGTAGTTCCACAGCCCAATGTGGTTGTTGTGGCCGAGCGGTCAAGGCGATGGACTAGAAATCCATTGGGGTCTCCCCGCACAGGTTCGAATCCTGTCGACAACGGTCAGCTGTTTTGCGCCAGTCCAGACGTTGATTTGAGAAGAAGGCATGGAGATCACCTGAGAAGGTGCCAGGAGAAAGAGCCAGGCCTTTGCTTGTGAAAATAGAGCACGCAGAAGCAATGGACCCAGCTATGTCCTGACAAAATTAGGCACATATTCAGTAAACATGGCATCCTTCAATTGGTCTCTTAGCCACCCCACACGTGCCCCCGTGTAGTCGTCCAGGATCCAGTCTGAGTACCGCCAATGACTCATGCGTCTGACAAATGCTCATTGCTTTGCAAGAGGACTGGGATCGGGATTGGAGGCACAGCGGATTTCACCGGGAATGGGACAACAGCAGAAATAGCTTCAAACATTACTGCATGAAAAGCACAAGGAGTGGACACATTTCATTGTTTGGAACACTGCTTTTCACTACAGCTCTTTGCATGTAAAAACTTTGCTCTTCTCCACAGCTGGCTGACAGACACGCAAAAGCGCAAGCAAGAGTGGCCACAGACCCACTATGCCGGCCTTTGTACACTCTCTCCATCTAATGATAGAGAGGAAGGATACATTCACTACTTCTAGCCTCCACTATTCAAATTCAGTATTTTCACAGTGTCCTAAAAGCTTCCTGAAAAGCCTTTACACTGTTTTCCAAAACGCTGCATCCAGAGCACAGCCAGGGACTGGAAGGACAGAGTAGATTTCCCCCATATGGACTTCTCTCTTCATTGGCTCCCAATTAAATCCCAAATAAAAATCCAAATACTTGCCCTCACACACAAGGTCTTGAATAATCACCACCAATTTTGTATACAAGATCTCACAGTGCCATATCATCCCAACAGAGTGCTTTGCTCTCAGACTGCTGGCTTCCGAGGGGATTTTAAAGTGCAATGGAAGGCAGAGCCATCACTTTTCAGGCCCCTCTCTGTGGAACCAGCTCCCACTTTGTATTTGGGACACAGACACTTGCTCTCATTTTTGAATTAAGCGTAAAACCTTTTTGCCAAAGTCCAATAACTTGAAAGAGGAGCCAAAGACGTCCTCGTCCCAGATTCGTCCCAAGACAGATTCACACCTATTCTCACCTTGTCTGCTGTGACCTGAAGAACTCGCGTGACCATTGCGACTCTCAAGGTGCTAAAAGTCACGCAAGAGTTTAAATGCGTGAGAGGCCACACTTGAGTAGCAAAGAAGCTTTGCTGATGAGATTAAATGTGCAGTTGCATGAAAGCACTAGTCTTTTTAGTGATCTACCTTTTGACCAGTTTAGAACCTGACAAGCGAGTAATCACAATGCCCACCTTGTTAATTGTCCTGAAAATGTGTATAAGCCGGACAATGAATCAGTGATGTTGTAGTCTTTCACAGCGATGGTGGTATAGTGGCGAGCATAGCTGCCTTCCAAGCAGTTGACCCGGGTTCGATTCCCGGCCATCGCAGTTGCCACTCGCAGTGCTGTTCGAGCATGTGGGCTGCGTACTGTTTTACACTAAAAACGTTCTCCGCTCTTTCTGCAAATGCTTACAATGTCAGGCCAGGTGCATTCTTCATCGGCCTCGCTGCTACCGTTTGCTGTGGAAAGACACTGTTCACACAGGCTTTGAGTTCTCATCACTTCATACCTCTACCT
Organism: Astatotilapia calliptera; assembly: GCF_964374335.1. Classification (NCBI taxonomy): domain Eukaryota; kingdom Metazoa; phylum Chordata; class Actinopteri; order Cichliformes; family Cichlidae; genus Astatotilapia; species Astatotilapia calliptera. The sequence goes on along the minus strand of NC_137430.1, from coordinate 12,530,663 downwards.
TCTTACATGAAACTGTGATTGGACACGCTACTTCTTCATAAAGACACCCAGTCCCACTTTAAATATTGTGCTCAATGTTTGGAATGAAGATAACATTTTACTAACCATGTACTGATCAGCTCTTTGCGGTGGCAAAATCATCAGCTGTGTGTGTTACTGTTCATGCAAACAAGCAAGCTAATGTCAGCCAGCTAGCTTCAACCGCAGCTGTGCTGCACCAATCTCACGGAACTGCAAAACCACAAGCTTTCGCACCAAAGTCATGCAGCTACCGCATTTACAATCCAGTGTGGCCGTTGTTGTGCACATCCTACTTGAAAGATGTGTGGCGTAGGACTTGGAAGACGTATGTCTTTCAAGTATGTAGTTCCACAGCCCAATGTGGTTGTTGTGGCCGAGCGGTCAAGGCGATGGACTAGAAATCCATTGGGGTCTCCCCGCACAGGTTCGAATCCTGTCGACAACGGTCAGCTGTTTTGCGCCAGTCCAGACGTTGATTTGAGAAGAAGGCATGGAGATCACCTGAGAAGGTGCCAGGAGAAAGAGCCAGGCCTTTGCTTGTGAAAATAGAGCACGCAGAAGCAATGGACCCAGCTATGTCCTGACAAAATTAGGCACATATTCAGTAAACATGGCATCCTTCAATTGGTCTCTTAGCCACCCCACACGTGCCCCCGTGTAGTCGTCCAGGATCCAGTCTGAGTACCGCCAATGACTCATGCGTCTGACAAATGCTCATTGCTTTGCAAGAGGACTGGGATCGGGATTGGAGGCACAGCGGATTTCACCGGGAATGGGACAACAGCAGAAATAGCTTCAAACATTACTGCATGAAAAGCACAAGGAGTGGACACATTTCATTGTTTGGAACACTGCTTTTCACTACAGCTCTTTGCATGTAAAAACTTTGCTCTTCTCCACAGCTGGCTGACAGAGACGCAACAGCGCAAGCAAGAGTGGCCACAGACCCACTATGCCGGCCTTTGTACACTCTCTCCATCTAATGATAGAGAGGAAGGATACATTCACTACTTCTAGCCTCCACTATTCAAATTCAGTATTTTCACAGTGTCCTAAAAGCTTCCTGAAAAGCCTTTACACTGTTTTCCAAAACGCTGCATCCAGAGCACAGCCAGGGACTGGAAGGACAGAGTAGATTTCCCCCATATGGACTTCTCTCTTCATTGGCTCCCAATTAAATCCCAAATAAAAATCCAAATACTTGCCCTCACACACAAGGTCTTGAATAATCACCACCAATTTTGTATACAAGATCTCACAGTGCCATATCATCCCAACAGAGTGCTTTGCTCTCAGACTGCTGGCTTCCGAGGGGATTTTAAAGTGCAATGGAAGGCAGAGCCATCACTTTTCAGGCCCCTCTCTGTGGAACCAGCTCCCACTTTGTATTTGGGACACAGACACTTGCTCTCATTTTTGAATTAAGCGTAAAACCTTTTTGCCAAAGTCCAATAACTTGAAAGAGGAGCCAAAGACGTCCTCGTCCCAGATTCGTCCCAAGACAGATTCACACCTATTCTCACCTTGTCTGCTGTGACCTGAAGAACTCGCGTGACCATTGCGACTCTCAAGGTGCTAAAAGTCACGCAAGAGTTTAAATGCGTGAGAGGCCACACTTGAGTAGCAAAGAAGCTTTGCTGATGAGATTAAATGTGCAGTTGCATGAAAGCACTAGTCTTTTTAGTGATCTACCTTTTGACCAGTTTAGAACCTGACAAGCGAGTAATCACAATGCCCACCTTGTTAATTGTCCTGAAAATGTGTATAAGCCGGACAATGAATCAGTGATGTTGTAGTCTTTCACAGCGATGGTGGTATAGTGGCGAGCATAGCTGCCTTCCAAGCAGTTGACCCGGGTTCGATTCCCGGCCATCGCAGTTGCCACTCGCAGTGCTGTTCGAGCATGTGGGCTGCGTACTGTTTTACACTAAAAACGTTCTCCGCTCTTTCTGCAAATGCTTACAATGTCAGGCCAGGTGCATTCTTCATCGGCCTCGCTGCTACCGTTTGCTGTGGAAAGACACTGTTCACACAGGCTTTGAGTTCTCATCACTTCATACCTCTACCTTCTTACATGAAACTGTGATTGGACACGCTACTTCTTCATAAAGACACCCAGTCCCACTTTAAATATTGTGCTCAATGTTTGGAATGAAGATAACATTTTACTAACCATGTACTGATCAGCTCTTTGCGGTGGCAAAATCATCAGCTGTGTGTGTTACTGTTCATGCAAACAAGCAAGCTAATGTCAGCCAGCTAGCTTCAACCGCAGCTGTGCTGCACCAATCTCACGGAACTGCAAAACCACAAGCTTTCGCACCAAAGTCATGCAGCTACCGCATTTACAATCCAGTGTGGCCGTTGTTGTGCACATCCTACTTGAAAGATGTGTGGCGTAGGACTTGGAAGACGTATGTCTTTCAAGTATGTAGTTCCACAGCCCAATGTGGTTGTTGTGGCCGAGCGGTCAAGGCGATGGACTAGAAATCCATTGGGGTCTCCCCGCACAGGTTCGAATCCTGTCGACAACGGTCAGCTGTTTTGCGCCAGTCCAGACGTTGATTTGAGAAGAAGGCATGGAGATCACCTGAGAAGGTGCCAGGAGAAAGAGCCAGGCCTTTGCTTGTGAAAATAGAGCACGCAGAAGCAATGGACCCAGCTATGTCCTGACAAAATTAGGCACATATTCAGTAAACATGGCATCCTTCAATTGGTCTCTTAGCCACCCCACACGTGCCCCCGTGTAGTCGTCCAGGATCCAGTCTGAGTACCGCCAATGACTCATGCGTCTGACAAATGCTGATTGCTTTGCAAGAGGACTGGGATCGGGATTGGAGGCACAGCGGATTTCACCGGGAATGGGACAACAGCAGAAATAGCTTCAAACATTACTGCATGAAAAGCACAAGGAGTGGACACATTTCATTGTTTGGAACACTGCTTTTCACTACAGCTCTTTGCATGTAAAAACTTTGCTCTTCTCCACAGCTGGCTGACAGAGACGCAACAGCGCAAGCAAGAGTGGCCACAGACCCACTATGCCGGCCTTTGTACACTCTCTCCATCTAATGATAGAGAGGAAGGATACATTCACTACTTCTAGCCTCCACTATTCAAATTCAGTATTTTCACAGTGTCCTAAAAGCTTCCTGAAAAGCCTTTACACTGTTTTCCAAAACGCTGCATCCAGAGCACAGTCAGGGACTGGAAGGACAGAGTAGATTTCCCCCATATGGACTTCTCTCTTCATTGGCTCCCAATTAAATCCCAAATAAAAATCCAAATACTTGCCCTCACACACAAGGTCTTGAATAATCACCACCAATTTTGTCTACAAGATCTCACAGTGCCATATCATCCCAACAGAGTGCTTTGCTCTCAGACTGCTGGCTTCCGAGGGGATTTTAAAGTGCAATGGAAGGCAGAGCCATCACTTTTCAGGCCCCTCTCTGTGGAACCAGCTCCCACTTTGTATTTGGGACACAGACACTTGCTCTCATTTTTGAATTAAGCGTAAAACCTTTTTGCCAAAGTCCAATAACTTGAAAGAGGAGCCAAAGACGTCCTCGTCCCAGATTCGTCCCAAGACAGATTCACACCTATTCTCACCTTGTCTGCTGTGACCTGAAGAACTCGCGTGACCATTGCGACTCTCAAGGTGCTAAAAATCACGCAAGAGTTTAAATGCGTGAGAGGCCACACTTGAGTAGCAAAGAAGCTTTGCTGATGAGATTAAATGTGCAGTTGCATGAAAGCACTAGTCTTTTTAGTGATCTACCTTTTGACCAGTTTAGAACCTGACAAGCGAGTAATCACAATGCCCACCTTGTTAATTGTCCTGAAAATCTGTATAAGCCGGACAATGAATCAGTGATGTTGTAGTCTTTCACAGCGATGGTGGTATAGTGGCGAGCATAGCTGCCTTCCAAGCAGTTGACCCGGGTTCGATTCCCGGCCATCGCAGTTGCCACTCGCAGTGCTGTTCGAGCATGTGGGCTGCGTACTATTTTACACTAAAAACGTTCTCCGCTCTTTTTGCAAATGCTTACAATGTCAGGCCAGGTGCATTCTTCATCGGCCTCGCTGCTACCGTTTGCTGTGGAAAGACACTGTTCACACAGGCTTTGAGTTCTCATCACTTCATACCTCTACCTTCTTACATGAAACTGTGATTGGACACGCTACTTCTTCATAAAGACACCCAGTCCCACTTTAAATATTGTGCTCAATGTTTGGAATGAAGATAACATTTTACTAACCATGTACTGATCAGCTCTTTGCGGTGGCAAAATCATCAGCTGTGTGTGTTACTGTTCATGCAAACAAGCAAGCTAATGTCAGCCAGCTAGCTTCAACCGCAGCTGTGCTGCACCAATCTCACGGAACTGCAAAACCACAAGCTTTCGCACCAAAGTCATGCAGCTACCGCATTTACAATCCAGCGTGGCCGTTGTTGTGCACATCCTACTTGAAAGATGTGTGGCGTAGGACTTGGAAGACGTATGTATTTCAAGTATGTAGTTCCACAGCCCAATGTGGTTGTTGTGGCCGAGCGGTCAAGGCGATGGGCTAGAAATCCATTGGGGTCTCCCCGCACAGGTTCGAATCCTGTCGACAACGGTCAGCTGTTTTGCGCCAGTCCAGACGTTGATTTGAGAAGAAGGCATGGAGATCACCTGAGAAGGTGCCAGGAGAAAGAGCCAGGCCTTTGCTTGTGAAAATAGAGCACGCAGAAGCAATGGACCCAGCTATGTCCTGACAAAATTAGGCACATATTCAGTAAACATGGCATCCTTCAATTGCTCTCTTAGCCACCCCACACGTGCCCCTGTGTAGTCGTCCAGGATCCAGTCTGAGTACCGCCAATGACTCATGCGTCTGACAAATGCTCATTGCTTTGCAAGAGGACTGGGATCGGGATTGGAGGCACAGCGCATTTCACCGGGAATGGGACAACAGCAGAAATAGCTTCAAACATTACTGCATGAAAAGCACAAGGAGTGGACACATTTCATTGTTTGGAACACTGCTTTTCACTACAGCTCTTTGCATGTAAAAACTTTGCTCTTCTCCACAGCTGGCTGACAGACACGCAAAAGCGCAAGCAAGAGTGGCCACAGACCCACTATGCCGGCCTTTGTACACTCTCTCCATCTAATGATAGAGAGGAAGGATACATTCACTACTTCTAGCCTCCACTATTCAAATTCAGTATTTTCACAGTGTCCTAAAAGCTTCCTGAAAAGCCTTTACACTGTTTTCCAAAACGCTGCATCCAGAGCACAGTCAGGGACTGGAAGGACAGAGTAGATTTCCCCCATATGGACTTCTCTCTTCATTGGCTCCCAATTAAATCCCAAATAAAAATCCAAATACTTGCCCTCACACACAAGGTCTTGAATAATCACCACCAATTTTGTCTACAAGATCTCACAGTGCCATATCATCCCAACAGAGTGCTTTGCTCTCAGACTGCTGGCTTCCGAGGGGATTTTAAAGTGCAATGGAAGGCAGAGCCATCACTTTTCAGGCCCCTCTCTGTGGAACCAGCTCCCACTTTGTATTTGGGACACAGACACTTGCTCTCATTTTTGAATTAAGCGTAAAACCTTTTTGCCAAAGTCCAATAACTTGAAAGAGGAGCCAAAGACGTCCTCGTCCCAGATTCGTCCCAAGACAGATTCACACCTATTCTCACCTTGTCTGCTGTGACCTGAAGAACTCGCGTGACCATTGCGACTCTCAAGGTGCTAAAAATCACGCAAGAGTTTAAATGCGTGAGAGGCCACACTTGAGTAGCAAAGAAGCTTTGCTGATGAGATTAAATGTGCAGTTGCATGAAAGCACTAGTCTTTTTAGTGATCTACCTTTTGACCAGTTTAGAACCTGACAAGCGAGTAATCACAATGCCCACCTTGTTAATTGTCCTGAAAATCTGTATAAGCCGGACAATGAATCAGTGATGTTGTAGTCTTTCACAGCGATGGTGGTATAGTGGCGAGCATAGCTGCCTTCCAAGCAGTTGACCCGGGTTCGATTCCCGGCCATCGAAGTTGCCACTCGCAGTGCTGTTCGAGCATGTGGGCTGCGTACTATTTTACACTAAAAACGTTCTCCGCTCTTTCTGCAAATGCTTACAATGTCAGGCCAGGTGCATTCTTCATCGGCCTCGCTGCTACCGTTTGCTGTGGAAAGACACTGTTCACACAGGCTTTGAGTTCTCATCACTTCATACCTCTACCTTCTTACATGAAACTGTGATTGGACACGCTACTTCTTCATAAAGACACCCAGTCCCACTTTAAATATTGTGCTCAATGTTTGGAATGAAGATAACATTTTACTAACCATGTACTGATCAGCTCTTTGCGGTGGCAAAATCGTCAGCTGTGTGTGTTACTGTTCATGCAAACAAGCAAGCTAATGTCAGCCAGCTAGCTTCAACCGCAGCTGTGCTGCACCAATCTCACGGAACTGCAAAACCACAAGCTTTCGCACCAAAGTCATGCAGCTACCGCATTTACAATCCAGCGTGGCCGTTGTTGTGCACATCCTACTTGAAAGATGTGTGGAGTAGGACTTTGTAGGACGTATGTCTTTCAAGTATGTAGTTCCACAGCCCAATGTGGTTGTTGTGGCCGAGCGGTCAAGGCGATGGACTAGAAATCCATTGGGGTCTCCCCGCACAGGTTCGAATCCTGTTGACAACGGTCAGCTGTTTTGCGCCAGTCCAGACGTTGATTTGAGAAGAAGGCATGGAGATCACCTGAGAAGGTGCCAGGAGAAAGAGCCAGGCCTTTGCTTGTGAAAATAGAGCACACAGAAGCAATGGACCCAGCTATGTCCTGACAAAATTAGGCACATATTCAGTAAACATGGCATCCTTCAATTGCTCTCTTAGCCACCCCACACGTGCCCCCGTGTAGTCGTCCAGGATCCAGTCTGAGTACCGCCAATGACTCATGCGTCTGACAAATGCTCATTGCTTTGCAAGAGGACTGGGATCGGGATTGGAGGCACAGCGGATTTCACCGGGAATGGGACAACAGCAGAAATAGCTTCAAACATTACTGCATGAAAAGCACAAGGAGTGGACACATTTCATTGTTTGGAACACTGCTTTTCACTACAGCTCTTTGCATGTAAAAACTTTGCTCTTCTCCACAGCTGGCTGACAGACACGCAAAAGCGCAAGCAAGAGTGGCCACAGACCCACTATGCCGGCCTTTGTACACTCTCTCCATCTAATGATAGAGAGGAAGGATACATTCACTACTTCTAGCCTCCACTATTCAAATTCAGTATTTTCACAGTGTCCTAAAAGCTTCCTGAAAAGCCTTTACACTGTTTTCCAAAACGCTGCATCCAGAGCACAGTCAGGGACTGGAAGGACAGAGTAGATTTCCCCCATATGGACTTCTCTCTTCATTGGCTCCCAATTAAATCCCAAATAAAAATCCAAATACTTGCCCTCACACACAAGGTCTTGAATAATCACCACCAATTTTGTCTACAAGATCTCACAGTGCCATATCATCCCAACAGAGTGCTTTGCTCTCAGACTGCTGGCTTCCGAGGGGATTTTAAAGTGCAATGGAAGGCAGAGCCATCACTTTTCAGGCCCCTCTCTGTGGAACCAGCTCCCACTTTGTATTTGGGACACAGACACTTGCTCTCATTTTTGAATGAAGCGTAAAACCTTTTTGCCAAAGTCCAATAACTTGAAAGAGGAGCCAAAGACGTCCTCGTCCCAGATTCGTCCCAAGACAGATTCACACCTATTCTCACCTTGTCTGCTGTGACCTGAAGAACTCGCGTGACCATTGCGACTCTCAAGGTGCTAAAAATCACGCAAGAGTTTAAATGCGTGAGAGGCCACACTTGAGTAGCAAAGAAGCTTTGCTGATGAGATTAAATGTGCAGTTGCATGAAAGCACTAGTCTTTTTAGTGATCTACCTTTTGACCAGTTTAGAACCTGACAAGCGAGTAATCACAATGCCCACCTTGTTAATTGTCCTGAAAATCTGTATAAGCCGGACAATGAATCAGTGATGCTGTAGTCTTTCACAGCGATGGTGGTATAGTGGCGAGCATAGCTGCCTTCCAAGCAGTTGACCCGGGTTCGATTCCCGGCCATCGCAGTTGCCACTCGCAGTGCTGTTCGAGCATGTGGGCTGCGTACTATTTTACACTAAAAACGTTCTCCGCTCTTTTTGCAAATGCTTACAATGTCAGGCCAGGTGCATTCTTCATCGGCCTCGCTGCTACCGTTTGCTGTGGAAAGACACTGTTCACACAGGCTTTGAGTTCTCATCACTTCATACCTCTACCTTCTTACATGAAACTGTGATTGGACACGCTACTTCTTCATAAAGACACCCAGTCCCACTTTAAATATTGTGCTCAATGTTTGGAATGAAGATAACATTTTACTAACCATGTACTGATCAGCTCTTTGCGGTGGCAAAATCATCAGCTGTGTGTGTTACTGTTCATGCAAACAAGCAAGCTAATGTCAGCCAGCTAGCTTCAACCGCAGCTGTGCTGCACCAATCTCACGGAACTGCAAAACCACAAGCTTTCGCACCAAAGTCATGCAGCTACCGCATTTACAATCCAGAGTGGCCGTTGTTGTGCACATCCTACTTGAAAGATGTGTGGCGTAGGACTTGGAAGACGTATGTCTTTCAAGTATGTAGTTGCACAGCCCAATGTGGTTGTTGTGGCCGAGCGGTCAAGGCGATGGGCTAGAAATCCATTGGGGTCTCCCCGCACAGGTTCGAATCCTGTCGACAACGGTCAGCTGTTTTGCGCCAGTCCAGACGTTGATTTGAGAAGAAGGCATGGAGATCACCTGAGAAGGTGCCAGGAGAAAGAGCCAGGCCTTTGCTTGTGAAAATAGAGCACGCAGAAGCAATGGACCCAGCTATGTCCTGACAAAATTAGGCACATATTCAGTAAACATGGCATCCTTCAATTGGTCTCTTAGCCACCCCACACGTGCCCCTGTGTAGTCGTCCAGGATCCAGTCTGAGTACCGCCAATGACTCATGCGTCTGACAAATGCTCATTGCTTTGCAAGAGGACTGGGATCGGGATTGGAGGCACAGCGCATTTCACCGGGAATGGGACAACAGCAGAAATAGCTTCAAACATTACTGCATGAAAAGCACAAGGAGTGGACACATTTCATTGTTTGGAACACTGCTTTTCACTACAGCTCTTTGCATGTAAAAACTTTGCTCTTCTCCACAGCTGGCTGACAGACACGCAAAAGCGCAAGCAAGAGTGGCCACAGACCCACTATGCCGGCCTTTGTACACTCTCTCCATCTAATGATAGAGAGGAAGGATACATTCACTACTTCTAGCCTCCACTATTCAAATTCAGTATTTTCACAGTGTCCTAAAAGCTTCCTGAAAAGCCTTTACACTGTTTTCCAAAACGCTGCATCCAGAGCACAGTCAGGGACTGGAAGGACAGAGTAGATTTCCCCCATATGGACTTCTCTCTTCATTGGCTCCCAATTAAATCCCAAATAAAAATCCAAATACTTGCCCTCACACACAAGGTCTTGAATAATCACCACCAATTTTGTCTACAAGATCTCACAGTGCCATATCATCCCAACAGAGTGCTTTGCTCTCAGACTGCTGGCTTCCGAGGGGATTTTAAAGTGCAATGGAAGGCAGAGCCATCACTTTTCAGGCCCCTCTCTGTGGAACCAGCTCCCACTTTGTATTTGGGACACAGACACTTGCTCTCATTTTTGAATTAAGCGTAAAACCTTTTTGCCAAAGTCCAATAACTTGAAAGAGGAGCCAAAGACGTCCTCGTCCCAGATTCGTCCCAAGACAGATTCACACCTATTCTCACCTTGTCTGCTGTGACCTGAAGAACTCGCGTGACCATTGCGACTCTCAAGGTGCTAAAAGTCACGCAAGAGTTTAAATGCGTGAGAGGCCACACTTGAGTAGCAAAGAAGCTTTGCTGATGAGATTAAATGTGCAGTTGCATGAAAGCACTAGTCTTTTTAGTGATCTACCTTTTGACCAGTTTAGAACCTGACAAGCGAGTAATCACAATGCCCACCTTGTTAATTGTCCTGAAAATCTGTATAAGCCGGACAATGAATCAGTGATGTTGCAGTCTTTCACAGCGATGGTGGTATAGTGGCGAGCAAAACTGCCTTCCAAGCAGTTGACCCGGGTTCGATTCCCGGCCATCGCAGTTGCCACTCGCAGTGCTGTTCGAGCATGTGGGCTGCGTACTATTTTACACTAAAAACGTTCTCCGCTCTTTCTGCAAATGCTTACAATGTCAGGCCAGGTGCATTCTTCATCGGCCTCGCTGCTACCGTTTGCTGTGGAAAGACACTGTTCACACAGGCTTTGAGTTCTCATCACTTCATACCTCTACCTTCTTACATGAAACTGTGATTGGACACGCTACTTCTTCATAAAGACACCCAGTCCCACTTTAAATATTGTGCTCAATGTTTGGAATGAAGATAACATTTTACTAACCATGTACTGATCAGCTCTTTGCGGTGGCAAAATCATCAGCTGTGTGTGTTACTGTTCATGCAAACAAGCAAGCTAATGTCAGCCAGCTAGCTTCAACCGCAGCTGTGCTGCACCAATCTCACGGAACTGCAAAACCACAAGCTTTCGCACCAAAGTCATGCAGCTACCGCATTTACAATCCAGCGTGGCCGTTGTTGTGCACATCCTACTTGAAAGATGTGTGGAGTAGGACTTTGTAGGACGTATGTCTTTCAAGTATGTAGTTCCACAGCCCAATGTGGTTGTTGTGGCCGAGCGGTCAAGGCGATGGACTAGAAATCCATTGGGGTCTCCCCGCACAGGTTCGAATCCTGTCGACAACGGTCAGCTGTTTTGCGCCAGTCCAGACGTTGATTTGAGAAGAAGGCATGGAGATCACCTGAGAAGGTGCCAGGAGAAAGAGCCAGGCCTTTGCTTGTGAAAATAGAGCACGCAGAAGCAATGGACCCAGCTATGTCCTGACAAAATTAGGCACATATTCAGTAAACATGGCATCCTTCAATTGGTCTCTTAGCCACCCCACACGTGCCCCCGTGTAGTCGTCCAGGATCCAGTCTGAGTACCGCCAATGACTCATGCGTCTGACAAATGCTCATTGCTTTGCAAGAGGACTGGGATCGGGATTGGAGGCACAGCGGATTTCACCGGGAATGGGACAACAGCAGAAATAGCTTCAAACATTACTGCATGAAAAGCACAAGGAGTGGACACATTTCATTGTTTGGAACACTGCTTTTCACTACAGCTCTTTGCATGTAAAAACTTTGCTCTTCTCCACAGCTGGCTGACAGACACGCAAAAGCGCAAGCAAGAGTGGCCACAGACCCACTATGCCGGCCTTTGTACACTCTCTCCATCTAATGATAGAGAGGAAGGATACATTCACTACTTCTAGCCTCCACTATTCAAATTCAGTATTTTCACAGTGTCCTAAAAGCTTCCTGAAAAGCCTTTACACTGTTTTCCAAAACGCTGCATCCAGAGCACAGTCAGGGACTGGAAGGACAGAGTAGATTTCCCCCATATGGACTTCTCTCTTCATTGGCTCCCAATTAAATCCCAAATAAAAATCCAAATACTTGCCCTCACACACAAGGTCTTGAATAATCACCACCAATTTTGTCTACAAGATCTCACAGTGCCATATCATCCCAACAGAGTGCTTTGCTCTCAGACTGCTGGCTTCCGAGGGGATTTTAAAGTGCAATGGAAGGCAGAGCCATCACTTTTCAGGCCCCTCTCTGTGGAACCAGCTCCCACTTTGTATTCGGGACACAGACACTTGCTCTCATTTTTGAATGAAGCGTAAAACCTTTTTGCCAAAGTCCAATAACTTGAAAGAAGAGCCAAAGACGTCCTCGTCCCAGATTCGTCCCAAGACAGATTCACACCTATTCTCACCTTGTCTGCTGTGACCTGAAGAACTCGCGTGACCATTGCGACTCTCAAGGTGCTAAAAATCACGCAAGAGTTTAAATGCGTGAGAGGCCACACTTGAGTAGCAAAGAAGCTTTGCTGATGAGATTAAATGTGCAGTTGCATGAAAGCACTAGTCTTTTTAGTGATCTACCTTTTGACCAGTTTAGAACCTGACAAGCGAGTAATCACAATGCCCACCTTGTTAATTGTCCTGAAAATCTGTATAAGCCGGACAATGAATCAGTGATGTTGTAGTCTTTCACAGCGATGGTGGTATAGTGGCGAGCATAGCTGCCTTCCAAGCAGTTGACCCGGGTTCGATTCCCGGCCGTCGCAGTCGCCACTCGCAGTGCTGTTCGAGCATGTGGGCTGCGTACTATTTTACACTAAAAACGTTCTCCGCTCTTTTTGCAAATGCTTACAATGTCAGGCCAGGTGCATTCTTCATCGGCCTCGCTGCTACCGTTTGCTGTGGAAAGACACTGTTCACACAGGCTTTGAGTTCTCATCACTTCATACCTCTACCTTCTTACATGAAACTGTGATTGGACACGCTACTTCTTCATAAAGACACCCAGTCCCACTTTAAATATTGTGCTCAATGTTTGGAATGAAGATAACATTTTACTAACCATGTACTGATCAGCTCTTTGCGGTGGCAAAATCATCAGCTGTGTGTGTTACTGTTCATGCAAACAAGCAAGCTAATGTCAGCCAGCTAGCTTCAACCGCAGCTGTGCTGCACCAATCTCACGGAACTGCAAAACCACAAGCTTTCGCACCAAAGTCATGCAGCTACCGCATTTACAATCCAGAGTGGCCGTTGTTGTGCACATCCTACTTGAAAGATGTGTGGCGTAGGACTTGGAAGACGTATGTCTTTCAAGTATGTAGTTCCACAGCCCAATGTGGTTGTTGTGGCCGAGCGGTCAAGGCGATGGACTAGAAATCCATTGGGGTCTCCCCGCACAGGTTCGAATCCTGTCGACAACGGTCAGCTGTTTTGCGCCAGTCCAGACGTTGATTTGAGAAGAAGGCATGGAGATCACCTGAGAAGGTGCCAGGAGAAAGAGCCAGGCCTTTGCTTGTGAAAATAGAGCACGCAGAAGCAATGGACCCAGCTATGTCCTGACAAAATTAGGCACATATTCAGTAAACATGGCATCCTTCAATTGGTCTCTTAGCCACCCCACACGTGCCCCCGTGTAGTCGTCCAGGATCCAGTCTGAGTACCGCCAATGACTCATGCGTCTGACAAATGCTCATTGCTTTGCAAGAGGACTGGGATTGGAGGCACAGCGGATTTCACCGGGAATGGGACAACAGCAGAAATAGCTTCAAACATTACTGCATGAAAAGCACAAGGAGTGGACACATTTCATTGTTTGGAACACTGCTTTTCACTACAGCTCTTTGCATGTAAAAACTTTGCTCTTCTCCACAGCTGGCTGACAGACACGCAAAAGCGCAAGCAAGAGTGGCCACAGACCCACTATGCCGGCCTTTGTACACTCTCTCCATCTAATGATAGAGAGGAAGGATACATTCACTACTTCTAGCCTCCACTATTCAAATTCAGTATTTTCACAGTGTCCTAAAAGCTTCCTGAAAAGCCTTTACACTGTTTTCCAAAACGCTGCATCCAGAGCACAGTCAGGGACTGGAAGGACAGAGTAGATTTCCCCCATATGGACTTCTCTCTTCATTGGCTCCCAATTAAATCCCAAATAAAAATCCAAATACTTGCCCTCACACACAAGGTCTTGAATAATCACCACCAATTTTGTATACAAGATCTCACAGTGCCATATCATCCCAACAGAGTGCTTTGCTCTCAGACTGCTGGCTTCCGAGGGGATTTTAAAGTGCAATGGAAGGCAGAGCCATCACTTTTCAGGCCCCTCTCTGTGGAACCAGCTCCCACTTTGTATTCGGGACACAGACACTTGCTCTCATTTTTGAATTAAGCGTAAAACCTTTTTGCCAAAGTCCAATAACTTGAAAGAGGAGCCAAAGACGTCCTCGTCCCAGATTCGTCCCAAGACAGATTCACACCTATTCTCACCTTGTCTGCTGTGACCTGAAGAACTCGCGTGACCATTGCGACTCTCAAGGTGCTAAAAATCACGCAAGAGTTTAAATGCGTGAGAGGCCACACTTGAGTAGCAAAGAAGCTTTGCTGATGAGATTAAATGTGCAGTTGCATGAAAGCACTAGTCTTTTTAGTGATCTACCTTTTGACCAGTTTAGAACCTGACAAGCGAGTAATCACAATGCCCACCTTGTTAATTGTCCTGAAAATGTGTATAAGCCGGACAATGAATCAGTGATGTTGTAGTCTTTCACAGCGATGGTGGTATAGTGGCGAGCATAACTTCCTTCCAAGCAGTTGACCCGGGTTCTATTCCCGGCCATCGCAGTTGCCACTCGCAGTGCTGTTCGAGAATGTGGGCTGCGTACTGTTTTACACTAAAAACGTTCTCCGCTCTTTCTGCAAATGCTTACAATGTCAGGCCAGGTGCATTCTTCATCGGCCTCGCTGCTACCGTTTGCTGTGGAAAGACACTGTTCACACAGGCTTTGAGTTCTCATCACTTCATACCTCTACCTTCTTACATGAAACTGTGATTGGACACGCTACTTCTTCATAAAGACACCCAGTCCCACTTTAAATATTGTGCTCAATGTTTGGAATGAAGATAACATTTTACTAACCATGTACTGATCAGCTCTTTGCGGTGGCAAAATCATCAGCTGTGTGTGTTACTGTTCATGCAAACAAGCAAGCTAATGTCAGCCAGCTAGCTTCAACCGCAGCTGTGCTGCACCAATCTCACGGAACTGCAAAACCACAAGCTTTCGCACCAAAGTCATGCAGCTACCGCATTTACAATCCAGCGTGGCCGTTGTTGTGCACATCCTACTTGAAATATGTGTGGCGTAGGACTTGGAAGACGTATGTCTTTCAAGTATGTAGTTCCACAGCCCAATGTGGTTGTTGTGGCCGAGCGGTCAAGGCGATGGGCTAGAAATCCATTGGGGTCTCCCCGCACAGGTTCGAATCCTGTCGACAACGGTCAGCTGTTTTGCGCCAGTCCAGACGTTGATTTGAGAAGAAGGCATGGAGATCACCTGAGAAGGTGCCAGGAGAAAGAGCCAGGCCTTTGCTTGTGAAAATAGAGCACGCAGAAGCAATGGACCCAGCTATGTCCTGACAAAATTAGGCACATATTCAGTAAACATGGCATCCTTCAATTGGTCTCTTAGCCACCCCACACGTGCCCCCGTGTAGTCGTCCAGGATCCAGTCTGAGTACCGCCAATGACTCATGCGTCTGACAAATGCTCATTGCTTTGCAAGAGGACTGGGATCGGGATTGGAGGCACAGCGCATTTCACCGGGAATGGGACAACAGCAGAAATAGCTTCAAACATTACTGCATGAAAAGCACAAGGAGTGGACACATTTCATTGTTTGGAACACTGCTTTTCACTACAGCTCTTTGCATGTAAAAACTTTGCTCTTCTCCACAGCTGGCTGACAGACACGCAAAAGCGCAAGCAAGAGTGGCCACAGACCCACTATGCCGGCCTTTGTACACTCTCTCCATCTAATGATAGAGAGGAAGGATACATTCACTACTTCTAGCCTCCACTATTCAAATTCAGTATTTTCACAGTGTCCTAAAAGCTTCCTGAAAAGCCTTTACACTGTTTTCCAAAACGCTGCATCCAGAGCACAGTCAGGGACTGGAAGGACAGAGTAGATTTCCCCCATATGGACTTCTCTCTTCATTGGCTCCCAATTAAATCCCAAATAAAAATCCAAATACTTGCCCTCACACACAAGGTCTTGAATAATCACCACCAATTTTGTCTACAAGATCTCACAGTGCCATATCATCCCAACAGAGTGCTTTGCTCTCAGACTGCTGGCTTCCGAGGGGATTTTAAAGTGCAATGGAAGGCAGAGCCATCACTTTTCAGGCCCCTCTCTGTGGAACCAGCTCCCACTTTGTATTTGGGACACAGACACTTGCTCTCATTTTTGAATTAAGCGTAAAACCTTTTTGCCAAAGTCCAATAACTTGAAAGAAGAGCCAAAGACGTCCTCGTCCCAGATTCGTCCCAAGACAGATTCACACCTATTCTCACCTTGTCTGCTGTGACCTGAAGAACTCGCGTGACCATTGCGACTCTCAAGGTGCTAAAAGTCACGCAAGAGTTTAAATGCGTGAGAGGCCACACTTGAGTAGCAAAGAAGCTTTGCTGATGAGATTAAATGTGCAGTTGCATGAAAGCACTAGTCTTTTTAGTGATCTACCTTTTGACCAGTTTAGAACCTGACAAGCGAGTAATCACAATGCCCACCTTGTTAATTGTCCTGAAAATCTGTATAAGCCGGACAATGAATCAGTGATGTTGCAGTCTTTCACAGCGATGGTGGTATAGTGGCGAGCATAGCTCCCTTCCAAGCAGTTGACCCGGGTTCGATTCCCGGCCATCGCAGTTGCCACTCGCAGTGCTGTTCGAGCATGTGGGCTGCGTACTATTTTACACTAAAAACGTTCTCCGCTCTTTCTGCAAATGCTTACAATGTCAGGCCAGGTGCATTCTTCATCGGCCTCGCTGCTACCGTTTGCTGTGGAAAGACACTGTTCACACAGGCTTTGAGTTCTCATCACTTCATACCTCTACCTTCTTACATGAAACTGTGATTGGACACGCTACTTCTTCATAAAGACACCCAGTCCCACTTTAAATATTGTGCTCAATGTTTGGAATGAAGATAACATTTTACTAACCATGTACTGATCAGCTCTTTGCGGTGGCAAAATCATCAGCTGTGTGTGTTACTGTTCATGCAAACAAGCAAGCTAATGTCAGCCAGCTAGCTTCAACCGCAGCTGTGCTGCACCAATCTCACGGAACTGCAAAACCACAAGCTTTCGCACCAAAGTCATGCAGCTACCGCATTTACAATCCAGCGTGGCCGTTGTTGTGCACATCCTACTTGAAAGATGTGTGGAGTAGGACTTTGTAGGACGTATGTCTTTCAAGTATGTAGTTCCACAGCCCAATGTGGTTGTTGTGGCCGAGCGGTCAAGGCGATGGACTAGAAATCCATTGGGGTCTCCCCGCACAGGTTCGAATCCTGTCGACAACGGTCAGCTGTTTTGCGCCAGTCCAGACGTTGATTTGAGAAGAAGGCATGGAGATCACCTGAGAAGGTGCCAGGAGAAAGAGCCAGGCCTTTGCTTGTGAAAATAGAGCACGCAGAAGCAATGGACCCAGCTATGTCCTGACAAAATTAGGCACATATTCAGTAAACATGGCATCCTTCAATTGGTCTCTTAGCCACCCCACACGTGCCCCCGTGTAGTCGTCCAGGATCCAGTCTGAGTACCGCCAATGACTCATGCGTCTGACAAATGCTCATTGCTTTGCAAGAGGACTGGGATCGGGATTGGAGGCACAGCGGATTTCACCGGGAATGGGACAACAGCAGAAATAGCTTCAAACATTACTGCATGAAAAGCACAAGGAGTGGACACATTTCATTGTTTGGAACACTGCTTTTCACTACAGCTCTTTGCATGTAAAAACTTTGCTCTTCTCCACAGCTGGCTGACAGACACGCAAAAGCGCAAGCAAGAGTGGCCACAGACCCACTATGCCGGCCTTTGTACACTCTCTCCATCTAATGATAGAGAGGAAGGATACATTCACTACTTCTAGCCTCCACTATTCAAATTCAGTATTTTCACAGTGTCCTAAAAGCTTCCTGAAAAGCCTTTACACTGTTTTCCAAAACGCTGCATCCAGAGCACAGTCAGGGACTGGAAGGACAGAGTAGATTTCCCCCATATGGACTTCTCTCTTCATTGGCTCCCAATTAAATCCCAAATAAAAATCCAAATACTTGCCCTCACACACAAGGTCTTGAATAATCACCACCAATTTTGTCTACAAGATCTCACAGTGCCATATCATCCCAACAGAGTGCTTTGCTCTCAGACTGCTGGCTTCCGAGGGGATTTTAAAGTGCAATGGAAGGCAGAGCCATCACTTTTCAGGCCCCTCTCTGTGGAACCAGCTCCCACTTTGTATTCGGGACACAGACACTTGCTCTCATTTTTGAATGAAGCGTAAAACCTTTTTGCCAAAGTCCAATAACTTGAAAGAAGAGCCAAAGACGTCCTCGTCCCAGATTCGTCCCAAGACAGATTCACACCTATTCTCACCTTGTCTGCTGTGACCTGAAGAACTCGCGTGACCATTGCGACTCTCAAGGTGCTAAAAATCACGCAAGAGTTTAAATGCGTGAGAGGCCACACTTGAGTAGCAAAGAAGCTTTGCTGATGAGATTAAATGTGCAGTTGCATGAAAGCACTAGTCTTTTTAGTGATCTACCTTTTGACCAGTTTAGAACCTGACAAGCGAGTAATCACAATGCCCACCTTGTTAATTGTCCTGAAAATCTGTATAAGCCGGACAATGAATCAGTGATGTTGTAGTCTTTCACAGCGATGGTGGTATAGTGGCGAGCATAGCTGCCTTCCAAGCAGTTGACCCGGGTTCGATTCCCGGCCGTCGCAGTCGCCACTCGCAGTGCTGTTCGAGCATGTGGGCTGCGTACTATTTTACACTAAAAACGTTCTCCGCTCTTTTTGCAAATGCTTACAATGTCAGGCCAGGTGCATTCTTCATCGGCCTCGCTGCTACCGTTTGCTGTGGAAAGACACTGTTCACACAGGCTTTGAGTTCTCATCACTTCATACCTCTACCTTCTTACATGAAACTGTGATTGGACACGCTACTTCTTCATAAAGACACCCAGTCCCACTTTAAATATTGTGCTCAATGTTTGGAATGAAGATAACATTTTACTAACCATGTACTGATCAGCTCTTTGCGGTGGCAAAATCATCAGCTGTGTGTGTTACTGTTCATGCAAACAAGCAAGCTAATGTCAGCCAGCTAGCTTCAACCGCAGCTGTGCTGCACCAATCTCACGGAACTGCAAAACCACAAGCTTTCGCACCAAAGTCATGCAGCTACCGCATTTACAATCCAGAGTGGCCGTTGTTGTGCACATCCTACTTGAAAGATGTGTGGCGTAGGACTTGGAAGACGTATGTCTTTCAAGTATGTAGTTCCACAGCCCAATGTGGTTGTTGTGGCCGAGCGGTCAAGGCGATGGACTAGAAATCCATTGGGGTCTCCCCGCACAGGTTCGAATCCTGTCGACAACGGTCAGCTGTTTTGCGCCAGTCCAGACGTTGATTTGAGAAGAAGGCATGGAGATCACCTGAGAAGGTGCCAGGAGAAAGAGCCAGGCCTTTGCTTGTGAAAATAGAGCACGCAGAAGCAATGGACCCAGCTATGTCCTGACAAAATTAGGCACATATTCAGTAAACATGGCATCCTTCAATTGGTCTCTTAGCCACCCCACACGTGCCCCCGTGTAGTCGTCCAGGATCCAGTCTGAGTACCGCCAATGACTCATGCGTCTGACAAATGCTCATTGCTTTGCAAGAGGACTGGGATTGGAGGCACAGCGGATTTCACCGGGAATGGGACAACAGCAGAAATAGCTTCAAACATTACTGCATGAAAAGCACAAGGAGTGGACACATTTCATTGTTTGGAACACTGCTTTTCACTACAGCTCTTTGCATGTAAAAACTTTGCTCTTCTCCACAGCTGGCTGACAGACACGCAAAAGCGCAAGCAAGAGTGGCCACAGACCCACTATGCCGGCCTTTGTACACTCTCTCCATCTAATGATAGAGAGGAAGGATACATTCACTACTTCTAGCCTCCACTATTCAAATTCAGTATTTTCACAGTGTCCTAAAAGCTTCCTGAAAAGCCTTTACACTGTTTTCCAAAACGCTGCATCCAGAGCACAGTCAGGGACTGGAAGGACAGAGTAGATTTCCCCCATATGGACTTCTCTCTTCATTGGCTCCCAATTAAATCCCAAATAAAACTCCAAATACTTGCCCTCACACACAAGGTCTTGAATAATCACCACCAATTTTGTCTACAAGATCTCACAGTGCCATATCATCCCAACAGAGTGCTTTGCTCTCAGACTGCTGGCTTCCGAGGGGATTTTAAAGTGCAATGGAAGGCAGAGCCATCACTTTTCAGGCCCCTCTCTGTGGAACCAGCTCCCACTTTGTATTCGGGACACAGACACTTGCTCTCATTTTTGAATGAAGCGTAAAACCTTTTTGCCAAAGTCCAATAACTTGAAAGAAGAGCCAAAGACGTCCTCGTCCCAGATTCGTCCCAAGACAGATTCACACCTATTCTCACCTTGTCTGCTGTGACCTGAAGAACTCGCGTGACCATTGCGACTCTCAAGGTGCTAAAAATCACGCAAGAGTTTAAATGCGTGAGAGGCCACACTTGAGTAGCAAAGAAGCTTTGCTGATGAGATTAAATGTGCAGTTGCATGAAAGCACTAGTCTTTTTAGTGATCTACCTTTTGACCAGTTTAGAACCTGACAAGCGAGTAATCACAATGCCCACCTTGTTAATTGTCCTGAAAAGCTGTATAAGCCGGACAATGAATCAGTGATGTTGTAGTCTTTCACAGCGATGGTGGTATAGTGGCGAGCATAGCTTCCTTCCAAGCAGTTGATCCGGGTTCGATTCCCGGCCATCGCAGTTGCCACTCACAGTGCTGTTCAAGCATGTGGGCTGCGTACTGTTTTACACTAAAAACGTTCTCCGCTCTTTCTGCAAATGCTTACAATGTCAGGCCAGGTGCATTCTTCATCGGCCTCGCTGCTACCGTTTGCTGTGGAAAGACACTGTTCACACAGGCTTTGAGTTCTCATCACTTCATACCTCTACCTTCTTACATGAAACTGTGATTGGACACGCTACTTCTTCATAAAGACACCCAGTCCCACTTTAAATATTGTGCTCAATGTTTGGAATGAAGATAACATTTTACTAACCATGTACTGATCAGCTCTTTGCGGTGGCAAAATCATCAGCTGTGTGTGTTACTGTTCATGCAAACAAGCAAGCTAATGTCAGCCAGCTAGCTTCAACCGCAGCTGTGCTGCACCAATCTCACGGAACTGCAAAACCACAAGCTTTCGCACCAAAGTCATGCAGCTACCGCATTTACAATCCAGCGTGGCCGTTGTTGTGCACATCCTACTTGAAAGATGTGTGGCGTAGGACTTGGAAGACGTATGTCTTTCAAGTATGTAGTTCCACAGCCCAATGTGGTTGTTGTGGCCGAGCGGTCAAGGCGATGGACTAGAAATCCATTGGGGTCTCCCCGCACAGGTTCGAATCCTGTCGACAACGGTGAGCTTTTTTGCGCCAGTCCTGACGTTGATTTGAGAAGAAGGCATGGAGATCACCTGAGAAGGTGCCAGGAGAAAGAGCCAGGCCTTTGCTTGTGAAAATAGAGCACGCAGAAGCAATGGACCCAGCTATGTCCTGACAAAATTAGGCACATATTCAGTAAACATGGCATCCTTCAATTGGTCTCTTAGCCACCCCACACGTGCCCCCGTGTAGTCGTCCAGGATCCAGTCTGAGTACCGCCAATGACTCATGCGTCTGACAAATGCTCATTGCTTTGCAAGAGGACTGGGATTGGAGGCACAGCGGATTTCACCGGGAATGGGACAACAGCAGAAATAGCTTCAAACATTACTGCATGAAAAGCACAAGGAGTGGACACATTTCATTGTTTGGAACACTGCTTTTCACTACAGCTCTTTGCATGTAAAAACTTTGCTCTTCTCCACAGCTGGCTGACAGACACGCAAAAGCGCAAGCAAGAGTGGCCACAGACCCACTATGCCGGCCTTTGTACACTCTCTCCATCTAATGATAGAGAGGAAGGATACATTCACTACTTCTAGCCTCCACTATTCAAATTCAGTATTTTCACAGTGTCCTAAAAGCTTCCTGAAAAGCCTTTACACTGTTTTCCAAAACGCTGCATCCAGAGCACAGTCAGGGACTGGAAGGACAGAGTAGATTTCCCCCATATGGACTTCTCTCTTCATTGGCTCCCAATTAAATCCCAAATAAAAATCCAAATACTTGCCCTCACACACAAGGTCTTGAATAATCACCACCAATTTTGTATACAAGATCTCACAGTGCCATATCATCCCAACAGAGTGCTTTGCTCTCAGACTGCTGGCTTCCGAGGGGATTTTAAAGTGCAATGGAAGGCAGAGCCATCACTTTTCAGGCCCCTCTCTGTGGAACCAGCTCCCACTTTGTATTCGGGACACAGACACTTGCTCTCATTTTTGAATTAAGCGTAAAACCTTTTTGCCAAAGTCCAATAACTTGAAAGAGGAGCCAAAGACGTCCTCGTCCCAGATTCGTCCCAAGACAGATTCACACCTATTCTCACCTTGTCTGCTGTGACCTGAAGAACTCGCGTGACCATTGCGACTCTCAAGGTGCTAAAAATCACGCAAGAGTTTAAATGCGTGAGAGGCCACACTTGAGTAGCAAAGAAGCTTTGCTGATGAGATTAAATGTGCAGTTGCATGAAAGCACTAGTCTTTTTAGTGATCTACCTTTTGACCAGTTTAGAACCTGACAAGCGAGTAATCACAATGCCCACCTTGTTAATTGTCCTGAAAATGTGTATAAGCCGGACAATGAATCAGTGATGTTGTAGTCTTTCACAGCGATGGTGGTATAGTGGCGAGCATAACTTCCTTCCAAGCAGTTGACCCGGGTTCTATTCCCGGCCATCGCAGTTGCCACTCGCAGTGCTGTTCGAGAATGTGGGCTGCGTACTGTTTTACACTAAAAACGTTCTCCGCTCTTTCTGCAAATGCTTACAATGTCAGGCCAGGTGCATTCTTCATCGGCCTCGCTGCTACCGTTTGCTGTGGAAAGACACTGTTCACACAGGCTTTGAGTTCTCATCACTTCATACCTCTACCTTCTTACATGAAACTGTGATTGGACACGCTACTTCTTCATAAAGACACCCAGTCCCACTTTAAATATTGTGCTCAATGTTTGGAATGAAGATAACATTTTACTAACCATGTACTGATCAGCTCTTTGCGGTGGCAAAATCATCAGCTGTGTGTGTTACTGTTCATGCAAACAAGCAAGCTAATGTCAGCCAGCTAGCTTCAACCGCAGCTGTGCTGCACCAATCTCACGGAACTGCAAAACCACAAGCTTTCGCACCAAAGTCATGCAGCTACCGCATTTACAATCCAGCGTGGCCGTTGTTGTGCACATCCTACTTGAAAGATGTGTGGAGTAGGACTTTGTAGGACGTATGTCTTTCAAGTATGTAGTTCCACAGCCCAATGTGGTTGTTGTGGCCGAGCGGTCAAGGCGATGGACTAGAAATCCATTGGGGTCTCCCCGCACAGGTTCGAATCCTGTCGACAACGGTCAGCTGTTTTGCGCCAGTCCAGACGTTGATTTGAGAAGAAGGCATGGAGATCACCTGAGAAGGTGCCAGGAGAAAGAGCCAGGCCTTTGCTTGTGAAAATAGAGCACGCAGAAGCAATGGACCCAGCTATGTCCTGACAAAATTAGGCACATATTCAGTAAACATGGCATCCTTCAATTGGTCTCTTAGCCACCCCACACGTGCCCCCGTGTAGTCGTCCAGGATCCAGTCTGAGTACCGCCAATGACTCATGCGTCTGACAAATGCTCATTGCTTTGCAAGAGGACTGGGATCGGGATTGGAGGCACAGCGGATTTCACCGGGAATGGGACAACAGCAGAAATAGCTTCAAACATTACTGCATGAAAAGCACAAGGAGTGGACACATTTCATTGTTTGGAACACTGCTTTTCACTACAGCTCTTTGCATGTAAAAACTTTGCTCTTCTCCACAGCTGGCTGACAGACACGCAAAAGCGCAAGCAAGAGTGGCCACAGACCCACTATGCCGGCCTTTGTACACTCTCTCCATCTAATGATAGAGAGGAAGGATACATTCACTACTTCTAGCCTCCACTATTCAAATTCAGTATTTTCACAGTGTCCTAAAAGCTTCCTGAAAAGCCTTTACACTGTTTTCCAAAACGCTGCATCCAGAGCACAGTCAGGGACTGGAAGGACAGAGTAGATTTCCCCCATATGGACTTCTCTCTTCATTGGCTCCCAATTAAATCCCAAATAAAAATCCAAATACTTGCCCTCACACACAAGTTCTTGAATAATCACCACCAATTTTGTCTACAAGATCTCACAGTGCCATATCATCCCAACAGAGTGCTTTGCTCTCAGACTGCTGGCTTCCGAGGGGATTTTAAAGTGCAATGGAAGGCAGAGCCATCACTTTTCAGGCCCCTCTCTGTGGAACCAGCTCCCACTTTGTATTTGGGACACAGACACTTGCTCTCATTTTTGAATGAAGCGTAAAACCTTTTTGCCAAAGTCCAATAACTTGAAAGAGGAGCCAAAGACGTCCTCGTCCCAGATTCGTCCCAAGACAGATTCACACCTATTCTCACCTTGTCTGCTGTGACCTGAAGAACTCGCGTGACCATTGCGACTCTCAAGGTGCTAAAAATCACGCAAGAGTTTAAATGCGTGAGAGGCCACACTTGAGTAGCAAAGAAGCTTTGCTGATGAGATTAAATGTGCAGTTGCATGAAAGCACTAGTCTTTTTAGTGATCTACCTTTTGACCAGTTTAGAACCTGACAAGCGAGTAATCACAATGCCCACCTTGTTAATTGTCCTGAAAATCTGTATAAGCCGGACAATGAATCAGTGATGTTGTAGTCTTTCACAGCGATGGTGGTATAGTGGCGAGCATAGCTGCCTTCCAAGCAGTTGACCCGCGTTCGATTCCCGGCCATCGAAGTTGCCACTCGCAGTGCTGTTCGAGCATGTGGGCTGCGTACTATTTTACACTAAAAACGTTCTCCGCTCTTTCTGCAAATGCTTACAATGTCAGGCCAGGTGCATTCTTCATCGGCCTCGCTGCTACCGTTTGCTGTGGAAAGACACTGTTCACACAGGCTTTGAGTTCTCATCACTTCATACCTCTACCTTCTTACATGAAACTGTGATTGGACACGCTACTTCTTCATAAAGACACCCAGTCCCACTTTAAATATTGTGCTCAATGTTTGGAATGAAGATAACATTTTACTAACCATGTACTGATCAGCTCTTTGCGGTGGCAAAATCATCAGCTGTGTGTGTTACTGTTCATGCAAACAAGCAAGCTAATGTCAGCCAGCTAGCTTCAACCGCAGCTGTGCTGCACCAATCTCACGGAACTGCAAAACCACAAGCTTTCGCACCAAAGTCATGCAGCTACCGCATTTACAATCCAGAGTGGCCGTTGTTGTGCACATCCTACTTGAAAGATGTGTGGCGTAGGACTTGGAAGACGTATGTCTTTCAAGTATGTAGTTCCACAGCCCAATGTGGTTGTTGTGGCCGAGCGGTCAAGGCGATGGGCTAGAAATCCATTGGGGTCTCCCCGCACAGGTTCGAATCCTGTCGACAACGGTCAGCTGTTTTGCGCCAGTCCAGACGTTGATTTGAGAAGAAGGCATGGAGATCACCTGAGAAGGTGCCAGGAGAAAGAGCCAGGCCTTTGCTTGTGAAAATAGAGCACGCAGAAGCAATGGACCCAGCTATGTCCTGACAAAATTAGGCACATATTCAGTAAACATGGCATCCTTCAATTGGTCTCTTAGCCACCCCACACGTGCCCCCGTGTAGTCGTCCAGGATCCAGTCTGAGTACCGCCAATGACTCATGCGTCTGACAAATGCTCATTGCTTTGCAAGAGGACTGGAATCGGGATTGGAGGCACAGCGCATTTCACCGGGAATGGGACAACAGCAGAAATAGCTTCAAACATTACTGCATGAAAAGCACAAGGAGTGGACACATTTCATTGTTTGGAACACTGCTTTTCACTACAGCTCTTTGCATGTAAAAACTTTGCTCTTCTCCACAGCTGGCTGACAGACACGCAAAAGCGCAAGCAAGAGTGGCCACAGACCCACTATGCCGGCCTTTGTACACTCTCTCCATCTAATGATAGAGAGGAAGGATACATTCACTACTTCTAGCCTCCACTATTCAAATTCAGTATTTTCACAGTGTCCTAAAAGCTTCCTGAAAAGCCTTTACACTGTTTTCCAAAACGCTGCATCCAGAGCACAGTCAGGGACTGGAAGGACAGAGTAGATTTCCCCCATATGGACTTCTCTCTTCATTGGCTCCCAATTAAATCCCAAATAAAAATCCAAATACTTGCCCTCACACACAAGGTCTTGAATAATCACCACCAATTTTGTCTACAAGATCTCACAGTGCCATATCATCCCAACAGAGTGCTTTGCTCTCAGACTGCTGGCTTCCGAGGGGATTTTAAAGTGCAATGGAAGGCAGAGCCATCACTTTTCAGGCCCCTCTCTGTGGAACCAGCTCCCACTTTGTATTTGGGACACAGACACTTGCTCTCATTTTTGAATTAAGCGTAAAACCTTTTTGCCAAAGTCCAATAACTTGAAAGAGGAGCCAAAGACGTCCTCGTCCCAGATTCGTCCCAAGACAGATTCACACCTATTCTCACCTTGTCTGCTGTGACCTGAAGAACTCGCGTGACCATTGCGACTCTCAAGGTGCTAAAAGTCACGCAAGAGTTTAAATGCGTGAGAGGCCACACTTGAGTAGCAAAGAAGCTTTGCTGATGAGATTAAATGTGCAGTTGCATGAAAGCACTAGTCTTTTTAGTGATCTACCTTTTGACCAGTTTAGAACCTGACAAGCGAGTAATCACAATGCCCACCTTGTTAATTGTCCTGAAAATCTGTATAAGCCGGACAATGAATCAGTGATGTTGCAGTCTTTCACAGCGATGGTGGTATAGTGGCGAGCAAAACTGCCTTCCAAGCAGTTGACCCGGGTTCGATTCCCGGCCATCGCAGTTGCCACTCGCAGTGCTGTTCGAGCATGTGGGCTGCGTACTATTTTACACTAAAAACGTTCTCCGCTCTTTCTGCAAATGCTTACAATGTCAGGCCAGGTGCATTCTTCATCGGCCTCGCTGCTACCGTTTGCTGTGGAAAGACACTGTTCACACAGGCTTTGAGTTCTCATCACTTCATACCTCTACCTTCTTACATGAAACTGTGATTGGACACGCTACTTCTTCATAAAGACACCCAGTCCCACTTTAAATATTGTGCTCAATGTTTGGAATGAAGATAACATTTTACTAACCATGTACTGATCAGCTCTTTGCGGTGGCAAAATCATCAGCTGTGTGTGTTACTGTTCATGCAAACAAGCAAGCTAATGTCAGCCAGCTAGCTTCAACCGCAGCTGTGCTGCACCAATCTCACGGAACTGCAAAACCACAAGCTTTCGCACCAAAGTCATGCAGCTACCGCATTTACAATCCAGCGTGGCCGTTGTTGTGCACATCCTACTTGAAAGATGTGTGGCGTAGGACTTGGAAGACGTATGTCTTTCAAGTATGTAGTTCCACAGCCCAATGTGGTTGTTGTGGCCGAGCGGTCAAGGCGATGGACTAGAAATCCATTGGGGTCTCCCCGCACAGGTTCGAATCCTGTCGACAACGGTCAGCTTTTTTGCGCCAGTCCTGACGTTGATTTGAGAAGAAGGCATGGAGATCACCTGAGAAGGTGCCAGGAGAAAGAGCCAGGCCTTTGCTTGTGAAAATAGAGCACGCAGAAGCAATGGACCCAGCTATGTCCTGACAAAATTAGGCACATATTCAGTAAACATGGCATCCTTCAATTGCTCTCTTAGCCACCCCACACGTGCCCCCGTGTAGTCGTCCAGGATCCAGTCTGAGTACCGCCAATGACTCATGCGTCTGACAAATGCTGATTGCTTTGCAAGAGGACTGGGATTGGAGGCACAGCGGATTTCACCGGGAATGGGACAACAGCAGAAATAGCTTCAAACATTACTGCATGAAAAGCACAAGGAGTGGACACATTTCATTGTTTGGAACACTGCTTTTCACTACAGCTCTTTGCATGTAAAAACTTTGCTCTTCTCCACAGCTGGCTGACAGACACGCAAAAGCGCAAGCAAGAGTGGCCACAGACCCACTATGCCGGCCTTTGTACACTCTCTCCATCTAATGATAGAGAGGAAGGATACATTCACTACTTCTAGCCTCCACTATTCAAATTCAGTATTTTCACAGTGTCCTAAAAGCTTCCTGAAAAGCCTTTACACTGTTTTCCAAAACGCTGCATCCAGAGCACAGTCAGGGACTGGAAGGACAGAGTAGATTTCCCCCATATGGACTTCTCTCTTCATTGGCTCCCAATTAAATCCCAAATAAAAATCCAAATACTTGCCCTCACACACAAGGTCTTGAATAATCACCACCAATTTTGTCTACAAGATCTCACAGTGCCATATCATCCCAACAGAGTGCTTTGCTCTCAGACTGCTGGCTTCCGAGGGGATTTTAAAGTGCAATGGAAGGCAGAGCCATCACTTTTCAGGCCCCTCTCTGTGGAACCAGCTCCCACTTTGTATTCGGGACACAGACACTTGCTCTCATTTTTGAATTAAGCATAAAACCTTTTTGCCAAAGTCCAATAACTTGAAAGAGGAGCCAAAGACGTCCTCGTCCCAGATTCGTCCCAAGACAGATTCACACCTATTCTCACCTTGTCTGCTGTGACCTGAAGAACTCGCGTGACCATTGCGACTCTCAAGGTGCTAAAAATCACGCAAGAGTTTAAATGCGTGAGAGGCCACACTTGAGTAGCAAAGAAGCTTTGCTGATGAGATTAAATGTGCAGTTGCATGAAAGCACTAGTCTTTTTAGTGATCTACCTTTTGACCAGTTTAGAACCTGACAAGCGAGTAATCACAATGCCCACCTTGTTAATTGTCCTGAAAATGTGTATAAGCCGGACAATGAATCAGTGATGTTGCAGTCTTTCACAGCGATGGTGGTATAGTGGCGAGCATAGCTTCCTTCCAAGCAGTTGACCCGGGTTCTATTCCCGGCCATCGCAGTTGCCACTCGCAGTGCTGTTCGAGAATGTGGGCTGCGTACTATTTTACACTAAAAACGTTCTCCGCTCTTTCTGCAAATGCTTACAATGTCAGGCCAGGTGCATTCTTCATCGGCCTCGCTGCTACCGTTTGCTGTGGAAAGACACTGTTCACACAGGCTTTGAGTTCTCATCACTTCATACCTCTACCTTCTTACATGAAACTGTGATTGGACACGCTACTTCTTCATAAAGACACCCAGTCCCACTTTAAATATTGTGCTCAATGTTTGGAATGAAGATAACATTTTACTAACCATGTACTGATCAGCTCTTTGCGGTGGCAAAATCATCAGCTGTGTGTGTTACTGTTCATGCAAACAAGCAAGCTAATGTCAGCCAGCTAGCTTCAACCGCAGCTGTGCTGCACCAATCTCACGGAACTGCAAAACCACAAGCTTTCGCACCAAAGTCATGCAGCTACCGCATTTACAATCCAGCGT
Organism: Astatotilapia calliptera; assembly: GCF_964374335.1. NCBI lineage: Eukaryota > Metazoa > Chordata > Actinopteri > Cichliformes > Cichlidae > Astatotilapia > Astatotilapia calliptera. The sequence goes on along the minus strand of NC_137430.1, from coordinate 12,501,146 downwards.
GGCCGTTGTTGTGCACATCCTACTTGAAAGATGTGTGGAGTAGGACTTTGTAGGACGTATGTCTTTCAAGTATGTAGTTCCACAGCCCAATGTGGTTGTTGTGGCCGAGCGGTCAAGGCGATGGACTAGAAATCCATTGGGGTCTCCCAGCACAGGTTCGAATCCTGTCGACAACGGTCAGCTGTTTTGCGCCAGTCCAGACGTTGATTTGAGAAGAAGGCATGGAGATCACCTGAGAAGGTGCCAGGAGAAAGAGCCAGGCCTTTGCTTGTGAAAATAGAGCACGCAGAAGCAATGGACCCAGCTATGTCCTGACAAAATTAGGCACATATTCAGTAAACATGGCATCCTTCAATTGCTCTCTTAGCCACCCCACACGTGCCCCCGTGTAGTCGTCCAGGATCCAGTCTGAGTACCGCCAATGACTCATGCGTCTGACAAATGCTGATTGCTTTGCAAGAGGACTGGGATCGGGATTGGAGGCACAGCGGATTTCACCGGGAATGGGACAACAGCAGAAATAGCTTCAAACATTACTGCATGAAAAGCACAAGGAGTGGACACATTTCATTGTTTGGAACACTGCTTTTCACTACAGCTCTTTGCATGTAAAAACTTTGCTCTTCTCCACAGCTGGCTGACAGACACGCAAAAGCGCAAGCAAGAGTGGCCACAGACCCACTATGCCGGCCTTTGTACACTCTCTCCATCTAATGATAGAGAGGAAGGATACATTCACTACTTCTAGCCTCCACTATTCAAATTCAGTATTTTCACAGTGTCCTAAAAGCTTCCTGAAAAGCCTTTACACTGTTTTCCAAAACGCTGCATCCAGAGCACAGTCAGGGACTGGAAGGACAGAGTAGATTTCCCCCATATGGACTTCTCTCTTCATTGGCTCCCAATTAAATCCCAAATAAAAATCCAAATACTTGCCCTCACACACAAGTTCTTGAATAATCACCACCAATTTTGTCTACAAGATCTCACAGTGCCATATCATCCCAACAGAGTGCTTTGCTCTCAGACTGCTGGCTTCCGAGGGGATTTTAAAGTGCAATGGAAGGCAGAGCCATCACTTTTCAGGCCCCTCTCTGTGGAACCAGCTCCCACTTTGTATTTGGGACACAGACACTTGCTCTCATTTTTGAATTAAGCGTAAAACCTTTTTGCCAAAGTCCAATAACTTGAAAGAGGAGCCAAAGACGTCCTCGTCCCAGATTCGTCCCAAGACAGATTCACACCTATTCTCACCTTGTCTGCTGTGACCTGAAGAACTCGCGTGACCATTGCGACTCTCAAGGTGCTAAAAGTCACGCAAGAGTTTAAATGCGTGAGAGGCCACACTTGAGTAGCAAAGAAGCTTTGCTGATGAGATTAAATGTGCAGTTGCATGAAAGCACTAGTCTTTTTAGTGATCTACCTTTTGACCAGTTTAGAACCTGACAAGCGAGTAATCACAATGCCCACCTTGTTAATTGTCCTGAAAATCTGTATAAGCCGGACAATGAATCAGTGATGTTGTAGTCTTTCACAGCGATGGTGGTATAGTGGCGAGCATAGCTACCTTCCAAGCAGTTGACCCGCGTTCGATTCCCGGCCATCGAAGTTGCCACTCGCAGTGCTGTTCGAGCATGTGGGCTGCGTACTATTTTACACTAAAAACGTTCTCCGCTCTTTCTGCAAATGCTTACAATGTCAGGCCAGGTGCATTCTTCATCGGCCTCGCTGCTACCGTTTGCTGTGGAAAGACACTGTTCACACAGGCTTTGAGTTCTCATCACTTCATACCTCTACCTTCTTACATGAAACTGTGATTGGACACGCTACTTCTTCATAAAGACACCCAGTCCCACTTTAAATATTGTGCTCAATGTTTGGAATGAAGATAACATTTTACTAACCATGTACTGATCAGCTCTTTGCGGTGGCAAAATCATCAGCTGTGTGTGTTACTGTTCATGCAAACAAGCAAGCTAATGTCAGCCAGCTAGCTTCAACCGCAGCTGTGCTGCACCAATCTCACGGAACTGCAAAACCACAAGCTTTCGCACCAAAGTCATGCAGCTACCGCATTTACAATCCAGTGTGGCCGTTGTTGTGCACATCCTACTTGAAAGATGTGTGGAGTAGGACTTTGTAGGACGTATGTCTTTCAAGTATGTAGTTCCACAGCCCAATGTGGTTGTTGTGGCCGAGCGGTCAAGGCGATGGACTAGAAATCCATTGGGGTCTCCCCGCACAGGTTCGAATCCTGTTGACAACGGTGAGCTTTTTTGCGGCAGTCCTGACGTTGATTTGAGAAGAAGGCATGGAGATCACCTGAGAAGGTGCCAGGAGAAAGAGCCAGGCCTTTGCTTGTGAAAATAGAGCACGCAGAAGCAATGGACCCAGCTATGTCCTGACAAAATTAGGCACATATTCAGTAAACATGGCATCCTTCAATTGCTCTCTTAGCCACCCCACACGTGCCCCCGTGTAGTCGTCCAGGATCCAGTCTGAGTACCGCCAATGACTCATGCGTCTGACAAATGCTCATTGCTTTGCAAGAGGACTGGGATCGGGATTGGAGGCACAGCGGATTTCACCGGGAATGGGACAACAGCAGAAATAGCTTCAAACATTACTGCATGAAAAGCACAAGGAGTGGACACATTTCATTGTTTGGAACACTGCTTTTCACTACAGCTCTTTGCATGTAAAAACTTTGCTCTTCTCCACAGCTGGCTGACAGACACGCAAAAGCGCAAGCAAGAGTGGCCACAGACCCACTATGCCGGCCTTTGTACACTCTCTCCATCTAATGATAGAGAGGAAGGATACATTCACTACTTCTAGCCTCCACTATTCAAATTCAGTATTTTCACAGTGTCCTAAAAGCTTCCTGAAAAGCCTTTACACTGTTTTCCAAAACGCTGCATCCAGAGCACAGTCAGGGACTGGAAGGACAGAGTAGATTTCCCCCATATGGACTTCTCTCTTCATTGGCTCCCAATTAAATCCCAAATAAAAATCCAAATACTTGCCCTCACACACAAGGTCTTGAATAATCACCACCAATTTTGTCTACAAGATCTCACAGTGCCATATCATCCCAACAGAGTGCTTTGCTCTCAGACTGCTGGCTTCCGAGGGGATTTTAAAGTGCAATGGAAGGCAGAGCCATCACTTTTCAGGCCCCTCTCTGTGGAACCAGCTCCCACTTTGTATTTGGGACACAGACACTTGCTCTCATTTTTGAATTAAGCGTAAAACCTTTTTGCCAAAGTCCAATAACTTGAAAGAGGAGCCAAAGACGTCCTCGTCCCAGATTCGTCCCAAGACAGATTCACACCTATTCTCACCTTGTCTGCTGTGACCTGAAGAACTCGCGTGACCATTGCGACTCTCAAGGTGCTAAAAGTCACGCAAGAGTTTAAATGCGTGAGAGGCCACACTTGAGTAGCAAAGAAGCTTTGCTGATGAGATTAAATGTGCAGTTGCATGAAAGCACTAGTCTTTTTAGTGATCTACCTTTTGACCAGTTTAGAACCTGACAAGCGAGTAATCACAATGCCCACCTTGTTAATTGTCCTGAAAATCTGTATAAGCCGGACAATGAATCAGTGATGTTGTAGTCTTTCACAGCGATGGTGGTATAGTGGCGAGCATAGCTGCCTTCCAAGCAGTTGACCCGCGTTCGATTCCCGGCCATCGAAGTTGCCACTCGCAGTGCTGTTCGAGCATGTGGGCTGCGTACTATTTTACACTAAAAACGTTCTCCGCTCTTTCTGCAAATGCTTACAATGTCAGGCCAGGTGCATTCTTCATCGGCCTCGCTGCTACCGTTTGCTGTGGAAAGACACTGTTCACACAGGCTTTGAGTTCTCATCACTTCATACCTCTACCTTCTTACATGAAACTGTGATTGGACACGCTACTTCTTCATAAAGACACCCAGTCCCACTTTAAATATTGTGCTCAATGTTTGGAATGAAGATAACATTTTACTAACCATGTACTGATCAGCTCTTTGCGGTGGCAAAATCATCAGCTGTGTGTGTTACTGTTCATGCAAACAAGCAAGCTAATGTCAGCCAGCTAGCTTCAACCGCAGCTGTGCTGCACCAATCTCACGGAACTGCAAAACCACAAGCTTTCGCACCAAAGTCATGCAGCTACCGCATTTACAATCCAGCGTGGCCGTTGTTGTGCACATCCTACTTGAAAGATGTGTGGAGTAGGACTTTGTAGGACGTATGTCTTTCAAGTATGTAGTTCCACAGCCCAATGTGGTTGTTGTGGCCGAGCGGTCAAGGCGATGGACTAGAAATCCATTGGGGTCTCCCCGCACAGGTTCGAATCCTGTCGACAACGGTCAGCTTTTTTGCGCCAGTCCTGACGTTGATTTGAGAAGAAGGCATGGAGATCACCTGAGAAGGTGCCAGGAGAAAGAGCCAGGCCTTTGCTTGTGAAAATAGAGCACGCAGAAGCAATGGACCCAGCTATGTCCTGACAAAATTAGGCACATATTCAGTAAACATGGCATCCTTCAATTGCTCTCTTAGCCACCCCACACGTGCCCCCGTGTAGTCGTCCAGGATCCAGTCTGAGTACCGCCAATGACTCATGCGTCTGACAAATGCTGATTGCTTTGCAAGAGGACTGGGATTGGAGGCACAGCGGATTTCACCGGGAATGGGACAACAGCAGAAATAGCTTCAAACATTACTGCATGAAAAGCACAAGGAGTGGACACATTTCATTGTTTGGAACACTGCTTTTCACTACAGCTCTTTGCATGTAAAAACTTTGCTCTTCTCCACAGCTGGCTGACAGACACGCAAAAGCGCAAGCAAGAGTGGCCACAGACCCACTATGCCGGCCTTTGTACACTCTCTCCATCTAATGATAGAGAGGAAGGATACATTCACTACTTCTAGCCTCCACTATTCAAATTCAGTATTTTCACAGTGTCCTAAAAGCTTCCTGAAAAGCCTTTACACTGTTTTCCAAAACGCTGCATCCAGAGCACAGTCAGGGACTGGAAGGACAGAGTAGATTTCCCCCATATGGACTTCTCTCTTCATTGGCTCCCAATTAAATCCCAAATAAAAATCCAAATACTTGCCCTCACACACAAGGTCTTGAATAATCACCACCAATTTTGTATACAAGATCTCACAGTGCCATATCATCCCAACAGAGTGCTTTGCTCTCAGACTGCTGGCTTCCGAGGGGATTTTAAAGTGCAATGGAAGGCAGAGCCATCACTTTTCAGGCCCCTCTCTGTGGAACCAGCTCCCACTTTGTATTCGGGACACAGACACTTGCTCTCATTTTTGAATTAAGCGTAAAACCTTTTTGCCAAAGTCCAATAACTTGAAAGAGGAGCCAAAGACGTCCTCGTCCCAGATTCGTCCCAAGACAGATTCACACCTATTCTCACCTTGTCTGCTGTGACCTGAAGAACTCGCGTGACCATTGCGACTCTCAAGGTGCTAAAAATCACGCAAGAGTTTAAATGCGTGAGAGGCCACACTTGAGTAGCAAAGAAGCTTTGCTGATGAGATTAAATGTGCAGTTGCATGAAAGCACTAGTCTTTTTAGTGATCTACCTTTTGACCAGTTTAGAACCTGACAAGCGAGTAATCACAATGCCCACCTTGTTAATTGTCCTGAAAATGTGTATAAGCCGGACAATGAATCAGTGATGTTGTAGTCTTTCACAGCGATGGTGGTATAGTGGCGAGCATAGCTTCCTTCCAAGCAGTTGACCCGGGTTCTATTCCCGGCCATCGCAGTTGCCACTCGCAGTGCTGTTCGAGAATGTGGGCTGCGTACTATTTTACACTAAAAACGTTCTCCGCTCTTTCTGCAAATGCTTACAATGTCAGGCCAGGTGCATTCTTCATCGGCCTCGCTGCTACCGTTTGCTGTGGAAAGACACTGTTCACACAGGCTTTGAGTTCTCATCACTTCATACCTCTACCTTCTTACATGAAACTGTGATTGGACACGCTACTTCTTCATAAAGACACCCAGTCCCACTTTAAATATTGTGCTCAATGTTTGGAATGAAGATAACATTTTACTAACCATGTACTGATCAGCTCTTTGCGGTGGCAAAATCATCAGCTGTGTGTGTTACTGTTCATGCAAACAAGCAAGCTAATGTCAGCCAGCTAGCTTCAACCGCAGCTGTGCTGCACCAATCTCACGGAACTGCAAAACCACAAGCTTTCGCACCAAAGTCATGCAGCTACCGCATTTACAATCCAGCGTGGCCGTTGTTGTGCACATCCTACTTGAAAGATGTGTGGAGTAGGACTTTGTAGGACGTATGTCTTTCAAGTATGTAGTTCCACAGCCCAATGTGGTTGTTGTGGCCGAGCGGTCAAGGCGATGGACTAGAAATCCATTGGGGTCTCCCCGCACAGGTTCGAATCCTGTCGACAACGGTGAGCTTTTTTGCGGCAGTCCTGACGTTGATTTGAGAAGAAGGCATGGAGATCACCTGAGAAGGTGCCAGGAGAAAGAGCCAGGCCTTTGCTTGTGAAAATAGAGCACGCAGAAGCAATGGACCCAGCTATGTCCTGACAAAATTAGGCACATATTCAGTAAACATGGCATCCTTCAATTGGTCTCTTAGCCACCCCACACGTGCCCCCGTGTAGTCGTCCAGGATCCAGTCTGAGTACCGCCAATGACTCATGCGTCTGACAAATGCTGATTGCTTTGCAAGAGGACTGGGATCGGGATTGGAGGCACAGCGGATTTCACCGGGAATGGGACAACAGCAGAAATAGCTTCAAACATTACTGCATGAAAAGCACAAGGAGTGGACACATTTCATTGTTTGGAACACTGCTTTTCACTACAGCTCTTTGCATGTAAAAACTTTGCTCTTCTCCACAGCTGGCTGACAGACACGCAAAAGCGCAAGCAAGAGTGGCCACAGACCCACTATGCCGGCCTTTGTACACTCTCTCCATCTAATGATAGAGAGGAAGGATACATTCACTACTTCTAGCCTCCACTATTCAAATTCAGTATTTTCACAGTGTCCTAAAAGCTTCCTGAAAAGCCTTTACACTGTTTTCCAAAACACTGCATCCAGAGCACAGTCAGGGACTGGAAGGACAGAGTAGATTCCCCCCATATGGACTTCTCTCTTCATTGGCTCCCAATTAAATCCCAAATAAAAATCCAAATACTTGCCCTCACACACAAGGTCTTGAATAATCACCACCAATTTTGTCTACAAGATCTCACAGTGCCATATCATCCCAACAGAGTGCTTTGCTCTCAGACTGCTGGCTTCCGAGGGGATTTTAAAGTGCAATGGAAGGCAGAGCCATCACTTTTCAGGCCCCTCTCTGTGGAACCAGCTCCCACTTTGTATTCGGGACACAGACACTTGCTCTCATTTTTGAATGAAGCGTAAAACCTTTTTGCCAAAGTCCAATAACTTGAAAGAAGAGCCAAAGACGTCCTCGTCCCAGATTCGTCCCAAGACAGATTCACACCTATTCTCACCTTGTCTGCTGTGACCTGAAGAACTCGCGTGACCATTGCGACTCTCAAGGTGCTAAAAATCACGCAAGAGTTTAAATGCGTGAGAGGCCACACTTGAGTAGCAAAGAAGCTTTGCTGATGAGATTAAATGTGCAGTTGCATGAAAGCACTAGTCTTTTTAGTGATCTACCTTTTGACCAGTTTAGAACCTGACAAGCGAGTAATCACAATGCCCACCTTGTTAATTGTCCTGAAAATCTGTATAAGCCGGACAATGAATCAGTGATGTTGTAGTCTTTCACAGCGATGGTGGTATAGTGGCGAGCATAGCTGCCTTCCAAGCAGTTGACCCGGGTTCGATTCCCGGCCGTCGCAGTCGCCACTCGCAGTGCTGTTCGAGCATGTGGGCTGCGTACTATTTTACACTAAAAACGTTCTCCGCTCTTTTTGCAAATGCTTACAATGTCAGGCCAGGTGCATTCTTCATCGGCCTCGCTGCTACCGTTTGCTGTGGAAAGACACTGTTCACACAGGCTTTGAGTTCTCATCACTTCATACCTCTACCTTCTTACATGAAACTGTGATTGGACACGCTACTTCTTCATAAAGACACCCAGTCCCACTTTAAATATTGTGCTCAATGTTTGGAATGAAGATAACATTTTACTAACCATGTACTGATCAGCTCTTTGCGGTGGCAAAATCATCAGCTGTGTGTGTTACTGTTCATGCAAACAAGCAAGCTAATGTCAGCCAGCTAGCTTCAACCGCAGCTGTGCTGCACCAATCTCACGGAACTGCAAAACCACAAGCTTTCGCACCAAAGTCATGCAGCTACCGCATTTACAATCCAGAGTGGCCGTTGTTGTGCACATCCTACTTGAAAGATGTGTGGCGTAGGACTTGGAAGACGTATGTCTTTCAAGTATGTAGTTCCACAGCCCAATGTGGTTGTTGTGGCCGAGCGGTCAAGGCGATGGACTAGAAATCCATTGGGGTCTCCCCGCACAGGTTCGAATCCTGTCGACAACGGTCAGCTGTTTTGCGCCAGTCCAGACGTTGATTTGAGAAGAAGGCATGGAGATCACCTGAGAAGGTGCCAGGAGAAAGAGCCAGGCCTTTGCTTGTGAAAATAGAGCACGCAGAAGCAATGGACCCAGCTATGTCCTGACAAAATTAGGCACATATTCAGTAAACATGGCATCCTTCAATTGGTCTCTTAGCCACCCCACACGTGCCCCCGTGTAGTCGTCCAGGATCCAGTCTGAGTACCGCCAATGACTCATGCGTCTGACAAATGCTCATTGCTTTGCAAGAGGACTGGGATTGGAGGCACAGCGGATTTCACCGGGAATGGGACAACAGCAGAAATAGCTTCAAACATTACTGCATGAAAAGCACAAGGAGTGGACACATTTCATTGTTTGGAACACTGCTTTTCACTACAGCTCTTTGCATGTAAAAACTTTGCTCTTCTCCACAGCTGGCTGACAGACACGCAAAAGCGCAAGCAAGAGTGGCCACAGACCCACTATGCCGGCCTTTGTACACTCTCTCCATCTAATGATAGAGAGGAAGGATACATTCACTACTTCTAGCCTCCACTATTCAAATTCAGTATTTTCACAGTGTCCTAAAAGCTTCCTGAAAAGCCTTTACACTGTTTTCCAAAACGCTGCATCCAGAGCACAGTCAGGGACTGGAAGGACAGAGTAGATTTCCCCCATATGGACTTCTCTCTTCATTGGCTCCCAATTAAATCCCAAATAAAAATCCAAATACTTGCCCTCACACACAAGGTCTTGAATAATCACCACCAATTTTGTCTACAAGATCTCACAGTGCCATATCATCCCAACAGAGTGCTTTGCTCTCAGACTGCTGGCTTCCGAGGGGATTTTAAAGTGCAATGGAAGGCAGAGCCATCACTTTTCAGGCCCCTCTCTGTGGAACCAGCTCCCACTTTGTATTCGGGACACAGACACTTGCTCTCATTTTTGAATGAAGCGTAAAACCTTTTTGCCAAAGTCCAATAACTTGAAAGAAGAGCCAAAGACGTCCTCGTCCCAGATTCGTCCCAAGACAGATTCACACCTATTCTCACCTTGTCTGCTGTGACCTGAAGAACTCGCGTGACCATTGCGACTCTCAAGGTGCTAAAAATCACGCAAGAGTTTAAATGCGTGAGAGGCCACACTTGAGTAGCAAAGAAGCTTTGCTGATGAGATTAAATGTGCAGTTGCATGAAAGCACTAGTCTTTTTAGTGATCTACCTTTTGACCAGTTTAGAACCTGACAAGCGAGTAATCACAATGCCCACCTTGTTAATTGTCCTGAAAAGCTGTATAAGCCGGACAATGAATCAGTGATGTTGTAGTCTTTCACAGCGATGGTGGTATAGTGGCGAGCATAGCTTCCTTCCAAGCAGTTGACCCGGGTTCGATTCCCGGCCATCGCAGTTGCCACTCACAGTGCTGTTCAAGCATGTGGGCTGCGTACTGTTTTACACTAAAAACGTTCTCCGCTCTTTCTGCAAATGCTTACAATGTCAGGCCAGGTGCATTCTTCATCGGCCTCGCTGCTACCGTTTGCTGTGGAAAGACACTGTTCACACAGGCTTTGAGTTCTCATCACTTCATACCTCTACCTTCTTACATGAAACTGTGATTGGACACGCTACTTCTTCATAAAGACACCCAGTCCCACTTTAAATATTGTGCTCAATGTTTGGAATGAAGATAACATTTTACTAACCATGTACTGATCAGCTCTTTGCGGTGGCAAAATCATCAGCTGTGTGTGTTACTGTTCATGCAAACAAGCAAGCTAATGTCAGCCAGCTAGCTTCAACCGCAGCTGTGCTGCACCAATCTCACGGAACTGCAAAACCACAAGCTTTCGCACCAAAGTCATGCAGCTACCGCATTTACAATCCAGCGTGGCCGTTGTTGTGCACATCCTACTTGAAAGATGTGTGGCGTAGGACTTGGAAGACGTATGTCTTTCAAGTATGTAGTTCCACAGCCCAATGTGGTTGTTGTGGCCGAGCGGTCAAGGCGATGGACTAGAAATCCATTGGGGTCTCCCCGCACAGCTTCGAATCCTGTCGACAACGGTGAGCTTTTTTGCGCCAGTCCTGACGTTGATTTGAGAAGAAGGCATGGAGATCACCTGAGAAGGTGCCAGGAGAAAGAGCCAGGCCTTTGCTTGTGAAAATAGAGCACGCAGAAGCAATGGACCCAGCTATGTCCTGACAAAATTAGGCACATATTCAGTAAACATGGCATCCTTCAATTGGTCTCTTAGCCACCCCACACGTGCCCCCGTGTAGTCGTCCAGGATCCAGTCTGAGTACCGCCAATGACTCATGCGTCTGACAAATGCTCATTGCTTTGCAAGAGGACTGGGATTGGAGGCACAGCGGATTTCACCGGGAATGGGACAACAGCAGAAATAGCTTCAAACATTACTGCATGAAAAGCACAAGGAGTGGACACATTTCATTGTTTGGAACACTGCTTTTCACTACAGCTCTTTGCATGTAAAAACTTTGCTCTTCTCCACAGCTGGCTGACAGACACGCAAAAGCGCAAGCAAGAGTGGCCACAGACCCACTATGCCGGCCTTTGTACACTCTCTCCATCTAATGATAGAGAGGAAGGATACATTCACTACTTCTAGCCTCCACTATTCAAATTCAGTATTTTCACAGTGTCCTAAAAGCTTCCTGAAAAGCCTTTACACTGTTTTCCAAAACGCTGCATCCAGAGCACAGTCAGGGACTGGAAGGACAGAGTAGATTTCCCCCATATGGACTTCTCTCTTCATTGGCTCCCAATTAAATCCCAAATAAAAATCCAAATACTTGCCCTCACACACAAGGTCTTGAATAATCACCACCAATTTTGTCTACAAGATCTCACAGTGCCATATCATCCCAACAGAGTGCTTTGCTCTCAGACTGCTGGCTTCCGAGGGGATTTTAAAGTGCAATGGAAGGCAGAGCCATCACTTTTCAGGCCCCCCTCTGTGGAACCAGCTCCCACTTTGTATTCGGGACACAGACACTTGCTCTCATTTTTGAATTAAGCGTAAAACCTTTTTGCCAAAGTCCAATAACTTGAAAGAGGAGCCAAAGACGTCCTCGTCCCAGATTCGTCCCAAGACAGATTCACACCTATTCTCACCTTGTCTGCTGTGACCTGAAGAACTCGCGTGACCATTGCGACTCTCAAGGTGCTAAAAATCACGCAAGAGTTTAAATGCGTGAGAGGCCACACTTGAGTAGCAAAGAAGCTTTGCTGATGAGATTAAATGTGCAGTTGCATGAAAGCACTAGTCTTTTTAGTGATCTACCTTTTGACCAGTTTAGAACCTGACAAGCGAGTAATCACAATGCCCACCTTGTTAATTGTCCTGAAAATCTGTATAAGCCGGACAATGAATCAGTGATGTTGTAGTCTTTCACAGCGATGGTGGTATAGTGGCGAGCATAACTTCCTTCCAAGCAGTTGACCCGGGTTCGATTCCTGGCCATCGCAGTTGCCACTCGCAGTGCTGTTTGCGAATGAGTTAATCATGCTGGTTTACACAAAACCAGTAAAACTCTGCTCTCTCTGTAAATCATTATAGTTCTGTTATATGAAAGGGTTTTATGTTTTATCACCTCATACATATACCTTCTTACATAAAATTTAATCTGCATTCTTCTCTTCTCCAGTGATTCAAAACGAGCTGGGTATTGTATTGCAGGTTGTAGGAAGCAAAGTGTAGAAAACGAAAAAGGAATGAATCGACCTCCTTAACAGAAACAGACTCATAAAATTAAGACTTTTCTGCTTTGGATGATCAAGTTCCCCCTTTCATTGTTTTTTAGACCAGTGGTTCCCAAACTTTTTTTGCTAGGCCCCTTCAGGCGCACCTCCCAACGTCCCCGTACAATCACATCTTAATAAACTACTAACTCTTTTATGCTACGTCCGCACCTACACGGGTACTTTTGAAAAAGCAGCTGTTTCGTCCACACGTAAACAGCATTTCGAATTCCCGAAAACTAAGATTTTTTAAAACTCCTTTTTTGCGTTTACATGTGGACAAGGAATACAGAGTTCGTCATGCAACGTCAAAGCTATGTGCCTTTTTTCACGTCACGCTGTGCTCACGTTATTGTTTACATGAGATGAATTGTTAATCTGACTATCTGCAATTTTTACACGCTTACATATACACACACAGTTACTGTCCCTCCATTTAGAAAGGCAGATGCGTCACGGTGTAATTATTTTACGTGTAGTTGTTTTTTCCTGTGTAATAATATTTGACATTGCTATCAAAACATTTTTCAAAAAATGCCTCTTAGTGCAAAATGGGTTCAAAACCATAAACAGCTGTGGGATACTGTTTTGTACTGTTTGGAACAAATCGTGGCAGAACGGCCTGATGTTATTTGTATCCCGCTGTAACTTTACTAAATAAAGAAGTAACATCTCCAAAATGTCAGGAGTAGTTAGTCATTACGACAAGTGTTTGTGAAATAAAAATCAAGATTGTGGGATACTGTTTGTCCCTGATTTGGAGAGCCCAGCGCTGCTCCTGACGCAGGGAAAACCAATTCTGCAGGGGAGACCTACCTTGGCACTTGTGCAGGTGAAGCCAAAGGGAAGATATGCTTCACCATATTTTCTAGTCTTTGGCTTAGAATGAAGTTGGTTTGGAAACATATTCAGCTATGCTTCATCTCCTGCTTTGCGTTTGTGTGGGAGTCCCGTCAAAAACCTGTCCATTATGCTAGCGGTGTCCAAGCATTCTTTCTTTTATTTCCCCCCTTTTCATACCGCGGGCCCCACGCTTTGGGAAGCTCTGTTTTAGACAATGAAAGGGAGCCTGCATGTGAGGTCCCTCTGCTTCCAAGTCCTCAGCCTTCTGATGCCTGATTTCAATCACAGGACACTCATAAGATCATGCACCCAGATTTGAAAAATTAATTTTGCTCCCTGGACACGCAACTCTGTGAAAGTGACTGAAAATGCTAGTGTGGACATGTAGCGTTTTCAGACGACAACGCTGTTTTCAAATCTTCAAGATTAACAATGAGGTGGAGTTGTTGCTGCGAATAACAGAAAAGTACAAAGTTGCAAAAGCGAGTGAGATTTAAAGAATTTGAAGAAAAGCTATCTGGAGCATGTACAACCTGATATTAATCTTTAATGGGGCTGTCAAAATTGCGAGCAAACAAAGCAACTGCTGTTTAATGCCCTCTGCTATCTTAGTTTAATTGGCCACATGACTGCATCATATGACTAACATGCGTCATTGTTTTAGAAAGTCTCCGTTTTCGCTGTCCACACTGCGACGCGAAAGCACCGTTTGGAAATGTATGCGTATTTCAGAGCATTTTCAAAATGCTGCATTTTCCATCAGCGAAAACACCATCTCAGTGTGAACGGGAGGCCCAAACAGAGAGAAAACAATGCATTTTCAAACAAAAACACATTGGTGTGAACGTAGCCTCTGTGAGATGTTTCAGTCATCTCCGGGGTAGGCTCATGGCATGACAGAGTGATTATTTCTTTTACCTGGCCTGGGAACACTTTGGTGTTGTATGGTTGTATGATTTTCAAATATTGATGATAAAATAAGAAATAGCCATGAAACATGCATAATATTTACTTTTTAAGTTGACTAACATTGGAATCTGTGATGTGACTTAAAGTTTCCTGATAGCAGATAACATAGCAGAGTTAGGTTGTTCCTGCCCAACAACCTAACTGTGCTTATTGTGGTGTTACTCTGAAGTTTCTCGTGATACATGATTACTTTTGATACTTTTTTTCAGAGGGAAAACTCCAGATATGATGAAAGAGAAATATATTTAGATGTCTGCTTTTGGCCAAGTGGCTCAACTGATAAATGAGTCATTAAATAAAACAAGAAATGTTTAAACAAATTGAGGAAGCTGGTCAACAGGAAGCTGCGGACACAGTTTCCACAACCTGTGTGAGTACAGACAGCTTTCTGTAATAAAATTACTCAGTCACGTGGTCTGGCATTCTTTTTGTTAGTACCTCTTATAATATTTGCATCAGTCATATTTGCTGTTGTGTCTGTTTGGTTTGAAATGATAACTAAATGTCACATTGATGTCACTCCTTACCTAACCATATTGATGTTACAGGAGTAACATCAATATGGATGTCAGGGGCCGGCAGAACATCACACTGTAACAAGATGATCAGTGTTATTTACTTCACTGTAGCTGTGACTTCAGTGTTACTGTTGTGTGCTGAACAGAAAACCTTTCTGCATGATGTAAGGCTGCATCTTGCTTTAGATTTGTGCTTATAAATTTAAAAAAATGAATTGTACTATATATTTGTAAAGTTAAAATACTGATAAATATAACAGGCAAATAGGATAAAACCTGAAGGCCTGGATGAAAATGTGAAATTGAAAATGTAATCATTAGTTTAATTAATTTATTTGCACCGTGATGAGACTGAGCTGACTTTCTTATTCACAGGAAGGTTTGTCTGTTCCAAAAGGTTGATTCTATTTATCTGGACAGAACAGAATTAACCTTTTTGGATTTATTTATCTAGATGACTGAGCATGCATCCAGACAACTTTGTGTATTTTTACAGTATTGAGAGTGCAAGTCTGAAAACCGAGAGCGAAAACCAGGAGTTATATAAAAATGCAAAGAAGACATTTTTGTGAGTAAAGTACAAAAATCCAGATCAAAACAGGCAGGAGAAAAAAACTGTGGAAAGCTGAGACACAGTCTCTGGGGGAAACGAGCTGCTCTATGTGCAAAAATGTTAATGAGAGAATGAAGAACAGGTTAGTGTGTGAGTGGAGGCTCAGGTCAGGTGAATCTAGAGGCAGGCGGGTGGGACTGGCAGCATCTGAAGTGAGAGCAGAGTGCACAAGGGGAACATAAAAAGCAGACTGACCGACTGAATACAGAAAGGCAGAAAACCAAAAGCACCGCAGGTCTGTTTGCTTTGACATTAAAACATCTAAACACAGAAGTGTTTCACTCACTGTGTTTCTGTTGAAATCACACATTGTCTCTCTCTATAGCTGTGTGATCATTTGGTAAGAAAACATTTTTTATATTTTACTAAATTTTTATATCACACACTTTTAATCTGATTTCAAATACATGTAAATTTTGTATTGCTCTATAAAACAATGCAAGTTCCTGATTTGATCAAACCTTTAAGTGATGTTATATTTTTTTTTCCAGGTGATGAGTTTTGTGACAGTTCAGTCTGTGAACATCATGACAGACATCATGTTACTGAGTCTCCTCTTTATTCCAAGTGAGCCGTCTCATTTCAGGCATTTACAGTCTGACAGATCAGTGCAGATGGAGATACTTTACAAAGTCACACAGTTTATACTAAAGCTGTTGAGAAAAAAGAAACACATCTGCTAAACTTAGTTTATCATAATTATGTTTTTGCTCATGTGTATTTGTGTATTTATCTTTTTTTCCAGGTACTTTGGCTGCTTGTCCTCAAGATTCAAACCTGTTCATCACTGCACCAACAGAGATGGAAGCTCTGAGTGGATCTTGTTTACAAATCCCATGTAACTTTAGTGAAACTGGACCAGTAAAGTTTGACAGCACACAACCTGTTTTTGCAGTGTGGATTAAAAGTCATTTTAAACTTTATCCAGAAAACGTGATCTTCAACAGCAGTGGGACAGTTAACATCTATCCAATGAATATTACAGGAAACCTGAAGGAGAAAAACTGCACCACTCTGTTTTCCAACTTAACCACAACTTATTCAAACACATATTACTTCAGAATTATGAACTGGCCGTTCAGAGCAACAGCTGTTTGTGATCCTCTTAAAATAAAAATTAAAGGTGAGAAAGTTTTCTTTTTATTGTCTAACTAAAATGAGTAATCAGATGCAGCTTTGGGTTAATCAACAGAAAGAACTAAAAGGTCAATTATTACAGAATTCAGTCTGATTATTCTGTATTTATTATTATCCCAGAATGTCTGTACTACCCTAATGATATCACAGAGAGAATCAAATACTACATCTTGTTTGATGTTTGACCGTTTAAAAAACATCAAACAACATTAATGATCCATTTTTTCTTTTCTAACAGAGTAAAAAATTATGATTTTTTTTTTCTACTGTATTTCCTGTATTATCAGTGTGCAAACTGTGTCTGTGATGTGAAACCACAGATTCTCCTTGGAGGCCCAATATTACAATCCAAGGTGATCTGAAGGAGAAGGAGTCTGTCACTATAACCTGCTCAGCTCTCACTCCCTGTCCACACTCCCCTCCTCAACTCACCTGGAATCTCCAACAAGACTCTCACAACAAAACAGAGGAAAACACAGATGGAAGCTTTACAACTAAAATCCAGCAGAACATCACTCTGTCAGACACACGTGATGGAAAGAAGATCAGCTGCTCTGCCAGATATCCTGTGAACCAAGGAAAAGACACCAAGACAGCAGAAACAGAAGAGACTCTCAGTGTTTCATGTAAGACAATCAGAGTTTATTGTTGAACTGAATCCCATCGGACAACATATTTATGTTTTTCTCTCCAGATGCTCCTAAAGACACCTCAGCATCCATCAGTCCATCAGGTTTGGTGTCAGCAGGCAGCTGGGTGAACCTGACCTGCTCCAGCAGAGCCAAACCTCCAGTCAGCAGCTTCACCTGGTTCAAGAAGAGCAGAGATGGAGCTGTGAAAGTATCTGAAGGAGAGATTTACAGCTTCAATGTAACAGATGGAGGAGTTTATTACTGTGTGGCCACTAATGATCTGGGTAATCAGACATCAGCAGAGATTCGTGCTGGTAAAGACAAACCACATCACCAACGTTTTACACACACAACACACATTAAATCATATCTTTGATTACTGTTTAATATCATTCTTTTTTTTTTCTATCAGGACAACAGAATAATGGTTCTTTACCACTGGGTCCACTTCTTGGAGGCATCCTTGGGTTCATCTTACTGATCTGTTTGGTTATCTTGGCTTGGTAAATATCACACATCAAAGCAAGAAACATGATCTGCTTTCCCATCAAGCACAACTTTACTCACATATACACACATATATATATACATATATATATATATACATACATATATATATACACATATATATATACATATATACATACATACAGTATTTAACCTAAAGTTATCTAATATTTAAATGTCACTCATGTCTTCCAGGTGCTTAAAGTCAAAACATGAAACTCAACAACAGACTCAGGTAAGAAAATAAAAAAAAAACAAAAAAAACTAATTGTAGATTACCTGACTGTTCAGGTGATTATTTACAGTAGTACCTGCATCCGTGCAGTCTGCTTACCAGATTTATATGTCACAGAACTTTTTATTTGATTCGTTTTACAGACTGAAGAGCTGGTTGTCGAAGAGTCCACAGGTAAAACAGAAGAAGAGGAAGAAAACATCCACTATGGAGAGATCAACTTCTCCACACTGGGATATGAAGTGCCCTCTGGCTCAATGCAGGACAGAGGACAGCAGCAGGATACGGTGTACGCACAGGTGAAAGTCAACAAGCCAGAAAACAGCTTAACACAGAGTGCTCATGGCCAAGAGGAACTTTATGCTAAAGTGAAGAAAAAATGAGAAGTATCAGTTAACAACCTCTGAACAAAGAAAGAAACGTGGAGCAACGAGTTCACTGAAATAGAACCAATTACTCTGTGCAGTCTGTTTTATGTCCATGCTTCAGTACCATGTTCAGGCAGCCGTTTGCAGAGGATTTCCTGTGTTCACATTAAATCCATGAGCAGAAGCTGCACCAGTCAAGGAACTAGTTGACTGGGCCACACGAGTATTTCTGAAAAGGAGAAACTCAAAACCTCCTCATATTGTATGTGTTTGTTGTAGGACTTCATAATACAGCCCGTACCTTATTACCTAACCCGTTTTATTGCCTCCCGACATTTATTGAATTTCACGTGTACTTTTTTACCAACTAAAAGTACTTCCCGGTAGATACAGTAGAGCAAGGGAAGTAACAGGAGGTTATAAGGGAAGAAAAATATTATTTAGTAAAAATAACCTTTAGGGTATCTTACAGGAATGGACAATGTTCCTCTTATTACATTGTAATGACACAGTATTATCAGAGGTGTAATCTGCATCAGATGTGTTTACAGATGGAGACGGCTTCTAAAGCGAGGAGCTTTGAAGTGCTAAAAGTACGTACCTCAGACCTGACAAGGCTGGAGCCTAAAGGGCCCGACTCTAAATAAAATATATGAAAAACAGCAAATATAAAGACTTGTTACTAGTAACATGGTGTTTTCATAGCTGAATCCTAGTTCTGATACTACTTTCTACGTTTGAATATTTTGCCTGTTATTTTTAGCTCTTCGGTGTGTAACTGAACTGTCAGTTGTAAAGAGTTCTTTGCTATTTTGCATTCAGTTCAGTCCTGTTGAAAAGATGATGTTACCTTTTGTGGTAAGTACTTTTATCACGTCTGAAGTGTATGCATCCAGCGTTATTCATGCTGTTCACAGTTCAGTGACCAAACTTTCTACTTCTCATGTGGTTTTGTCACTTACGTTATCACACTAATGTATCTGTGTTGACATTGTGAGTGTGAAATACTCTGCATGTAATATTTGTCAACATTTTTTTAAGTGTTAGACTTGTGTACTGTGGGGGAAAAAATACACCAGCCATTGTGTCTGCCTTAAAAGAGGTTTATTCATTGCACTGTAATAAAATCCTCGGCGTACAACTTCTACAAATACCTTATAATCTCAGTGACTTGAATTGGTCCAACGTTTCACGTACTGCAAGTAAACGTCGCTTGAAATCAAATCATGCGATTGGCGAGATGAATAATGCATAGTGATCTTTGGCCTCAGTGAAAACCCGCTAAACTTTTCACTTTTGAACAGCTAATGCATTTTTAAGGTTTTTTTTCT
Source organism: Astatotilapia calliptera (assembly GCF_964374335.1). Taxonomy (NCBI): domain Eukaryota; kingdom Metazoa; phylum Chordata; class Actinopteri; order Cichliformes; family Cichlidae; genus Astatotilapia; species Astatotilapia calliptera. Next base: position 12,481,682 of record NC_137430.1, on the reverse strand, counting down.
TTCATTTTAACATTAAAATGACATTTCATGAGAGCTGGATAAT